>NC_139150.1:107088106-107688106 GCF_964270905.1 Leucopleurus acutus
AACACCACTAGTATGTGCTCCACTCACGCTCACTTAGCGAGTGAGTCAGTGCTCTGCTGGGATAATGCAGAACTTAACTGGTTGTGCTGACCGCTAGACTCAGCCCCATAGTATTTCTGCTGTGAAAGCTGCTTTTGACTTACCCGAATTCTTCCGTTTTTGTTGTGTGCAAATTAGCATCGTTGTTACTAGCTACACATTACTGAGAGTACTCAGGGGCCAGTCACTGCACGAGGTACCCTATATATGTTCTTATCTGCTGTGACAATTCAATTTATTAATAACACCCGGATAACTAAGATGAGAGGGACCTTGTGAGGAAGGTCCGAGAAAGCGGGTCCATTTAGCCTGGGATGAAAACACTGAAGTGAGAGGTGTGAAGGCTGCATAAAAAAAAAAAAAGATTCCGACGACAGGCTGTCCTTGGAGGGGGGATAGGGTGTGCTGTCTTACTCCCGGGCTCAGGAGCAATGAGGCAGATGCTAGGCCATCAGGAAGGATTTCCAAGCGAGTGGAGCCACCCATCAGCAGAATTTCCTGCCTGCAAAGGAGTGAACACCCTGCCCAGGAAGATCAGGCAGCAGCAGAATGACCGTTTGCCACGAAGCCTTAGAAAGAATGTCTCACTGATATGGAACTTGGTACACGTGTGCCCTAAAACATCCATTCCGACCCCCAAATTCCTTAGTTCTGTCTTCTTAGCTTAGTACATAAAACAATGGCGATTATGATGATACATTTTTAAAGCTTAAAATAGTCTTAACTCCTTTTTACAGAATGAGTCATTTCAAGGCCTCCTCCCTACTCCCTGCCTTGAAAGTCTAATCAGAGGAAGCCCGATTTTTAAAAAAAAAAAACTTAAAATTTAAAAACAAGATCTAAATGCAGACCTATCATTTGATTTCCTAAAAGGTGTTTTCCTTTGCAAAATCAGAAGGTGAGGGAGTGTCCCCTCCAGGGACTGGAGACGCTTGTGTACAGGCGTCGTGGCGGAAAGGCTGCAGGTCCCGCTCAGCAGAGGGTTGAAGAGATACTGCTCAGGCCAAAGCCACTGTTAACAGGGCCTCCCCTGCGATGGCTTCTGGGGATGGAACCCTCTAGATGCGAGTTTAAAACTAGCTATCTGCACAAATGCTATTTGCCAAATGCACTGTTTCGTGATAAAAGATAAAAGCTCTTTTCTAAAGCAGTCGTGAGACAGTTTGTGTCTGACCCTGGGTTAGAGTCGTTACTAAGGGAACCACACAGAGAGAGAGCTGATATTTAAATGAGCTGACATCTCAAGATTCCCTTGGGCAGGAGGCATGTTTCTCCTCTAAGAAAGAACATGACTTTCTTCCATGTAGTGGAAGGATTCATGGTGTTTGCTGCCCACAGGTGCTTGTACCTGTCTGCTGCTGCTTTTCCCCTCTGCCTGGGAGATGGAACCGTCAGGTCTGAAGGGCCTTCCAGCTGATCTGATAGCCAGGAAAGCAGAGCAAGACTTCCCCTCCAGTTGTCTCTGAGCAGCTTAGTAAGCTGGTAGAATAGAATGTGGTTATAGAAGCTGTAGAATGTGGTTATAGGACACAGCTATGCCAACAAGGGACCGCATCCCACAGGTGTGTGGAAGCAACAGGCATGAAGTTCAAAGCCGAAAGGGCAAGTGTCAGAATCCAAGCTCAGGATTCTTAGTGAGTTTGAGATGAACTCTGAATTCAGTTCTGGGGGAAGAAACAGTTACATTAAGTAGTGACTGAGTAATTAAGGATGAACAGTTAAGGTAACTATGATAATAGTTTAATACTACTTTATCTTAAATATTAAAAAGTAAAGTGGTGTTTTAAATACTGTTGAAATGTGGGTCTTTTTGTAATTTTATTTTTTTTGAGAAAGAAAACTGGGTTCTTCCTCTCAGCTAAGAAATAGTCTATTGTAGACAGACTCTTATATGGATACAGCATGATTATAACACTCCTGCCACCTAATGATGGAGTGCCTTAATTGCAGACCAAGTACCTAAAGAAATGAGCAAACACTAATTTCAAAACTAAAGTACAGCAAACCCAACGCCACCTATGGAGACCACTTTTACATGCAGTGTATAATTTATTGTCAGATGCGGTTAAGAGGGGGTCATCTTTTAACATTTGCTTGCCTTTGATTTGTGGTACTTCATGTTCTCAAAGTCCGTCAGAAACAAAGGCAATGTAAAAGAATTACGGGAATTCACAGTATATCAAAATTTGGTTTTGGAATGAAAGCTGTCATTAAAAATGGGGTCTAGATTAAAATAATTGTTAATATGTGCTAGGTTATTAGCACATGAATGTGCTAATGATGGCCTGGCCCCATGGCCTGGAGGGACCCACATTGTGATGACCCACATTGTGATGACCTCTCTTCAATAGTCATCCTGTTTGTGCATTATTGATAGGTCAGTCATTTCTTCAAGTTAATCAAGGCCCATTATAAATAAATAAATGTTTTTAAAAACAGTCATAGGAAGAAAAACACATACATGAGAATTATTCATCAGGTTTCCAGGTTTAAAATCATCATTATATAACTTGTAGCAGATACGGGAGGAACAGCCATTTGTACATTCTCCTGTGTGGTTATGAAACCATGAGTTCATCCTGAAGTATCCACACAGGCAGAGTTCCATCATCTCATCCTTGATGGCTATTTGGCACAAATATTCTGTTCTTGCTGAAGAAGAAACTTGATGTTGAGCCCTCAGTAAGTGGTAGACAGGGACACCTTTATAAACTTTTGTTTTGTCATTATTTTTGCTTTCTGGTTTAATAACAACCAACGTTGGTATCATGTTCTGCAGCTTCAAAATGCTTCCACATGTCATTTTCATTCTCTACCGCTAGGTAATTAGTGCCTTTCTTTTACAACTGAGGTGACCATTATGTTCATAGAAATCAAATGACTCGCCCAAGATCACATAGCCAGTCAGTGGCAAAGGCAGGATGTAAATCTGGATTTTCTGGCTCTAAATTTCGTGTTCCTTCTACTCTCTGGCACAGCTTACCAAGAGAAGATAAGAATTGTTCTCAAGATGGAATTCTTTGTTTCTGTTACATACGGTGGCAGAGCGGCCATGTGGCCAGTCAAGACATAGCAAGTTAGGCAGAGGATCAGTCAATGTCTAAGGCTTTTAAGGAAGGACATTTCACACTGAAACTGTTAAATATACTCCTCTTTTAATGAAATGTCAGTTCTCATTAATTCATTTATTTACCCAACAATATTACTGTAAGAGTAGCAACCACATTGCCTGCACTGTCAGCACAGAGAACGATGGCCTGGCCCCGTGGCCTGGAGGGACCCACATTTTGATGACCTGTGAATGCCTCTCCCTTGTCCTGAACCCTTTTTCTCTTCACCTGCCATCTCCAGTCCATGTTATGTACCTGGAATACCAGGGGAATGTCCTTGTTTGTCATGGTCAACAGCAAGGACGGAAACATATTAAAAATGCTTTAAGACTCACAGGTCTTGTAGGTCAGCCTGTGGATTGGTGCATGGATCTGTTCTCCTGCCAAATGTGCCAGGGTTGCCGCGGAGACAAAAAAGCAGCTGTATTTTGTTCTGAGACTTGCTGTCACATGCTCATGGGCACACGTGCCGGCTAGTCATTAGAACATGTGTCTTAAGTATGATCCAAGTCTCCTCTCCATGATTCTGCTCCTTTCCTGACTTTGATCCTTCCTACAAATGAAGATTTCTTTTTCACCATCCTGTGTTGTATCAACCTGGGCGTATCATAGTCCCCTGGGGACGCTGCCAAGCCATGCTTGCCCACTGTCCCCCCTCTGCAACCCTGGTTATGAAACAGAGCTCTCTGTGAGGTGACTGATTAAACTGAATTCATTGGGTTTTTTTAGGGTGTATTATCTGGGGACAAGATCAGGAAGGAGATAAATACCAGAAGGTACTTGAACGTCAGAAAGGAGGTCATTTGCCATCTCAACCTTTAGAGGTGGTGCAGATTTAAGACTGGGGAAGCCCATCTATTACGGGAGAAGTCCTCTTCTGTGGCTCTTCTTCATGCTGGACACGGAAAGAGTGTCACCAGCTCCCACACCTCATCTGGCCCCACCTTGTTCCCCAATTTCCCGACCCCTCCCATGATGTATTCGAGATTGACACAGGCCTTCCCCAGATGGCCCCTACACTTTGGGAATGGCACAGCTGTTTGTCAGGTTCTCGGCTTTTGCCTGGGTGAAAGTACACAGCAGCAGAGAGCCATATTCCTACCAGTTGGGAAGGGAGAAGAGGCCAGTCCCCCGGCCAACATAGAGCTTGGACTCCTTCGCGTGGCAGGTGAGGCCGTACACGGTTTGCCAGACTCCTTGTCCCCTGCCAGCCCCCTTTCACTGTACCATGAGCTTCTTTGCTTTGATACCTCTGGCCTCTGCCCACAGGGTCTCCTCTGCTTTGGAGGGCGCTGCGAGCTACTCTCACGCAGGCTGTGGAGCCCACCACCGCTCACCTCCAGCGCTGCTCCGGGCCTTCTCGCCGGGTGTCGCTGGCCCTGCTAGGCCGTGGCTGCCATCTGAGTCAGAGGGGTCCAATTAAGAGTTAAGAAATAGACTATTACAGTCACAGGCCTCGTTGAGCCGGAAGTGTTTGGAGTAATTGTCCAAATGAACTCCATGGAGATTATTTTCACCATGCTTGCAAATCAGATAAGCAGATTCCTCATGCATCTGTAGTGCTTTGTAGTTACAAGATGGCTGTACCTATGCCACTTCAGTTTATTTTGCTCCCTGCAAGAACGTTATGAGGTAAGTAGGGCAAATGCCATTTTCCCTATTTCTAGATAACTAAACTGAATCTCAGAGACTCTGACTTAAACACAGCCACTCTGTTCCAGGTGACGTGGATCACTCCCACCTGGATCTCTCTCTGGATGGGAACAAAGGGAGGAAGCCTACAGTTAGACAAAGCGAAGATAGGAACAACCATAGTGAATACAACTTGAGTGGTGGGAATCAGACTACAGGCTCTACAGGGGTTGGCAAGCAAAGGTTGGTATAGTCAGGGAATAATAATTAAAATTTTTGTGGGCTTAAAAGTTGAGGTAGAAATCTAAAACTGGCTTAGAAACTCCAATAAAGTTAAAAATAGGATTTCCTATAAAGTTTTAACTCTGTTGCAAGCCCTGTGCTGAGTGAGTGTTTACAAACACGATCTTACTTCGTCCCCCATCCAGCCCATTAAACTGTTCCTATTGTTGAGGTGCAGGGGCAGGACAGACACGGTTTGTGGGACTCTGGGGACATCAGGAGAGCGGGCAGGTGGCGGGGGACTGTGGGGGTCAAGTGGGAAGCGGTGAGGATGGGCCAAATTAAGATGGGACCTCAGAGCCAGCCGAGGCACTTGGACGTGATGGGGTGGGCCTGCAGCCTCTGGAGGGTTTCGAGCAGGTGCGGGACCTGAGAAGGGGGTGGATGTAAAGACCACTGAAGCGAAGCCTTGGCTGTGGGGTCCGTGTTGTGACCACTGGCTTCCAGAATCCAAGAGAAGTCCGTGGACCCGGCCTGAAGGCAGGTACGTGAGTCACCACCACGCTAGCATCCTGAGAGGGGGCGGGGCTTGCCCTCTTCCGGCCACTGCACGGCCCATTCCTGGCTTATACGCAAACTCAGGGACACCCATGGAGACGTTTCCCCCTGCCATCAGGCTGATTGATGGAGGAATCAAGTTCCTTCTGTTCGGTGCGGTGAGCTGATGGTCTTTTGTTCTCCAGGCCAAATTCCTAGGATCCTTTTGGTCCCAGAACGCTTCGCCTGTGGAGTTTATAATAAGAAAGTACAGAAGTGAACTCACAGAATATAATTTGGGGATTATGGATAGAGATAATATCGGGGAAAATGGTGATTCTCCGAAATCCCGGGCCTTGTGCTATGGGATCCGTTGGCTGCCTCGATGGGAGCGGGCAGACCCTGCATGGCCCTGTGCTGTGTTAGAGATGAGAGTAACCATTAATTATAAAAATCCTGTGTGCCAGGCCCCAGGCTGGGTGCCTTACAGGTGTGTCTCACAGAACTCTGTGAGGAAGGTGTTGTGAGTCCAGTTTACAGATCAGTAAATTAAGTCTCAGAAATCTTGTGTAACCTGCCAAGGCCTTACAGCTAGTAAATGACAAGCAAAATTACAGCGTAGGTCTCTCTGTGTCCTTCCCACTGTACGCTGGAGGAAAACACTCACGCAGATGCAGCTGGCTGGACCATGGGTCTTTGCTTGGAAACGTTCTGAGAGCTTAACCATTTAGTTTCCATTTTCCCCTCAATTTTGCCTTTGCAATCTCTTGTACATTTTTTTTTTGGTACGCGGGCCTCTCACTGTTGTGGCCTCTCCCGTTGCGGAGCACAGGCTCCGGACGCGCAGGCCCAGCGGCCATGGCTCACGGGCCCAGCCGCTCCGCGGCATGTGGGATCCTCCCGGACCGGGGCACGAACCCACGTCCCCTGCATCAGCAGGCGGACTCTCAACCACTGCGCCACCAGGGAAGCCCTCTCTTGTACATTTGAAGAGATAAGAGACGTTTGCATGTGGCTTGTAGGGACATACATTTGCTCCTTCTCTTCCTGCTTTTTCCTCTCTTTCTGGCATCTTCCCTCCCTACCCCCCCATCCCCAATACATGTAGAAGAAGTAAGGCCAGCATCAGCTCTGTTGCAACATGACTCATCGTTAGGCTTAGCCTGACCAGGAGTTATTGGCACCACAGATGGACGCCCGGGGTAGATCTTTAGCCCTTGAGGTAGATGAACGAGCCATAGGCGGGGCACTAGCACAGATGCGTTTGCAGAGCTGAATTCACATGATTATGCTTCTGTCTTAATGCAGCAGTGGGATGATGTTCTGTGGAGCTGGTGGTTCTATGGGTGCGTCCGTAGCAACAGGCTGTGTTTGAAGGCACAGGGACCGAGAGGGCAGGCGCAGGACCTCGACAACCGAGCACCAGCGGGAGTCAAGGATTAACGGGAGATGGGTTAAACTCAGGCTTTGGGTTTTCCAGAATGGCAACCTAATGGTAAAGAAGGCGCCAAGCCCGCGTCTGTCCCTTTGCCTGCAGAAGGCCACATCACTAATGGGAACAGGGCACCCACACGGGTATATCCTGTGGGGACCTGCCACCCTGCGGAGACCAATATCGATCTGGGGGGGCAGGGCAAAGCCAAGTTGAAGGACTTGGTACCAATGCCGGGTCATAGTCATCCCTGTTCTTGTAACTGTGGTTGGCCAGATTCGGCCACTCTGCAGGAGGGAATCTCCCCTCCCTTCTTTGCCCTGGAATGGAATTATCAGGTCAGTAGAATCAGCATTATGTTGGAGGGTTGCTGTGTGGCTTTTCAGATGGGGTGGCTTCCTACCTAATAATGGTGCCCCCTCCCCCCATCAGATGAAGGGCTTTCTTCTGAAGGGCCCTGGAAAGAGTGTGTCCTCCTGGAACCTGACTTGATTTTGTTCAGCTTTCCATGAATGACTTTTCTTTCTGGGTTGCAGACTTATATTTCTGATGGTCTAAGCAGCTCATTGTTACTTCGTGGACAGATCATCTATTCCTTTAACTGAATCATTTAGCAAACATTAGTGCAACTCATACACAGAAGATGATGTATTCCTTAGGACGCTGGTGTTTCCGGCGTGTTTTCTGAGGATCCTCATAGCCTTTGCTTCTACAATCCAACCAGAAACAGTAAAAACCACTTGGACTGCTTAACTGCAAGGTGCCTTTAGAACTGCCCTCCATTTCCAGTCAAGTGTAGATTAAGAAGGTGCCCAATTAGAGGCAGCATAGTACAAGGTTAATGTCATGGGTTCTGCTGGCATATTGTCAGGGCTTGAATCTCTGCTCTGCCACTTACTATGTGCTCTTCAGCACGACATGCTCCCTCTTTACCCTGCCTCAGTCTACCAATCTGTAGGATGAGGATAACAAGAGTACCTACCTCCTAGGGTTTGGTAAATAATAGATAAGTTATCCCACGTAAATCATAGAATAGCACCTGATACATAGTAAGTGCTCAATAAATATTAGCTATTATTAAGCACCTCAGACCCCAAGGAAACCCTATGTTTAAAGAAGCAGAGGGGGTATGGGGCTCAAGAGGACTGAGTCTAAGCCCAGATTCACCCATTGTAAGGCCTCAGGTGAGCCACCCATGCTTCCTGGACGTGACTTGGGCTCCTCATCTGTAAAATGGGGCTGCGAAGTTATGTCCTAACCGATCATGGCAGTTCACGTTATGAGGCTGTGTGTGGAAGGACCGTGGCAATCACAAGGGCTTTTGGGGGACTGAATCACAGGTGGACCCAGCCAGAGGGTAAAAACCAAGCCAGTTTACATGTGTGATCTTACATTAATTACATGTGACATTCTTGGCTGGCGAAATCCCAAACCTTAAGGTGGCCTGAATCCCCTTTAAGGAGACTGCTGCCAGCATCTCTGTGGGGCCTTCTGATTTGAAGCACAGTTTGACCTATTAGGAGCCAGATCCTTTCATATTACTAGTAGCCATCTTTTTCCATTAGCAGATATTGATTCTTTGTTTCTTACGGTAGCAGTAACTGGCTTTGTTAGAAGGATAGCTTCTCTGTAGCCATATCCTTTGGGTGGGTGAGAACAGCCGTCTGGGTGAATGAGGTAAGGAGTGCAGGTATTTTTACCCAGAAGATGCACTGTGCACTTCCGACCTTCGGATTTGGTATCTGCCCAGCAAGATGTAGCAACAAAATGTCTCACAGAGACGGCTGGGAGCCTGTGACCTGGAGCTGGGGACAGCAGGCTGCGTGTTTCTTTCAGAATTCTGGGCTGACTGATCTTAGGCTCTGAAATCAGATTTGACCCTCTGCTGGGTCTCTCTGGGCAGCTTTAATTATGGCAAGTTCACAGGGCCAACTCCTGCTGGCAAAACACTTTTTCAAAGGAGGGTCCTGAATGTGGAGGTGCTGGGTGTGAGGGGGCCCTGAGTCTCCCAGGGCCAGCCAGATGGGACCTGCTTTGCACAGACCCCCGGCCCATCAGGACGAAGCTTCCTGGCGGTGCTGGCGCTCGTGGTCCAGGAGGGTCTCGGTGTGAACCTGGGCGGTGGCAGCCGGCTGGGAGTGCTGGCCCCGGCGCGAAGCTTTCACCAGCAGCGCCTGCTTGGGGTGAAAGGCTCCAGGTGGCCGGGCCAGCAGATGTCTTTATCGGTGACTGAATGTTGGCCGAGGGGCTCTGCTCACTCTTGTGGAGCACAGGGCATCACAGGAGAGGAAGAGCTGGGGCCTGGGAGCCGGGAGCCCTGGGTTCTAGTCTCCACCCTGCCAGAAGCTGGCTGCGTGGCTTCTTCCCTCCGGCCCTTGGTTTCTCCACATATGGAAGCTGGCAGGGGGCCTCTGTGGTGCTCGCCCCCATGTTCTGGACTCTAGGGGACCACAGGGATGAGCAGGTATGGAAGAGCGACCACCCAGTGAGAGATTCCAGAAACTAGGGGGGCTGGTAGCTAACCCCCCGTAATAGTCTCAGCCTCTGTGAGCCGGGAGGAACTTTCCAATCAGCACGTACACCCCAGGGGCCTTGCTGAGTTGGTGACCCTGACCACGAACAGGATGGGGGTGACCGGGCTTATAGCATCCATCAGAACATAGACTGGCATCATCTCCTGGGCAGCTGGAGCCTCGGCACAGGCTCCAGCTGGGCTCCTGACATCCTCCTCACCGTCTCCAAGTTCATACTTCCATAGAGAACCACGCACTAGCTCAGTGGTTCTCAAAGTGTGGGCCCAGAGGCATCCGCGTCATCTGGGAACTTGTTGAAAATGCGAATTCTCGGGCCTCACCCCAGACCCACTGACCGACTCAGAAACCCTGTTGGGGGGGGGTGGGCAGCAATCTGTTTAACAAGCCCTGCTAGTGGTCCGAGGCAGGCTGAGGTCTGAGAACCACTGCACCAGCACAACCCCGTAGTTTGAGAACCATAGTGTATCTCTCCCTCTTTTATGTAAAACTATTTTTAATTATGAAGACAAGACTCCAGCAATACTTTGAAAAATTACTACAGCCCCACTGCCCCATCATAGTCACTGTGTTCATCTTTCTGGGCTCCCTTCTGGTCTTTGTTCACCTGGACACATAGTTTTTACACAGACCGCACTGGATAGAGACTTCTTTCTGGAGTACTTCTTTCACTTAAACATTATTAGTGCGTTTTTCCCCATCGCTTCATCACCTTCATACTTGTCATTTTCAATGACTACAGAACACTTCCCTCCCATTACCGGCTTCACACGCTTGACCGCCCTGTCCCCAGACATTTGGCGACTTGCCGCTTTGCACTATTGGAGAAGCCTCCTGCCTGTCCAGGGCGAGGTCAGCTTCTGGGATGTTCCGCGTGACCCCCGTCAGCCCACCGTCGACCTCCCTGTAAGTCCTCAACCTGAGGCTATCTGAAAAAGATTGCTTAGTGGAAAAAATAAACCGAAGAGACCGCCTAAATCTGCGGTGATGCATCATGACTGAAACAGGACCGTCCGCTGAGTTTTGTTAACTGAGCATCTTCTCATTGCACTCACAGGTGGTGTCTGCAAAGGGGGGCACGGTGTGGGCATGGGGGCGGGAGCCTCCCCTGCCCCAGTGGGCTGGATGCCCATGGCCTCACCCTGTGCCAGGCCTGCTGGCGGTCATTTCCTGAGCATCCTGGTCCCCAGCAGGAAGGCCCCTCCTTCTTTCTCGTGCTGCCTCCACCTCCCCCCACCCTACACCTGTGTATCTCTCTCTCCTTCCTTCTCCCAGCCTGGCTCAGCCCGGGGAGAGCCTGAGACTCACAACTTGACCAGCGCGGCCCCTAGTTTTGACAAGACCACTGACCATTCTTGGGTCATATAAATAGCGCTGTATCTTTTGCAGTGATTTCGTTGGGGTAAATCCTAGATATGGGCTAAGGTTAATAGGGCGTCTTGTGTGTCATTGTGCCTTCCATTAGTGGCGACATGCATTTATGCCCTGTCAGTGGCTCGACGTTGCTCTTCATGACCTGGCAAACTAGGCTCTTCCTTATTTGGCTTTTGGGTCACAAACTCAACTCAGGTGTCTCAAAGGGGCACGCTGGTGACATGAATGTTGATCGGGCCAGACCATGGGAGAGAGAGGGGCTGTAATGAACTGAAAAGACACCCAACCGAAATGCACTCATGTGCAGTAGGGAGAAAAAAGGAAAGATAAATGACAGAGGATGCACATGGTTCTTCCCTTCAGCGTCACTGCCTCACGTACCCCGCACATTCCAGCCACACCCAAATGGGCTGCGCTCGCTCTGCCTGCTTGGGGTTTGGTTTGGCCTTGTGGCCTTTTCACAAGCTGTTTCCCTGCCTAGACTGTCTCTTCCCCTTTATTCGTGGATGACTCCTACTCTTGATTTAAGACTCAGCCCGCATGGTCTCCTCCTACAGGAAGCTTTCCCAGGTCAACTGCCATGGGTTAGGAGGAGCCTTGACCTCTGGGTGGGCAGCTGGAGAGGGCACTCCCTGCACTCTGCATGGGGGGACTGCTACAGGGTGCTAGGCTTTAATTCCCTTTGAGAGCATTGCTACAATTCAGTTTTGAAATTTGTTTCTTTAATAATATCCCAAGGGAGCTATGAAGGATGTGATGCTGTGGCCGCCTTTCCTGTGCAGTTTTCCTGGTTAGCCCATAACTGGTGAAATGCCCTGGTTTCTTATTCCAGAATAAGAAAATGCACTCACAATTAGCTTACATTCCTTTCCTTTTCTAGACTAAGGACTATTTTTTTTTTTTTTATCTCTGTGTCTCCAGAAGCCAGTAAGCTGGCACACAATAGGTACTTAATAATTTTTTTTGGATGGATGGATGGATGGGTAGATGAATGGATGGGTGGATGGATGGATGGATGGGTAGATGAATGGATGGGTGGATGGATGGATGGGTGAATGGATGGGTGGATGGGTGGATGGGTGGATGGATGGTAGATAGGTGGATGGATGAATGGGTAGATGGGTGGGTGGATGGATGGGTGGGTAGATGAATGGATGGATGGATGGATGGATAGTTGGATGGATGGATGAGTGGATGGATGGATGAATGGATGGATGGGTGGATGGGTAGATGGATGGGTAGATGGGTAGATGGATGTGTGTGTGGATGGGTGGATGGGTAGATGTGTGGATGGGTGGGTGGGTGAATGTTCTATATCTGGATGCCCCATGGCCCCTGGAGGCACGCTTGGGCAGTGTCTGCCCCAGTGTGTCTCCCCCAAGCCTCTCCCTCACTCAGCTTCCCCACCTCTGTCCTCCTTCCCTTCCACTTTGCACTGGCCTCTGCTCATCATTTTAGCTTTGCCTTGATTTCATTGTTTTCTCCCCCCTTCCTTTTCTCTCTCATCCACCCCCTTCCTAACAAAGATCAGTCCCTTCCCTACCTTCTCCAGCTGTTGCATCCTGACTGAACAGCCAGGAGGCTTTTTGTTTAGGGCTCATCCCCAGGGCCTCAGGAAGGAAGTGGTCTGAGGATCAGAGTCCCTGGAACGTTTCAGAAGAGCTGGGAGGAAGGGGGCAGTGAGGCTTAGATCCTGGCGCTGGGTCTGTCATACTGGCCCCTCCCCAGGGAGTTTCCACCACCTTTCACGTTAGCATCGGGCCTCTCCAGAGGCCTGGCTGGTGGGGTGGCAACACACATGTGCCCAACCCCTGTGGTGGAGGCTGTAGGTTTCGGCCCTCTCTCTGCAGTTGCTGGATTAAAGCACCCAGGGGCGCACTTGCCCCACCCGTCCTGTGATGGTAGGGGTGCTAGATTCTCTCCCATCCAGTGTCGAAGCAGAGGCAGGGCAGACCCTAAGGGAGCTGATGAGACTCCTGCTTTTCCTTAGAGATCTAGGCACTGTGGCAGGGACCCCTGATGGCAGGGCCATCCCTGGGGGCTGGAAGAATCACCCTGGGTTGGTCTGCTCCCTGCCCCGCCTCAGGCACTGTCACTGTTGTGACCCTAGGGGACCAGAGGTACACCAAGGGCCAACTTGTGGGGGACAAATCACGAATGGGCACCTGGAGAGGTCGAATGTGCCTGGAGAATGGTAATGTGAAGCCATTTCGTGCTGTGTGGTGTGGGGTCCTCCTGCCCACTCTACAGGTGAGGAAACTGAGGCCCAGAGGGGTTAGGTGGCCTGCAGTGCCCGCTGGACTGGGGCAAGGACTGTCGTGTGTTACTTGGTTGTGGGGCTTTAGTTTTGCCTCAGCAGGTGGGACCACCTCCTTGCCCTCCTCCAGCTGCTTCTCCAGGTCGTCGAGCACTGACAGCAGCTCAGGAGCCTTTGGCCTTGGAGACAGCCCTGCCCACAGGTATCCCCTCCCCCTACCACTGTGGTTCTCGCGCTGCAGTCTTTAGGATGCGAGTCCAGGGCCAGAACCTCGTTAATCGTTCTCCCCTGACCCGCGCTGGTTTTGAGGAGATGCCTGTCACCAGAGTCTCCCTTGAACTGCTTTTCGTGCCGAGACATGGGTAGCAGCTGGCGGATAGGCTCAGCTTGCCCTGGGAGGGAGGCGCACCTTGAGTGCCCTATTTGCAAAATGACCAGCGGCTGTCATTCTACACCTGCCTCTCATTTGGAGACCTGGTCTAAAGCTGTAAAGGTGGTGCCAGGAAAGGGCTTTGCCAAAGCATCTCATGAAAATCTGGCCAACAGGCCTTTGGGGGCCACTAGCTACAGCTTCATGTGGCAGATACCTCAGCTCTGTTTTCAGATTTGGCAAGTGGCAGAGGTCTTGACTAGGCTGAAGGTCATTCAAGGGCCAGAATGGCATTCCTGGACCCTTCCTTTAAGTGGAGGTACCTGCCCAGTCATGGAGGGACAAGGCCGTGCTTGAAAGAGGCCCAGCTCTGCCTCCAAGTAGCTGGTAGTGGGACTGGAATCACTCCGGCAAACCCGGCCCGATGCTGTCCCGTCCTGACCCACCGTAGACCCCACTCTCCGCGCTGCCAGCACGCTCCCTTGTGGATATCAGCTTCCCACCAGTGCTTTCCTCCTTAGAGCTTCTGTCTTCTCCTGGGGTGCTGGGTGGGAGAAGAGAATTCCCGGACCTTCACTTCTTCTCCCTAGAGCTGGGGCAGCGTCCATGAAAGAAAACTAGTTCAGCCACCTGACCTTCGAGGTGGAATATTTGAGGCCTGGTGATTTGCTCAGGTCCATGGGGCCGGTTGCTGGGAGAGTCAGGGCTGTCCAGGGAAGGGCACTGCCATCTGGAAAGCAAGAAGGCTGCGGGGGAAGGGAGGGGGGTTCAGGCTTCAGTAGGATTGCTGGTGTGAGCCTTCGGTCACGGGGAGCTCAGAATGGCAAGTGGGGTGATGGAGGTCCTGTGGCAGAAAGAGGCCCCAGTTCATCTCCACAGGTTCCACTTAAAAACAAAATTGAGGTATATTAAGACAATTAAGAATTGTACATGTTGAAGCTGTATAATTTGATGATTTGATATACATATCCACTGTGAAACGATCACCACGTTTAATCTAATTAATCTCTCTCTTCAGATAGTTGCAACATTTTTTTTAATGGGGACAAACCTTAAGATCTACCCTCTCGGCAACTTGGCTCAATCTTAAAGTGTAGTGGGATGGGGGAATGTTTTGTGGTCTCTTCTTACTCAGGCGGCTTCTGGGCTCAACTGAAGCAATTTAAGTTTGGTTCTTGTGGCTTAAAAGATCCCTGAAACACTTCAGTGAAATTATAGCTCCTTAATTTAGCTGCCTGTCAGTTATTTTTTTTTCCAGGTGGTTTAGGGTTGACAGTGAGTTTGACATTTGTAAAAATGTTTTGGAAAGCATATCAGAGACCTTGAACTCAAAAAGAATATAAAGTACATTATTTGGAGAAGTGTGATTGGAATTATTCTTCTGGCCACTCCAAGTCCCGTCTCTCTTCTTTCAACAGTCTTTGCAGACAAAGCCCAGTGAAATTGTAGGCTACTTCTGAGCCCGGCTGCCTTTGTGAGTTTCCTTCCGGCTCCGTCAACCTCATTTTAGCGACTTCTGCTTCGTTTGCAGACAGTGAAGGGGAAAGCACTTCTTTTTAGTTGGTCAGAGCGTTGTAGGATGTTAGAGGTGGAAAGAACTTCAGGGACCTTCTTCACCTGCTCACCCCCACTTTTTTCCCAAGGGCTCGGAGGGCATGGGATGTGACCAAGTTCACGTGACGGATGCCTGCTGAGCTGAGATTCACCCCCAGATCAATGACTCTGGGCCACCCTTGCTCCACGAAGCTACACACTAAAATGCTAACCGTGACATTTACCTGCCATTTTTAGGACAGTTTATGTGCCCAGAGCTTGTATCTTAAATTAGAATATGCCTGGCATATTGGGCTGTGTCACCCTGGAGAGCTGTGTGACTACACCTTCCGTGCCCTTATGGGTGGAGAGAAGTAGTAGAACCTGCCTGGAACTTGGAGACCCTCCCTCTACCCCAACCTGCTTGCTCTGACCCCTTCCAGTCAGTTCAGAAACATTGCCAGGCACCCACCCTGCCAGTGCTTGGAATTCAAAGAATGAAAATTCAGAATTCCTCCCCTCCAAATAATGACAGTATAATGTGGGAATCATCACAGTGCCGGTCAGCGTGGAGCCTCTCCAGACAGTCCCGGCAGAACTGCCCTCTTCGTCTAGGTGGGAAGGCAGAGGGTTTTCAGGCCAGAGGTTCTCAACTCTGGCCACTCATTGGGGTCACCTGTGGAGTTTAAAAAAGTCCTCCTGCCCACCCCTCAACCCCATTTTGATGATTAACCCCAATCTGAGGTAGAGCCCAGGCATGAGAAGTTGGTTTTTTTTTTTTTTAGAAGCTTCCAGATGTTTCCAGGATGCAGCCAGGGCTGAGAACTGCTAGGTAAAAGGACTCACATTTGAGTCTTATTTGGGAACTGTTAAAAATTCAAGTGACGGGCTTCCCTGGTGGGTCACTGGTTAAGAATCTGCCTGCCGCTGCAAGGGACACGGGTTCGAGCCCTGGTCCAGGAAGATCCCACATGCCGCGGAGCAACTAAGCCCGTGTGCCACAACTACTGAGCCCGAGCTCTAGAGCCTGCAAGTCACAACTACAGAGGCCACACACCACAACTACTGAAGCCCGCGTGCTTAGAGCCCGTGCACCACAACAAAGAGTAGCCCCCGCTCACCACAACTAGAGAAAGCCCCCATACAGCAACGAAGACCCAGTGCAGCCAAAAATAAATAAATAAATAAATTTATTAAAAAATAAAGTGTGACTTGTTAAAGGAAGACGTTATTCGAGGGGGGCTTCTACCATGGGCTTTGCCGTAGGGGAGAGCCGGGGCTTAACTCCCAGACACCAGGACGAGGGGGGACTTCCCGCCATGGAGCAGGGTGGGGCTGAGGGGGTGGAGATCACTGAGAGGACCTATCGGGGTAAAGCCACCTAACTGGATTCTTGCTGATGGCAGGCCGGGGTGATCAGACATCACCTGGGAGACCCCATCAGTTAGGGTTGTCCGACGTGGAGGGCGAGGGTTCTGGTTAAACTGACGGAGCAGGACTCTTGCTACGACTGAACAATATGGAGACCAGCACAAAGGCCCTGAGGTCAGGCCCTGGTTGAGAGAGTTCAGAGGAGCCTGAACAGAGTTTGGTCAAGGAGAGAACCTGTCGCAATGGTGGGCAGCACGTTGCCGTGGAGAGTGTGCCTGGGGGTGGGCAGAGCGAGGGGTGGGAGACGTGACAGGATGGGCTGGACCTTTATGACTGGGGGGGGGCGGGTGCGCGGGGCAGGGGGGTGAGGCGATCGAGTCTGTGATTCTAAAGGATTATTCTCTTGTCGGGAGGTTGGGGGCTGCATTCAGTGTGTGGCGGCTGAGGTCCTCACTGGACAATCCAGGAGGGCATCTCCAGGAGGCACTGAAATAAAGATCTGAAGCGGGGTGTGCTGGCGGAGGAGACACAAAGGTAGGAGTTGTTAGCGTGTCAAGACTGGTTAAATGGTTTCTGCAGCCAAGGGAGTGAATTGTGAATTTTCTCACCCACCCTGGGGGAGGTGTCCTATAAAATCAGGTCAAGGGCTGAACAGCAGCCGTTGTGGAGACAGCAAAAAAAAGAGACGCTTGCAAAGGGGACTGAGAGTAAATAGTGATAGAGGAGAACAATGGAGTATCTTGGAAGCCAGGAGAGGAAGAGGGGCTTTGAGACGATGCCCCTCCCTTTGTTGTAACCCGTTCCTTAACGGCCCCGTCCGCGGGAATTTCAGGGAGGGTGGGAGGGACACACTGTCACATATCAACTCCTCTTAAAATTTCAGAGCAAAGGCATCATGCAAGTGTACATGTCTGTATCGTTTCCTACTTATTAAAAGTAATGATAAACTAATGGATATTGAGTTTCCTTTAATTTTCATATGTTGCATGAGATAAGTATTATCGTCTCCAGTTTACAAATGGAGAAGTCAGAGCTCAGAGAGGTGAAATAACTCCCCAAAGTGGAAGAGACCGTCTCGGTCTGTCTGACTGCAGACTCTCCCGCTGTCTCATGTGATTTTTGCACCAGTTACTTTTCTCTGATTAGACTACAGGAAGATGTTGAAGGCAGCTAAGGAACTGGGGCAGGGAGGGTCATGGTGATGAAACACGTACACCTAAAGCAGGAAAGGAAAAGACTCCTGTAGGCTAATGTTCATTCTGTTTCCCTTGCCCACAACCAGACACTTTTGCCTGAAGTTCAAGGCCATTCCCTAGTAGCCCCCATGCGCATACTAACAGCCTGGGTGTCCCACTCTCCCACGCCTGCTCCCGTGCTCTGCTCACCTTGTCCTTCCCGCCACAAGCCCAGCTCACCTGCCACCTCGGCTGTGTCCCCTGCTTAGATCCAGTCCCTCTCGCTTCTGTATTCCCGAGATTCCCAGCTGGGCCACTTTCAGAATTTCCCAGAGTCTGTGTGACTTGGGGATACTCTATGCCCATGCTGGGTGTCATGCCCAGTTGGGGTCTTGCTGTGAGGAAACGAAGGGGAGGGGGCATGTCCAGGTTGAGTGGAGGGGGTCCTTGCGTGGTCATGTGTTGGCAGCCTGTCGTCTCCTTGTGCAAAAGCGGGGGCCTGGCAGTTATCTGGTTAACGGGTCCATCAAGGATAGATGAGCAGCGGACTAGTCTGGTGAGCTGTCAGCTCTGATCAGGCTCACCCGTTAGGGCTCCTTGCCCTTTGGGTCTCTCAGCCCAGCTCCTGCTCTTTCTCCCGCCCACCCCCGGAGGCCGTCGGCGTCCTGGTGGGCACTGGTGACGTGACAAAGGACAAAATGAAAACTTCCAGTTAAACCACATCCTTATATGTCTGATCATTGTCACACGATGCTTTGGGAAACTTTTAGCTGTTTATCAAGGCAAAGTAATAATTACAACGATAAAATGCCACCTTCCATCTGTTTAGAGAACTATGGCTGTCGTATTGTCTTTGTACATTTCATCTTACTTGAGTCTCCCAAGAGGTGTGGACACACATTAACTCCATTTTAAAGTTGATAAAATGAAGGATATAAAATTACGTTTTAAAAACAACACGAGATGCTGTTTTGAAAGGTGGATTCTACCCATTCCTAAATGGAGCTCGCGTTCTGGGGCTTCAGAAAACAAAAACAGAGGGACGTAGTTCTGGAACTTACTTATCAACGTTCTGACTTCATAGGAGTCAACTTTTATAAAAATATTAACCTAATTTTGCATTGACTTTTATTTCCCCCTCCAACCTTTAATCAACCCAGCCTGACCCAGTTAGATAAGGACTTTATTCATCATTGTTGTCACAGCAGGAAACCCAGGTTCCAGTCCTGCTGACACGGAGGAGGCTTCATGCTCTTAGCAACTTCAGTTCCAATTTCTTCATCTGAAAATGGGCATCATTCTTTAGATTGGCCCTGTCTGGGGTAAGGTACTAGACCGTCTATGAGGTGTCTTGTACACTGCCTGGAACCCAGCAGACAGTTGTAGGCATCTGTGGCATTCTGGGTGATTAAACCAAGATCACATCTTTAATGAAAACTCTATTAAAATATTTTTCATCACTCACTGATAATTCTGTGCACATTTTACTAGTAACAAATCCAATGAATGTGTCAAAGAGGATTTGCTAGAGGTCACGTAAGGCCAGCAGTGACGTGACAGATGAGGATGCTGAGGCCAGAAGAGGCAGGTGATTCCCAGAGTCACACCTCCTGCCGTCTGACCCCTTATGAGCCAGGCTCAGAAGCCCGTTCTCCTTCCACCCACCACACCTAACACGTCTGTCACCCGCTGTCCCAGCCTGCCCTGCCCTTGAGTCCAAGAAGAGTAATTCGTGGCCTCATTTGTCTGTGGCTTCACGTGTCCCACGTAAAAGGAAGTGATGGAGCAGTGAGTGGGCAGATGGTGACAGCTTTGAAATGCTGCGTTCCACTTCCTAGGGACTTGGGTCACTGGCCTGGTTTTGCCACAGGGCTGGTCATGCAGTGAACATTTCCTGATCTATAGAAACCTCTGAAACATTTCTCTACATTTCTAAAAGTTGGTGTTTTAGACTCAGTTTTCAGACTTCCGTATTTAAAAGAACTCACTGCATGAACGTAGAGTGCTCAGTAAACAAGGTGAATCACAGCCTCCCCTCCTGGCTGTGCAGTGGCAGGTTCACCTCTGTGAAGGTAAGGAGGCCGAGGATGGTCCTTCTGTGTGATGATAACAGTTGCCCGAGGCCGTCACAGTGAGGGAGGGGTCATGAGGCTGGCCGGAGCTGGGTGGAAGGATGTCTGTCTCCTTCCCTTGTAAATTTCATCAGGCTGACGCCAGGGCTTCCTTCCACGATGAATGATGCTTATACCTCCTGAATCTGTCTGAACTGTGAGCGTGAAGGGATCGTAGAGGCTGACTTCTTCCGTTTACAGCCCGGGAAGCAGCTGGCCAGAGAGGGAAGGAGGCTGCCCTGAGGCCACACGGCTGGTCAGAGCCAGAGCCGGGCACTGAGTCCAGTGTCCCTCCCTCTGGACCCTCCCACCTCCAACCTGCTCTCGGTCCTGAGCCCCACATCCCACTCTCATCTCCCACTTCCTCCCTCTCTCTGGGTCTGGCCATGATGCTCTTTTTGTTATCAGTAAATGTGCTCAGTAGCCACGTGTACACTGTAATTAAAAATTAATCTGGTGGCTAAGCGTGTCACTGTGAATACACATCAGCCTGTAATCAGCAGTGTGGCCAGCAGCCATGACTGTACCCCTCGGCCTCAGCTTTTCATCTGTGATGTGAGGAGGGTCAAATCAGCTGACCTCAGGGGAACATTCCCATGCTGAAGAAATGTTCTGCAGTTTCTGAGCAGAGTTATACAACGAGAACGGAACCGACCTTAGCTGCCCGTAGCTACTCCTGAGTCCCGGGAGAAGGGATGGGGGGACAGTGCAGAGCCCCACCATTGTTTCTGTCCAGGGTATGATGAGGCATCAGAGTCCCTTCTGCTTTTAGAGTGGATGCAACACCAGCTTGATGTGTGTGTCCTTGCCACTGGGCGCATTTTTACACCATTTTTCCAACTAACTTGCCATAATGGAGTTTTCAGACTTGAATCCAAAGTTATTACAGCAAATCCTGCTCTGTACCTAAGAGATGTTTCTTGGCTTTTGGTGACAGTAGGCCTTGTGGTCTAGGCAGAAGGTCTAGGCACAATCATTCCGTGCCTGGCACACGTCACCATGATACATGATGCACTCCTGGGTGCTGTGTGAACAGTGCTATGACAAGACATAGAATGCGTAGTTATATGTGCACAGAGAGTATATGGAAATACTCTGCGCGTTTGATTACAGCACTCGGGACCAGCTTGCATGCAGCTGTCCCGTGTGGTTGATGACCTGCATCGGCAGCATGAATCCCTAGCTGTCTGGTTAGCCTGTGGTTAGCAAGCATGTGCAGCAACACACTGACAGGTGAGCGTGCCGGTATCGAACCGAGACAGTTTGGAGACTGGCCCCTGGGCACCATGTGTGCCTTTCTGCTTGGTCACTATGTGGGCTTCAGGCATTTACATGTATCAGGCTGGCACGAAGGGGCAGTCATGTGGTCTTCAGGCAGCGTGATGGTTGCAGAGCCACACAGCTGGCCCCTGGGTCTGGTGTAGCGTAAGCTTTCTGCCATCAGTGGTAAAGTCAACGGCAGATGGGAGAGACCCTAAGACCACATGGCCAGTGTTAGTGGTTGAGTTTCTAGGGAGCTGATATGAACTATTAGCTAGATGGCATCTGTGTCTTGTGTATTTATAATAACATTTAAATATTTTACCAGTCTCTTCATCTTTCTTGTTCCGATGAGTTTTTCCTCATTGACCTTTCCAAAACCAAAAGAGACCATTCAGTGTTTTTATTGTAGAGAAACCAAAGTTAACGCTATGTAACTGTATTTTGGGTGGCCAGAACCCTGTGGTCCCCAAAGATAATAGTTTGCATTTTCAGAGAAGCTATCCCAAAGTATCAGACCCGTTACCAACACAGGGGTGTTCAACAGTAAATGCAGCTCCCCACTCTACCTATCCTATCCCTTCTTTACCCAGGCCAAAAAGGGGGATTAACTACAAAAATTTGCTTATCACAGTAGGATTCACAAAATGGTTATGTAAGTTTTCTCATTTGAATAGCACATTTTTAGTTCTTAAATCCCTTTTATAAATATCATCTCATCTCTTCTCTGAGCAGCCTTGTTAACAGGGCAGAACTCTCACATCCATGTTACGGATGGAAAACCAAGTCTCAGAAGGGCTGTGGGACTTACCCAAAGTCACAGCTCTGGGAGACAGAGCTGATTCCACGGTCACCTCATTTTCCACCCCTCCCACTGCTCTCAGTAATCAACAAGGACCTCGTCCTTTCAAATGGCATCAGTTACTTTCTAAATAATGTGGACTGAGGTACAAATGTGAGTTGGCTCATCCAATATCTATCTAATATTGGAGTGGTTATTTGTCAGAATTGGATCCAGAGTCCCTTTCAATATTGTCCATGCTTATTGACTGTAAATCAGTGATCTGCAATTACAGACTCAATTCAATTCATACACGGACTGAGTGGCTACCACGTTTGAGACACTGCCTTTAGGCCTGGGATGGGTGGGAGGGCGGTGGGACTAATAAAAATGATTTCAGCTCAGTCTCTGCCATCCAGCTGCCTTACATTCAAGTGGCAGAAACTAACACACACACACAGCCACCTAGAGAAGTGTGATCAGTGTGACATCAAGGGTAAGCTCAGGATGCTCTAGGAACACACCTAAGGGAGCATTGAATTCTAACCCAGGGAACTAGGAAGGCCCTCCAAAGGAAGCATGCTCCAGAGGAATGTGCCTGGAAAGTTGAGCAGGATTTTAACCAGGTGTGGAGGCGTGTGTGTGTGTGTGTGTGTGTGTGTGTGTGTGTGTGTGTGTGTGCGTGCGTGCACACATGCATGCATGCACCTGCACACATATTTGCAAAGGGCTGATGGGTAAGGGAGGAGGAGTAACCTAAACAGGTGTGATTCTGGGAAATCAGCGTGTCCACGGGGGCAGAACCACGGGATGTATGTAGAATGGGGGTGGGGAGTGGAGGGATTGAAATTGTAAAGTTTGGTTGAGGCCGAAATGTGGAGGAAACATTTAGCCATATTTTTGAGCATAGGGATGACATGGCCAAGGATGTGTTTTAGGAAGAGCACTCTGACGGTGGTGAGGTGAAGAGGCCAGGGGAGGCAGATGCTGGGGGCTGAGGCCAGTGTGAAGGCTCTTGCAGGTCTGGGCAGAGCACCGACGAGCATCTCAACCGGGGGCGAGAACGGTCATTGCCGCCACTCCTCCATTTGTAATGAAATGTTGAGAATGTCTGCACGTCCGCTGACCCTGGGTCCACCCTGCCTACCAAAATCACCTTTCGGCGGAGGACAATCTGTATCCCTCCCTGATCCAGTGAAAAAGCATCTGCCTACTTTTGAGAGTGTTTCTCAGCCTCTTTTTGCCTTGTATCCCCCAAAATGCCAAAGACTTGAGGTTGTAGATGCCCGATCTTCTGTGGGTCTCAGAGGCATACAGTCTGTAGTAAAACTGTAAAGCGGTGCTCCCAAGCACACCGGCCCCATCCCCACAAAAGCTGGAATCAGAAGTTGCATTTCATCAGGATTCCTGTTGCTGTCCGTCTTCACGGGCCCTGCAGGTGGGGTCCAGCTCACGTGGGCTACGCCTGTCCACTATGGATTGTGGTTTCTGTTGGAATGGCCCACTTGTACTGCCGCTCACTCCCCACCCCCTTCCCACAGCCCCTTGGCTGCACCTTTCATCTCCCAGGCTGGGTGTCCCCCTCCGGGGCCAGATCCTCCGCCTTCTTTTCCTGCAGGGTGTTGGTTTTTCCGCTCGCTAACTGAGACCTTGGTCCCAACCACTGGTTGAATTACAGGGACAAGCGGGAGATGGTGTTGTTATTGAGGGTCCCGTCCTTGGTACAAGGAGATGACGCGCTCAGCCGGGGCCGCTGTCTTTCAGACCCATCTGTCCTTCACCTGGGAAGTCCTCTCCCCTCCCCACCACTTTTCTCTCTACACATAGAGTGGCAAGGGCTCTGAAAGAAGATGCGGTGCTTCAGTGGGAGAAGATGCCACTTTGCAGTAACTTCTCACGTTCCTTTATTTGGAGGTTCAGTGCGATAAGAGGCTTCATCACTAAAGGAAAATACTATTTGGAGGAAAAGCAGATAAGCGTTCTAGCGAAACTGGGACTAGTTTTTGAAGTTTATGCATTGAGTACTCACGTTGTGATCCCCTGAAAGGGCGACCTGGCTGTTAAACCTTTGGGGAATGACCGTTGGTCATTTCAGATTCCCTGGAGTGAAGGACTTCAGATGTGGAGTGAAGCTAATTTGGGGTTTATAACTTTCTAGATGGTGGTGTGTCTCTGACTGTTGAGTGACCTTGTCTCTTTACCAGAGAAACTGCCATCAGAAGGGTTCCATGACCAGCACCCCCAGGTAGAACCTCGAGGTTGTTCAGTGAATGGCATTGCCCAAGCCTAGGGAATTGCAGATCCAGAGTGTGGCCCTGAAACTGAGGTTCCAACCCCTGTGCTGCCAGCACGCCCTGTTTAGTGGGGCGCCTTTGCTTGAGGAGTTGTGTGGTATTTTTCTTCATAGCACCACTTCCACCCTAGCGTCATGGCAACAGTGATGACTGGCTTGGTAACTTTGAGCAGTCTCCCCATCGAAGTAGCCCAACAGAGATGAGGCCGCTTGAGCAAAGCCTCCTCTGACCCTCCCAGCCCAAGTTATTCAGCTGGATATCGTGCTTTGAGGAGTGACCTTGTGTTCTGATGCTCCAGTCGGCATCTAAACAGTGAATGCCTAGAGCATCTGCCGTGTGCCAGCTTCTGTGCTTTTATACCAAGAAATTGGTATAAGGGCTGCTGTCCATCCCCAGATGGCTTGGAGACTATGTCCTGTTCATCCATGGAGTCAAATTTGTGGTTTTACTTTACCAGCCATGTAGGACTCTGTGCTGTGCGTGTGTGCTGTGTGTGTTCCTCCTTTGTCTCCTGGCTTGACCTTCCCTTAGAAGGTCTACTTTCCCTGGTCCTGTTTTATTTTTGTAAGCCACCTCTAATGCTTGGGGAATAAAGTGGAGGTACAAACAAACAAATGGACACATATTTAGAAGCTACTCACCTTTGAATCCTACGCCTCCAAGGTGCTAACATTGACCCTGATACTTGTGAGAGTTTAACAAACGTTGCTTGGATTGAGCTCGTTTGAAATAAAAGCAACCAGAGGACAAACCTGTTGACCTGCAGAGAGTCCATGGGACTGGGCGGGGGGTGCGAGGAGAGGTGAGAACAGCCCAGGTGGGCAGCGCACGGGGTTGAGTGCCGTGGAGCGCATGCGCCATGTCCCCAGAGGACAGGGTCCCATCTTCGGCGTGTCTTCATCAAGGTGGTAGCTAAGGTAGGGCCTGGCACATAATCGGTAACCTCTGAGTTTGAATTGGAGACTCTCTGCCAGTGAAAATTATTTTTTCTTCTACCAGCTTCATGTTCTCTTGCTTTGGATTTCTGTTATTCCACATTGAATACGAAGATGTTTCTGGAGTACTGGATATCTGGATGGAATATAAATGCAAAAGCTTTCTTTGAAGGACATTGTTTTCTTGTAGTCTTTAGGACTTTTTAATCCTGTTGTCTAAATTATCACAAGTGAAAAAAGCAGAAGCAAAGAAGCGAGCCCATTATAACAACTTGGTGAAAAGCAGAAGTGGGCAGAGACCCTCTGTTCTCTCTCATGTTGATGTGGAAAGCCTTGAACTTGGGCTGTAGCATCAACATTACAAAAGATAGTGTGGATTCAGCACCAAGTAAAGAAGATTGGCTCTTACTCTGTGGCTTTAATCAGAGAAAATCAACAAATGTGTGATTTTGTGTAAAAATCCACTTTGGAGTCTATTAAAATTTAGGTGTCCCCTGTCCAGTTGCCTGTCCACAGTGATAATTTTCATCAACTCCTAACTGGTCTCCACTGACCTTCCCAGCTTTAAGAAACAGGTTCCTTTCACTCCATCCAGGGACCCTCTTATAAAATTTCTGGCAATGGTAAGCCAGTCAGCCTCTATTTACACAGTTCTGGGGCAACTCACTGCACCGTCAGAGGCCTCTGGATGAGGGGTTTTTTCTTTGTAACGACGTGGCTACATTCTGCCTTTATGGGATCCCACCTGCCGGTCCTGGTCTTGGGTTTAGAGCAGGACAGAGCTGGTCTTCTCCCCTCTTCCAAAAGAGAACTTCCTTTGAGGCCAACCGTGAAGTTCCCCTGGAGCCTCCTTGTTGGGAGCTGAGCACCCTTTTCTCCTTTAAAGGTCCCTCAGAAAGTCCTTGGCCACCGGGGTTGCTTTGGCCCCGAGAAGCTCTGACTTGTCACTGCGAAGCTAAGAGCCGGGTACCCAGGCCCGGACGGGGTGTTCTGCTGGGATGGCGCTGTTGCCTCTGCATCCTTGCAGGGAGATGCTGCCTGCTGCCAGCAAGTCCTCCGCCAGCTGTTTAGCCAAAAATAAGTTCTCAGCTGCTGAGGGCTGATCTTTCCACTCCCCTTCTTCTCGGAAGCTGAGAGTCCAGCGGTCTGCCAGCTGGAACTGGGAGATTGGGGATGTTTTTTTTCAATTCAGCTGAAAGGAAAAGCAGGATGAGGTTTTTCCTTTCTTTTTTAACCTTATTATGTCAAAGGAGTTGTTTTTAAGGGGAAAAAGATACCACCATTGCTTCTGAATTTGCTTTTAAAATAGCACTCAAAATGGTAGGGCTGCTTGGAGCCTCTCCCCGCTCCCTGGGAGAAGCCCCTGTCGAGAGAGCCGGATGTGGCTTCCGCTGGAGTGGAGGGCCGGCTCTGAGAGAAAGCCTGAGGACTGAGTTCAGCTCAGCAGATCTGCTGCCAGCCTTGGGAGTGATGAACCGCCTATTTGCACAGAGGCCGTGAGCAGCTGCCCAAACGGTGGAATTTTCCAAGGGCTGCAAAACTTTAAAGTGGGCACTTGAAGTCATTCCTTTATTTAGCAAATAAGTATTAGCATGTGCTGGGTGCCAGATCCTGTGCTGGGGCTGCAGATGGGAGTAGAAGACAGTCCCTGTCCTCACGTCTCTCACTGTCTAGGGAAGAAATCTTCAAGAGAACAAGCGAGTGTGGCATTGCTGTGACAGGTGGTCTCCAGGTGTCCTCGTAGTGTTGCAATAGACTCCACTTTGGAGTCTGTTAAAATCTAGGTAAATCTTTGTGGAGGTGGGGCTGGTGGTGTGGAGGTTGTGTAGATTATCACCGTCGTTGTGGTAGCTAATAAACCACAGAGGGCGTGCAACACGTATGAATGAACAATGTGAAGTTCTGCTTCCGATGGTCTTGCGGGATGATCCAGAACTTGTCACAAAGGAGGTGATATTTGAGCTGCTTTGGAACAATAAGGTGGACAGCGGGAGCAAAGACCCTCCTGACAGGAGGAGAGTAACGTGCAAAGGCCTGAGGATTAAAACTGGATATTTAGGGACCAAGAGCAATTCCGGTGTACCTGAGGCAGTGCGTGCATGCGTGTGTGTGTGTGTGCGTGTGCGTGTGCATGCGTGTGCGTGTATGTGTGTGTGCGTGTGTGTGTGTGTGTGTACAGTGGAGGTGTGATAGACTGCCCTCCTTCCTAGAGGGGGTATCTTTGAGGAACTCTAAGCAGCAGAGACCACGTCAGACTGGCACATTCCATGTTCACTCTGGAGGAAGTGTTGGGGGCTGGGCTGGCTGGGTGGGCCTCGGGGCTGGAGGTGGGTGGTGGGTGAAAACTGATGAGAGAGCCTGGATTAAGGCAGTGGTGGAGAGAACGGAAGAGAGGAGATAAATTTAAGAAACAAGCCGGAGATAAGATTAGGAGGACTTCATGACCTATTCAGTGTGTGTGGGGAGTCGTGGTTATAAACGATGCGTGAATGAGGGCTGGAGCGTTAAGGTTCCCCCTGTGTGGCTGGCATTGGAACTGAGAAAGGGAAAACAGGAGTGGGAACAGATGTGGGAGAACAGAGAGAATTGTTATCCATGCTGACTGAATAGCGCACCTGCTTTTGGGGGCTGTGGCCCGGGGGCAGTAATGACCTGCTTGGAAGATGTAGGGGATGAGCGGTCGTCAGCCTTTCAGGGCAGCCACGATACTGACGTGGCGGCAAAAACGAAAGGGTAAGGGACAGTATTGAAAAGGAAGGCTGGACCCTCGCATATATGGTCAGTTGATTTTTGGCAAGAGTGTCAAGACCATTCAATGGGGAAAGGACAGTCTTTTCAACAAATGCTGCTGGGAAAACTGGATGTCCAGTTTTGTGACTGAATGTAAGGGTAAAAGAATGAAGTTCCCTTACACTGCATATAAAAATTGACTCCAAATGAATCAAAGACCTAACATTGAGAGCTAAAACTATAAAACTCTTAGAAGAAAACAGAGAAGAAAATCTGCATTGGATTTTCAGTGCATTTAGTGCAGATCTGCATTGGATTTCGCAGCGATTTCTTGGACGTCACGACAAAAGCACAGGCAACAAAAGAAAAATAAATTGGACTTCATCAAGATTTAAAACTTTTGTGCATCAAAAGACACAATCAAGAAAGTGAAAAGACAACCTACAGAATGGGAGAGAATATCTGCAAATTATATATCTGATAAGGGATTAATATCCAGAATATATTAAAAAAAAAAAACTTCTAGGACTCAACGGCAACAAAACAACTCAATTAAAAATGGGCAAAGGACTTGAATATACATTTCTCCAGAGAAGATATCCAAATGGCCAATAAGCATGTGAAAAGATGCTCAAATCATTAGTCATTAGGGAAATGCACATACCACAATGAGATGCCACTTCACACCCATTAGGATGGCTATTGTCAAAAAATCAGAAAACAGCAGGTATTGGCAAGAATGTGGAGAAACTGGAACCCTCTGGCATTGCTGGTAGAAATGTAAAATGGTGCAGCCACTGGGGAAAACAGTTCGGTGGTTCCTCAAAAAGTTAAATGTAGAATAACCATGTGATCTAACAATTCCACTCCTAGATATATGCCCAAAAGAATGAAAGTAGGGACTCAAACCGATATTTGTACACATATTTTCATAGCAGCGTCATTCACATAACCAAAAAGTGGAAACAACCCAAGTGTCCCTCAACAGATAAATAGATAAACAAAATGTGGTATATACATACAATGGAATATTATTGAGCCTTAAAAAGTAATGAAATGCTAATACGTGCTACCACATACATGAACCTTGAAAATATGCTGAGTGAAATAAGCTAGACATTATGTTAAGTGAAGTAATCCAGTGCGTGATTCCACTTATATGAGCCAGAATAGGCAAATTCATGGGGACAGAAAGTGGGTAGAGGTTACCAGGGTCTGGGAAAGGGGGGAATGGGGAGTTATTGTTTAAAGGGTACAGAGTTCCTGTTTGGGAAGATGGAAAGGTCATGGAAATGGCTAGTGGTGATTGTTATACAATAATGTGAATGTTCTTAATGTATTGAACACTTACAAATGCTTAATAAGGTGAATATTATGTATATTTTACCATTTAAAAAAAGAAGGTAAGGCAGGACAGGCCCTGAACTTGGGAAGCTCTTTGCCTCGGTTCCCGGAGTCTCCCATCTGAGTGCATTTGGCTGAAGGTTGCTGCCCACTCCCTGCACCATTCTCACCTCCCGGCACTGTGCTGTGGGTTCACGCCCCGCCGTGCCTGGGCATTGGGCTGAGAGAGAGCTGCTTCCAAACTGGGGGAAGCTCCAGGGAGGTGACCTCTCCGGGAGGGTCCTGGCTCCCACTGCAGCTCCTGCCTGGTAGGGGAGACAGCCCTGCCAGGCGCCTCGCACCGAGGGCAGCGCCAGCGGGGTTCACTCTCTACAGTTACTGGCTGCTTTCTTCCTCTGCTCACAGCTTCCGAGCACCCACAGTTTTCCCCGGAGAGGAGAGCCCTGAGTCGGTCATCATTCCAAAGCAGCGAACCCTCAGGACCCCGCGTGCACTGTCCCACACCCATGGTGCTCCCTGGCAGCAGCTGGAAGCGCAGGCACTCAGATCATCCTTCCCGAAGCCGGCTCCTCGCTCGTGGGGAGGGTGGGAGAGGGACAGAGGGGTGGTGAAGCAGACCACCCGCAGAAGCACGGTCGCCACAGAGGCGGGAAGAGCCCCTTTCACAGAGGCTTTAGTTGTGGGTCACCAAGCTCTTTTAAAAAGGATAGCAGAGTGTTACTTTGCGGTGGTATTTGTAGTTACTTTGCTTTGCGACACAGAGTCAGTAGGGAATTTTCCAGACTTGAGGTTTAAACCCAGAGTTGTATTTTCCCTGCACTGCATGGCCCCGATGCTGGGGGAGAGCTTGTGCCCTCCTCCCATTTGGGAGACGTTGTTTCTGGGAATCAGAGAGACCACCATGCCTACCATGTCCTTGGCCCCTGAACCCATGGCCCAAGCGTGGACCTCCAAGTTACAGAGTAGTTTCAAGTACCGTTTCCAAAAACCACAAGAGAAAACAGCTTCTGAGCAACCAAAAGAAAAGTCACCAAGTCCCTGCAGTCAAGCCAGAGCCCTCCACCCCGCAGGGCTCTGGAGTTAGGCCTCCACACATACGAAGCCAGAGATTCTTGTTTACCAGCCCGTGCAAGTTAGAAGCCGCCCATTCAGATGTCTCGGGACTGCTTTGAGGAAGGCCCTCCGAAGGCACCAGTGAAGCTTCTGGAAGTTTGGCAGCCTGAGCAGAGAGAAACAGCAGCCAGCAGACCAGGGGAAGCCGATGTGAGAATTGCAGAAGGAAGGTGCCTCGCTCTGTGACATCCTGGGAGAAAAGTGACGTTGACCAGCCGATAAGAAGTCCCCCTGTGCCGTGTGAGGAGGTGGGACGATGCCTTACACGATTCAGCAGGCTAACCGTGCAGCAGCTGCAGGTAACCAGCATCTGATAAATGACAGACACTTTAGAGACACGGTGGGCAGGGGAATACATAACTCACTTTGGAGAACTTGTTTACAAAAAGTGATAATATTAGAGGTTTTAATTTCACCTTGCTGAAGTCAACTTTGTTTACCTGGAAGAAGATGCTTCAGAGGACCCGACCCCAGACCACGTCATCCTCTCGTGCTCGTTCCAACTTTCGGCTCACCTGCGACCCCTTGATGGAGAGGGGACGTCTCGCTGCCCGCGGGACCAGGAAAGCGGAGCGTCACTGCTCTTTCTCCACAGACGGCGAGGCAGGGACCCTGGCGTGGGAGTCTCGGGCTCACAGCTCCAGGGGAGAATTGCCCCGGAAGTTTTCCTGAATGCCTTTCTCCTCGGCCCCTGTGACCAGCGACGATCACTCCCGGGGCTGGGAGGGAAGGGCATCGCTGTTCCTCCTGCCCTGCCCGCGAGGAAGCGATGAGCAGCGCGGGATTTCATGGCACACCCTCCCCAACTGGCATGGGCTTCAGAGCGAACAGTTGGCATTTCTGCGGGGACAGGCGGCGTGCTCCCTGGAACAGGCCATCGGGGTGGGACTGCCCCTCCCTCACCTACGGGCTGCCCCCAGCAGCTGTTCCCGACAGGTGCTCGGGCTCTCCGCGGCAGATGGGGACCAAAACGGACCTGTTGGCACGGCTTACCGCACGCCGCCCTCTCACCACACGCTGATGTGTGTACAAACACGCCTGAGCTCGCGGCTTTGTTCTAGGGGGCCCAGCTTGGGGTTCAGGTGACGCCAGAGGGCTCATTCCCGAGGACAGTCTTGGTCCCCGGGCCCCCCCTTCAGTCGGAGACCCCTCAGAGTTTGGCCAGCACGCGGGATGGGGCCTGTGCCCGCCCCCAGGCTCTGCCTCCTCCCTCCCGCGTGCGGCAGCCGCGTGTCTCCTCACTGGGGTGTTTGCCCAGGTTTCTGCCTGCTTCCCCAGGGCACCCGCCGAGGCTTTGGGCTCAGCCTGGATGAGGCCCACGAAGGCCAAGCTGCGGTGGCCACGGCACAGGACTCCAGAGCAGGGGCTGCGCCCCGCTTTGCTCCCGCCATCTGTATCCCAGAGCGTGGTCCTACAGACATAGGATGGGGACGCCTGTGGGGGTCCCAAATGCACCAGGAGCCTCGTCTTCGTAAAATAGCAGGACGCGTCTGTGCCCCAGTGCTGGGGACGGGACCAGGCAGCTCAACCTCAGGAGGAAGCCTGAGGGGTGAGCGGTGGGCGCTTCCAAGGGCCCCTTGGCGTCTGAGCGAGAGCCCCCCTCTGACAGACCCGCCCCCGGCCCCGGCCCACGCCCCCCGAGGAGCAGGGCCTCACCAGGGCCGTCACCAGTATCGCTGCCCACAGCCTCCAGGAGCCCCCCTGCCCCGTGTTTGGGCTGCTCTTTCCAAACAGCTAACCAGCCAAGGCAACCAGATGAGGGTGACATCTGGCTCGAGACTGTTGCCAAGTCACTACTGTTCCATCCCTGACAGGAAGGAGGTGAGCTCTTTGTGCCAGATTCTTAAAAGAGAGAGAGAGAGAGAATAAAAACGTGTGTTCCCTGCCCCGCATTTCTTTCTTCTCTTTACCCTGACACCTCAGCTGCCACTTTTCTTTCGCTGGAACTTGGACGCCAAGGACCCAATATCCATAACTATTTAGAGCAGACTTTTCCCACCTATGGCGATCAGGGCACTGGAGTAAATGATGTGAACGGGGCTGGAGTGGCGCGATTTAAAGGTGAACTCTGAGGGAAACACACACACACACGTTCATACACGTGTGCGTGATGGATCGTGAGGGGCCGAGGGTGACAGAGAAGAGCTTTTCACAGTGTTTTCCATGGTTAAGGCTCTCAGCAGTGCTCTCAGCATTGCTAGTGAACTGAAAAGAATCAAAATAATATAATAGAAATGAAGGCCCATGTTCCCTGTCTTTTCACGGTATGGAGGAGAAATGTTAATGATTTTCACTGTATCCAATTCTTTGTGGAGTGACAGGAACAGCCTGGTGCCTAGGCCAGGCTGGAACTAGAAGCAAGACCCATCCATTTGTGTGGGGCAGGGATAGCACAGAGGGACTGTACGAGCTCAGCCAGGGCAGCTAGAGAAAGTCCAGCTGGCAGGCTGAGTGTGGTACCCAACAATCATGGCAGCTTGTTAGCTGTGTGACCTTGGGCAAGTTCCTTAACCTCTCTGAGCCTCTGTTATCCATCTGGAAAATGAGACGTTTTGTGAATTTCCAACAAACATCTCTACAAGGTGATGTTGTCATTTTTATTTTAGAGATGAGAAAATTGAAGTACAGACAGGATAGGTGACCTGGCCAGTCATGCAGGTTAGTGGGGTAGCCTGACAGGACGTGAAAGCACAGAAAGGGGAGAGGTGGCGCTGGGGAGCCCAAGAGAAGGCAGGCTAGAACTTACCTCAGGAACATCAGGCAGCAGATCTGAAGCGGCACAGCCCAGGGTGTGTTGGCTCTGTCCCCTCTGCGCTGGCAGCCATACCTTGCTTACTTGTCTTCAAGGCACCCACTTTCCCTCTTGGCTTAAATCAAGCCGATATCTTACTCCCAAACAAAAAAAAAGGTGTTATTTTTCACATGTGAGCTGTGTCTCCCCTGTTCCGTGCTTGTTCCTTTGATTTCTATGAAGCGTAGGGGGGATTTTCTTTATCCCTCTGAAACGTGTTGTTTGGACCCACTTTCATGGCAAACTGAGAGCACCTAGAAATACATCCAGTTCAAGGAACCAAGTGAGATTTGTGCTGAGGACAGCCTTGAGTCTTGCCTTGTCCGATGTGACATTTTCTTTGTGTCATTTGTGAACGTGACAGAGTTACGTATTTCACAATGTGGAGGTTAACGAAGCACCCCAGCCTTTCTTCAGCTCCCCTTGGCTCCTGGTCAGGGTAGGGGATAGATTTGAGGGTCATGAGTCAGCAGGTCCAGATGTGGAACCTATAGCAACGGTCGAGGCAAAGGTTGGTGATGGCCCAGCCTGAGAAGTGTCACTGAGGGTGGGGTGGACTCGTGCACCATTCAGACTGAAGGGTCAAGGTTTGCTTTATGAATACGATTTGCTGGGAGACATCAGCGAGGGAAGAGTTGGCAATGGCAGTGAGATGTATGGCTTGGGGAATAGGTGGCTGGTTGTGTCATGTACAGAGAGAGAGAGCAGGGGAAGACGAACAGCTCTGGGAGAGGAAGCAGAATGGCTCCAGTTTGGGCTGCGCCGTGTCTGAAGCTCTGGGAGGGTACGTGGTAGGATTCAGTAAGGAAGTAAAGAGAAGGGTCTGGATCCCAGGAAATATGGACAGTGAGTCATTCTTGGTCTAAACAGCACAATACCCGGAGTGTAGGATGGTTTGTGTTTTTATCAGAATTCTTGCTTGTTCATTGCATTTCTGTTTTACACCTATTCTGCCTCCTATGATGATTGCATTCTGAGTCCGGATCAGATATCAATACTGGGAGTTTGGTCACGGATCCCTTCAACCTTTAAGCTGCTCTGGCGGTGCAGAGATTCTTTGAGTGGATTAATAGGATTGTAAAGAAGAGCCAGTAGACATAAAATTCTTTCTCAGAAGCAGTAGACACACTGACAAGCTTTGTTTCAGGGGTGATCCTGAGATCAGCAGCACAGCAGAAAATCTGTGTCATCACAAGCAGGGAACTAGTTTAATGACAGGAATCAAAAGCCAGAGATAAATGGCCACAGCTCTGGGAGGAGAAGTATCAAAACGGAGGTTCTCAGGATCATTAACCCGGACCAGTCTTAATTGACATCCTTGTAGTGATATTCAAAGGGGAATATGTAATAAAAAACATTCAACTTTCTAGAGGAAGTTAATTTTTTCCATCATGTTGAAAACAGATAATATAAATATTCCACTGTGGGCCAGGTATATTGTCAGTGGACCTGAAATACTTTTTAGGTAAAAGGCAGCCACAGTGAGCGGTTAAGAACAGGGGCTCAGGGGTCGGTCTGCCTTGGTTCGAATCCTGGCCTCCCACCTCCCTGTGCTGAGTCAGAGGGGCTGTCACGAGGATGGCACACGTGATGCACGCAGGGCGGTGCCTGGCACAGAGTGAGGGCTCAAGGGACATCAGCTCTCAGCTCCTCATCACCTCTGCTGCTCTCCCGACACACACATTCTCTTCCTTGCCTGCCAGAAACACGGAATTTTCACTGGGGTCTTAGTCGACTTCAGTCAAGATATTTCTTCATAGAGAAAATCAAAGGGAAAGAGATTATTCCCCCGAGGCCTGTGTCCAGGTTCTCCCCCAGGGGCACTGCCAGTGTCCTGCACGGCTGTGCAGCTGCAACATCCAGCGCTCGTGCGTGGACCAAGCCCCAGCACTCTGGTGCGGGAAGTCTGGTCCCCGGGCTGCGTCCAAAGTACCGAAAATCTGCATGGCATGTAAAACATGAAGTCACTCATTGGATGTGTCTGGGGAAACAGGAAAGGGTGAAATGAGGCTTCAGTTAGTAGGCTCTGGTTTTCCGACCTTCTCTGGGCGTAATCCCTGCCACTTCCCGCAGTGGGACATTCCAAGGGCTCAAAAAGATCATAACGTCTTAAAAAAATAACTAACACCATATGAGCAGGGCTGCTGGAATGGAATATGTAATCTCATCTGTTCCTCAAAACAGCACTGAGAGGGAGGTCACTTATCCCCATTTTGCAGAAGAGATGGCCAGGCCTCAAGGTCACGTGGTTTGGTAGAGCCAGGAATAGAATTCAGACCCGTCTTGTCACTAACATCTATACAAACATGATCTACTTGAGAACCCCCGAGATACTGTAAGGAAGTTTTGATACTTGGGGATACAAAGCACTGCTTTAACTATATAGCGCCGTTGTCTTTATTGTCTTACCTCCAGGTTACATGGGCTCAGATCGCCTTCACCGGAAAACGTGCCGGTTATATGGTGGCGTTACCACATTGAAGTTGTATAATTAGCTTATGTTCCTGCCATCTTCTCTTGAGAGAGTTCCAGTTCTCCCACTGGTTCTGAGCCTTGAAGAAAATTTAAATTATGCTTTGGCAAAGAACACCCATAGCCTATTTCAGATTCCTTCTTTTTTATGTTCCCATTTCTTTTCTCCCTTCTTCTCTCCCTTCCTTTCTTCTTTCAAAAAAAACCCTGACTGTACTTCACTGCTAAGAAGCTTAAACAACCTGAATAGAGAGTCTTCATTAATCCAGACCCCTCCGTCTTATCTCCACTCGGGTGTCATTTGTTCCTTTGTGATTGTATTAGCAATTAGAAGAAATGAAGAGGCAAGAGTCCTCCAGTGATGCCTGCTTAGAAGTTGAGATGCAGTTGAAACTAGGAAGCAGCGCAGGCTCATCACCTACAGCTCCTAGACCGCACACTGAGAGTATCACAGGGAACAGCCTTTTGTGGGCCATCCTCCCATTGACTTGCACTGTGTCAGCTTTAAGCCTTAGAGGAAACCAACAAAAGCTTCTTTTCTTTCTTTATTTAGCATCATCATATATTCTTTACCATGTGAGGCTGGAAGTGAAAGCATTAAAGCAAAATAGATCTTAAATGCATTTTCTCTTAGAGATTTTATTTTACTTCATAGTCCTATTTTTAGTTTCCTTTGATAATAAAAAAATTCCAATCATTTCATTCTTAGCCCTAGACAATACAGTGCAAGGTTATACATATTGCAGCCCCAGGAAGAATTTCTGCTTGCAAGCTGGCCAGCCTGTTTGCAGTTGACAGATGTAACCTACTCCAGGGCAGAGGAAGTCTCAAGGGAGGTTTTAATTTCTTAATATTGAAATGAGCACAACTTGTATTGTCTTAATCAGTGAATAAAAAAACAATAAAGTTGCTAAGTCTCATTTTTTAAACTCAGTGTAAGAGGATTTTAAGAAATCACAATTGCCTCTTAAGTTACTGTTGAAAGTTAATTTTCTCTGTGTTCGAGAAGATTCTTCCAGTGGTTCTGCAGATAGACAGTTGTACTGCAATTACGTGAAACATTTTTCTGAGCTGCTCTGTGGACACCACTCCTCGGCAGGGAAAGGGTGTGTGCTAAGGTGTGCAGAGTTGTTGTACTTTTGTCTTTGAAGAGAACATGACTTGGCTTTCATCACATCTCGTGAGCTCAGAATACAGAAGTATTCATTTAAAATTTCAGCAGAGATCTTTTAATGCAAAGTGCATTCTTTCACAATATATGCTACTTTAGGCAAGGGACTGTATGAGGAATACTTCTGACTATAAATAAAGAAAGGATTTTCTAATGAGAATTAGTGGCCTCTATAAAGTCCTAATAAACATGTTTCAACTGTTGGTCTGAACAAATAATTTTATACACAAAACGTTGATGTATTACATATAGTCATTCTTATGTATTTCTCAATTTAATCCAACTTAAAACCACATTTCTTAAAAACTAAAGTTCACCGATTTCTGGGGCCATAGGCTAGTCAATTCTGGTTCCCTGGTAGCTTGTATGGTGCCTTCATAGGGACACAGTAAATGTTTCTTGAACTAAATTGAAAAAGAAAATTGCTTAAGGTGCTGTGTGTGTGTGTGTGTGTGTGTGTGTGTGTGTGTGTGTGTGTGTGGAGAGAGAGAGAGAGAGATACAGACATTATATACAATATAAAATATGAAACAATATGTTACAGATGTGGAGCCAAGGTGCTCATGGGGAACATAGAGTTTCAGGGTAGGGGTTGTGCATTTGAAATCAAAATGCACCTTTGGAATATATATTCTCAAAACTCAAGAATAACAACAAGTAAATCAATTTAAAAATGGGTAAAAATCTGAACAGACAGTTCACCACAGAAGATATACAGAAGGCAAATAAGAACATTAAAAGATGCTTGGCATTATTAGTCATTAGGGAAATGCCAATTACAACCACACTGAAAGACTGCTACACACCAGTTAGAAGGGCTAAATTAAAATATAATGGCAATACCAGGTGCCGACAAGATGCCAAGCAGTAGGAACTCTCAAACATTGCTGGTAGGAATGCAGAACGCTCCGGAACTTTCTTATCAAGTTCAGTGTACATTTGTCACATGCCCCAGCAGTCCCACTCCTAGGGTTTTGCCTAAGATAATTAAGACTTCGTTCAGACAAACCCGATACCTGAATGTTCAGAGCAGCTTTATTCATAACAGCCCCGAACTGGAAACAACCCAGATGTCCTTCAGTTGATGAAAGGATGGCCAGACCGCAGTATGTATATACCTGAGAAAGCCCTGCTCTCTCACCTCTGGCTGACCTCAAAGCCCTGCACAGGTAGGGGAATTCCCTGGCAGTCCAGTGGTTAGGACTTGGTGCTTTTCACTTCCGGGGGCCCGAGTCAGGGTTAGGGTTATGGCTAGGCCCAGGTTCAATCCCTGGTCGGTGAACTAAGATCCCACAAGCCCTGCCATATAGCCAAAAAAAAAAGGGAGGGGGCTTCCCTGGTGGCACAGTGGTTGAGAGTCCGCCTGCCGATGCAGGGGACACGGGTTCGTGCCCCGGTCCGGGAAGATCCCACATGCCGCGGAGCAGCTGGGCCCGTGAGCCATGGCCACTGAGCCTGCGCGTCCGGAGACCGTGCTCCGCAACAGGAGAGACCACAACAGTGAGAGGCCCACGTACCGCAAAAAAAAAAAAAACGCCCCGCACAAGTAAAGAGAGAGAGAAAAGGCAGAGTTAAAAAAACCACTGTAGCATTGAAGCTGTGTTTGCTCCAACACACAGAGGGCCAAAGGGTAGAAGTCTCGTTGCTTTCCGACAGGTAAGGAACCCTGTGCCCAGTCATTAGCTGACCAAGCAGAGATACCAGTGACACACATGGAAGGGAGCACACACTTTACAGAACTAGTCCAAGAAGTCAGTGAACAAATGAACAGCAGCAACAGCAGCAAACCGAGGGGGAGGGTAGTCTGATTTTCAGTTACCACTATATCATTTAAGATGCCCAGTTTTCAAGAAGAAATTATGGGACAAACAAAGAAACATGGAAGTAAGACTTACTAGACAAAGACTTTAAATCAGCTATTGTAAATACACTCAAAGAACTAAAGGGAACCATGACTAAAGAATGAAAGGAAAGAAAATATGAGAACACCGCTCACCAAATAAAGAATATCAATAAGGAGAGAGAAATTATATTAAAAAAGAGAACTAAATAGAAATTGCAGAATTAAATACAACTAAATAGAAATTCAAAGGTACAATAACTTAAGCAGAAACAAAATCACTAAAGGTGCTGAGTTGGTGGAAGAAAGAACAAAGTTAGGTTCATTGGAATCAGAATTGTCCAGTCTGAGCTGTGGAAATGATAAAAAATAGTCACAACTCTGAGACAATTCTAAAAACCACTGAGGTGTCAACTTCAAAAGGCTGAATTTTATGGTATGTGGACTATATCTCAATAAAATAGTTATCTGAAAAAAAGAAGCACAGTTTAGAAAAGGCTCTGGAACACATGGCTCAGAGAGACAACATGGGTAACAGAAGGGTGACCTCCTAGTTTAATAATCCTCTCGTTTTACAGTTGGGGAAACAGAGGCCCAGACCCAGACAGGTGAAACAAGGTGCCCAGTGCTTGAGGTGTAATCGACAGGAACTCTTTACCCATTTTACAGTTATGGTGACCAGCCAGCCCAACTGACCCCAGACTTTCCTAGTTTTAACACTGACAGCCCCGCATCCTGAGAAGCCCCTGGTCCTGGGCAAATCAGCATGGTTGGCTGCACTGTCTGCAGTTCACACTGGGACAAATATTCTTTCCTGTGGCTCTGAATCGCTGAAATTCATACGTAAATGAGAGATGGTGGTACTCAGAAAAGTTCCTTTGCCTTGCTGAACTCAGTGTTCTCAACTGAAGCAGCTGGCATTTTGCTTTAAGTTCTTTTCTATTCACCCTTTCAGAATGAAGGATCTTTCCTTTTAAAGAAATCTGCATTTCATCCACAAGGTGAAAGCCAGTGTCCTTGGCTTCCTTGAAAAGTGACAAGTGGATTCTTTTGTATACTAAACGCTAAGGATATAACAGAAACAGAGGTTGTCGTTAATTGACTTCAGATATGAAAAAGCAGATTATAACCCCTTAGAGATATATTCAGAGGAGAGTGGGAGAGGGAGAGAGATCCATTTCCTGTCAAACTAAAAGCCATGAAAGGAAAACTTGTATAGGAAAAGGCACTTGAATTCCGTTTCAAAACCAGCAGACCTCAAAGGCAAGGGAAACCAGCGGTCCTTGAACATGTGATTGATGTTGTCACCTCGTGGCTGGAGGAGACACTGCAGAAGCCAGAGCAAATGGGCAGTGGCACGTTTCAGCCACACAGCTCTGCGCCTCTCCCCCCGGCCTGCAGCTGGGGTGCCCAGCTCAGCCTCCCTCCTTTCCAGGCCAGGGCTGCCACCCAGCCCAGCCTGACACGGGGCTCCTCCTTTCAAGGCACTCAGTAGAAAGTGAGGAAGGACCCAGTTCCTCTTGCCCCCAGGAAATGGTGCTTGGAATTTATAAGGTATGGGGAGGTGAAGGATGACAACCAAGTCGTATCGTCCCCACCTTGGCTCAGCCTTAAAGCCGTGGCCGCGGCCAAGCAGATGAAACTGAGGCATCGGCCAGCTTTGCCTGGGTTCAAGCGCTTCCTCTAATCCTGTAGAGTGTTTCCACGTGTCCCTGTGATCGCAGGGCAGTGGATGCACAGAAAGTGTGTAGCTCGGTTACCTTAAATGGGAGCAAACAGAAAAACAGGCCATAAACTTGATGCCTCCAAAGGCCTCCCCCCTCATCTGCTTTCATCTCTTCCTGCTGTTCAGCTGAGCCCCTTTCAGCTTTCCCCCGCTCCCCATCCAGGCCCTTCAGCACCCCTCACATATGCCTCATGACCCCCTCCCGCCGTGTACTCGGAGCAGACCCACCTCTGCACTCCCCAGCCTGTGGGCGTGGCTCCCATTTTGCCACATGTCAGCCATCACTCCGCACCCTCAGGCCATCCCATACTCATCATGTGACCCGACTCCCTGCCTAAACCAGAAACTCCTTGAACGCAGGGAACTTTTCTTCCTCAGTCCGGCCTCACGAGCACCTGCTACGTACACAGTAGGCACTTAGGGTGTGATTGCTCGCATGCCCGTCATTATTCCTGCTTTAGAGATTGTCTTAGTCACCTCTCTGTCCCTAATGTCTAGCACAGTACACGGCACCTAGCAAATGCCCCACCATGACTGCCGAAATTAGTTAATTAAGTCAAATTGGAGAGTTAAAAAAAACTTATTTGCAGGGAAGTTGCACGACTGGCTCGCGTGAGCAGTGCCTGCCTTCCCGGATCTTTCAGCATCACACCCCGAACCAGGGAAAACCGGGGTCTGTAACAGAGGAAATAAAGTATTCCGTTCGGGGACTTGCTGCAGACTGTCACCGCCTCGCAGCAGGGCCAGCTGGGAGCGATGCTGCTGCTGTGGCAGAGGGGAAAGTACGAAGCTCATGCTGGTGCCGGACAGTTTCTTCCCAGGAAGAACGTCAGTCCCTTCCTCTCACATCCTCGTAATCAGAGGAAGTCATACGGGCAACCTGACATCAAGAGGGAGGGCAAGGGATGTTGGTGACCATGAACGCAGTCTGCCATGCTTGTCTGCTAGAGCACAGTTTCTCAAATCCATGCACATGGATCGCCTGGAGATGGTTTTAAAACTCAGATCCTGATTCAGTAGGTCCAGGAAGGGAGCCAGACTTTGCATTTCTAACAAGCTGCTGGCCTATCGTCCACACTCTGAGGACCAGGGAGAAAGCTTTGAATCCTTACTGGCCACACCGAACTCCTTCCCTGTCCCCTTCTCTGCAGAGACAGAACTCGGCTCGTAGCTCTATCATTTTGTGCTGCAAACCAAGAAAAACCTCTTTGCCAGTCAGCAGACACTTGTGGTTTACCTCACAGGCAAGGGGGACACAGAGGAATAAATAATGAAAGTCATTAACAGCTCAACACAACTGCAGAGTCTGGGGAAGGACAGAGCACAAGGATGCTGCAGCTGTTCTCAGAAGCCAGAATCCTTCCATCCAGAGGCCACCATTTGCATAAGCAGGTTTGGTAAATGGACCAAATTAGACCTAATTGTGTCACCTCTGTCTGCTGTGCCTCCCATGGTTTCACGGAGCTGGGAAGGGTCAGTGCAGCTCTGACTGGGCCTCATAAAAGCTTCAGCCCCATCGAGCACCCTCCTTGTCCGTGTCACATCTCTGTCCCAGGATCTCCTGCTGGCCCTTGCAAGTGCTGACGGCCACTGAGGGGTTGCAGGGGGCGGTATCCGTGGGTCCCGAGCCTCGAGCTCCTGTTGTCCCGGGGTCCTCCCTGGTACAGGAGGCGGGCAGCCTGTCCACCTCCTCCTTGGGACTGAAGCTGAACCCCTGTGGGCAGTGGCAAACCCGCTCCCCACGCCACTGCAGTTGCGTGGTGCTGAGCTGCCAACACACGTGCCTCTGCTCAGCTCGGAAGAGATGCTGTTTTTTCTTTCGAGTGGTTTTATTTAAAAGCCATGCCAGTCACTTTATATCCTTTCTCCGAAGTTTTGATTGATGGCAATCTGGTCAGCCAGAAGCTGCCAGTGGAATAAAACTGCTGACTTGGGCATCGGCATTGGCTGGGCTTATTAAACCTGCACAGGTGTGTGTATGTGTGTGTGTGTGTGCACGCGCGCACGCGCAGGATGGAAACATAGCACAGGATTCGATGGAGTTAGATCTGGAACGGACTGAAGGGCCCTCAGTTCAGAAGGGCAAAGTAGGAACCAAGGAGGGGCTGCGCCCCTATATGCTCCCTGCTGCCACTAGAGAGCAGAGTGCAGGCCAGCATCAGGGTCTCTTGGGTCCTGCCGGGAGCCTTTTCCTCTCTAAAGGAGAGCTGGTGGGCCTGCGGGGCAGCAGACTCAAGTTGATCTGTTAAAAGCCAAACCAAACCCTAATTTCCTGTGGGCTCAGTATCATAAACTGGACTTCAGTATCATAAACCGGATTTCAGTTCTAGGACACTAAGTTCTTACCATTAAAATCATTTAAAAAATGATAATAAAATAAAATGACACACGCTTACACTTTACAAATAATTACATAAAAACCGAACACTTAAGGTAAGGCTAATTTCTTTTGGTGGGTGGAGGAGACGGCGTTTGCTTGGATCAGACTTAATGAGGCTGTAAAAATATGCATCTGACGAGGTTTGAACTCATCAGGTACCTTCTCCCTTCCTGGTGACTTTCTCACTGTCCACAGAGCCGTTTCTCATTGGGCCTTCAGACTGTCTTGAAAATGCTCATTGCCCATTGGATATGCCGCGGGCACGTTCCAACGCCCTAAGAAGCGGGGGGTGGGCAGTTGCCGTGATGACTTTTTGTGTCCAAAGGTTCTGAATACAGGGCCCATGGATGGACTCCAAAGGGTCACAGGATACTTTGAAATTATAAGCAAATATTTGATCGTGAGTTTATGTGAGAAGAATGTCCACAGTGTTTATCAGATCTTCGAGGGAATCCATGACCCGCCCCCCCCCAAGATGTTGAGATCCACTATCATAAATTGGGGTTTCTTTTTTATGATGATATATTTTCTAAAAAGAGAAGGTGTCCATGGGTCACTCCATCTAACATGGGGGTTGAATGTATATCACTTGGCATTCTCATGTGCACTTGTATTCACATACGTGTGAGGACACACTCACATGCAAATGTGTACATACATCCTCGCCCACACACATGTGTACACACACGTGTGCCAGTGTCTCTAGAGCCACCCCCTCACCCATCCCTGTCCTGCTCTGTAGAATTCCAGCTCAAGGTTCCTGGTGGGTTCATACTGACCTTCTATACCTCAGACACGTGTGTGGCAGGACAGGGCAGACTCAGCTCCCTGGGGTCTCACCCATCCTGTATTTCCAAATTCCAGGGACAGCATGTATGTGGGAAGGAGCATGAAATCCAGAGCCAGACAGATCTGGGTTCTTATCCCAGACCCACCACTGACTCTCCAGGCACATGAATTTGAGCGTGGTTCTTAATCCCTTTGAGTTTCCTTGTGGGTGGAGTCAGAATAACTATTCCCCCACCCCTACAGGATTCCTAGCGTGATGAAATGAGAAAATGAAAGACAGAGCGTCCTAAGCTTGCGTCTGCCCCTTTGGAGGGCCCTGCAAGCCCCTCCTCTGACATCCATCAGAAAATCGATGTGGAGCCTAGCATTTAACATGCAAACTCTGCTTTCCTGACACTTGAAGTAGGTCTTCTGCCATCTTTTGGATTCAAATGATACTTGGAAAGTTTGTGGAATTCAGTATTTGGTGGTGGTGGTGGGGCATTTATCCCTCTGAGTGGATGGGAGGCACGCAATGCCAGCTCTCTATCAGGGGGCCTTAGAGGAGCTCTCTGATTGGCCCTCCATCTTTACAAAGCAGTCATTGATAGGTGGCATCAGTTGAGCTGGGACAAGATAAAGAATAACCGAACCACATGTTTGCAGCAAGTCTTTTTACTGTTGAACTCCTTTTGCACTTCCTTGGAGGAGATTAACGTCAAAACAGGGGGCAACTGATAAAAACAATCCAGGAAGGATCTGTGTAACTGTCATGGGGTGGGCTTGTCATGCAGCAAACAGTGTTATTTGACAGCTAAAAAAAAGCAATGACAAGCAACCCAGTGTCCATTGATGGATGAAGGGGTAAACAAAATGTGATGCATACATACAACGGAATACTATTCAGCCTTGAAAAGGAAGGAAATTCTGACACAGGCTACAACATGGATGAACCTCAAGGACATTATGCTGAGTGAAAGAAGCCAGTCACAAAAGGACAAACACTGTAGGATCCCATTTCTGAGTACCTAAAATAGTCAGATTTACAGAGACAGAAAGTAAAATGGTGGGTATGAGGGATGGTGGGGAGGGAGGAATGGGGAGTTGTTATTTAATGGGGACAGAGTTTTAGTTTTGCAAGATAAAAAGTTCTGGAGACTAGTCACACAGCAATATGAATGTACAAAACACTACTGAACTGTATACCTGAAAATGGTTAAGATGGAGAATTTGAAGTTATGTGTATTTTCCCACAATTTTAAAGAAAGTCAGTGAGGTGACCAAGAAATATGTCACATGTTTTGAGGTCCAGGGATGTGAGCAGGGTGGGGAGAGTGTGATCCAAATATAAGTGTCTAGGTCTCTTTTGGATATTTTGAAATAGTGACCTGTCCCTCTCTAAGGGGAGGGTAGCTCCTTCGTCTGGCCATGGTGGTCTTGTAGCAGTGCTGGAAATAGTCAGGAGACAGGTTCTCGTCCTGTCATTGATGAGTGGCTCTGGACAAGCCTCCTCTCTGCCTGCGCTTTGGTGTCCTCCACTGAGAAATTAGAGGATAATTCTCCCCTCTTCAGTCAGTGAAAGCCTCGCATAGACTACAGTGCGTGCGGAAGCCCTTTGGAGACACTGCAGTTCAGGACGAACACAAGGACTTGGGATTGAGGCTGCTTCTCTGCCTTGATACACTTCTCGCCCTACCTGTTGATGCTCCAGCATGGCCTGCACTGCTGTGGCCTCCAGGCAACATTCAGTGTGGCCTCAGAGTCTGTCGTTTCCACGCAATACGCTTTGTATCCCTGGGCACCTGGAGCATCTCAGCGACGCTAACAGTGAGCTTCTTAGCGGGTTGCAGTAAGTGGAAAGGTCACGTGTTCATTAATTTTATTAAAGAAAGGCTTCCTGCTGGCAGCCCTGGAAGGGTGGGTTGGGCCCAGGACACTCCCGCTGGCAGAACATCTGTAAGGGAATGGCCTGGCCACCTCCTCCACAGGCTGGGGCCGGAGACACCGCTTGGGAGCTGGGAGCTCTGCCCCAGCTTATTGACCCCCCACCTCTTTTTCCTGCTCCACAGAGATGGGCTGTGCAGCTGTAGAATTAGGGCGTGCCCGCAGGTGGAGATGAAGGCCTGCCTAAGGAGAGCAAGATGGTGGGCTCCTTTCCCCCAGGGTGGGCACTGATGGGAAAGTAGGTCAGGACTACCACGTAGTCAGAATGTGCCAGGATGCTCTGCGCCGTCTTGGACTCTCATCATAGCACATTGAGGGAAGTATCGTGCCCATTTTACAGATAGAAAAGCTGCTTCCGGGAAGAAAATGATAAGAGAATAAAGGCAGAGGAGGCTTCCTGGGACCATCTAAGAAAAGGGTGAGGTAAGAGGCTGTGAGAAAAGCATCTGATCAGTTCCACTAGGTGACCCTCCCACAAGAGATTCTGAACCAGGTGTCACACTGATGTGCGTTATTTCACGTTAGACCCCCACTTACTTCCTTCTTAAAAATCAGCAAAAATAAAAATAAAAATGCAACAAACAAGGAGCTCTAGATAACTGTTTTGGCGTCAACAAGAGTGGAAGGTAGAAAAATGAGGGCTGGGCATAGGGGGCGGTTAGGCCCAGTGGCTCTTCCTCGGGGGCTGGTCCCGGTGAGGGAACAGGCAGAGCAAGCGGATGTGCAGGGCTGCCCTTCTGAGTGGCAGTGGGTGAACAGCCCTGGAGCCTGGAGTGACGAAGGATGAGTTGGGCCTGGGGGTTGACCAGCGAGAGAGCGTGTTTCCTGGAGGTATCTGACGGGGGTTTGAGCCATCCGGGGGGGGGGGTCACTTTGACCTCACGCTCTGCACTCCGTTTCAAAGGTGGCTCTGTAGAGTCTGAAGGAAGAGCACAGAGTCTCCTTGGGTGACGTCAGCGCGGTCTGGAGGCAGGGCCCACTAGCCTGGGGTCCCCCAGGGGTTCATCCTGAGAGGTCGGCTGTGCTCGAGGCCAGAGTGTTTGCTGCAGCCGCTTTCAACTCTAGCTGCCATGCTTTTCCTGTGGGTTTTCCTGTGGGCAGCCCACCCTCATGGGCACAGCCTCCTCTTTATAAGATACCAGGAACCTCTGTGGGTGATGTGATTCATCATCTCTATAATCAGGAACGGCCTGTCATCAGTGTGGTCCCTGTCGTGGACGATGGGGGAGGCCACACGTGTTCTAGCTCTCCCGACACTCCCTTCCCTCCCACGCGAGTGGGCAGGTGAGCGCGAATGATGCGAGGATCGGGGTAGCCTTCCATCTGCCCTAATTCATGAAGGAAAAGTAAGTTACAAACAACGACGTAGCCGTTATCAGTCACAAATTACTTACGACAGCCCCAGTAACGGATTGGGGACCTGGCGTACGGAGATGCTATAGGAGAAGGGTCTGGAGACGGAGGTGCACCCGTCAGCACCAGCACAGCTTGGGCATGAGGCCAGACTGACCACTGGACTTTGGGGGCCAGAGGGACCATCTATAACCCGGTCTTCATTGCCCACCACCCCCATCACCTCAGTCACCCCCGCCCCCAAAGAGTGAAAGGGCTTTTTCAGGAGCTGCAGGTGATGCTGAGGCCATCCTTCTGTGGAAGATGATTGGCCCTCTCTCCACGGACACGGCCGCGGCAACGCATGGTCTAAAGAGTAAACCGGCCCTGGGAAACTGGCCGAGAGTCTGTGACAAGGAGGGGACGGACAGACTCAGCTTCCTGGTCCCCGAGCTCCTCCCGCTGCCCCTTCCCCGGTCCCCAAGGAGGTGCTTTGGCTTGAGGCAGCAGCAGGGACCCAGGTGGAAACCCGAAGGTTAAGAGGAGCTCCAAGAGATCCCCAAGACTCGTTCACTCATTTCTTATATTGATACATTATGCGCCGAGATGAGGTAGAGAAACAAGACAGTCCACACTGTCAAGGAGCACGCGGTCCAGCACGTGTAATGCCAGAGGGGAGTGGAAGTGGATAATTGCGATGCGATGTCTCAAGCGCCATAAGGGGTGGCAGTGTCGTGGGAGCCTAGAAGATGGACTAACTTCAGCCCTAATGAATCAGGAAAGGTTTTATACAGGTGGGGACATTGGACCTGGGTCCTGAGAGGTGGGTAGGAGTTCGTGCCATAGAGAAGAGGGAACATTATAAGGAGGTCGTGTGCAAGGGAATGGAATGTTCAGGAAATATGTAGGGGTCAACACGACCCAAGAAACTAGTACACAGAGAGGGAAAGGAAAGAGCTAGAGAACGGGGAGGGAGTGAGGCTGAGGTGGGGTGGGACCCAGCAGGAAGAGGGAAGGGCCGGCAGGTTCTCCCAGGGATCAGGGTTTAAGGAGGAGCTATTACCAGCAGCCGGCTCTCCCAGCAGCTCTAAGGTGTGTGTGTGTGTGTGTGTGTGTGTGTCCCTCCGGATGCAAGTGAGGAAGCAGAGGGCCGGGGCTCTGGGAAGGAGGGAAATAGAGACAAGATAGGGTTTTCGTTTTCCCACTTCCTCTGTTGTACATCTAGTTTCTTTTGGGCGCTTTTGTCCCCTTTCCCCAGTTTCAGAGCGAGGTTGAGGACAGCCCCGTGCTAAGTGAGGCCTCAGCCTGGACGCTGCTGGCCCAGTGCACGGGGGCGACGTCCACCGCAGAGCAGACGTGGCCAGAATGTCCCAGCCTAATGGGAGGTGCAAGAGGGCAGCGTGTGGGTCTGTCTCCTGCGGGTTTTCATCGCTTTTTATTCTCGGTTTTTCCTGCCATCTTGTGGTGGATTCTGGTACTGCAGCCCCCTCCCCACACCTCCCTTCCCGCTGCTCCCGGAAGGATGCTGCCCTGGCGTGGTCGTGGGCAGGGGTCGCTCGGAGCTGGCGTGAGAGGGGGAGGGTAGCAAGGCAATAGCGCCCACTGGCACCGGCCTCCCTACCTCGGGGAAAAGAAGCTTCTGGAGACGGGCGGCTGCGGCCTCCAGGGCCTCGGGAAGGCCGTCCTTGTTTGTACCAGGAGGATGGCCATTTGTGAGGAAGACAGATGCGGGCAGGCGGGAGGGCGGCGAGTGGGGAGGAGGCCCGCGCAGAGGACTAGCCGGGAGGTCACTCCCGACTCGAAGTCTGCCCAGACAGTTAACCAGTCTCGGGTCCTCGTGCTCACGCAGGTTCTGGTTCCTGAAAACATTCCTGGCACTAAATGCCATGTTCGTCGCGGTTCATCACAGAAACAGAAAGTGTTGGAGATATTTTAAGCGGGGCGGGTTTCACAAAGGGAATTTGGTGCTTCCAGAATCATTTGAAAGGCTGGTGGAGTGAAGGTCAGGGAACAGCACCTCTGGGTTTCAGGAGGCCAAGAAGTTACAGAAGTGGCTAGAAATCATTGCGATGGCTTTGATTGCCCACAGCACAGGGGTCAGAGCCCCAGGTCTGCTCTCTGCCAGTGCTCATGCCCATCCCCACAGCTGCACCTGGCCGATAACAGCTTCTCCTCGGATTTACCCGCCAGCTGTCACGTGCCCTTCTCCCATCGGCGGGATCTCAACCGGGGCGCGGCAGGCGGTGGGATGTCAGAAATGCGTTTTCCCAGCTTGCAGCCAATGCAATAGCAGGGCGAGCCGAGGGTGTCAGGGGCCAAGACGCAGTATCGGACACAGACTTTTAAATATGGACGATAATAATAGCATCAATACTTCCTTCAGCCGGCTGCCGTGGGGCTGAAGTTAACCCAGAGCGTGGCATGTGGTAAACCCTCGATAATCGCTCGTTTACACAGAACTGCCAGAACTGAAGTCAGAATGGCTCGCCATTCTCCGTCTAACCCTTGTAAGGGAACGGGCCGGCTCTGAGCTGCGGGGTCCAACCCGCCCGACTTAGTCAGGATCCTTCCTTTACCCCTCCTGGGTCTGCCTGGCGTCAGATCCGCAGTCAGCCTCATTCTGGCGCAGAGGGCTGGGCGGACATTAAGGAAGAAGGTGAAGGTTCTCAGGGAAAATCAGGGACTCGTGCTGAGTATTAAATTGGATTCCCTGTGCTGTGCCGATTTGAGGACGTCATCTTAAATGGACCAACGACGGTCAGAGCCTGGTCAGTTCCATCATGAAAACACAAGTTGGGGCTCGGCCGCGCACCCCTGTCCAAAATGGAATCAGTGAACCTGGGTCGCGTCTCTGCTGCCTTGCGCTCAGATACCCCGAGCAGCCTGTACCAGGAAAGAAATAGGGCACAGCTGAAATCCAAAAGGGAAAGGAAACGGGCTAAGATCCATGGGGAACAATGACGAGTTCTTCATCCGTCGTCTCCTGCCCCAAATAGCTCCGCTCTCCTCCCCCACTGGTGTTTACATGTGTTCCTTGCCTGGCAGCAGATGCCACCAGGCCTTAAACTGGGTCACAGAGGGCGGTGAGGGACCGACCAGGCCCTCAGGCCACGTCCTCCCCTGCCCTCACTCCCCAGAGGCTCCGGCCTGGAGCGGCAGAGCCCGGACCCCAGGTGGCCCCTGCCCTCCAGGCATCCTGGCGGGGTCCCTGCTGCCCAGAGCCACAGCCGGCGAGGGGGTCCTCTGTCCAGCCTGTGAGGGGGCAGAGGGGTCGGCACTGGGTGCTGCTGCAGCCTCCCCGCCCCCTCCTGCCCTGCCATCCCCTCTCACCGCAGCCAGGCGCCAATCCCCTCAGGGACCCCAGCCTCCCCAGGGCAGCCGGGGAGCCACACGGCCCTGCTGCTTCCCCTGGAAACAGGGTGGCTTCACACAGAACCACAGGGCCCAAACCAGGGCTCCCGACACCCACGGGGGCAGAGATGGTGTAGAGGGTAGAGCATAACTTACAGTCAGAACCAAGCCCAATCAAACCCAACCTGGATTTCAGACCCCAGCGCCCTGGGGCACACGAAGGGAGATGGTTGCCCAGAATAACCCAGCAGGGAAGTGGCCGAGCCCGGGCCCCAAGGACCGCTGCGCACCCTCAGCCACGTGTCTGCCCCTCCCATCCGGACCTCCTGGCCCTCCTCCTTCCCGGGATCCCTGCGCTTCGGGTCCTCATGGCGCCTTTCCCTCCACAGGTTCTGTCAGAGCACGGCTTTGGCCCGATCACCACCGACATCCGGGAGGGACAGACTTTCTACTACGCAGAGGATTACCACCAGCAGTACCTGAGCAAGATCCCCAACGGGTACTGCGGCCTCGGGGGCACCGGAGTGTCCTGCCCGCTGGGTATTAAAAAGTAAAAAGTAATTTCTCCCCACATGTTCAGCCCTTGAGGTCACAGCAAAAATGCTTCCAACAAATCGGGCAATTCTTCTGTGGTTCATTCACCATCAGGTGCTTTTTGAAGTGCACAAAGGCATTCATAAAAGTCTGCTTTATTGAGGTGTAATTTACATGAAGTGCAGTGGCAAGCTGATAACATGTAATTTATCTTCTAATAAGTTATGGTGGGAGGAGAGCTGTGAAATTTTTTGGCTCATTTGGTGTGTGAACGAGAATAATGAATAATCAGTGTTCGCCCTTCTTGTGCCTGGGTGCCTGCTACGGGAACCAAGCTGGGAGATCGTTGGAGGGGATGGGGTATCCTTTATCTGTGCCCTGTCCCACCTCACAAACCCTCCTGCCCTCCAGTGCCTTAAAATTTGCAAACATATATAGCCACAATGCATCATTCACTGAAATACTTTGCCCAGCTGATCCTATACGTGTGTAAAGGGCTTTCGCTCTCTTTTCGGCCCTCCTCGTGGCAGAGAAGAGATGTGAGTTAGCTTGATGAATTTTAACGCTTTGCTCACAGCTATGAGAAGTGCTTGTTCTAATAAAAGTCTACAGTCTAACAATACAAACTGTCTGATATCTGTCTTTTACTTGTTTAGGTAGGATATTTCTAAGTATTGTAAGATAAATTTTAGAGCTCTCAAAGAGCTTGCGAGGGAAAAAGTCTTAAGAATCATTTTCCCCCAAACAGGAAATCTGATTGAAATCTTTAGAAAACAGGTACACCTCTAGCTTCTTGCAACTTTAGTAATAATAGCTGTTTTCAACATGCCAATTACGGCCGTCACATCAGGGGCTATTCTAGAGAGCAGACGCATGGAATCCCTGCCCTAAAGAGTCTTTATATTCAAGACCAGGGGTGGGGGAAGTACACAATAAACAGGTAAACACATGAATAAGTAAGGTAATTGCTGGTCCTGAGAAATGATAGGAAGATGGTGAATAGGGCAAGATGTTAAGTTGTGTCTGGGTGCTAGGAGTTGTGTTGAGAGCTGTGTTAGCCACGCTGGTTAGGGGAGGTGGTGAAGCGGTGAGGTCTGTAAGGTGGTGACACATAAGTTGAGAACTGAATGATCTGAATGATGCAAAGGAGAAACGGACACACGAGTTGGGAGAGGAGAGCGGAGCTCTGGGGGCAGGAGATGGACTAAGAAATAAGACATGGTTCCCCCTGGATATAGCCCATTTCTTTCTTTTCCCTCTTGGAATTCTGCTGTGCCCTAAACACCTCAAGAATACTTAAGTGGAGTAGCTATCCCTAATCACTGTCAGCATCCCCACTGTGGTTGCTTGAAGGAAAAGCTTTCCAAATACAAGGACCAGGAAGTTAAATGGCCCAGGACAGGGGGGATTTTGTGGTGTTTGAGAAACAGAAAGGCCAGTGGGGCTGGAATAGTGTGAATGAGGAAGGTATTGTGGAGAAGTATCTCAGAGAGGTAGGAAGAGCCAGACCATGCAGAGTCTTCTAAGGACATGTTAATAGGATTAAAAAATTTTATTCTAATTTATCCCTCCCCCACCCCCTTTCCCTTTGGTAACCGTTAACTTTGTTCTCAAAGTCTGTGAGTCTGTTTCTGTTTTGTAAATAAGTTCATTTGTGTCATATTTTAGATTCCACATATAAGTGATATCATATGGTATTTGTCTTTCTCTTTCTGATTTACTTCACTTAGTATGAGAATTTCTAGGTCCATCTATGCTGTTGCAAATGGTATTATTTCATTTTTTTATGTCTGAGTAATATTTATATATATATACATATACACACACACACACACACCCCACATCTTCTTTATCCATTCACCAGTTGATGGACATTTAGGTTGCTTCCATGTCTTGGCCATTGTGAATAGTGCTGCTGTGAACATAGGGGTGCATGCATCTTATTAGATGCATGCACCCCTATTAGAAATCAGAGATTTCTCCAGACATATGCCCAGGAGTGGGATTGCAGGGTCATATGGTAGCTCTATTTTTAGTTTCTCGAGGAACCTCCATACTGTTCTCCATAGTGGCTGTATCAATTTACATTCCCACCAGCAGTGTGGGAGGCCTCCCTTTTCTCCACACCCTCTCCAGCGTTTGTTATCTGTAAACTTTTTAATGATGGCCATTCTGACTGGTGTGAGGTGATACCTCATTGTAGTTTTGATTTGCATTTCTCTAAGAATTAGTGATGTTGAGCATCACTTCACGTGCCTGTTGGCCATCTGTATGTCTTCTTTGGAGAAATGTCTATTTAGGTCTTCTGCCTATTTTTTGATTGGACTGACAAGGGCGTCATTTCCAACATATACAAATAGCTCATACAACTCAATAACAACAACAGAAAAACCAATAAGCTGTGTGTTTCTTTCCCACCTCATCTCTAGGACGTTTCTTCGTCAGTGATTTCCTGATCGTGAATCTCAGCATTGTTACTCATGGTCTCTGAGAGCCCAAAGCAGCAGGTACTGAGGCTCTGAGCCAGGTAGAAGCAAAGGAAGGTAAAGAACAAGGACCCTTCTAGAGATCAAGTCTGCAGGTCTCAGGGATGAGCTTACAAATGAAGGGGAAGCAAGGAGCTGTCATGTTTCTCATTGCAGGAGCAAAGGAAATGAAAGAAGCTGTGGAAGATACCTGCTTGTGAGAGAGGGAGAGAATAGGCCTTCTGTTTCAGAGATCCTTGGCATACCCCTCCCTGTGGAAAGATGCTCCACCCAAACTTTGGAGAGGCCTCAAGCTGAAGTTGGTGACCTGCCTCTGAGTCCCAGGGGAACCATAGTCCTCTGAGTGGGCCCCAGGTATATTTGAAGCGCTCCTATAGGTATATGATTATTTCAGGCACAGCTATTCGTATGAGAATCCCTCCTCGCAACCTGCACCCCACCCTTGACCTTACCCCCCAGACTGAGAAGGACACTTGGTTGTGAGGCAATGCAGTGTTTAATCATGGGGATAATAGAAACATCACAAAATACAGTAACAAGATGGCCCAGGGTGATAGAAGCAAACTTTCCCTGGAGTCCGGTTCATGCTTGTAGGGCCTTTTTGACAGCTTCATCTCCTTCTCAATCCATGACAGATAACTAGACACCTTCGTGTATACTCCAGGTAGTTTCTTCCGGCCACAGCCCACTCCCCAGCTGACAATGCCCAGCTGGTACCATTTGCTTGTGTTGGTTTTTTTCTGGCAAACCAGAGGCCCCCCACTGTCACCCTAGGAGAGAAGAGTTGTTTGGGAGTGGAAGGGATGGTGGCAAGTTGCTCTTACAGCCTGTTGAGGGGTGGGCGCCTGGCGCGAGGCACAAAGCACTTCTGGTGTCATTGGAGGATGGGTGGATGTTTCTACCTTTGATCGGCTCTCCAACAACATGCCTATACTCCCAGCTCTGTGACTGTCAGAAAAGGGAGCGAACAGTTTGGTCAAAAGCAATGGTGATGAATGACAGTTTGGTCAAAAAATAAATATCCATCGTCACCACCATCATCATCATTCCGTGACATGCATTCATTCTAATATACCAAGGAGTGGTTTTTCTAATCCGTTCTGCCTCTAAGCACTTTTTTGTTTCTTCAGAATTCTTTCAATTTCCCCAGAAAGACCTCATTTTGCTCTTCCTGTGCTGTTTACGATAGCAAAAAGTAAAAACTGAAACCCAGAATCCATTATGCTTTATACTAGGTCATTGGTTGAAGACAGCAGGCGTACAGACTGTATATACAGAACACAAAAAGTACAAAAACTGGGTCAAAATGTTAGACTGTGGTTCAAAACATCAATTTTTAAACAATTTACACATTTTAAAGCATCACGGAAGAGATTGCCAAATAAGCACAGGTGGAGCAGACGTCATTGACATGAAAATGAAGGAATCCACTACCTTTCATACCCCCAAACCTTTTGGACCATTTAAAATTTTCTATTAAAGACTAACGTATCTTCAACAAAAAAAAAAAGAAGAATGTATCTTCATCAAAAAATCAGAAAACTGGGGTATGGGAAAAGAACATGAAGAATACCCATAGTTATATAAGTAAATTTATATATAAGCACACACACACGATTGTGTATAAGAAGAATTTTCAGGTAAGATACAGTTAACATTGCTTCTCTAGCGAGTGAACAGGAGAACAATTATAAGAGGTAAACTTCCTCTTCACTGTACACCCCTCTGTACCCCTGGAATTTTCTTTACTGTGCACTGAAATAAATAAGTGAAATAAACCACATTTCTCATTTCAACCATGCAGAGGCAACTTTTTAGCCAAATGTAACTTTCCACATCCTCATGTATGCAAATACGTCATTATTATTTTACAGAAATAGAATCAGGCGGTACATAGTGTCTCACAGCTTACAAAGATCTATTTTTGAAAATATTAAGTAACACATAGAAGAGTCAGAAAGAAGCACTATTTAATGATACGCCAAAAATACAAAACAAACAACAATGCCCCCCAAATAGGGTATGGGTTTATTTGGTTTTTTTAAACCAGATTGTTATCATGAGCAAATTGCTGTGCCCATCAGCTTCCTTTGAACCAAACTGTTCTTCATCCAGTTCTTTGAAGTCATTGGAAATTCCCATGACCTTTCTTTAAAATGAAGAATGACACTCGCTTCTCTAGGGATGATGAGATCTATGTGAAAGACGTACAGTTAAGAATTTAAATTTCTGGAGCCAAACAGACCTTGGTTCAGATCCCAGGGTGAATACGTGGTTGAGAGGATGTGAAATTTTTCTTCAGCGTTTTGAGGCTCATTTTTAGGCTGGTGATGATTGTACCTCTCCCGCAGGACCACGGTGTGAAGGTAAGCACATGACACCTATAAAACACTATGCCTGGCCCCAATACATAGCAAGCCTGTACTCCCTGGCGGCTCCCACCATTTTTGCGGTGGGTGAACCAGGCACATCTGGGCGGGGCCGTGCTGGGCCACTGGCTTTGGAGCCCGGTTTCTATTGGAACCCAAAAGATGGCTCTCACCCCTGAAGTCAGCATGCCTTGGTTGGAACTCGGTGTCTGTAATTGACCTTGCTGGTGTGTCTTCTGCAAGGCTGTCCGCTTTCCTGGTCCTCCTTTTCCCATCTAAAATAGGCCTGCTTCCTAGAGCTAGTTTAATGTATTTGTGGAAGCAGTTTGTATGCTCTTGAGCACTGGACAGATGTAAGAGATGATGATGGAGAAAACAATATTCGTAGTGTTTACCGTGACCCTCCTCTGCACTATGCTCCTCTGAATGCTTTTGTGTATTGACTCATTTTATCTTCACAGCAGTCCTAAGAGGACTCTTAGTAGTTCCATTTTACAGATGGGGAAATCTGAAAAGGCACAGGCACAGAGGGGACTCCAGGCGGTGAGTAGAGGAGCTGGGAGGGAAGCTAAGGGAGCCTGCAGCCCTAACCGCTGGACTGCACAGCCTGCCTTTGGTTACAGAGCATCCCTCCCAAATTCATGTCCACCTGGAACCTCAGAATGTGACCTTACTTGGAAATACGGTCTGTGCAGATGTAATTAGTTCCATTAAGATGAAGTCCTACGGGATTAGCATGGGCCCTACTCCAATAACTCGTATTCCTATCAGAAGAGAGCAGAGGAGACACACGCATACAGGGGGGGAAGGCCTGTGAAGATGGAGGTACAGTTCGGAGGGCTGCACCTACAGGCTAAGGAACGCCCAGGGTCGCCCGCTACCACCAGAAGCCAGAAAAGGCAAGGAAGGATCCTCCCCTAGACCCTCCAGAGGGAGCATAGCCCTGCCGATGCCTTGATTTGGGACTTCTGGCCTCTGGGAGAGAGCACGTTTCTGTTGGTTTTTTTGTATTTTTGTGTGGTACGCGGGCCTCTCACTGTTGTGGCCTCTCCCGTTGCGGAGCACAGGCTCCGGATGCTCAGGCTCAGCGGCCATGGCTCACGGGCCCAGCCGCTCCGCGGCATGTGGGATCTTCCGGGACCGGGGCACGAACCCGTGTCCCCTGCATCGGCAGGCGGACTCTCAACCACTGCGCCACCAGGGAAGCCCACGTTTCTGTTGTTTTAATCCACCTCCTATCCAGAGGAGAAAGGAGGCAGCCAGGTAGCCTGGCACTGCTGGCCAGCTTTCTGGGTCAGCCCCTCTCCAGGCCATGGAGAAGCTATGTTACCTTGCAGGTGTCCTTCCCACCTTGAAGGTCCCCGGCGCACAGCATGCTCGTGGTGAGCAGAGGCGTCGTGGGGACGCATGTTTCCCACTCGATCAGCTGGATGTTGACTTTCCAGAGCACTGTTTCCGTACTTCGCTTAGGAACTGACCCAAAGAAGCAACAGATGGGCAGAGAACCCTGAGCGCAGCGTGGTCCCTTTGGAGGGCCCACCCACATCATGTCTTTTCACCTCAACACCAAGGGAACTGCTCTGTGGCCCCGGCAATGACGCAGATTTGGACTGGGTGAGGAGGGGGCAGGAGGGGTGTCCGGGAGACTCTTGAGCCCACCCTCTCTGAGTCAAGAGCTCCTAGGTCTGGGTCTCTACTGGATTTCAGCCTCAGTGAACCATTTTCTCACCCCGCCAAGGGTGCCAGGTTCCAGCTAGGGTCCTAAAAAGGAGTTTCATTCAAATCCATGAGGATGTCAAGAGAACCCACGATGACAAGTTCTGTCCTGGGACCCACGGCACAAAAAGATGGGCTTGAAGCTTGTGTCGGGGTCCTTGAGGAGTTCACTGCCTGTGGGCTCTAGCTGAGCCCAACTCCTAGAACGTCCACTTCCGAAGATGGGGATGTGTTCCTCTTTGTATGTTGCTGAATCCCCGGAGCCTACAGCACTGCCTGAATCATAGAGGAGTTTCAAAGAGAATGAGGTAAATGAAGCATGGGGAACTCTAAGTTAAGAAGGTGGCCTTGTTTGCGAAGCTATTGAAAAGCTTCTAAGGGCAATTCCCAAGGAGGAATCTAACACGGCTCTGAGTTTTGGGACCACGTGGGAATCCACGTAGAGCCATTTGGGTGCCTCCTTGGAAGAGCAGTACTGAGTGGAATATGATCTTTCCTGCTCTGTTGATTATGGGGAAAGTCATATTCACCAAGAAGGAAGACAAAAGGACCCCATTTCGTGGGTTGGCTGGGCAAACTGGCAGGAGTAGGTTACAGGTTAACTCTAGAAGGACAAATTTACATTCGGTTTATCCCCTCCTCCTTGGCCTGGACCTGTGGGTTTCAGAGATTTTAGCCACAGAGCCCTTTATCACAGGGGGCAGAACTGGCACCATCAATTGGAACGGAGCTGCTCTGGCTGACATTGGCGTGGACTTCCCAGAGCCCAGCCCCTTTTCCCATTGGTATGTCCCTCCACATTCCTCCAAGCCACCCTGAAGCCTCTGGACACTTCTGCCTGGGTTTTCCCTGAGGCCCTGTTTAGGGTTCCTGTTTCACAACATGGACCTAAGACTTGCTATATGCGCTCAGGGAGGATGGCTCCCATGTGGACTGAGCAGAAGGGTCATCGTGGGACCTTAATTGAGAACCGGAAGCTCCCAGGTCCACGAGGCTGACCTCCTGAGGCCAGCAGAGCCTCCAGACTTTGCTTCTCATTGCAAACCTCAGCCAAGGTGCCACCCCACCTCCCCGTGGGGCCCCGTGGGGCACCTTACTAGTAGTGCCCCATCCAGTCTCCCAGCAGTTTCTCCATCTCTCTGTGTCAGTGACCTCTGAAAGGCAGATGGGTACCTTCTTGACACCCAAGTTCGGTGGGGATTTGAGCAACAGCAAAGCAATGTCATTAATGTAGAACCAGCTGTCAAAATAATAGTGAGTAATTAACTTGTCCACTTTTATCTTTGTCAGGTTTTCAGTGTCAAGATTTCCTTTACCATGTGCGAGCTCCAAGGTAGATCTTATTCCAAAACAAAAGAAAGAGAAAATAGGTAAGTGGTGGGAGGGTGAAAGGTGAGCCTTAGGAGAAAATACCTGCACTCGTGTGAGACTGTGATCCTGAGAGCATCTGCGGCTCTGCACCTGACACGGAGCCAGGGGGGAGGAGCCTGACCTGAGTGCCTAGCCTGCCCTCTGGCCAACCAGCTCTTGCCCTGACAGCTCCTTGCTTGGGCAAATTCACTTGTAAATTTCATCAACAAATGTCTGGGAAGCCATACTATGGCATAAGTAATTGAGGGACTTGATTTGCAAGAAAAGCTGACTGGCGATATCACAGACACCTTGGAAGTTTTGCAAAAATATTTTGTACACTGGGACTCAGCACCTTCTGCCATGCAGCCGGGCCTGGCACCCTGCCCTCAGGGCCTAATCCTTCTATGATTTCCCCAACTCCGTGATCTCTGTCAGCCCACTCTCTCCCTGAGTGAGAGCAAATGCTTAGGAAGGAACTCTAGGAGTTTGGACCAGGACTACACGCACCTGGCAAAATGCTGAGAAGCCCAAGGAACATTTGCTCTGCAATGTAGGTCCCACACAGCAAGCCATGCAACACCCTAGGAGGAGAACGGTTTCTTTCCACCTGCAAAGTGTGATATTTAACACAGGTGTCTCCCTCCTGGTATTTTGTTTTATGGCTGATGAACGTGAATAATAGGCATGTTGGGGCAAATATTCTACCACACTGGTACGAAAAAAGAATTCTATCTGCAACACTTACTTATTTTTGTTTTTGAAGCAATGGGCTGCAGTTAGAATCCACCACACACTGAGGATCGATCCTCCACAGAGCTGATTCCCACTGTCAAGGATACGCGTCTGCCATGGGAAATCTACAGTGTCTGCAGGCGCCCCGCCTATGATATCCAAAGCTTCTGACTTCTCAGAACTGTTTATCCTTTGGCCACATTTCACTAAGAGCAGAAAGAAGGAAGAGGGAGGAGAGACCCAGCGCCCAACAGTCAAGGTTGGTTGGCTTGGAAGACACTTAAGTATGATGCCCCTTTCTCAGCCCCCAGCACACAGACGTCAGTGACTCAGCCAGTTTACTACCAGGTGGGAGATCCGTCAAACAAAAACAATACCCTACACACCTACCAAGGGCACCACAATTACGAGATTGTGCTTTTGGGTGCCTTCACCGTAGTTGTGCTTCTTGGAAGGGTCTCCGTCTGCGGGCCTGTGAGGAAGGGCACACAGCCACAAGCCCTGGGGCCGGATCTTGCTCTTGCACCCTAGTAGGGAAGCCCAAGGGAAATTGACCAGCCCCCCTCCTTTCCCAACTGATTCCTGCATTTTCTGTTGTGATTTCTGCACACCACCGTGTTTCACCCAATTTTAATTCTAAAGATCATCCCAGTTGCACCTTGAGAGAAATTAAAATTTTGGCATTTCCTATGTGATAGGATTGTTTTGACAGCTTCTAGTGGGTTTCCAACATCATTTGAGTAATGGGAAACAATAAACATCATAGAATCTAAAATGTTGAATGCTTCCTACTTGCCAGGCACCATTCTGTTCTAAATTAATTAATTCTCATAAAAACCTCACAAGATAGTTGAAATTATCATCATCTCATTTTAAAGGGTACACAACAAAGGCAAGTTTAAGGTTAGGACAACTGGCCAAGACCAGCAGCTAATAAATGACTAAGCTAAGATTTGAACCTAGGCAGTCTGTCTCTGGAGTCTGTTCTCATAACCACTGGGCAAACTGCCTAAGTGTTAACCATACGTATACCTGGGGAGAAAAGTCCATGACATTCATAATATTTCACAGAAGAGTCTAATTTGAGAGGTATATCTATTCAAACCGTCTCTACGGCACACATGGTACCATCACCACACACCATATAGCCAACAACCTCATCACCCCACAGCCTCGCCACCATGTATGTCCCCACCACATGTCACCCTCAATCACACCACTCAGCACTACGCGTTTTACCGCCACCATTGCACATCGGCACCACCACCAGTCACCACCACTGCTGCCTCTCATCTCTGCCTTTGGGTTTCTCTCCTCCGACTTCCCGGGCCCTTCAGCTCCCCGGAAGTGCTCTGCTTCTTCCCATCTCGGGGCTCTTCCCCATGCTCCTGCCAGAAAGACAGGCTCCTCCCTCATCTGTCTTGCTCCTCTTTGCCTGTGTAACTCCTGTGTATCCCTCAAATCTTAGCTCCTTCCTTGCCTTTTAAGATTACACCAGCTACCCTCAGTATAACTTTCTTACTCAACACCCCACCTTCCCCTCAGGACACTAACAACAGTGCTGAAGCATTTGTGGAACTGTTAAAGTCTACTTCCCCCATTAAACTGTAATCTCTGTGAGGGATTCCCATTGCTCCTGTCAAGGAACACCACACATTGTAAGGAACCTGCAGCCCAATCTCAGATGAAAAGGTTGAATTTTCAGAGCCAACAAGGGAATCTTGGACTTAATATACAAGAAAACAATGCTGGATCTCTGGAAAAATTTTTAAATACTTAACTAAAATAATAGTTTATGAATATTTAAACAGAATTACCAGTGATTAGTAGTCAAATTGGCTTAAGAATTTAAAAGCCCCATATATTAATCTTTTGCTCCACAATGAGAGCCACTTACTGAGCACCTACCATGAGTCAGCCTCTGTACTGTGTGTGTGAGAGACACTTAATAATGCCAGCAAACCTCTGAGCTATGGTTTATTATCCCCATTTCACAGACGAAGAAACAGTCTTGGAGAGATCACGTGATTGCTGAAGACCATTCAGCTTACAAGAGACAGATGGGGATCTTTCGGGCAGGTATGTCCGGTTCTAAAGCCCAGTTGTTTATTCATCTTGCTCGTAGCTTGCATGGTGTGTCTATATTTCGGCAAATCATCCACTCAGTTCTTTGAGAATCTTATTTGGCTAAAATGTTGGTATGCGGTTTGGATGATTTCTCTCTAAGGCGAACATCAAACTGGCTGAGATATTACATCTAAAGCCTTGATCGCTGACTGTATCCCGGAAGGGAGGCTTTCTGAGTGAGGTGGGAAGAAGGTTTCACCTGGAGCTATCTGATTGGTGGGCAGTGGCAGCCTGCCACCCTCTGTGTAGAACAAGATGTTCAACACAAAAGAGAAAGCAAGATCTGTTGGCATTTTCTGCTGACGGTTCGGAGGTGTTGGAGCGGCAGTAGGATACCAGGCCAAGCTGGTACTAACAGATGCCTTTAAAACTTAAATGGGTTAAAAAGTCGTCTTACACTTGGGGGAAAAAGTGCATAATCATGACACAAAACTGAGAAAGAATTGATATTTAATAGCTTACAGAATAGAGATTGAAAACTATCTGATCACATCTGAGTCCTGGGCATGAATCGTCAAGACTGAACTCAACAAGGACTAGAAATAAAGTCTTGCAACTCCTGTCAAAAAAAATAATAGATCCCAAACTCGAGGTTGTGAGAGGAGCTTTGACTTGGAAGTTTTTCATATGAAAATATCAACCACAAGATGCTGATGAGATGACCTGACCGATAAGCACTCCACTTCCTGGACGGTAGCATTTGACGGTCGTTGGTCTGGGGCCTCGAGGTGTAAGAATAGCATTAACAAATGGAGCGTGTTCAGAGGTGAGTAACTAGCATGTTGGGAAGCCTCATTATAGGGAACATAAAAGGTCGGGGCTTCAGACTCCTGCAGGGTTTTCTTAAAGACGTGGTATCAGACTTGCTCAGATCCAGTGTCAGTGGGTGAAAACCATATGTTGGCATGAAAAGATCTTACAGTATAAAAATTCTGCCATATTGTTACATTACACTTTGTTGGACATTACACAGAACTGAGGGTGACCTGGACAATCTGGGGCCTGTGATTAATTTAGGGGAGTCCCTGGGAGCCTGGGGAATTTGTATATTTTTCAATATAAAAATGCACTTCATAGAGTTCTCTATAGTGGAATAGGCTACCTCTAGGTTCTTCAATTTTCTCACCTTAAAATGAGGGGACTCAATAAAATCATCTCTAAGGTTTTTCCCAGTTCTAAAATACTCTACTTTTACAGTTTAAAATGATGAGGGGGAAACATTTTTACTTAAATTACATTAATATAAAACATAAGGGGCTTCCCTGGTGGCGCAGTGGTTGGGAGTCCGCCTGCCGATGCAAGGGATGCGGGTTCGTGCCCCGGTCCGGGAGGATCCCACATGCCGCGGAGCGGCTGGGCCCGTGAGCCATGGCCGCTGAGCCTGCGTGTCCAGAGCCTGTGCTCCGCAACGGGAGAGGCCACAACAGTGAGAGGCCCCCGTACCACAAACAATAAATAAATAAATAACTATTTTTCTTAAAATTCTTACATATAAACATTGAAGCAAACTTTAGCTTCCTTATTCTGAATTTTTCCTTAAGAGGTATGTGATTTTCAGTACAACAGTTTAAATGCTGTATTGATATTGATGTCAGGCTGCCAGTGGTCATGCAGACTGAAACGTGAATGTATTTACATGAAAAGTCTTATGCAAGTCCAAAAGTTCTTCTCTATTTTTACATGCTCAATGGCTCAACTTTGTTGAAAATTAGAATTGGGGCTGGCCTGGAAAAATAAGAGACCCATGGTTGTGAATCTTAGGAGAGTTCCTGGGAGCCTAAGGGGTTTATATATATAGTCTGTAGATAAAAAACCAAATAAAGTCTTAGGTCCACCAGCACTACAGATCAAACTCCTGGTGAGGGAGTTCAGAAATCTTCCCTTGCAAATCCCACTGCAATGTAATCACTGCAGACTGTAGATTTTTGCCAAGTGACTGGTTGATCCAGACCCAGAGATGTGACCAAACAAATTAAGATAGGGAGGTCTCATCTCAGCTTTTTAGTTGAGTGTCTTCTCTTTGCCTGCACCATCAGGGTGTCTCAGAAATTCTTTTTGCCCCAAAAGACCCTTTCAATATATTGGTCACCATGAGAAAAAGAGAAGCATGATTGGAGAAACAACTCAAGTCTGCAGAAGGCACTGGTTTTAGCCTGGAAATTTCCTAGCTGGCAGGGTGCCTGGTGAAAAGGGAAGGAGTGAGATTTGGAGTCAGAAGTTCTGAGTTGGCTCCATTGGCTAGCTGTGTGACTTGGAGCCACTGACTTAACCTCTCTGATCCTCAGTATCCTCATCTTTAATACAAAGATAAGTATTAACACAGTCTAATGCCTATTTTTTCATGTCACATTGATTTAGAGGGATGACATTTGGTTTCATTCTAGTTTGGACCAAGGAGAGAGAAGTCTGAGGTTTGCCCAAGACTTTTGGTTCAATCTGGGGTCATCTCTGGGCAACATTTCAGTGGGAGGATGTACCTGCTGGTCATCTTCCTGCATCAGTGGCCATTCCTTCTCATACTTTTCTGCCAAATCCACCTCTTCTTCCAAAACTCACGGCTTAATCCTCAGACCACTTCTTTCTCTATGCACTTTGGCTAGAGTATCTCATCCTAGCCAGACTTCAAATATCATCTTTATACAGATGCTTTCACGTTTACCCTCTCAGGCCTCTCCACTGAGCTGCCAACCCATTAACCAACTGCCCTACTCAGTATCTCACAAGAACGTCTAAGAGGTGCCTCAAACTTGACGTGGCCCAAACTGAACTATGGAACCTGACCCCACTCCACATCTTTCTTGTAAGCCTTCCACAATTCTGTGGATGGTACCACACCCGTCTGTTTGCTTAGGCAAGAGTTATCCTTGACGTCTCCTCTTTCCCTCACTCCCCACGAGCAGTGCATCGGTCAGTCCCATCAGCTTTACCAAACAATGTTCTTCACCAGCCATCCTCTCCATCCCCCCTGCTATAAACCCATCCAGGCCGTCACCCTGTCCTGCCCACTAACTCGTCCCCCTCCTTCCACTCTTGCATCCCCACTCCTACACAGTCTGTCCTCTGAAGTAGCCAGAATGTTTTCTCAAGCACCTCTCATTTCTCACTCTCTGAAGGCTTCCCACTGTGACCAGAATAACATCCAAAGTCCTCACTGGGCCTTTATGAGCCCGTCTTTCTCCAGTGGCCCCTTCCCATTCACTCTGCCCCAACTTTACTGGCGTCTCTGCCTCTAAAACATACCCCACTCACTCAGTCTCAGGGCCTTTGCACTTGCTGTCACTTCTGCTTGGAAATAACGTCTCCTTCTCATCAGATGGGTCTCAGCCCAAGTCTTGTCATCTCAGGAAGGCTTTCCATGACCACCTCTTAGAACAGTCTCACCTCCCACCTGCAGACCTCCCATCGCATTAGCTTGTTTCATCTGCTTCATACCATTTAACAGGAGCTGGAATTAACTTATTTATTTATTCATTTCTATGTTTAATACTTCCCTCCCCTCACTAGGTAGCAAAACTGCTTAAGGGTAGGAATTGAGTGTGTCATTCTCTGATATAAAACATCTCTCTCCTAAAAGAGCTCCCAGCACGTGATAGAGGTTTGATATCTGTCAACCAGCAAATTGACAGCATAGCACGAGCCTCCATAAATTCTCCGGACTCAGGGAGATGAATCCACAGTGGGTATTAAGACGCTGCCGTCATTACAGTTACATTATTTATGTTTTGCATTAGACCAGTTAGGCTCCACATGATCCTTCAGGATGTTTTCAAGGAGAAAGCAGCTGAGAAATTCCTTTTTCTGATCACACAGGGCCTTAAAGCTGCAGGACGTGGCTAGGTCGCATCTCCAGATGGACAGCTAGTTACCCCTCTCAAACGGTTTACTTACATTGGCCCTTCACTCTGGAAAACTCTGGTACCTAACATAGATGTTAAATGCACAAACACACACATACAGACGCAGACACGGCTTCTCCACATGTAACTTTAAAGTTGGGAGTGTGTGGGGAGCAACGTCTGAAAGTCTGGTCCAGGGGCCCCAGCATCAGATTCACTGGAGGGGCCTTATTAAAAGTGCAGTTCCTCAGATCCCACCCAGTACTACAGAATCGGCATCCTAGAGCTTGACCTTTTGAACAAGCTCCCCAAGTGATTCTCCTGGCCGCCGAGGAGAGAGAGCCCCGGAGAGGCACAGACCCAAGAACACCATGAGAGACCTACGTGCCAGGCCGCCGTGTGACCAGGGCAGCAGCAGGGCGACTGGCAGCAGAAGCACCGCTCTTCCGTCCCTCCGTCCTGTCATTGGCCCTGGTCTTTACTCAAGTCGATGGAGGAGCTTCAGGTGAGACTGCGCATATCCAATTCAGAAAGACCGAGTCAGGGCCTCACTCTTTGTGTCTGCAGTGTCACAGCCCAGCCTGATGCCCAGGTCACAATAGGGCACTGGGTGGAGCCAGCACAGTCCAGACAAGGCAGCCAGGAGGCATCCTGGACCAGGACCTGATTCCATGAGCCAACCCTCTGGGATGTGGAGGGCCGTGTGGAAGCAGAGGCAGAGGCAGTGGAGTGGGAGGACCTCACACCAGATGCGCTCCTGCAAATCAGGGCATCTCAGATTCACTAATGCATCAGGAAAAAAAAGAGTTGAAGGCCTTCCTCAGGAGAAGGGACCTGAGGCTGCTGGTCCAAACAAGTCAGGTGATACAGTGGAGTAAGCACAGACTCAGAATCCTACAGCAGAGAGCTCACATCACCAGTGGGACCTGAACTTTGAGCCTCAGATTACTCATCTGTAAAATGGGGATAGTCATAATATTTACATCAATATATTGTTGGATTAGTGAGATAGTGCATGTATCTAGGACCTGGCAAATACCAAGCCCACGATTTTAATTCTCTGCCAATTTCATGTCTTCCAGAAAAGGAAGGCACATTGACCAGCCGTTTCTATGAATAAGACGTGCATAAAATACAAAACCCATGCATAGATGGGCTGCAGGGTGGCTTTTGTTCATATATTTCATTCATTTGTTCGTCCACGAGGTGACCTAGCACTTTACAGAGCATTTTCTATACGCCAGGCTTGGAGAATGATGCAGAGATAAACAATATTTGTTCTCCATCTCCTAGAATCTGGGAGAGACATGTGAGCAGAGACACCACCTTAATACACTGGGACAAGTGTATCACTGGGAGCTGCAGAGGGGCACCCAACCCAGTGTGGGGGGAGCACAGGTGTGTGGTGGGTGGAGAAAGAGGCCACCAGGGAAGATTCTCTAGAGGAAGAAATAAGCCCTGTCTGGGCTGAGTCAATCCACTGAGAGAGATGATGTTAGGGAAGGGCCAGAAGACGTATGTTATGGGTTGAATGGTGTCCTCCCCAAATTCATCTGTTGAAGTCTTAACCTCTAGTACCTCAAAATGTGACCTTATTTGGAAACAGGGTCATTGCTGATGTAATTAATTAAGATGAGGTCATATGGAGCAGGGTTGGCCCCTAATCCATTATGACTGGTGTCCTTACAAGAAGGGAAAATTTGGATACATAAACCCACACAGGGAGAGCGCCATGTGGAGATGGGAGTTATGCTGCCACAAGGCAAGGAACTGCCAGAAGCTGGGAGAGAGGTCTAGAACAGATCCCTCCCTTCCGAGGGGGCACGACCCTGCCAACACCTTGATTTTGGATTTCTGGCCTGCAGAACTCCAGACAGTAACTTTCTGTTGTTCTGAACGACCCAGTTTGTGGCACTTTGTTATGGCAGCCCTAAGGAACTAATACAGCATTCTAGATGGGCAGAAAATGTGTGCAAAGGTATGGGAACCGTAGGAAGTTTTAAGTTAAACCATATAGAGTTGCTGGTTTAGTAGCTCAAAAGTGGTCTAATACTGGCAAATTCGGATAGTTCAGACTAATATGTTGAGTTGGAATAATGTGCAAGATTGAGCAGTAGACAGGCCAATTTATTAAATAAAGTTCGACTCTGAATACAGTCTTCCCCACTATACAGCCACAGATATATTCTCATGAGAAATCACCATGAACGTGACAGGTGTGTGGAGAACAAGTATTATTACTAAAGATTGGCAAGAGCTGTAGGTGTAAATGTTTTCCAGAATTCTATGCATAATGGACTTCCATTTTAGGGAAAATGACTATGGGACTTTTTCTTTTCCTAGCTTTTTTAAGGCTTTACAATTTATTTTTAAAGCTCTTGGGGATATCCTATCAGAATAAGTGAACAGCAGATGAAATATTAGGAAGTTAGTTCATGTTATTCGATGTGGAGTTTTAACATAACAAGCATTTACTATTCATCTCATAGCTATAAGCAAAGCATTAGAATTCATCAACCTAACATATCTTTTCTCTGCCAGGAGGGGGCCTGAAATGGGAGACACAGCCTCCTTATCTCTGTTCTTTAGAAAACAACACGAATTTGAGCTCAGCACATAGAAACATTTCATTGCAGCTATAAGTGTTTGCAAACTTTGGGGCCCTGGAGGGCACATGTTCATATGAGGTGGAACAGGGCATAGATAAAGAATTCCCAAGGTCACCGGGCTTAACCACGTGGCTTCCATGGCTGGCCCCAGAGTTCTGAACAGGATAACACAGCATATGCATGATCTTCATTCAGATCCCAAAGAATCCCCAAATCTCCCAGCACATATGTGCATGAATTCACATTTTTATCAAAATACCATTGCATGAAGACACATGTCCACACCAAGACCCGTACACAATGTTTATGGTGTTTTTATCCATAAGTACTAAAAACTAGCACCCTACATGTCTGTCAGTTGAGTGGATAGCCGGTGGTCCATCCAGACAACAGCAATAGTCCTCTGCAATAGAAAGGAGCAGACCACTGACTGCAGACCACATGCTATAACCATGAACCTCCAGTGCCTTCTGCTGAGTTGAAGAAGCTGGATAACGGCTACCTTCAGTATGATGCACAGACAGGCAGAGATAGCACATCAGTTGTCACCAGGGGCTGGGACTTGGGGAAGGGGATGAGTTCCAAGGGGCACCGCGGAACTTTCTGCGGTGGTGAAAAGTTCTGTGTCTTGACTGTGGTGGTGGTTACATAGCCATCTTGCACTTGTCAGAATTCATGGAACCATACCCCTTAAAAAGGTAATTTGCTAAATTTAAATTATATGTCAAAAACCAGACTTTTTAAAAATGCCTTTGTGCGCTTCAGAAAGCCACTGTGAACCACAAAAGAATTGCCGGCTTTATTGAAAGTGTTTTTGTTGTGATCTCAAGGGCTGACCACGTGGGGAGAGATTCCATTTTAATTCTGGCTTAGTCTGCTCAGGCTGCCATAACAAAATACCATAGACTGCTGGCTTACACAACAAAAATTTATTTTCTCACAGTTCTGGAGGCTGAAAGTCCAAGATCAAGGTGACAGCCTACCCAGTTCCTGGTGAGGCCTCTCTTCCCTGTTTGCAGAACACTGCCTTTTCACTGTGTCCTCTTACGGCCTCAGTACAGGCTCATGGACAGAGAGAGACCACTCTGCTATGCCTTCTTGTAAGGACACTAATCCTATAGGATCAGGGCCCCACCCTTATGACCTCATTTAACCTTAATTTCTTCCTTAGTGGCCCCATCAACAAATACAGACACACTGGGGGATAGGGTTCCAACATGTGAATTCTGGGTCCATAATAAATACTCCATGGGCAGGACACTCCGGTGCCCCTGAGGACGAGGCTGCAGTACCCGTTGGGGATCTTGCTCAGGTACTGCTGGTGGTAATCCTCTGCGTAGTAGAAAGTCTGTCCCTCCCGGATGTCGGTGGTGATCAGGCCAAAGCCGTGCTCTGACAGAACCTGTGGAGGGAAAGGCGCCATGAGGACCCGAAGCGCAGGGATCCCGGGAAGGAGGAGGGTCAGGAGGTCAGGATGGGAGGGGCAGACACGTGGCTGAGGGTGCGCAGCGGTCCTTGGGGCCCGGGCTCGGCCACTTCCCTGCTGGGTTATTCTGGGCAACCATCTGCCTTCGTGTGCCCCAGGGCGCTGGGGTCTGAAATCCAGGTTGGGTTTGATTGGGTTTGGTTCTGACTGTAAGTTATGCTCTACCCTCTACACCATCTCTGCCCCCGTGGGTGTCGGGAGCCCAGGTTTGGGCCCTGTGGGTCTGTGTGAAGCCACCCTGTTTCCAGGGGAAGCAGCAGGGCCGTGTGGCTCCCCGGCTGCCCTGGGGAGGCTGGGGTCCCTGAGGGGATTGGCGCCTCGCTGCGGTGAGAGGGGATGGCGGGGCAGGAGGGGGCGGGGAGGCTGCAGCAGCACCCAGTGCCGACCCCTCTGCCCCCTCACAGGCTGGACAGAGGACCCCCCTCGCCGGCTGAGGCTCTGGGCAGCAGGGACCCCACCAGGATGCCTGGAGGGCAGGGGCCACCTGGGGTCTGGGCTCTGCCGCTCTAGGCTGGAGCCTCTGGGGAGTGAGGGCAGGGGAGGACGTGGCCTGAGGGCCTGGTCGGTCCCTCACCGCCCTCTGTGACCCAGTTTAAGGTCTGGTGGCATCTGCCGCCAGGCAAGGAACACATGTAAACACCAGTGGGGGAGGAGAGCGGAGCTATTTGGGGCAGGAGACGGATGAAGAACTCGTCATTGTTCCCCATGGATCTTAGCCCGTTTCCTTTCCCTTTTGGATTTCAGCTGTGCCCTATTTCTTTCCTGGTACAGGCTGCTCGGGGTATCTGAGCGCAAGGCAGCAGAGACTCGACCCAGGTTCACTGATTCCATTTTGGACAGGGGTGCGCGGTGGGACCTTGGACTTGTGTCCCCAGTAAGGGAACTGCTGATGGCCCGGTGGCTCATGGGGATGGAGTCCTCACATCTGCCAGGAAGGGCGGGTGGGTCTAGTCTTTGAGTCCAGCATGAATCCATGGCCTGACCTTGTGCTGAGCCCTGTCGTGACTTTCTGAATTTCCATCCAGCCCACTGAGGTGGAAACAAGGAGGCTAATGGCTCCAAACCCTCAGGGCTGGGGTGTTTAGGAAGACGGCCCTGAGCAGAGGGATTCGAGAGGGTCCCAGAGGAAGTCGAATTCCACTCAGAAAGTTGAAATGAAGCTACTTTCATGAAGGGACAGAGAGCTGTGGGCGTCAATCGTAAAGTGTCCCCATGCAGGAGGGCATTTCAGAGACTGGCCACAGCCTTCAGCCACAGGGACAAGGACAGAAAGTCTAGTTGCTGGAATCCAGTGAGAACGGCAGGTACGGAGGAGAGATCCTGGCAGGAACTGGGTCAAGGAGGGACCCTGCCACTGGCAGCCCAGTGGCCCCAACCAGAAGGGACAGGGAAGAAATACCCCAACCCCTTCCCTTCCTACCTGGTGCCTGCCAGTGCCTCCCATTGCCCAGGGCAAGCCACGTGACATTTAGGATCCCCCAGGTGACCAGGCCTTAGGAACCAGCCTCCCGGGACTCAGGGAAGGACAGCCAGTGCATTTGTAGTGGTAAAATGGGGACAAATGGAAAATTACTGCGCAGCATCGTCTCCTGCTCCCTCCCAGAGAATAGGATTGAAAGCTGTGAGCCATTCTTATTTCAGGACGGGTAAAGATAGCCAGCTGCCCAGTAAGGCTTTTCCTGGTGATGTGTTGGTCTCAGCCTATTGATAGCCAGGCTGTCAGCTAGGAACGCTGGTGGCACTCGTCCAGACCATATTACTTGCAGCCAGCCCCCGCGGATATCTCCCCCAGTGTGTGGCACGACCAGCCTTTGTGGTTCGTATTAGGATTGCAGGATGTGCTTCAGCAAAAACCATCAGGGAACTTGGAAGAACAAGATTTATTACTCACAGGTCCTGGAGGGCACACAGCACACCTGAGGGGCCACACAACCAGGCTGCAGGGAGAGAGAGAAAGAGAGATAACAGATCCGGGGATCTGCTTTTATTAGGGTTGAAGATAGGGTGTCTAGGGTCTCACAAGTTCATTCTTGATTGACTAATTTAAAGCACGCGACCAGGAATTAGGGTGCAGGAAGGAAGAAATAGGTCACTCAAGCAGTTATGTAGGTTACCCGGGGCTTTCTGGAAAAGGGACCTTCATGGGTGAGGACCTTCACCAGCCTGATTCCTTATCTGGCTGTTCTGCTGGTGGCCCTGTCATACAGCTGGCAATATGTTTATTCAGGATGGATGTCTTTCAGAATGGATGACTCAGCAACCAAGAACTTAAAATGTCAAGCACTTAAGTTACACATATATAATGTACTGTGCTTAGGACTTTGCAGGTGTCATCTCGCTTAATTCTCTTAGGACTATTTGAGGGGTTGCTCGTCTCTTTTCCACATTTAGTTTATCAGTGTGCCAGATATTATATCTTGATGTTTAGCCCCATCTCTGCCTTTCTAAACTGTCCTAAGAATTGTAGATGCTGAAAGCTGTCACGTTTCTCAGAGTCCCAACAGGCTTCAGATTTAGATTCTCAGGTGAGTTTTAGGAGGCAGAAGACAGAAACATTGTCTTCCCTTAGCACTGTACACAGGCATGCAGATTTCAGCAGAAGACGCTTGTGAGGTTTTGCCATTAACTTTGGATGTCCTCAGGCAAATTGTTACTCTAATGCTGAAGAGAATAATAAGATCATTAGCAGTGAGTTCTTATGATTCCTGAGACTTACAGAGCTTCTCGAAGCAAGCAACTGTTTTTCCTGGTCTTTGCACTCAAACCCTTTTAATGGTTCTGTAAGCATCCATCTCTATGTACTATATCCCTTTCAGTTTGAGATACATAGAGTATTTTCTATTTTCCTGATAGAATCCTGACTGATACAGTTATTTGGTATTGAAAGTGGTTTCGGGAAATACAACTGCAAAGATGGGAATTGAAGATTCCTTGTCAGGCCTGATTTAATTTGAAGGCAGTAAAGACCTCGTCACTGGTGGAAAATGCGATTCTGGGAGTCCAGGGTATGCAGTGTCAAAACAGTCTCTCAAATTATTACCTGTCGTTCTTGGAATCCTATTAAAGGAGAACAAGTGGTTTTTGTAATAGAACTTTCTGGTGGAAGAGATAAGTACAAGGGCTACTGTCACCAAATGCAATGGAAAGTTTACCAGAAAAACAGCAACAATAATGTTGGAGTTTTACATTTTCAACTCAAAGGCATCATCTAAGGCCCAGAGAAGTTTCTACAACTGCCCTAAAAGAATCTCTCATCTACTGTATCAAAAATCAGGCCCAGAGTTCTTCCTGCAGGTAGCAGAATGACAACATAACTTGAATTCATGACTTCTTTAGGTGCTTACATGAAAGGTGATTCATTGGAAAAGAAGGTGACCAAGAAAATGGCAATGGAGTATTTGGATGGATTAAGATGAATTAGTGTACTTTAAAACCTCAAATCCCGGGACTTCCCTGGCGGTCCAGTGGTTGGGACTTTGCCTTCCAAGGCAGGGGGTGGGAGTTCAATCCCCGGTTGGGGGACTAAGATCCCCACATGCTGCACGGTGCGGCCAAAAATAAATATAAAATAAAACCTCAAATCCCACTGAGCTTCCGTTCCTATCAGAAGCAGCCCTTCTACCCCTTTCTGGGAAGGCTAGTCTCCTTTTCCATGAAGACTTTGTAATGACTTAACTGAAATACTTTCCCAGGGGGTGCCGATTCTCCCCATAACGCATCCCTACCACCTCTCAGGGCAGTCAGAACCATAAGTAGAGCCATCACAATAGACTTCATAGGGGATCAGTTCATCCGACCCGGCAGAAGACATTATACACATTAGAAGAACTGCGACATTCTGCTCATGCATGTTTGTAGACACCGGAGGATCGTGTGGGAGAAGAGATTCTAAGGGAGTTAAACAAAGGATAAAGTAAATGTGATTTGGCCACATTTATCAATTTGGGTGCACTTAAGAGAAAATCTGCGTTCCGATGGATTTTTCCGGAGCAGCTAGAAATGGCTCTGTTTGTTTAGTTGACAGACTAAAACCCTGGACAAAAATAAATGGCCTACATTAAACGGAATTCTTCTGTAGAACATAAAAGAAGGAACACAAAATCTTGGATAGGAATGTCAGATGGATGTATTAAGTGTGACCTGTTCACCCACCCCCTAACTCCATCCCTTACATGAGTCCTGAGGACACCATGTTAAATGAGGCATTGACAAGTACATTTCCATAAGGAGTCTCAGCATCCTTGAAAGACCCTGTTGTGGCCACGTCGTCTGCAGGCTGAGGATGATGTAACACGTAACCCATCTCGTGGGAGGTTGATAACACTTGACTTCTTCCCTTGTGGAGTAAGCAGTCATTGTTCATCATAGAAGCAGGCATTTATTCTGTATATGGATGTGTCTTCCCTGTTCACAAAGCTTCTGCCATCCCACTAAAGGCCTAGTTACTCATCATATGGCTTTCCACTGGGCGCAACTTCTGATCAGCGGGTTATAATGCAACAGAAGTGAGGCAACATGCTCGTGCCCGTGGGATTCACTGCTCTTACCATGTATAATTGTTTCATTATATATTACAATGGAATAATAGAACTAAAGTGCACAATAAATGTAATGCGGTTGAATCATCCCAAAACCATACCCCCTCCGGTCCGTGGAAAAATTGTCTTCCACAAAACCAGTCCCTGGTGCCAAAAAGGTTGGGGACCACTGCCCTACATGACCAGTAAAACCCAAGAGTCAGGATTTATACCTCTTGTTGGCTTTTTAGTCTGCATAACGACTCTGGACTCTTACTTCTGTTTTGATTTTGGTTCCCTAAACGTTTCCTTTCCTGTAGGCTCAGCTGTGCATTTTAAAGGATATTTGTTGAATTTTAGCCTTCATAGATGTTTACTAAAACACAGAAAATAAATTGATCTGAGAGTCAGAAATATGAATTTTAGTCCTGGATCTGTTAATAACCTTTAGCAAAACCTTGCCTTCTGTAGAGCTCAGTATCCTTAAAGTAAAGTGAAGGGTAGGATTGATTTCCGTCAGTATTTTTCGAATGATGACTCATTTCACATCCTGTTATTGAGTCACAATATCAATTTAGTGGGTTGTAATTAGCATGTAGGAAGGAAGGACATGTATTGTTTCATGAAACTTTAGCTCCGTGTGTATGTGTGTCCATGTATACCAGGCCATGAGGTAGGATCAATTTCTTACTGTGGCTTACACAGGCCACCATTGTGAGTACTGATCTTCCTCATTGCTTCGAACCTCCCCTGCAGTGAATGCTTCCTAATGGGCATTGATGCAAAGCACAGAGGTCTCTTCTCAGGTCCATCCACATGCCTCTCCCCTAGACCTTCTTATTTTCAATCTTCCAGTCTTTCTCCTTCCAAGCCCTTGACCAACCAGCCAACCTATTCATCGCTGCCCAAGAGGCCTTACCTCACACCACCTATTTCTTCATAGAAATGAGATGGTCAAGTGCACCATTCAAAGCTCTGCCCGCAGAGGTATTTCCCTGCACCACATCATGCAGTGCTAACCTTGAGCAGAACCAGGACTGAGGATTTTTCCTCTGTCATCAGCTGGCACAGGGCCTCTTGTTAAGTCAATTTATAAGCTAAGAGAGAAGCTTTGTGGCAACAGATGTAGGTGACGTGCGGGGCAGTGTGTTCACACAACTCACTTAGACTTGCTTGAGCCCATTCCTAAATTTCCATCAGAAGGTAGAGTGTTGCTGGCCTGTCAAACCATGTGACTTGGTGGGTGATGAAGGGCAGCTCCAGGTCACATAGTTACTTGGTGTCCCATGACTAGGTACTCACTCTTTACTAGGACTCTGTGGCACGGCAGGAATTGTTTTACAAATAGGACTTCTCTGCTGCCGAAGGCAGATTGCTTCAGATTCATAACAGTCTATAACTCTCTCATTCTGGCTTGCCAGTCACTCCACACAATGTCAGTATCTAACATGGGACATAATCTTTTTTTTAATTAAAGTATAGTTGACTTACAGTGTTGTATTAATCTCTGCTGTACAGCAAAGTGATTTAGTTATACAGATATATGCATTCTTTTTCATATTCTTTTCCATTATGGTTTATCACAGGATGTTGAATAGAGTTCCCTCTGCTATGCATTAGGACCCTGTTGTTTATCCATTCTGTATTTAATAGTTGCCTCACAGTTTTCTGAAAACAAATTCATATCCTTTGTATTTCAGTCTGGCCACAGAAACTATTCTGGTTCCTCTCAGTGAAAGGACCTGCTTGCTTTCTTGTCCTTGGATTTTTATCTTTTCTCACTTGATGAGTCACGGCTTTGGCCACTCCACAGTGACCCTCATTCAGTTATCCACAGGTACGAAAGGGCAGATGTTGAGGCCAAGCCACCTTATTACCCTAACCTTGTTTGGATCTATTAAAGGGAGGGAAAGAAAAGTGTGGTCTCTAAGTCCCAAGTCATAATCTCCCTACTTTCAACTCCACACAGGACAAGAAACCCCTGATCCTAAGTCTACCGTAGACTTTCTTTCCTGAATAGCCCAGGAGATTAAAGCATTTGTAATGGGAAATGGAGCTCCCTGTGTTTGGGTCCCCGTTAAGCACTGAGCTGATGGTATTAAAGCCCGTTGTTAGCTAGGTAATGTTGTGTACCATGAGAGAAAGTAGAAGAAGTTATTCAGAATGTCAGAGTGATGAAAGAGCTTAGGACTCATCTGACCAAATCTCCTTCTTCATAGATAGAGAAACCAAGGCCCAGAAACAGGAAGTGATTTCTCGAGGTTGGTTTTCCAACGCTGTCCTAAAGCCTTCTTGACCTCCTTGTCAAAGGCCATTGTTTCTTTTTAGTTCTCGTGGAGAACTGAGTCCATGACTATCTTCCAGGGTCTAGCATAGGGGCTAACCTACAGTCGATGCTCCATAAATGCTTGTGTAAGGATGGGCAGGGAGAAGGGAGAAGGAGGAGGAGAAGAAAGTGTGGGTCCAAAGCTTAGTGACCTGATTTATCACCAGTAAATATGGTGGTAAGCAGCATTTGAGACCCCAAGCCTAACCATAAGGGGTACTGCAGAACACGAGGCAGGGAACTTCTCTGGGCTCCTGAGATGATGTAGGCTTTCCCCTCCTTTTCTGTCTCTTCCTGGATCCACAGAAGAAATTGAGCCACAGACACAAACATACCAGGCCTCCCCCTGAAGTCAGATCTTATGCCCCAACTGAAGATACCCACTAGGAAGATCCTCTGGTTTCCATAGATAGTACAGACCATAGGTGCCCCACTGTCTCCCTGAGAATGAGAAAAGGGAGAAGGAACAGTCTGGAGCAACCAACAGTACTTCTAACAAGAGGGCAGAGTAAGAGGGTCCTGGTGGCATGGGCTAGGGCCTTCCCTCCTCTGGGAACCCAGAAAGTGGTGGGGCCTGTGGAGGATGGGGCTGAAGTAGGGGCTGAGTACCCGGCAATTGCCTTTGGTGCCCAGTTCTTTCCAGGCACAAAGCATGTTCCTGGAGAGCTGGTCTACCCTCTGGCTGCATTCTCTCCAGTTAATCTGCACCACGCTCAGCTTCTCCAGGTACATGTTTAAGTTATCATTTTGATCAGGCAAAGTGAGGGAGCTAGAGTGAGAATGAGCACTGCAGCAACCACTGAGAGTGATGGGCCCACCAGTGATGAGGGAGGAGGCCCTGGAAGGATGCAAACGCTCAGCAAGTCACAGACTCACAGAGCAGGAAGGCCTTAGAGGTGATGTAATGCAACGCCCACTCAGTCTCCTCTCTAGCATCTCCAGTAAGTGGTTCCTTCATTTCTGCTTATATTTCTACTTCCTTTTGGGAAGCTCGCTCCCTCTGGAAGCAGCCTACCAAACCCTCACCCCAGCCCCTGCCAGGTGAACCTGGAATGACCCTTCTCCTTGACCCTACCACCTCTTCACAGCCATGCTTTGCTCCTGTGCAGAGGTTCAGAACAGCCCCACTTCTGAATCAGTCTCTGCCAGGCCAGTGGAGAAACCAGGAAGACGGCACACCTATAAGTGCCATCTTGTAGGAAGGAAACAACCTTGACCCTAGAGGAGCTTCTGGCCTTCTCCTCATCCCACTCCCGCATCCTTGTCTGGCCAGCCTGGTGCCTTGGGAAAGGATCAGAGTAGTTGATGACTATGCTTGGTTGGGGAATCACTGTCTCAGAGTTATCTCAGGATGGTGATCTACATGAGCTTCATCCTATGGTAAACAGCTGGGGAGATGCAATTATAAAACAGCCCAGGAAGGAGGAATCCAAACTTTCTTTCTACAATGCTTCTGGGTACTAAAAAAAATGACCATCATTCTCATGTTTTGAGATTCTTCTGTGTTCCAGGTTTCTACTAAGGACTTTACATGTGTAATCTCATTTCGTTTAATCCACATAACGTATTTGACGGCGGCATTACTGTCATGCTACAGATGAGAAAAGGTGCAGGAGAAGAAGGTGAAGGAGGTAGGTCAGAATCCCACAGCTAGAGTAGTGAGGCCAAAATTCAGACCTGAGTCTTCCAAAGCATCATGCTATCTAGCCCAGGGAAACCTAAACGTGGGCTTTCTGTGGGTTCAAAAGGAAAGGCACATACCCTACGCAGGCGGCAGTAGCCAGGGGTCTAACATCAGGCAGAACTCTGAGCTAGTGAACAGCCAGCCCAGGGAGACTTCCCCATCAAAAGGCAGTGGGAATAGACTGTGAGCTCCTTGACCACAGGGGTCTTGACTGTCTTGTCAACCACCATATTGCCATCACTTAGAGCAGCACACGGTAGCCTGGATGTGTACGGTGAATGAATACAATACGTTGTCTACACAGATGGCAGGCAGGGGAAGAGAAGCTTTGTACTGATTTTCCAATACTGGGTGCACAGTCGCAGCTAGCAGCCAACCTTTGGATATGGTTAACCTCAGAGGAGAGAGGAGGTGTAGAGCAGATACTTTTCAGTACACAGCCAATGGGAACACACTTGGTGTAGAGCCCATGGCTTCACAAACCTTGTGCACTAACCCACTGAGCTACCTAGCCCAGACAATATGTTGAGGAGACCTGATGGAAATTAAGACAACGCGTCAGGAACTTACAGAGTTCTTGAGAAGCAATGTGCAGCCATCAGAACCCACCACCGATGTATGACTGAGCCTCCACAGGGGTGTCTCCGAGAGATCTGGATACTCACTTGCCCTGGGAACTCACCTTCCTGGACTTCAGACAGTCCGTGGACTTGTACCAATGTTGAGTTTGAAAACCTGGGTCTGTAGCCACATGGAGCTTCGTCTGGAAGGGAAAAGAAAGAGCCATTTGCACATGAGCAGCGCTGAGAAATCCTTCTTATCCCGTATTCCCAGCATCTTCCCAGCTAAGACCGGTGATGGAGCTGAGTGAAGTGAGCTGGTGCAGGGGGGATAGACCTCAGACAACACCAGCCAGGCACACCTCCTTTACTGTCGGTCCCTCACATTCAGGAAGAGCTGTGAGATCTGGGGAGGTCAGGGTGGAGATCCATCAGAAGCTATGAAAGTGTTGGTGGCAACCGAGAAGTGCCAAAGATGTTCAGGGTCCATTCAGGAAACAGGAGCCGTGCAGGACTGGAGCAGGGAAAGCTTAATATCAAGAATTATAAACTACAGCAGAGGAGTAACTACAAAGGGTCAAGAGGACTCCAAGAATATCTCAGGGTCAGGGAAGAAAGGAAGGACCAAACCTGGCAGGGGAGTCCCTCCGCAAGGTTGGGATTCACAACTCACTTTGCAGCCCAAGAGAAGGCAGACATTTGCTAGTCCCTATTACTACCCCTGCAGGAAACGCCCCTGCAGAGTACAGCTGGGCTGGAGCATCCTTCCTGGGTGCAGGTGGACTGATGGCTAGGGGGCAGGTGTGTGGAGGGAGCTGAGGTATGCTATTTACTAACTGTTTTTGTAAAAAGCTATCTAGATATTAGGAATAGTAATTCTTTATCTGAAAAAATATTGTAATTACTTTACCCAATTTGTCAATTTCTTTTGTCTTGACATTCAGGAAATTAAAATGTGTTGTTGGGTCAAAACTTTTCGTTTATAAATTTTCCCTTAGGTGCTTAGAAAGTCATTCCCTTTGCTAAAAAAAATTATTAGAGGAGCTTCTCTTTAAGGGATCTGCCCAAGTCCATCTGTCATGGTTGCCTTTGACATAGCATAAGAACATCAGTAATCTCTGGAGTCCCTCCTTAGCCAAATCAGCTGTATCATTTGCTCTAATCTTTCTCATCCAACACTTCATAGGAAGAGTTTACCCAGTGGCCTTCTTCGGTTGATTCAGGGTGGATATTTCTTATCTCATCCCTTGCCCCTGGTTTTCATATTGTCTCTGAATTTTGGAATCCAGACTTGAAATATTACTCAGCCATAAAAAAGAACAAAATAATGCCAGTTGCAGCAACATGGATGGACCTAGAGATTGTCATACTGAGTGAAGTAAGTCAGACGCAGAGAGACAAATATCATATGATATTGCTTATATGTGGACTCTAAAAAAAGAGGGTATAAATGAACTTATTTACAAAACAGAAGTAGCGTCACGGATGTAGAAAATAAACTTATGGTTACCAGGGGATAAGACGGGGAGGGATAAACTGGGAGATTGGGATTGACATATACACACTAGTGTATATAAAAGAGATAACTAATAAGAACCTGCTGTGTAGCACAGGGAACTCTACTCAGTACTCTGTAATGGCCTCTATGGGAAAAGAATCAAAAAAATAAAAGAGTGGATAGATGTATATGTATAACTGATTCACTTTGCTGTACAGGAGAAACTAACACAACATTGTAAATCAACTAGACTCCAATAAAAAAATTTTTAAACTGCAAAAATAAATTAAATTCAATACATAAATCAGTTTGAAGGGTCCCTTTCTCTCACCTTTGCCCTTGACCTCCTTCTCTCCTCCCCACCGTCTCCTCCACCCCCTCAGACTCTCTCACATTCTCAGGTGAGCACACACGTATGGATACACACCCGTCACACGCTCCAAAGGTCGTTTTGGGTGGATACACGGCAATATTTCAGCACAGCTCTTCCAGATACCCCAGGCTTGTTTCAGGTTGGCTTCTTACATTGACACTCAGTGGTAGGCATCCTTCTGTATACTCTGGCTGCCTCACATACAGTATCTGAGACAAGTGTTTGTTCTTATCTTCGGAGATTTAAAGTAAATCAGAATTCAGTGCTTGAATCCTTCATCCAGACTTTATTTCAATCCTCTGAGTTTGTTGCCACCACGTTTAAGAACATGTCAGGTAACTGGTTGCAATGGCTGAATTAATGTATTTTGCCTAAGTCACTAATGAGAGCTCTACAACTAGGAGCATGTGAACAAATGATCAACATTCGCTTCCTGTCTAATGCTGACAAAATGTTTAAAATGAAATGAAAAGAGTTGGCTGAGTACCCTGAGCTTATGACAATAAATTAGGAGCTATTTATTTTAGGAGATGTCACTTTCCAGAAACTGGCACTGTCATTTTTTTTTTTTTTTTTTTTTTTTGCTGCTCCTCCGCTGTCAGAATATTGTACTTCAAGTCCGTTGTTCTGAACATTTCTCTTTTCCCTCAGTTCATCCCCGGGTGAATGTGGGGATACAGGGAACATAAATTAGCTCTGGCCCATCTTGCCCACAGATCTTCTCTGCCCCGCCTGGAGCTGTCACTTCTTCCACACAGTCCCTGCCACCCCAACATTCCCCCGTACCCAGACTCTTGACCCCGGGCAGATTCGGTCCTGGCCGCCATCTCCTCCTGTTTTGGCTTCAGTTCAGCATCTCTTTTTAGGACCTTGGCGATGGTCTTCTTACTATCATCCTGGGCTCTGGTACCTCACCGTCTTCTTGTTCCAACTTGTACCTTGCACGCGGCTGTCTCAGTTCTCTTTCCAGCACCTCAACATGACCTTGCTCATTTACTTCTCAACACCCTGGGATGGCCCCTTCCAATGACCCTAAACAGAGCAAAGTCCCAATCCTCGGCATGACACGTAGACCCGTAGTGATCTGGCGTGATCCACATACGTTTCCGGCCTCACTTCTCACTACCCCCCAATGCCTTGGCTGTGCTGTGAGTCAGCCTTAATTATTTTCACATCTGGGGCCACAATGACCTTCTTCTTTGCCTTCCTGCCTTTGCAGTTCTTTTCTCTTTGCCTTAGATACATCCTTTATCCACCTGGGAAACTACGTAGCCTTCAGCAGTTATCTTCTGCTCTGTGGTTCCAAAGCACCTTGAAAATGCTTCAATAGGACACTCACCACATTGTGTTAATTACCTGTTGACACGTCTCCCCGACTGGACTATAAATATGTGGTGGATATAAGCCATATCTTGCCATCTTTGCATTGCTAATATTTAGCACAGTCTTTGAACGTGTTCAGAATTCAATAGATGTTTGTTGAATAAATGAGTGAACAAAAACGCTCTACATTTCCTAAATGTTTTGAGCACTTCTAATTTCAGCTTATACAAACTTTTGGAGGAATTCTGTACAAGGGTTCACTACCCATGATTTTGTTTAGTATTTTCTGTTATCTGTCTCAGTCTTAGCTTTTTAGATCTTCAAGTTGTGCTCTGGACATCTGGTTTAGGGAATCGAATCAGAAAGTCTTAGTTTGGTAGCCATGAACCTCGGAAACATCCTGTACTCTTTCTCTTGAACTGGTTAAACCTGGAGTAGTGGTGAAGATCTATCAATTATTCATTCATTCCTTCACTTAAGAAATATTTATTGAAAAGCAACTAGATATATATATGACCTTAGTAGCAAATTTGGGCTTCAGACCCAGGTCTACTCATTCCTAGTTCAATGCTAGTCCTTCCACATAGACTATCCATCAAATCTAGCCCAGCCTCTTCTTCAAGGAGCCAACAGACCTGGTCATTACAACAGTAACAGCTAACACTTTCTGCGGACTAGACACTATTCTACATTCTTTATGTTATACATATTAACTCCTTTCATTCTCACTCATGAGTTGGGTTCTATATATTATTATCTTCATTTCGCAGAATAAGTAACAGGCACAGAGAGGTAAAGTTAACTTTCTCACAGCCACACAGCTAGTAAGTGCTAGAACCAGGAATTGAAGCCAGGCATTCTAGAATCACTGAAAATTGGCCTTCAGTACACAGTTCTGGCCACTGTAGCACTTGGGATTCTTGTTTCAGGGTTGCTTCTCAGGACACAGCCCTTTGTACTGAAAGATGCAACCTCTCTGTTCTAACATACACTTTATATATCTTCCTTACGCTAGACTCCATGAGAACTCATTGTTACTTTTCTGCCTTAGGAGCTAAAATCCTAGGAGACTTTGCTATCAAGGATTTCCATTGGCTGTACATTGTTCATGCTGCATCAGCCTGAAACCCACCCCCAATTGTTTTCAGGCCCTGGAATGCATCTCTATTCCACTTCCTTTATGCAAATGCTCATTTATCATAACTCCACCTCCATCCTGCTGGATTACTCAGCCTCTTTGTTAATACATTTAGCTATTTTCAATAAAACTCAGTAGTTTCAAATAAAGTTGGGTTTGTGGTTTGAGTTTTAAGATGTAATATTCCTGTTGCTTTGTTGGAACTGTAAAATAATGTGGAGGAAAGATGGCTTATAAATACATTCGTACATCCTCACTCACACAATACACTCCCGCAGCAAACTGAGGATATTCAGACTATGGCCTTATAATTTCATCAGAATGAAAGAAGACGCTGAGAAAAAATATACACAGACTATTCTAGAGTCCCTCCCAGTGCAGAATACTGTAAACAAAGTGAAAAAAAATCCATAGAATCCCACTGCTATCCACAGATCAGAGGGCAAGAGCCTGTGGCCCAGGCAGGAGAAGGGAAGGACAGAGAGTTTCTTCTTTTGAGCACCTTGACCTCTCCTGGAACAGTCTGGAGATGACAGCCAACCATGTGATACTTCCTTCACCCACCTTTGACATGGCTTTTTTTCTTTTTTTTTTGGCCTCTCCGTGTGGCATGTGGGTTCTTAGTTCCCCGACCAGGGATCGAACCCAAGTCTCCTGCAGTGGAAGCGTGGAGTCTTAACCACTGGACCACCAGGGAAGTCCCTGGCATGTCTTCTTAATGGTCAGTGACAACTAAACTTCACAGCAGATACTAGAGCTATCTCTGCAGAGAAAAAATACATTCCAACTCAGGAAGTAAGAAAGGCGTTGAGTTCCAAGATTACCACAAAGAGGAAAGAACTTCCTGAAATCCAGGGATACCCCTACACGTGAAAAGATTTTATTTGAGCTGTTGGAACTTCACCCCCTGCCCTGGCCCCCTTCATAGGGAAAGCATCCAATAAAATAACTCCAGATCTAGACTGGTCATGATCCCAAGTCCCTCACCACTCTCCTCAGGCAGACTGAACAGATATTATAAATTATCAATATCCAGCCCTCTGGGTAAAGAGAAAAGATTATGAAAAGGCTTATATAAAAAGGGAAAGGCAGCAATGAGTTTCTATCTATACAGTATAAGGTGGAAGGGAGGTCTGCTGCAACTGGCTGCAAGTTAAAAGCAAACCAGCAAAAATATATAAACACCATGTAAAAGGGCTTCCCTGGTGGCGCAGTGGTTAAGAATCCGCCTGCCAATGCAGGGGACACGGGTTCGAGCCCTGGTCTGGGAGGATCCCACATGCCGCCAAGCAGCTGGGCCCGTGCGCCATGGCCGCTGAGCCTGCGCTCTAGAGCCCGCGAGCCACAACTACTGAAGCCCGCGCGCCTGGAGCCCATGCTCCACAACAAGAGAAGCCACCGCAGTGAGAGGCCCACGCACCGCTGCAACTGGAGAAATCCTGTGCACAGCAACAAAGACCCAACGCAGCCATAAATAAATAAATAAATATTTTAAAACCATGCAAAAATATTACAAAAAGAGAGAAACAGAATGTGCAAAATACACATGAATAATATATTTGTTTAGCTATTACCAGGAGGGAAGAAACAGGTTAGAGGTGTATCACGCAAGGACATTAAAGAAAACGCAGAACACTATGAAATAAGAGAAAAGGACGAAGAAAAAGGAACTAGCAGAGACGAAGAAAAAATAAAGACACATAATAGCATTGAAAAATTAAAACCAGTTAGATGGACTAGGAAATTTGGACCAACTTTCTTGCTGAGGATAAATAAAAGTGTTAAAATATCACTTGCTTGAAAGCACTAGACAGCAAAGTTAGTGAAGAGTTATGGGCCAATATTTAGGAAGAGAAACAAATTTGTGGGCACAATTTGTGGAGAGTCATCTGACAAGCTGGGCAGTGCTTCTGACAGCCTTGCAGAGTGAGGAGGGGGACCCCAGGACCCCTCAATGGCGAGGGACCTCATGAATTCGTGGCTTTAGTTAGGAGTTTAATGGTCTGCACCCTAGAAATAAGGGTGCATCAGAAGTAAACCAGGCTGCAAGTAAGTGTATATGTGGAATAATAACCACAGATTTCATCCCTCAAGAGCTGCTATAACGTACTAAGCAATGATATATGGTGCAGAAGCTTCACATACATGACACATGACAATTTGAGTATCATGGGTGTGAGGGACAGAGGTGAAGAGGAAAACGTTTTTGGAGTGTATTTTTAACTGTTAACATAATTACATGGATAATAAGTAACAGAGGTAATCTTTGTCAACTTCCCCAAAACACACACACACACACACACACACACACACACACACACACACACACACACACACACACACACACGCACACAAAACCGGAGAGAGAAAGGGAAAAGAAATGCGGAGGAGATGCCACAAATAGTGTGATGTTGGATTCAAACTTCAATGTATCAGTAATAAATTAAATTGAATCGAATTAAATTAAACATATTGTAAAAACAAAACTATATTCTTTGCCTTTTGTTATTGTTTTTGGCTTGAAATCTATTTTTTCTGATATGAGTACCCTCACTTTCCTTTTGTTTCCACTTGCATGAAATATCCTTTTCTGTCTCTTCACTTTCAGCCTTTGAGCTGAAATGAGTCTCCTATAGGCAGCACTTAGTTGGATCTCGGTTTTTTTTTCATTCATCCCACTACTCTGTGATTTTTGATTGGTGAATTCAATCCATTTATATTTGGAGTGTTTATTGATATGTAAGGAGTGACTCCTGTCATTGTTTGCCTTCTGGTTATTTTGTATCTTCATTCTTTTTCCCTCGTTTCTATCTACCTTTGTGGTAGTTTTCCATGGTGATTTGCTCAGTCTCCCCTTTTTTTATGCTTTGGGATTCTACTTTCGGGACTTCTGCTTTGTGATTACCATGTGGCTTACATAAAATATCTCCCAGATAAAACAGTCCTTCTTATGCTGAGAGCTCCTAATCTTCATTTGCCTATAAAGTTTCCACTCTTTTACTCCTTGACTTTTATATTTCTGATGTCACAATTTACCTTTTTTTGTCCTGTGAATCCGTTGAGAAATGTTAGTACCTATAGTTCTGTTTAATGCTCTTCTCCTTTAGCCTTTATACTATAAGTGGTTAACAACCATTCTAATATAGAGTTAGAGTTTTCTAATTCAGACTGTTTTTCACCTTTGCTAGAGTATTGTGTACTTCCGTTTACTTTTATGTCACTAGGTAGCATCTTTTTATTTCAGCACGAAGAACTTTTAGCATTTCTTGCAAGCTGGGTCTAATGGTGGTGAACTCCCTTAGCTTTTGTTTTTCTGGGAAAACCTTTATTTCGCCTTCATATCTAAAGGGTAACTGTGGCAGATAAAGTATTCTTCGCCGGAGTATTTTATCTTACGACACTTTGACTATGTCACCTCACTCTCTCCTGGCCTGTAGAGTTTCTTCTGAGAAATCCACTGATAACCTAATGGGGGTTCTTTACAGTTACTTTCTTTAAAAAAAAAAAAAAGGTTAATCTTGAACTCTACCTTATATTGTATACAAAATTTGAAACCAAACGAATTGTAAATCTAAATGTAAAAGATGAAAATAAAACTTTTTGGAAATAACATACGATAATATCAACTTGGGACGGGGAAATGTAAAATTAAGAAGCAAAATCATAAACATTTAGGAATAATAACAGCTAACAACTTTTTGGTATTTACAGTGTCTGGCACTGTCCTCTGAGCTTTGTACATATTTAACCCTCGCAATAACCCTAATATGGCCATTTTACAGATGGGGAAACTGAAATGCAGAGATATTTAGAAACTCCTTCTAAGGTCCCATAGCAAGTACTTGGAGGAAAAGTAATTAGAAAGCAGACAGTCTAATTTCAGAGCTTACACTCTGCTACAGGTCTGACTGTGTTTATAATTTTGGAATGAAGAGGTCCTTCTAAGACATCAAATAAAAGCCAAGAACCGTAAGTAAAAATATTGCTGAACTTCTAACATAAATTTAAGATTTGTTTAGTCCAAAATAGAATTGGAAGAGTATTAAAGAATTAGGAGAAAAGATTTTGTAGCACACGTAAGAGACAAAGGGCTAATATCATTAAAATCAAAAAGGTTCTGCCAATCGAGTTACGATACCCACTCAAATAGAAATGATGGGAAAACTATAAGAACAGGTCATTCTCAAAAGGATAACTAGAAAATGTTACTTATTTATAAGGCTGGGAGTTAGGGTAAAGGGTAGCCTTGTGGGCAGATACATTTCAGAAATACCGGATTAAATAAAATTAAACCACTTTCTCACTGTGAGATTTCTCGGAACCTTTAACATGTGGATATCCACCGTGACTCCAAGGAAAAGTACTGAAAGGAGCATTTCCAAATTCTGTCTAATCTTAGAGCTTTTTTGCTATGCAGTTTCTAACAGAACGTGCTTTGGAAACTGCTGTGTTAACTCGTTTGCTCCCCACAATAGCCCTTTAAACTTTTCCCAGTTTATGAGATTACATAATCTAATAAGGTGCTCTAAATTAATAAGGCCCTTATTCTACCACAACTCTGCTGCTTCTCGCAGAGTACTGAGCCCAGAAAGATCCTTAATGTGTTTACAAGGAGGGCAGTGGAGACTGGAGAAGCAAAAGCACTTGCTAATTGTTGCTCCAAGTCCCCTGTTCTTGCAGAACTCTGGGTCCAGACACTGGGGGATCATTTTAACTGGCATGTTCACTGAGCCCAATACATCTTCTTCAATTAATCAACTGTACTCTCCTCATTTCCTGAGCCACTTGCTCTGACTTAGCACCCCCTTGGGCCTCTAAATCAACTCTGTAGGAGCCAGGTAAGAGGTTGCAGGCTTCTCCCCATCCTCCACTCTGGCTTAGACTGGCAAAGACCTGGAGCTTCCTGGGCACGTCCCCTGAGTGCCGTGAGCAGTGGAATTAGAAGCTGCAGCATTTTCTTTTCATTCCAGTCCAGAATTTCCCAGCCTGGGCCTCTGGCCAAAGCTGACAAAATGCCAGCTGCAGCTGCTTCCGTGGGGGCATCACAAATGCATGGCAGAGCTGGTCCTGGGTGATAGCACAGTAAGCCCCGGGTTAGAGAGGAAGCAGGGGACACAGGGCAGCCTGGCTCAGCGGCGTCCGCACAGCCCAATCCTCCCCTGTCTGCATTGTCTCTGCAGCGGAGACTAAAGGGACACCATATCAGGCACCCTTGTCTGTACCCACCCCTCCCAGCATAACTCTGAACCTCTTGGAGAGCCATGTGTTCTAGTGCCTGCTTGGGCGTTAAAGAGCTTTGGGTCTTTTGGTGAGTTTTCCTATTCTCTGGAACCAGATCTCAAAGCCTGCGATGACTTGTTAGGTCAACCTCCAGCCCCTCTCTCCTCCCCCAGACGTCAGGGGGTGGGGCTGAAAGTTCCAACCCTCTCATCACGGGTTGGTTCCCCTGGCAACCAGCCCCCATCCTTGGGGCTTTTCAAAAGTCACCTCCTTAACACAAACCCAGGTGGGGTCGAAAGGGGCTTGTTATGAACAACAAAAGACACGCCTTTCACCTTTATCACTTCCGTGGTGAGCGCTGGGCGGCGGGGATGCGTGGGCACGCCGTTGTACCAGGCGTCTGCCTCCCTGAGTGACTTGCCCTGGTTTGTAAGATAGAGTCAAATTTCCACGGTCGCTGTTCCGCAAACGGCTGTAAATGGAGAAACGATGAAGTTCCGGGTGGGCCGTGAAGGCAACGAGCTTACGTCTTGCCTCACTCTGGCTTTTAAACTCCACTGAGTGGTGATGATTTGTTCTGCCCAGATGGAAAAGCCCCAGGGACACCCTCGGATTATCCTTAGATAATAGACCTACAGTCACTTGAGTCCCAAACTAGGTTTCAATTTAGGAATTAGAACATCCAAGCCCTCATCACCCTCCAGGGGGCGCTGAGTCTGACTCTAAATCAAACCTCCTCCAGGCCTGGGTCGGGTTAGGGCCTGGGTCTTCTCTCACCTCTGGCTCTGCTCACCCTCCCCCTGCTCAAGCTGCTCTTTTGATCCTGCCAGGGTTCAAAGTCAGGGGAAGGTGTGTAACAGGAAAGAGCGAAATCGGACTACATGTTTCTTTTACTTTAACCTTTGCTTTCCACAGCTTTTGTTCACTAAAAGGATACTGTCTATACATGATGGCCAGCCTCAGGGAACCCTGCCCCTCTGCCTGAACGTTTAACCAAAGTGCCTCTGTTCAGGGAAACACCCGGACCCTGTCCACCTGTGGATGGCTGCAAGAAAGAAGAAATTAACACATCCCCAGGCTTCCCTGGTGGCGCAGTGGTTAAGAATCTGCTTGCCAGCAAAGGAAACCATAAACAAGATGAAAAGACAACCCTCAGAATGGGAGAAAATATTTGCAAATGAAGCGACTGACAAAGGATTAATCTCCAGAATTTACAAGCAGCTCATGCAGCTCAATATCAAAAAAACAAACAATCCAATCCAAAAATGGGCGGAAGACCTAAATAGACATTTCTCCAAAGAAGATATACAGATGGCCAAGAAGCACATGAAAGAATGCTCAACATCACTAATCATTAGAGAAATGCAGATCAAAACTACAATGAGATGTCACCTCACACCAGTCAGAATGGCCATCATCAAAAAATCTACAAATAATAAATGCTGGAGAGGGTGTGGAGAAAAGGGAACCCTCTTGCACTGTTGGTGGGAATGTAAACTGATACGGCCACTATGGAGAACAGTATGGAGGTTCCTTAAAAAACTAAAACTAGAACTACCATACGACCCAGCAATCCCACTACTGGGCGTATACCCTGAGAAAACCATAATTCAAAAAGAGCCATGTACCACAATGTTCATTGCAGCTCTGTTTACAATAGCCAGGACATGGAAGCAACCTAAGTGTCCATCGACAGATGAATGTAAAGAAGATGTGGCACATATATACAATGGAATATTACTCAGCCATAAAAAGAAACGAAATTGAATTATTTGTAGTGAGGTGGGTGGCCTAGAGTCTGTCCTACAGAGTGAAGTAAGTCAGAAAGAGAAAAACAAATACCCTATGCTAACACATATATATGGAATCTTAAAAAAATGGTTATGAAGAACCTGGGGGCAGGGCAGGAATAAATACGCAGATGTAGAGAATGGACTTGAGGACGCACAGAGGGGGAAGCATAAGCCGGGACGAAGTGAGAGAGTGGCATGGACATATATACACTACCAAACGTAAAATAGATAGCTAGTGGGAAGCGGCCGCATAGCACAGGGAGATCAGCTCGGTGCTTTGTGACCACCTAGAGTGGTGGGATAGGGAGGGTGGGAAGAGATATGGGGATATATGTATATGTATAGCTGATTCACTTTGTTATAAAGCAGAAACTAACACACGATTGTAAAGCAATTATACTCCAATAAAGATGTTTTAAAAAAAGAAAAAAAGAATCCGCCTGCCAATGCAGGGGACACAGGTTCGAGCCCTGGTCCGGGAAGATCCCACATGCCACGGAGCAACTAAGCCCGTGCACCACAACTACTGAACCTGCGCTCTAGAGCCCACGAGAGCCACAGCTGCTGAAGCCCGTGCACCTAGAGCTCGTGCTCCGCAACTAGAGAAGCCACGGCAATGAGAAGCCCACGCACCGCAACGAAGAGTAGCGCCCACTCGCCATGACTAGAGAACGCCCGCGCACAGCCAAAGAATAAAATAAACAAATAAATAAATATTTTTTAATTTAAAAATTAAAAAAATTAACACATCCGCTCCCCGAGGCTGGCCATTCCAGGGGATATTTGCAAAACGTATGGCCTTTTTACCTTACTTCCTCATCTCCTTCCCGTCTCTGTGCTGTAAAAGAACTGGTATCCAAACCCCGATAAGACGGTTTTTCGGACTCTAGTCTGCCATCTTCTCGGTCCGCCGGCTTTCGGAATAAAGTCGTCTTCCTTGCCTCGACACCTTGTCTCCGATTTATTGGCCATTCGTGCAGTGAGTAGAGCGAGCTTGGACTCAGTAACAGGTGCAGGGAAAGGGGAGCTAGCCCAGACGTCAGCTTTCTGTCCTCGGGGCCTGGGAGGCATTTCCAGCGGACTCTTTGCACGGTGTTTTCAGGGGCTCTGCCTGCTGGCCCCTGTCTTCTGCACTCCCCAGGCCTTTCAGCACACATCCCCAGCCTCTTTCTTCCGAGGTCTCTCTGCCCCCTGCAGGACGCCCCATGGCAGGGATCCTCAGGACCCCCCGCAGCACTCTGTCCCCTGTGCAGCCCAAATGCACAAACTCTGGGGGTTCAGGGCAGCCTCTCCACAGCAGCACCCTTCCCAGAACCTAAGCAGATGGCCGGCCATTCTCTTGCCTCCAGATTTCCTAGGTTGAGTCAGACTCCAGTCCCCAGCTTCCCAGGGATCCCAGGAAGCCCTCTACCTTTGGCCTGAGTGACATTTCTCCAGGTGCTCCAGAAGGATCTGTCCTGGTATAATCTGGAAGCAGCTGTTAAAGTGCTGAGACCTGGCTCCCTGCCTTCCCCCATCCACTGGATCAGAGTCTGAAGGGTGAAGTCTGGAAATCAACACTGGGGTCGCCAGCTAAAATACAGGATGCCAGGTACACTTGAATTTCAGGTAAACAATGAATTTTGTTTTAGTATAAGAATGTCTCAAACATTGCGTGGGGTACATGTGTACTAAAAATATTTGTTCTTTATCTGAAATTCAAAATCAGTTGGGCAACCTGTATTTTTTTAACTCTTGTTTTAAAAATATTTATTACTTATTTGGTTGCGCTGGGTCTTAGTTGCAGCAGGCGGACTCCTTATTTGTGGCACACAGGCTCCTTAGCTGCGGCATGCATGTAGGATCGAGTTCCCTGACCAGGGATCGAACCCGGGCTCCTGGCATTGGGAGCTCAGAGTCTTAACCACTGCGCCACCAGGGAGGTCCCAGGCAGCCTGTATTTTTATTTGCTAAATCTGGCAACCCGAATCTGTACCAAACAAGCTTCCTGGGCTGCACACCAAAGTTAGAGCTCTGCTGGCCAGGACTGTGGAAAATAATAATCGGCATGTCACCTCGATAAAACCACCCTGGGAAACTCTGGAGCGTCAGGCAGGCAGTGTCCCTGTGCAACCTATGCCACCATGTACCTGCTTTCTTCTTTGGATTTCTATAGACTTCTTACATTCCTAAAGTTTCTCTCCATACTCGGGCCATGTTTGCCCAATTCTAGGGGGAGCCATTCCCATTGGAGTCTACAGGAATGGCGGCCTCTGGGGCTGTGCACGGTGGCTCTGGCCCCGCTGGTCAGTCCCTCCACCAGCTCAGACATGGTGTGATCCACTGTTATCATGAAGAAGCTTGGCCAAAAAATGTGGGGCAGCGAATGAGTGCTTTGCAATAGACAGGGCTCACGTCATGTCAATAGGAAGGACACAGACCCAGAAGGAACGCATCTTCCTAGAGATGAGCTGTGATTCTGTCCAGATACTTTCACAGAAAATGGGCAGCAGTTTAGGGTGGATGTGCCCGTCAGTCATCCTCTATTCTCCCAATCAGACATGGGGCCTAGGCTTCCCCTCCCCTCCACACCCCACCCCCAGAAGCCAAGCAAAGAAAGCCGCCAGTGGGGCTTCCCTGGTGGCGCAATGGTTGAGAGTCCGCCTGCCGATGCAGGGGACTTTCCATCTTTAGAAAGGGACAGGGGCCTATCTGGAGATTTGGGGGCCACGTGGAATAAACCCAGAAAGGGTGAGAGCAGGGATTGCTGCCTTCTGGGCTGAGTATCAGGGGAGGCCAGGGCCTCTGAACCCAGCCTTCGGGTCTGTGCCTGTGACCCAGATCAGAGGCCTGAGCAGAGAACCTGGCACCTGGCCCGACGGCCGTTCAGGCTGCGCAGGCCTCCAGGCCTCCTGGACCACCTCCCTGTTCGCAAGGATCCCAGCCGGCAGCCCCTCATGCAGGCCTTCTGCACACATTCACGGGGAACCCCTGACGGAACAGGCCCTGTGGAAGAGGAGGCATCTGAGCCTTAAGAAGCACGGGCTGTGAGGGGCCCACAGCAAGTTGCCCGCTGAGGACTCGTGAAAGGCAGGCCGTGCCCAGGTCAGGAAGGGAAACTCAGCCCAGGAGGCGTCCAGGATGAGTCCCATCTTGGGAACAGAGCGGCCAGAAGAGAAGCCTGCATGACAGTCTGCGTTCTTAGACCCGCAGCCCATTGTGACATCACCGGCAGGGCTGGCTGTAAGGGGGAGGCCCCGTCAGAGTCGTTCCCCTCTGCCCCGGCTTCCGTCACCTCCCAGGCCAGCAGTCATGCCCAGGGCCATGCTCCTGTGGTCCCTTTTGCTGCACATGACCCAGGCCAGGGACGCACATCTGGGTAAGTGGACGCCTGCCCGGGCCCGAGCGGCTCTCCAGGTGGGGCTGGGTGCGGCCCTGGCCGTGCTCTCTCCCTTCCATCCCGCCAGGGCTAAGCCTGAGGGGCCGAGGGACAGAGGCCTGGATGATCCCACAAATCAGCTAATGGGCCACTAAGAGGCCGGTTCACGGGAGCAGTGGCTTCCTGTTCCCCCTACACCCCTACTGGAAACCACTTCCCTTGCCTCTTCTGCCCCAGCCCCAAGTTCAACCTGTCTGACCTTAAGTTTTGGGTTTGAAACCCGAGGCTTTATCCTTGAATGAATAGTGGAGCGCTGAGAAGCACGGGCCCAGAATGAGCTGAGCATCGGCCCTGGAACTCAGATGCTGAGCAGATGCCCAGGTCACCCATGTGCATGAGAGGTGGGGTGGAGGTGGGCCGGGGGTGCCTGCCGTGCTCCACGGGCAGCTCCTCGCAGCTCCTGATAGGTTGTTTCTCTCTCTGGGGGGGCGGGGGGGTGGCTGAAGTGGAAAGGAAGCTGTTATGGCTCAGGTACTTTCCCCCGTTAGATGCCCACACTACCCCAGTGGGCTCTCCACTCTTAGCCCCACATGTGGGTAAGGAGCTCCGAGCCTCAGAGAGGTTTAGGATTGGTCCAGAGCCTCGCAGCAGGGAAATGGGAGAGCCGGGAGTGGCCCCAGTGTGACTCCAGGGCCCGCATTTCCCTCCCTGCCCTCGGCCTCACGGAAAGAACACAGCCCATGTCCCCGGCTTCCCTCATTCCGGCCCGGGCTTGGCTGCACGGAGTGAATGGGGGCTGGTGCATGGTGTGGGCAGAGAATCGGCAAAGCTGGCCTCTCTGCAAGCAGGTCCAAGTGCCCCCGATGGCTCGCATCTCTGCTTACCGTTTTGGCACTGCCTCCGTCACTGCTTAGGGCTTTGTGTTCCAGCGTTAGGCTATATGTCTGCACGGTTCCACGCTGGTGGTGTAGGTTGTTCTCAAGACCAAGGAAAGGGGGCCCTTGGTGCAAGGTGACAAAGGTGAGAAATTCTGACAGCTAACGTGGCTTGAGGGTTTACTCTGTGTTGGGCACTTCAACACCCGTTATCTGTTCTGTACGTCTGTGCATCTGTTCTGTAGCGTAAGTATTATCTTCTGCCTATTTGGGGAATAAAGAAAGGGATGATAAACAAGAATAAGTCATTTACCCTAAATCATTCATCAGGTAAGCAACAGAGCCAGGATTCAGACGCAGGCTTTGGGACTCCAGAGCATATAATGGTGCCCAGACACATGGTAAGACTATATGTGTTTGGTAAATAAAGGAGGAAGTGCAGACCCAAAAGTCCTGGAAAGAGCCTCTATATGTTACTGACAGCTGAAGGCTATTGACACATATTGAAACATTTTCACTCCATTTTTTTTTAACTAAAAATAACCACCACTGGGTTCCTCCAACACATACTACAAAGTCCTCAAAACCTCTGTTGAATGGGTATTTGGAAAAGTAGCCTCTAGAAAGAGAGCGGAGGGGGTCTTGGGCTCTGTAGAATCAAGCTCATTCTTTGTTCCAGAACAAGACCACATTCACGTCAGAAAATACTAACAGTGTCTCCTCCTCCTCCTCCTCTGGGTGAGGGGTTGGATCTGGACTCGCTCCAGGAGGCAGGTTTCTCTTCCAAACAGGCAGCTGCAGCCTTTGTTCTCAGCCTTCCAGGAAACAGAGCTGCTCTGCCTGGAACAGAATGTTCTAACCTAGAATAGCTTGGGGCTTCCTGTAGGTTCAGGCCCTCTCTAGGTCACCCTTCTGGTTTCCTGTATGTATTAGTTTCCTCTTGCTGCTGTAACAAACTACCACAAACTTAGTGGCTTAAGCAACACAAACTTCTTATCTTACAGTTCTGTAGGACAGAACTCCCATATGGGTCTCCCTGGGCTAAGATCAGGGTGTCAGCAGGACTGCATTCCTATTGGAAGCTCTAGGGAAGAGTCTGTTAACTTGCCTTTTCCAGCTTCTAGAGATCATCCATATACCTTGGCTTGTGACCCCTTCCTCCATCTTCAAAGCGAGCAATATTGCATCTCTCAGTGCCTTTCTTCTGCAGTCACATCTCTCTTCTTCTGCTTCCCTCTACCACTTTTAAGGACCCATGTGATTACATTGGGTCCACTCAGATTATCCAGGACAACCTCCCCATTTTAAGGTCAGCTGATTAGCAACCTTAATTCCATCTGCAATGTCCCCTTTGCCTTATAAGGTAACATATTCACGAATTCCAGGGCATGGTCCATTAGGACGTGGACATTTTTTGGCAACAGAGGGATTATTCTGCCAGTCACTCCAGGTTGGCCCTGGCCAAGTATTTTCCTCTGATTTTTCTCAGATGAGGGCAGAAACAAGCTCGGCAAAGTGACTTGCCTGTCTGGAAAGGAGACAGAGCCAACGCTTACAAACACGTTCCAACAGATATGAAGCATCTGTTGGCTTACTCGTGTTTCTAAGGGTGCTTTACTGGGCCAGCCTCAGTTTCCCCATCTCTAGAATGGGTACAATGATAGCTACTTATGGGTCTTCTATGGATACTGACTAAGTGTTGCATCGTTTCCCTTCCTTTCTCTTCCATTCTACCAGAATGCGGTGAAAGACCCGTTTTTGAGAGAGGAGCTCAGTATTCCAGAATCATAGGAGGGATGGAGGCTGAGGTGGGTGAGTTTCCATGGCAGGTGAGTATTCAAGCAAGAAATGAACACTTCTGTGGTGGCGCCATCATCAGCAAGTGGTGGATTGTCTCGGCGGCTCACTGCTTTCACTCTGAGATCTCGTAAGTACCGAGTCCATCCCCTTGCTTCTGACAATGTGCTCCCCTCCCTGGGGAAGCCCCACACGCCCTAGGGAGGAAGAGGCTGTGAACCCAAGGCCGGATCCACTGTGCCTTCTTTGTTGTCACCCAGAACCAGTAACTGCGGCTTCCCTGAGGTCACAAACTGTCCTCTCCAGGGACATCTGTCTTGGTGGAGCCGAAGGGCTTGGTCTGTCTCCCTCTGCCAGGACATTCAAGTCCTTCTAGGAGGAAATCCTCCTAATTCTGGAGGTCTGGGTTCCTGGGCCATCCGACAACCTACTTCCCTCCTCCTTATAGAGTTTTCTCTGCACTCCAGGAGACTGGTGGAAAACAGAGCATTTACTGATTCCTCATCACGTGCCGGTGACCTGCTAAGAAACTCCGTGCATTAACTTGTTTAATCATACAAACAACCCTGAGGCGGGTAGAATGAATAATCCCCTTTTAACTCATTCCAACTTACAGAAACCCTGAGGCAGGTAAAATGAACATCCTGATTTTATAGAGAAGGAAACTGAGGTCCAATAAGGTTAGCTGACTCACCCAAGGTACACACCTAGTAGACAGAAACAGGATTTAAATCCGGTTCCAGCACTTGTGCTTTTCCGCTCCACCACCTCGAGAAAGTTTGAAGATACACAGAAAGAAGAACTTTAAAGGGTTCATCAAAAACCTGGGGAAAGTTTCACCCTGGGGTAACCAAGGAAACTTGTTGCATCTACTCCCATGGGATACTTAAGGACTGGCTGTTGGAAAGTTCCTGGCCATTCTGCCTGGAGGGAAATTCCTGAATTATTACTGAAGATTCTTTCTGCTTCATCAATGGCAGGTCTGGATTAAATTCTGTTCCTGATTCTTGCATAGGTCTTCAGGTGCATATGTGCAAGAGTTTATTCCTAGGAGAGAAGATATAGAATCGTAGGACTTGTGCATCTCCAAGTTTATTAGAAAATCCAAATGATTTTCCAAAGTGGTTGCACGCATTTAAATTTCCGCCAGCGGTGTGTAAGTGTTAAAATCATCACCAATACTTGCTACTGTTTCAGAATTTTTAATTTTTGCTTTTCTGGTGAAAAGCATGAAATACTATTATAATTGTAGTCTTAATTTGCATTTTTCTTACTACTGCTAAGTTGATATTTGCAAGTTTATTGGTATATTTTCTCTTTTGTAAAGTCTGTTTGAGCTTTGACAATTTTTTTTTAATTTGTAGACTCTCTTTATACGTTCTGAATGTTAAACTTTAGTCAGTTGTGTAGGTTGCAAACAAAAAAATTCTGTTCCTCAGTCTCTAAATTGCGGGTGGACAAATTGCTGTGATAATCCCTTCCTATCTGAGGGCTAGTTTGATCTGTGCCAAGTGGTCTTTCATGCGCTCTTTGGGGGCCCAAAGCTAAGTCCTTTCTTTGCCCCGTGAGGCAGGAGTATCTCATTCACATCTCTGGGATGATTCGGGAGCAGCCATGGAGCTATGGTCGGCCACAGTGGCTGTTTCACCCTCCTTCTCTACCTTTTTCAAATGCTCACATCTTCTGAGCAACAGCCCCGGTAGGACAAATGCAGAAGACCCCTACAGCTGTGTGGGATTTAGGGTTTTCAGGCACAGCAGATTCTGTGCACCTTGTGACTTTCCTTCTCCTCCTGTTTCTCCGTCTCTGGTTCTCTGCCACCAGGCCAACAGAACTGAGAGTCGTGCTGGGAACGAATAGCTTAAGCAGCCCATCCCTGGAAATAAAGGGGGTCACAAGCATAATTCTGCACAAGGACTTTCAAAAACTCAACATGGACAATGATATCTCCCTGCTGCTGTTGGACACGCCCATCACATTCAGCGAAATGAAAGAACCCATCTGCATGCCCACAGAGCCCGGCCTCTCCAGGTGGCACAAATGCTGGGTGGCAGGATGGGGGCAGACCCAAACTGGTAAGTAACAGCTCAGCATCTCTTGGGAGCACCTGGGGGAAGAGCCACATCACGGGCGTCTGAGGATGGGCCAGTAAACCTAAAGGAGAGGGGAGAGGGTGAAAGGGGAGAGGGCTGAGGAAGGAGGGAGGAGAGAGGGGCTTGCATTGGAGCAAATCCCTGCACACCAGGAACGCACAGAGGCCTGATCTCAGCCTCTTCCAGGTGCGAAGGAAACATCCCCCAAGGCCCCGGGCTGAGATGCCAGGTGTGGGCCATCCCTGGGTGTGGTCCTGTCCCGCCATCACATGGCAGTCTCGTTTGTTTCATTGAATATAAACCCTCCAGTTGGCCAGGGGCTCTCTGCTCTGCTCTCTCACATCTCCCTGATTCACGCATTGATGTTTCCCACCTGGCTCCTACAGGCATTCAAGACACCTGCCCTGGCCTAGACTTTAGATGGTCCTGGAGTGTTGCCCAGCCATTCTTAGAAATGAATCTGTTGTTGTTACTTGTTGTTACATTGTTACTTGGCCAAAATAAGAGGAACCTGACCAGGGTAATAAAGGGATTATGAAAGCCCTGCTGGACTGTTCCCAAAGAAAACTCAACAAAGTTGGTAGGGGAGGGACGGGAATAGCACAGCGCTAGCTCAGGCCTGAACAAGACTCCAGGTCCTTAGGGATGCTTTGCAATGACCTGGGGTCTAAGAGATGGTAGGTATTTCAGGAGTTTGGTAACTAGAGGGCAACTGGTGTAACACTGATTCAGGGCTCTGGGCACGACTCAGAATTTAGAAGTGAGGAGAGGCAGATGGGTGCCTGCACGATTAAGAACACTCAGTGTGGAGAAGTCTTTTGAAATCTCCATGTGGTAGGAGTTAATGAGATGGAGAGAAGTCCAAACAAATTCCCGGAAGCTGGCAGTCCAGGAAGGGACTTGACTAACCCCCTGTAAAAACTCTCAACCAACCTAGCTTTGTCTGGGGGACCTGAAAGCTTTTTTCACTGGGAGTGCAAACCCAGTTTCAGCGGCCCTGTGTCAGAGGCGTCACACTCACATAACAGAAAGTAACGAGAGGCAAATATGCTGAAGAGGTAGGATTATGCTGAGAACCGATCGAAAGCCAGTTCTAAGAAGTCAAGTCTGTAGCGCTGTTGGAGCCAAGATGGAAGTCTTCTTGGAGGCAGGAGTATGATTTTGAATGGGAGGGATAATTCAAGTAGGTGGGGACTTGTTTGGAAGAGCCTGGGGTGGTGGAGCGAGTAAATTGCGAGGGATTACTGGAAGGACACGGAGAGGGAGGGTCTGTGAAAATGTGAAAAAAAAGGTGGATGTGTGGCTGGCGGGACACTGGGCAGGTTGGTCTAGGGCACGTCAGCTGCCTTATTGGCACTGGGGCTCCTGTCCAGTGACTTTTCTAAAGGGCCTTCTCTATGGGTCAGGTCTCAAACAGCCTATGGAAACAGAGCTGCTGAAAGTGCCCATGACCATCGTGGATTGGGAGAAGTGTTTAAAGGAATTTCCAAGACTTACCAAAAATATGCTGTGTGCTGGATTCGAGAACGAGACCTACGATGCTTGCCAGGTAACTTGGACGCATCCCCTCCATCCCCTCGGGCTGCCAGGGTAAAGGCATCCTCTCTCCATGGGGAACAGACAGTAAGAGTTTGGAAAATGTGCGGAAATCAGGCTTAGATACGGGAGTGGGGACATGGATTCAGGAATACTTACTGTCAGGTCCTTGGAATATCAGTGCTTGCCTGGAAGTCAGTATGCAGCAACCCTGCATAAATATTTCTGGTCTTCTCCAGGTAGGCCCCCAAGACTTTTTCCATTTCTGAGACTTCTTTAAGAAACAAAAAGCCAAGGAAGATTTGAGATCCATACAAGGAATTATTTTACTTTATTAATTTTAGCTACCTTTGTTGAGTGCACTCAACCCTGGGATTCAACAATTGATGAGACATGGTCTCTTGCCTAAAGGAGCCCACAGTCTCCTGGGCAGGCAGTTGGGTAAACAATCATAGTGTATTGGACCATGCCTGTGAGTTTCGCTGAAGACAAGTCTGGTAGCTTAGCTTCTCTTTACTAAAATTAACACAAAAATTTAAAAAGAAAAGCACTTTTTGATTGATAGTAGAAGAAACAGGGGAAAACCCCTCATAAATTAGCTTCCTCTGGCTCTGAGGATGGGAAGGATCACCCTGGGGAGCCCACTTAGTCCTACTCATTGGCTGGGCAGTGGATCTGGTCACTGGTATAAAACTCTAAGTGCAGATGTTAAATGTTCTGCAGAGCAATGAAAAGGCTGTCTCACAGAAGGGCTGTGAGGTACATCACGAGGACCACAGAGAGAGACAGAATCAATGTCACACGAGCCCTGTGTTTTCCCCACATTCTGGATAGTTTAAAACATTACAAAACAAAACCAGACGATTGGGACTTCTGGTTCTGGACAAGATGGAGTAGACACATTTCTGTTGCTCCCTTCCACTAAATACAGCTAAAAGCACTGGACATTATATTGTGAAACAAAAATAAAGGCTCCAAAATGTGAAGAGAAGATGAAATTGGTAACAAATATCCTAATACTTAAGGAATGACACAGCAGTGAATTCCTTGGGTTTTCTTTTTGCCTCTTATATCCCAGCCTGGATGGTAGTACATAACAGCTCAGCATCTCCTGGGAGCAGCTGGGGGGAAAACGCCATGGGCACAGACAAACTAACAAAACAAAACAAAACAAGATAGCCTTCCTCTCTTTGGACCAGGAAAAGGGCAACCTAACAAGGTGGAAACTTTTAAACAATAATCATTCTATTCCAGCAAAACACCAGGAGAAGCCCCACAGTGCTCCTACCCCAGCAACCAAGGTCGAGTGGACAATCTCACCTTCCCCCCCTCCCCCTGCCCACTATGGTGGTGTCAGAGGAGGCTGAGTGGAAAGCCAGGACTTTAAGTACAATCTAGTCATAATGATCCATCCCCTGTCCCCCTCAATGTCAGTGGAGGCCACCTGAAGAGCTTGGGCTCCCACCCAGCGGTAGCGGCACCCTGCTCCTCCCCTTGGTGTCATAGCTGGCCTGAGTGGTGGGTCAAGACTTCCACCCCAATTCAGTGGAAAGGAGTTGGCATCCCCCTTCCCTGACTCCAGTTTCATAAGAGGCCTGTTAAAACAGAAGATTCATATGAGAACCCAAGTCTCATAACCTATTACTCAAGACAGGATCTGTAATAGAGTAGAGGGTTTCACTAATATACATGGATTCCATGTATTAATACACATAGGATAAGGAAAAATAAAGCTAAAAGTCTGAGTAAAGAATCTTTTTTTAAAAATTGAGAACCATTAATTCCTAGAATAAATTCAATTAAAACAAAATGGATCATGCGCTTAAATGTAAAACTACAAAATTTTTTTAGAAAAAAAAGATAGAAAGTCTTTGGGACATAGAGTAACACCAAAAACACAACTCATAAAAGGAAAAATTGATCAAATGGACCTCATCAAAATTAAAAACTTCCTTCATGAGAGACCATATTAAGAGGATGAAAAGACAAGCTACTGACTGGAAGATAATATCCAACAAAGAAACTATACCTAGACTCTATAAAGAGCTCTTGCAGTCAACTGTAGAGAGACGCACTATCCAATACAAAAATGGGCAAAAGACAAGAACAGACATTTGGCTGAAGAGGATATACAGATGGCAAATAAGAAAATGAAACAACGTTCAACATCATTAGCCTTTCAAGCAAATGCAAATTGAAACCACAACCAGGTATCACTGCACACCTCAGAATGGCTAAAATTAAAAAATAAAAAAATAGTAAGAACACCAAATGCTGATAAGAATGTAGAGAAACTGGATCCCTCGTATATTGCTTGGGGGAGTTTAAAATAGTCTAATCACTCTGGAAAACAATTTTATAGTTTCCTTAAAAACTGAACGTGCTCTTGCCATATAACCCAGCAAACGCCATTCTTGGGCATTTATTCCAGAGAAATGAAGGCTTGTGTTCACACAGAAACCTGTGCAGGAGTGTTTATAGCAGAGTTACTCATAATAGACCAAAACTGGAAACAAGTGTCCTGGAAGACGTGGATAATTAAATACACTGATAATTAAATACACTGCATCTATTCCATGCAATACCACTCAGCTGTTACAAGAAGCAAACTATTGGTACATGCAACCACGTGAATGTGTCCAGAGACTCATGCTATGTGCAACAAGCTGACCCCCAAAGGTCCCACACTGTGTGATTCCATTTACATAACATTCTTTATTAGAAAATTTTTATTGGAGTATGGTTGATTTATATTGTTGTTAGTTTCTGCTGTACAGCAAAGTGAATCAGTTATATATATATATATCTCCACTCTTTTTTAGATTCTTTTCCCATGTAGGTCATTACAGAGTATTGAGAAGAGTTCCCTGTGCTATACAGTAGGTCCTTATTAGTTACCTATTTTATATGCAGCAACGTGTATGTGTCAATCCCAATCTCCCAATGTATCCCTCCCTACCGCCCCGCTTCCCCCCCGGGTAACCATAAGTTTGTTTTCTACATCTGTGACTCTATTTCTGTTTTGTACCATTTGTACCAGTTTTTTAGATTCCACGTATAATCAGTATATGATGTTTGTCTTTCTCTGTCTGACTTACTTCACTCAGTATGACAATCTCTAGGTCCATCCATGTTGCTGCAAATGGCATTATTTTGTTATTTTTTATGGCTGAGAAATATTCCATTGTATATATATACCACATCTTTATCCACTCCTCTGTCAATGGACATTTGCATAACATCCTTGAAATGACAAAATTATAGAAAGGGAGAACAGCTTAGTGGTTGCCAGGGCTTAAGGAGGGTTTAGGGGTAGAAGGAAGTGGATATAGCATTAAAAGGGCAACATGAGGGATCCTTGTGACGATGGACATGTTCTGTGTATTGACTGCATCAATGTTAATACCCCAATTGTGCTATTGTACTATATGTAGTTCTACAAGATGGTATCATTGGGGGAAACATGTAAAGGGTACATGGGATCTCTCTGTATTATTTCTTTCAACTGCACGTGAATCTACAGTTATATCAAACTTAAAAAAACAAAGAGAAGACAAAGCTTCCCAATAGTAATGGTTAAATGAAGATCTCAGATCCTAGCCATGCCACAGACTTAGGGAGTAGCCAATTCATACTGGAGCAGGAGACAAAGGGCTCCAACGTCAATTGAAAAGGGGAGGGCTTCCCTGGTGGCACAGTGGTTGGGAGTCCGCCTGCCGATGCAGGGGACACGGGTTCGTGCCCCGGTCCGGGAAGATCCCACATGCCGCGGAGCGGCTGGGCCCGTGAGCCATGGCCGCTGAGCCTGCACGTCCGGAGCCTGTGCTCCGCAACGGGAGAGGCCACAACAGTGAGAGGCCCGCGTACGGCAAAAAAAAAAAAAAAAAAAGAAAGAAAGAAAGAAAAGGGGAAAACAACATTTAATAGTATGATTGGAAAGAGAGCATTCCAGGGAGAATTGGGGGAAAATCACGGAGGCTTAAAAAAGTATCTTGTGTTCAGGGAACTTTCAATATTTCAGAAGCCAGTGGTAACAAGGGTTGAGTGTGGAGAGGTGAGCAGAGCAGGTCACTAGGGCAGGGTTGCCACGCGTGGGAGACTAGAGGTTGTCCCAGGCTGCTCACCCTCATCAGTATTCACACCTATCCTTTCAGTCTTTTTCATTCATCACCATCCCATGTTCAAATGGCCGAAACCAACTGCAGCAACACTTGAAACAATCAAGTGTCATCTTTGATGACATTTTCTGTCCCCTTTGCTTCAATGGCTGGATCTACCATCTGGAGTCTAGGATTTTTGCTCCAATCCCTCCCCTATCAAAATGTACTTTAATGAAAGCTGCTAAAATTAATCATCTATTACTTGAGTGCTATAAATAAATGTGCTGTTATCGTTTTAAGCCTTTTTTAAGAAAAAAATTGTGAAGTGAAGAGCTTTGCTTTCTGTTTAGAAAGCTTTCTATTGCTGAGAATAAGCTGACAGTGATCCAGGCAAGGGAAGTTTTCTGAAATTATGTAATATTATCATCACTTAAATCCAGGTAAGCCAGGCAGAAAGTCCCCTAGGGTTTAAAAATAATTGCCTTTAAAAATAAAATCACACTTTTAAACTTAGCAAACTTGAATAAAACATATAATCACTTAATGAAGGGAAATTATAATTTTATGATGGAAACATTTAAATATGTTCAAAGCAATAGCAATAAGATCATGCTGTACTTAAAATACAAATTAAAATCAAATCAATGGAATTTTGTGGTTTACTCTTTCCAGCGCTTTTCCTGTTTGTAATCCCCTAAGGTTACACTATGAAAACACAAAGTTCAACTTAAAAAAAATAAGTGACACCGTCCAGCAAACTATAAAATCAAATATGTCCCAAGCTAGCAATGCAATACTTCTTGTGAAGGACCAGCAAGCATCTGAGAAACAGGCATTGCAATGCTGCACAGTTTTCTTATCTTTCTTCTCAACTCCAGCGAAATTTTGTCTTATTCGTGGTTGGATTCCCAGTGCCTAGCACAGTGCTTGGCATGAAGAGTACTCAACAGATGTTTGCCAAAGAGATGAACCTTCCAAGGAAGCTGGAAACTGCCTGTCAGTTACAGTAGCCCTAGAGGAGGGGACATCCGAGAGAGACCTTGACAGAGGCTGCCTTGGAGGGGGGTTAAGAGCTGGCAGCCAGGGAGTTCCCTGGTGGTCCAGTGGTTAGGACTTCGCCTTCCAGTGCAGTGGGTGTGGGTTCAATCCCTGGTAGGGGAGCTAGGACCCACATGCTTCGTGACCAAAGGACCAAGACATAAAGCAAAAGCAATATTGTAACAAATTCAATAAAGACTTTAAAAATGGTCCACATCAAAAAAAAAAAAATCTTAAAAAAAAAGAAAAGAGAGAGAGCTGGCAGCCAGCTGGGCTGTTGGGCCATTTGGTTATGGGGATGCCAAGCTGGCTTTGATAACAACCTGAGCAACTTTCTTTAAAGATCTTATTTTATGGGGGTGAGGAGGCAGCAGTTTTAGGTTCATAGCAAAATTGAGAGGAAGATACAGAGATTTTCCATATACCCCCTGTCCCACACATGCATCATCTCCCATACCATCAACGTCCCCATCAGAGCGGTACATGTGTTGTAACTGATGAACCTACATTGACACATCACAATGACCCAAAGTCCATAGTTTATGTTAGCGTTCATTCTTGGTGTCGTCCATTCTATGGTCAAGTGTATGATGATATGCGCCATCACGAATACTATCACACAGAGCGTTTTCACAGTCCTGGGCTACTTTCCAGGGTATTATCTCGAACCCATCTTGACCCGTGACACTTGCCTGAAAATCTTATTTCACTCCATAGCATCTTAGACCTCCAGCGCCAGAAAGAAATGTATAAAAATATTTAATTGCAACTGTTTCACAGATGAGAAAACATGGTTATTTTAATCATCGATCATTCTCTTCACTATCTGAATGGATCCGAAACAGCGTAATAACTTCGTAGCTCTTTCACACATATTCAATCATTTCATTCTCTCCACTATCCTGTAAGATGGGCTGGGCAGGTCTCACTCGCCCCGTTTAACAGATGAGAAAACAGGGATTTAGAATTTAAGTGGTTTGCCTGAGGTCCAGGAGGTAGTGGGGCCAGGCTGGAAGCCAGGTCATCTGCTTCTCACCCAAAATGGACAGAAGTGATCACGCGGTGTGAATAACACAGCAGTGAACTTAGGAGGCTCTGTGGTCAGTATGTGGTCAGTACGTTTCTAACCAGACAAGTCTCTGGCTACCAGCCTTAGTCTTTGGAAGAAAGTTCCCCTTAGGTGGGCTGTCATCAGTCCCAAGTCCTTGCTAGCTGAGGCCAGACCCTCCTTTGAGACATCCTTTCTTTCTTCCCAGAAGGAAGAGAAAAAAAATTGACTCTATGTGTGAAAGGACATGAATTTACAGCTGCCCCTCTGGAGTCCCAGCAGTCCGAGAAGGGAATCTCTGTTTCCTGAGTTTACAAATAATGTTTGTAGTACGTAAGGCTAAAGTAATAATACTAATACATTTCTGCAGCATTTACTACATAGCATTTACCCTATGCCAAGTGATGTATAGATTTTAAAAATGTCATCGCCAGTAATCTTGGGAAGTAGCTGGTATTATCTCCATTTTAATGACGCAGAAACTGAGGCTTAGAAGTTACTGGTCCAAGCACAGTTCTCTCCCTGTTATGTAAGGAAATGACAATCAACATATTAATAGGCTTTTTATACCATTCATGCCACCGTAACGTGAAGAAAATGATAGAGACAGCACTTGCGGAAGGAGCTCTTTGAGTGGCAATCCTATTGAGTTGGTTCTTGCCCCGTGACCTGGAAGTAGAACACGTGCAAAGAAAAGCACACACCCACAAAAACCAGACAAGCGTTAAGGGCAATGTTTCGTACTGGAAAGGGTGGTTTTGGTTTTGGCACCACGCTTACTGGGTGTCCTTGAGCTCCAAGCTCTCTGTTAATTCCGCTCCGTATATCCCTCTGCTTGGCGATGTGTCCCACAGTCAACATAAACTCCCCTTGAACATGATTTCATCGTTATCTTCCCCTGCACTTTACCCCATGACCTTGGAACTAGGACTCACCACCCGTGTCCAGGGGCACCAGTCCCCAGATCGTGTCAGTTTCAACACACCCCCCTGCCTCCTGACCGTCTTGTGCCCTGGTTGAGGTCCTTATCACTCCCATCTCCTCTTAACTAGTCCCCCCACCTCCTGCCTAATTCCTTTCCAATCAGTTCCCCCCACTCACTCTTCCTGTCAAATTCTTATTCATCCTTCAAACAAAATGCAGTTGATCCTGTTTGTTTGCACTGTTGTCTCCCTCCCTAGACCATAAGGTCTTGTATCCCAAGTGCCTAACAGTTAGTTTTTCCTCCTTGAAGATGTGTTCGGTGGAAGTGAGCAGATCTCTTCTGACTTTCCATTTTCTAATGATAAGATGAGGATCAAAATACCTACCTCACAGAGATGTGGGATGAAGGGGTGGATGAGAAGGTAAAGTCAGGGGACCGACGCCGGGCCTCGGACATCATGTCCGGGAAGTGTTGATTGTCCTCCTTCCCATTAGGTCCCATTCCCGGTCCTGTTGATGACCATGGAAAAGGAGGCCATCTCTCCGCTGAGAAGGAAAGATCGCTTGAACAATTATAGCTCCCCAGAGGGAAAGAACATGTGCTTTGGCATCAGGAAGACCTGGTTCCAACTTTGGCCCCAACACCATGTAACCCTGAGTAAGCCCTTCATCCTCCTTAAGCTTCATTTTCCCTATATTAAAATGGACAAAAGGAAGCCATATATGTGTGAGGGACACGGTGGGGACTTGGTACATACTTTCCATATTAATAGATAATCATCTGAGTCATAGACCCATGTGATTCCACCCTGGAGGGGTCACATAGTCAGAAAAGCTTAGCTCACTTGCCCCCTGCAAACACCCACAGCAAAGAATTAAAAAGAGACATCCTTCTCCCTCACGCCTCCGGAAGAACATCAAAGGAGACCCAGTTCAGGGCTTCCCTGGTGGCGCAGTGGTTGAGAGTCCGCCTGCAGATGCAGGGGACACGGGTTCGTGCCCCGGTCCGGGAAGATCCCACATGCCGTGGAGCGGCTGGGCCCGTGAGCCATGGCCACTGAGCCTGCGCGTCCGGAGCCTGTGCTCCGCAACGGGAGAGGCCACAACAGTGAGAGGCCTGCGTACTGCAAAAAAAAAAAAAGGAGACCCAGTTCACATCCACAGGCCTAACAGCACTCCTCGCATCCTCTTTTCATTCCTTCCCTCTACAGCTCTGTCCAGAGCTTCTGATTTAAGACCCGCTAATCTGGTCCCCACTCTTCCTCCGCCTGGGTCCTCCGTGTTCCGGCTCCTTCTCTGTGTGCTGTGCATGGAGCGTGTGCATGGCCACGCTCTACATACCACGGTTCCTGGGGCCAGGCTGAGTGCTGCACATGCCCCGCATGCAGCCACGATAGGGTGGGTGTTGATCTGCGATGATGTGATTCCCCTTGGCGTCCCGGAGTCAGGAGGTCCATGAACCCTCTTCCATGAGCGAGCTGTGCTCTGCCTCACGTGGACAGTTTCAAATGGGACTCGCTGCTGATCTGTGTTCTCTGTCCACAGGGTGACAGCGGGGGTCCTCTCGTCTGTACCACAGAATCTGGCAAGAAGTGGTACCAGGTGGGCATCATCAGCTGGGGAAGGAGTTGTGGACAGAAGAACGTTCCAGGAATATACACCTTGTTAGAAAACTACCACTCCTGGATCAAGAAGGTGACTGAGTTAGAGGGAAGGCCCTTTAGTGCTGAGAAAACGGTAGCCTCTCCCAGACAAAAATCCAAGAGCTCTCAGGCTCCGGAATTCCCGGGGCTCTGGTTGCTGCTCTGCCCTGCATGGTGTTTTAGGCTAGTTTTCTACAAATAATAAAATAGATGCTATTCCTTTTTTATTTATTTATTTTTATTTTTGGCTGTGTTGGGTCTTCGTTTCTGTGCGAGGGCTTTCTCTAGTTGCCGCAAGCGGGGGCCACTCTTCATCGTGGTGCGCGGGCCTCTCACTGTCGCGGCCTCTCTTGTTGCGGAGCACAGGCTCCAGACACGCAGGCTCGGTAGTTGTGGCTCACGGGCCCAGCCGCTCCGCGGCATGTGGGATCTTCCCGGACCGGGGCACGAACCCGTGTCCCCTGCATCGGCAGGCGGACTCTCAACCACTGCGCCACCAGGGAAGCCCTAAATTGGTGAACTTTGAACAAGCAGATTGTCCTCCATAATGTGGGTGGGCCTCATCCAATTAGTTGAAGTCCTGAAAAGAACAAAAAGCCCAGCCTCCTCAAGCAAGAGGGCATGTCTCCAGCAGACTGCCCGTGGATTTCATCTGCACTTTTGCCTCTGGCTCTCCACCTGCCCCTCAGCTCTCCTGGGCGTTGAGCCTGCCAGCCCACACTGCAGATTTGAACTTGCCAATCTCCCTAATCACATGATCCAATTCCTCATAACAAATACACCCACCCAGACACCCACCAGACACACACACACACACACACACACACACACACACACACACACACACACGCTGCCTTACACCTTTCTCTAGAGAGCTCTAATACAGATTTTAGGACCGAGAGTGGTTCTAGAGAAACAAAATCTTAAAGATGAATTTTCTGAATTGGTGCTGTGATTTCTAGAATTCGCTCTCTAGTCAGATTAGATTGAAAGACACTAATGAGTCTATTTCCGGTAGTAAAAAGAGCACTGGCAGTCCATGGAGTGACGGGGCAAGAGAGATAAGCGAAGTATCACTGGAAACTCCTAATCCAACACGCGTTAAGAAGCTAGGACCTGGGTGATCTGGGTATGATACTTGCAAACATTTTTTTCAAACTGTTGAGTATAATGAGATTGGCGGGTTGCTCGTAATGTTACTGGACAAAGTGGGGAAAGAAAAGTTTGAGCTCAGGGATTCGAATTCCTAGCTCAAGGGCCCGTAAATGACCTGAAAGCTTCTGTGTCTGCCCTGAAGGAGACCCTTACCTGCTGTAGCCACAGGGCTGAGAGGCTGAAAATCAGACCCGCAGTCTCCCCCTGTGACTGACTGAATTACGATGCGAGTTGAACTCCCAGCCTCCCAGGGTGTCTCCTGCTAAACCCAGGCCACGGACTGGGAAGGAATGGGATCCTGCAAGTTGGAATGGGGGTGTGTGGGAAGACCCTGATGGAGCTGGGGAACTTGAACCCTAAATTCTCATACATCTCCTCTGCCAGCGGCAGCAGTCTCTCTGTCCCCAGGAGAAGCGGCCTCTCCACCCCCGCCCATCCCAGGGTGTTAACCCTGCGTTACCTGCGGAAAGGGTAATGACCGCCCCTGAGGCAGCTGACAAGCAAGGCATTGCTGGTTCTCCCCAGTGTCGACCCCACCACCGCTCTCGGCGTCTAGACCTCTGAGCAGACTCAAGTCCCAGCAGCCCCTAAAGTGAGGTACAAAGCGTGACCCGTGAGGAGGTGCACTACCCTCTGCGTTTTCTAACTCCTGCAGATAGAAACCCGGGCCACACGTGTGGGGATGGGTATTAAGGCTGTGGGATAAATCGTGGAAGGAACGGAAAGTTGGATCGGGCGGCATTTATTGCCACGGGCTCACTAAGCAGGGATTCTGCATCTAACTTTGCATCCTGGGGAGGAAGGAAGGGCTCTAACAGTTTGCTTCGCCGCTTGGCTGAAATATGGCCAAAAGGAGACCTACAGTGAGTGAATTAGAATTGCCAGACCTGCTTTGGTTTAATGTAGAGAAAGGGATTCCATGACTTAGGGGGACGGGAATGTTCGAGTGAGTTTGTCATTTGAAACTCACCCACCCTGGGAAGGTCCAGAAGACATGCCTTTCACCACAACTGTGAGAGATAAACTTGAGAGGGAAGCCCTGGCATCCCTGGCTCTTCTCTGTGGGCCAGACTTCAGAGAGGGAACTGCAGTCACGGAATTGGGACACGTAACCACAATGAGAGTGATTGGGCCCGTGGTGGCAGGGACCAGAGGTGGCACTCAAGCCCCGAAGGCAAGGAGGGAATGGTCCCTGTGACTGACAGCAGGGTCAATGCTGCAATCAGAATGTCCTGACTCCTGCAGGCCATGGCTGGCTAGCTCGTCATGGGGTTCCTAGAAGTGAAATAGACAGGAAGCCTACTAATTCTTACTTGTTCTGTGTAAGCAGAAAATAGGTCAAGTGAACAAGAGTCTAACTTGAATGATTAAAACAAGAGTCATGGCTTGTTAATTCTCAGACTGGAGCCACTTTATAGACTCAGAACCCCTTGAATGAAGGACCCTAGTACACTATGGAATATTTATGCTGTTAATCACTCTCCCAGCCTTCCCCAAAAGGACCCACGGGCTTTTGCCAACTGTGCATTGGGGAAGAGGAAATAATCAGACCTTTTAGGGACTACTGGACGCTGACTCTCAACTCACTGGTTCCCTTCTCTGCGGAGTAAGAGATATTATGATGGGAAAGGCCAAGTGGAAGCAACTAGAACTGCCCCTACCTAGGAAAATAGTCAACCACAGAAGCAGCCCTGCATTCCTGGAGGGATTGCAGACATTAGTGCAATCATCAAGTACTTAAAAAACCCAAGGGCGGTGATTCCCACCACATCCCCAATTCAGCTCTCCCATCTGGCCTCGGCTGAAGACAGTCGGGTCTTTGAGAATGACAGAGGATTATTGTAAGCTTGCCAAGGTGGCGACTCCAATTCCAGCTGCTGTATCAGATGTGATTTCATTGCTTGAGTAAAGTGACACATCTCTTCCAGTATCCGCTATGCAGCTCTTGATCTGAAAGAATGCCTGTTTCTGCATTCCTGTCCGTGAGATCCACCAGAAGCAGTTTGTTCTCTGCTGACAAGGCCAGCGTTACACCTTTACTGTCCCACCTCAGGTGGATATCAACTCTCTGGGCCTATGTCATAGTTTAGTTCACAGGGATCTTGATCACAAGACCCCATTCACTTGCACACGATAGCGCACTGGTGCATTACACTTAGGACGTAATGCTGACTGGACCTAGTGAGCAAGAAGTAGCACCTGGGCTTCGCTGGTGGCACCAGTGGTTGAGAGTCCGCCTGCCGGTGCAGGGGACACGGGTTCGTGCCCCGGTCCGGGAAGATCCCACATGCCGCGGAGCGGCTGGGCCCGTGAGCCATGGCCGCTGAGCCTGCGCGTCCGGAGCCTGTGCTCCGCAACGGGAGAGGCCGCAACACTGAGAGGCCCGCGTACCGCAAAAAAATAAAAATAAAAAAAAAAGCCTGGGGGTGGGAAATAAACCCAACAAGATTCAGGGGTCTTCCACCTCGGTGGAATTTCTAGGGGTCCAGTGGGGTGGGGCACGTGGAGTTTTTCCTTCTAACCCTGGACGCAACTTCATTTTGGCCGCGAGGGAGGAAAGGCAGAGAGTGAGAGCAGATCAGAAGCCAGGGAAGGAGGCGAGGGGCGCGGCAGCCAGGCGGCGCGGAGATGGAGTTGATGGGGAGGGGTAGGTGAGGAAGTGTCCGTGCTTCCTGCCGTCTCTGCCATCCATCATCCTCTCCCGGAGCGGAAATCAATATTCCTCTCTCTTGTTCTCTCCCCAAATGTTCTGAATTTAGAAAAGAAAGAGCAAACCCTGACAAATGCATATTGTTTTCCAAATATAAATGCCGCACCGCTTCCGCCCCCGCGCAGATGTCACCCCCTCTTCCCGGCTGCCCGGGTGTCTGTGTCGCCGGCCTGGGCGCTCTGCCACGACCGCTGTGGGCGCAGATGGAGCCCATGAAGTGGACTGCTGGCCGCCACTCGAGGTCACCTGGTTTCCTAAGAAGCAGATTCTCGGCAATTTCTCACAGGAGGAGCATTTGCAACTCACAGCTCTGCTGGCATCCTTTCCCCATTCCTCCCCGCCCGAACACGGCTCGTTTGGAAAGTAACTGTGAAACCTTTACCCCTCCTGTTGAAAAGCACCTTCTCACCCATCCCTTTTGCCTGTAGAGGTAGCAGGGCAGAGAGGACCACTCCCACTGCTCAGATGAGGAAGCCGAGGCTCAGAGAAGGGAAGGTGTTCACTCGGACTGAACAGTGCTAAGAATGTGGATGGGAGCAGGGGGGTGATGCCGAAAGCTCAGCTTCTCTGTGCGCCAGTGCTGAATCAGATCTCGGAGACAGAGTTTTGGGTGAAGTAGAAAAGAATAGCTTTATTACTTTGCCAGCCAAAAGGGGACACAGTGGGCTCCTAAATCGAAAAACTATGTGTCCCCACCCAGGAGGATGTGATGAGGAGTTTTATAACAGTACTTCAAGGGCGGGGTTGCTGACAAGATGAGGGTGTGTGCAGGGTCTCAGCTGGTCCGTCTCCTAATCTTGACGGGCTTCTCTGGTCCCTTTAATCTCGCCTCAGGTGGTTCCTTGATTAGCAACTGTTCGAATCTGCCCTTTGGAACTCAGGGGAGGTCATGGAGGCTGGAGTCTTGCTTACAAGAAACGGGGGACAAAAAGAGGCCTCCGTGCCCAGGCCCCACTCGGTTTCGGGGGTAGACATGTTGGAGCCCCCAGGGCACCCCAGGAGCCCAAGTGGCCTGGCTTCTAATTCTACTGCTCCCTTGCTGCTGAAGTCCGGAATGTCTCAGATTCCCTGGCCTCCAGGCTCCCCGAGGGGCAGGCAGAACACACACCATGGAACCCTCCTTGTTAATAAAGGCTGCCATGTGCGTAATGCTTCCTACACGTCAACCGCCCTTGTAAATACTCTTATACATATTAAGATCCTGTTGCTGAAATCTCGGCTTCTGAACACCCGTGCCAAATAGAAATACGGAGACAGAATTTAGGAGGAAAGCGAAAGAATAGCTTTATTTCTTTGCCAGGCAAAGAGGGAACACAGCAGGCTAGCGCCTCCAAAAACTGCGCCCCCCTTGGAGAAGCTTTATAGTAATGGTTCAAAGAAGGTGTGATCAGCTTGTGGACATTCTTCTGATTGGTTGGTGGTGAGGTAATTGGGAGTTGGCATCATCAACCTTCTGCTTCCAGCTGGTCTGGGTTCTACATGCTTGTGGGAAGCATACCATCGTTAACTGTTAACTTTTCCTACCTGGAGGGTGTATCTGCAAAACAGCTCATAGATATTGTTGTGTCCATTGATGGGGAACCAGGACCCCGCCCCGAGGCTGCACTATTGTTTCTCTTGACTGCTCCTCCCTTGTCTCCCATCCCTTCCCTTCCCTGATTAACAACTGCTTGAATCTGCCCATTGGAACTCAGGGAAGGTCATGGAGGCTGAATGAAGCCTATTTCCTGTAATCAAAGAAATGGGGGACACAGAAAGGCTTTGTGCCCAGGAGCCCCACGGGGCCCTGCTCAGTGTCAACCCCCCTCAGTCAGAGTAACCCTATGAAATAGGTACTACCACTGGGACTTGTTTACAGACTGAGGAAACCAAGGCCCAAGGTCACAGGGCTCTGAGGAGGTGGGGCTGTATTCACACCAAACCAGTCTGGTCTAGATGGAGGTGGACTGAGCCCTTGGGCCACCCTGCCTCTGGACACTGTCCAAGGCAAGGACACTGACCCACAGGTCTGATACCTGGGTTCGGATATCACTCACTCTTTGAGGAATTTGGTCACACTTGTTCAAATTTTGTGTCCTCCTTGGTCAAAGGAATCTCTAGAGAAAGTTACAGAGTAAAAACCCATGATTTCTCGTTTGTACGCATGTAGCGGGAGCACCTCAGCTCTTTATCCTGGATCCTGGAAGAGCGATGGAACAGGGGAGGAGGCTCCTCCTTCTCCTCTAGACTGAGGTTCTTCCACGGGGAACATGGAAGCCATCCGTCAATAAGCCACTCAGTCAACACACATTTATTAAGCACCTACAGTGCCCCTAGGTCCGGGCATATCACTATGATCGGGTAGGCATGGTGAATGTCTCTCTGGAGCTTGCACTGTGGTAGGGAAGCCAGCATTGGACAGGAAATGACAGAGTGACAAATCTCACTGAAGGGAAGCCCAGTGTTCAATGTTGCTAACATTCTACAATTCCTGTAGCACTCCAGAAGTCTCTGTGCTTTAAGCTGTTTGCAGTCTGCAGTCATCTCTTCGAGCAAGGTTAACGATGGAAATGGTTAGCTTGGATTGCTGGGGTGAGCAGGGTAATGGGGACATAAGCAAACCTGTGGACAGTGAAAGGACTGAATAATCTACATAAGAAAGGGCATGTGGTCACGTGGAGAAGAAAAGATGAAGATGGGGCACAGATATCTAACCTGGAGACCAGGGCTTCCTGCCACCTTTAGAGATAGCTGGTCCCCTGCACTTATCCCACGGACTGTGGGACTCGAGGGACATTGTTCCAGCTAATGATTAAGAACTCTCCAGACAATAGGGGCTTCTTAGACAATGGGTGAATTTCCAGGATGTCCGGCCCCCTTCCGAGAAGGAGGGAGATAACAAAATGTAAAAAAGGTGTCTGTCAAAGACCAATCAGGCAGCTGGGGACAAGTTCCCTCTCTGGTCCGAGCCTAAGCCGGGACCAATCAGCAGGAGAACACAACCAAATCTATAATTTACATACGGGGAAGTGGGAACCTATAAAACTGACATATTCGCGCCCAAAAGGGTTCCTTCTTCGACCTCCTACGTGAGGACCAAGGAACCCCGGTGCACCGGCCTTCAATAAACCTCTTGCGTTTTGCATCGGCTTCCGACTCTTGTTGTTTCCTGGGCGAGTCGAAACTCCTAGGAGACCGCGCAGGTCTAACAGGACAATACAGGATGACAGGCTTTTTACAATAACATTCAACCAACATTTGATGGGAACAGAGGAAGTGCCGGCACTTGCTAAGCAAAGAACAAGATAGACAAGGTCTCTGAGCTACTCACCATCAAAGCTTTGTGTAACGCAAAAAAAAAACAAAACAAAAACACAGGGCTGCCTTGAGGCCAGCCTCAGCTGCTGTTGCATTCGGAATAAATACAGATCCCAGTCCAGAAACTCTGAGGTGCATCAGAGGTCTTTACTGGAAGTTTTCTTGAAGAGATAACACTGGATTCACATCAAAACTTGCCACCAGGCGTCTAGTAGCAGCTCTCTTTCCCAAAATGCACATTTCACAGCAGCTGCTCAAATTCATCCCTCCGCCCTTTCGAATTCCCAGTCTCCCTGGTCTTCGTCCCCACTCCTGCCTGTCCCGTGGGCAAAAGACCTTCCCCACCCTCTTCTCCTCCTCCCAAGTATCTCATCCCCTCTCTTACGCATTTCACTGGAGATTCTTTCATTTCCTTCAAGTCCACTTTTGCACATGTGTCCCTGGCCAACGTCACCAAAGCCAAATACAGCAATCCCGGCTCCCGGTCTGTCTTCCAGGTCTCCTTCTCATCCTCTCTCTGGTTGGGGTATTCACTCCCTCATTCTTCAGTCCCCAGTCTCTTCTTTCTCCATCCTCTCTTGATCCATAGATGGGGGACTCACTCAGTGTCCTGCCTTCAACCAGGAATACGTCCCACCTCTAGCAACCTGATTTGCATTTCTCTCAGCAGAATCAACCAGCTCTTCCTTGATGATTCCAGCAAGCCCAGTCCCTTGGCTGTAGTTTCTCCAGACAGTAGGTAGGGAGGGTGGAAATCTCATTCATCCATTTTCTGCTAAACCTTTTCGTTTATCTTTACTCCCAACTCCTAAAACTCAACTGACTACACACACTGTCTTACTCACAAAAAGTACTCCACCTTCACTGGACCTGTTTCTGTTATGGGACCCGCATCATTCTCTTTTGGCCAGACCTGAAACCTTAGAGCTGATGTTCTGCACCGGTGCCCAGGGCAAAGACTCAGACTCATGGATGACCTAATAGAGGGCTGTAAAACTCCTTGAAATTGTATACACTCACAAAACTAAAGACCACATATTGGGACTGAGAGGAAATATTTGCAAACACATATGTCAGACAGAGGACTTCTATCCAGAATATATAAAGAATCCTTACAACTCAACTCAATTTAAAATTGGGCAAAAGATTTAACAGGCACTTTACAAAAGATTTATGAGTGATCAATAGGCACATGAAAAGATGCTCAACTTTATTAGTCATCAGAGGAATGCAAATTAAAACCACAAGGAGATACCTCTATGTATTCACTAGAACAGCTAAAATTTCAGGCTGGTAGTACCAAGTGTTGACAAGGATATAGAGAAACTGGATTTCTCATACAAGGCCGATGGAATTGTAAAATGATACAAGAGATATGGGAACGTGTGTATGTGTATAGCTGATTCACTTTGTTATAGAGCAGAAACTAACACACCATTGTAAAGCAATTATACTCCAATAAAGATGTTAAAGAAAAAAAGAAGACAGTTTGGTAATTTCTTAAAAAGTTTCACATATACCTACCTTATGACCCAGCCATTCAATTTCTACATATTTATCCAGGAGAAATGAAAGCCCATGTTCACACAGAGACTTTGTTTCAGAATGTTTATAGCAGCCTTATTTGTAATAGCAAAAGCTGGAAACAACCCACATGTTTATCATCAACTACTGAAAGGATAAAAACGGTGTGGTATGTCCATGCAGTGGAGTACTGTTCAGCAATAAAAGGGGCAAACTACGGATGCGTGCAACCACTGGGCTAAATCCCAAATCATTATGCTGAGTAAACCAAAGACCAAAAAATGTGCGCACTGTATGGTTCTACTTGTATAAAATTCTAGAAAACGCGAAGTCATCTATATAGTGGCAGAAAGCAGATCGGTGGTTGTCTGGGGGTCAGAAGTAAGGGAGAAAGTGGATTTTGAGGAGGCCCACGGAACCTTTTGGGAAAGATGGAGATATTCAGTATTTTTTTTTTTTTTTTTTTTTTTTTTGCAGTACGTGGGCCTCTCACTGTTGGGGCCTCTCCCGTTGCGGAGCACAGGCTCCGGACGCGCAGGCTCAGCGGCCATGGCTCACGGACTCAGCCGCTCCGCAGCATGTGGGATCTTCCCAGGCCGGGGCACGAACCCGCGTCCCCTGCATCGGCAGGCGGACTCTCAACCACTGCGCCACCAGGGAAGCCCGATATTCAGTATTTTAATTGCAATGACAGCTTCCCAGGTAAAGGCATATGTCATAACTCTCCACAGTTGACGCTTCAGATGTGTACAGCTTGTGTTAAATTAAACCTTAGTAGAGCTGTAAGAAAATATGAGTGCTGGATGCCAGTGACTCTTCTGTGTCTAGATTAAGAAATTGCCTTCCACGTGCTATGAAAGCTTGGTTAGAACTCTGGCCTTGATTTCACTGTGTAAGATGGGCATCTCAGTGGTCCCCAGAGCCAGTGTTGGAGTCCCATAATGAGAGAACCGGAAGCACCCTTAAAATGATGAAAAACCTGACACCCAAAGAGGGAAGTGACTTGCCCAAGGTCACCCTACAACTTCGTGGCAAAGTCAGGCTTTGAGCTCAGGCACCCCGATTCGGTCACTGGTCTACAAGCCCTGGGAGGACACCATGGGGCCAGGAGGTCAGCTGTGTTCACAAGCTAAGGGGTCACACAGACAAGAGCCCAGCATGCGCCAGGCACAGAGAGCTCCGCAGCGAATGATACGCCCTGTATGGGCGTGAACTCTGCGTCCGGCAGCCTGGTGGCGGTGAGCAGGAAGGGCCGTGGCCTTGGACCCGAGCATTCAGACCGTCTGTGGGGAAGGACAGAGCTTGTGGGTTCTTATTTTAAATTTCTAACTTTTTGCAAATCAATACTTTCATAAAACATAATACAATTAAATTACTAGAAAAATGAACCAAAAAATGAACATATAAAATACAAGCTCAAACTTTTATTGTTAGATTCAGCCCCCATAAAATCACTCGTTAAATTGCTCTGAAGGTTTCTAAGCATTTACTCTCCATTTCTGTACTTATCTCTTCATGGCCCAGGAACCAGCAGTGGTCCGTGTTCCACCCTTCGAGAAGTATTTCCCTAAAAGGTCCAAACTTTAATTACCAAGAAGTCAGGGCTGGTCTGGCTTTCTAAAGTCTAGGAGGATCACATTAAAACATGGGTTAGATTGAAATGTGACACGTGAGTCATCGTTTGAATTGAGACTGTACAGACTTATATATTATTCATTGTCTCGGGCAATAAAAACTCACAAAATGCCTAATTGCCCTCAGGCCCCAGAATAGCTTAATTGGGCTGTGTTGCTCTGGGATGTCAAGCACCTGTTTAATTCTGAGTTCTGCAGTTTTACATCAGAACAGGCCCAGGAAGAGGCATTTTCCATCTTGGGTCCCTGGCTCCTGTCTCTCCTTGAGTGCGTGAAGGGGCCACCCCTCCCCATGGAGATCACCCAGGGGTTCAGATGCTGTGTGAGCAGCGGCCAGCACAGATGAGGAGAGGAAAGGAAGCCTCGTCTGGGGTTGGGAGAGCAGAGCCAGATCCCTGTCACCCACACCAAGGGGGCAGCCCAGGCCTGGGCTCCCCTGTCCTGAGTTGGCCTTGACAGCCGTAGAGGGTCGGATCCAGAATCACCCTGGCTGAGGCTCAGGGGTTAGGCCCCAGGAACAGGGGCACCTATGCCCCAGGTTCCTGGCCTGTGAAATGGGGGTTTGTCACATGGACTGCCTAGGCCAACGCCGGGCCGTGATGATGCAGATGAAGTGATGCAAAGCCAGGCAGGGGTAACAGAAGAACCCAGTGCCCGTACCGGGTGAAGCTGGGTGACAAGGCCTCAGGTTGGGGTGGGCCTTAGTGAGTTCTCACTCCTCTCCCCACCCCTCTCTGGCCTGGACTTGAGTCCCCTTGAAGTTCTCTGTATCAGCCCCCAAGCTGTTCAGCTTGAATGCCACAATTGACAGGGAACTCACCACCCAAGGGCAGCCCTTCTCAGCTCCGCACAGCTTTGACCCGGAGAACACAGTCCCAGGCTGAGCTGCATTGGCCTCCCCGTGGCTCTCACCCCAGCACAGGCTGCAGCTCCTGGGGGCCGGCCCGACTGCCGTGTGCACCCTTGCAGACCAGGCTCCTGGCCTCAGTGAGCCTTGGCTTCTGCTAGCTGCACATCCCAGCTCCCTGTCACACCTCCTGTTTATACGTTTACTATTGGCACCATCCTGTCACTCAGAACACACCCCCAGGTGAGGTGCCTCCCCAGGTGAGACCCTCCCCGCTGCTGTTACGGGGTCTCTTTGTAGAGCCTCAGGTGGGCCTTACTCCTGACCTTTTAGAACTGCAGAATGTGTACAGCCTATCTCAGTGCCCCCAGCTGCCTTGCTTTTCTCTTCTTGACACCACGAAGACCCCTCCCTGAGTCCCAGGGGCCCTTGGTCCTTCTCTTCCTCCTACGGACCCCCATTCAGTAGGAGCCCTCCTCATTCGGGGGCCACACTCAAGACTAGAGCCTTAAGCTCCCACCTTCCCAGCTCTTCCCTTTCATCCTGAGCGATTCAGCCCCAAGGCCCTGATGTGACGTGGAGTGCTGCGGTGCCCTCAGTTCAGGGACAGGAGGGCCACAGGGTCTCAGGGCTGCTTGGGGACAGCGGGGAGGGCGTCCATGGGAAAGGCGGCCGGGCGAGGGGCGTGGGAGCCCACGCGGGGGGTAAGGAGGGTGGTCAGAGCCTGGGTGGGGCAACAGCGTGTCTGTGTGGCAGGGCGGGCGACTCGGGAAGTCCGGGTCCAAGCCAGCTGGCCCTGGCGAGGGGGCCTGGCATCGAGGAACAGTCTGCAAAATGGCTGGACCAAAATCTTCAAAAGTATCAAGGCCGTCTCTTGTCTTTTTCCCTTTTTTCTGGTTAAAATTCTGAATTCTAATGAGACACACTTGTTATTTTTTAATTATGAGTTTACTTATGAGTTCTCTATGATCACTATTGCTTTCTACCATCTTATTCACACCTAATTATAAGTCCAATACCTGGGGGGAAAAAAGTACCAAGGCCGTGATAATCAAAGAAAAACAAAGGAATTGCCCCAGACTGAAGAAGACCAAAGAGAAGTGACAACTCGGGGCAGCGTGTCATTCTGAATGGATCCTTTTGTTATGAAGGAAGTCATCGGGCCAATTGGTAAAACCTCAGGAGAGTGTCCTTGTTGTAGAAACACACACTGATAGAAAATCAGGTCAGCAACTTACTCTCAAATGACCAGGAAGGAAAAGTTTTTTTAATATAACTGTAATTCCTAATTTTCTGTAAGTTTATAATTGCTTGAAATTTGTTTTTTTAAGAAGAGAGGATTTCAGAGCTGGCACTGAATTAGAGATTACCTGGTCCTCAGCTCTATTTATGAGACAAGAACGAAGTTGCAGAAAGGTTAAAATGACTTGACCAAAGTCACACAGCTGGTAGATATTGGTTCTTAGACCCAAACCCTCCTTTCAAGTCTTATGGTTGGATCTAGTCTAAGTCCCTCATTTTACAGGTTAAGAAATTGTGGTCCAGGGTCACAAAGAGATTTACCCCAGAATAAGCCGAACAAATTTCAGGTGTCAAGTTAATTGGGACAAATCTGGAGAGTTTCTTAAGTGTCTGAAATTGAACTCTGCGTGTTTTCCTCCTCTGTCCACTTGCACAGAAATTTCTCCTAGGTGTTGGCCTGAAGCCATTCCTCTCAGAAAGGAAGTCCTCTGCCACTTACTCGGGGTTTTAAATTTGTTGCCCAGCAAAGCGGTCATAGTGTACATGAGCAGCTATCCCTGCAGGGGCCTCTACGGTTTCTGGGGTTTTCCTCTTAGTCACTGACAGCCTGGGACCTTGCCCTTCCGTGTGCCAGCCATCAGCCAACCAGCTGGCCATTCTGAAGAAGCAGAAAAGCATCCAGAAGCCCTCTAAGGGGGGCACAAGCCCGTGGAGAAAGAAGGTGACATGTGTCTGCCAGGGACAAGGGCAGGAGGTGGAGTGTTATGAGCTGAATCGCGTCCCCTAAAATTCAGATGTTGACGTTCTGATCCCCAGTACATCGGAATGTGACTGCATTTAGAATTAGGGCCCTTAAAGAGGTGATTAAGGTAAAATGTGGTCACTAGGGTGGGCCCTGATCCAATATAACTGGTGTCCTTATAAGAAGAGGGGATGAGGACACAGAGGGATGACCGTGTGAGGACACAGGGAGGAGACGGCCATCGACAAGCCAGGGAGAGAGGCCTCAGGAGAAACCAACCCTGCCCACACCTTGATCTCAGATGTCCAGCCTCCAGAACTGTGAGGAGATAAATTTCTGTTGCTGAAGCCACCCAGTCTGTGGGACTTTGTTACAGCAGCCTAACAGATTAATACAGCAGGGGTGAGGAACGCCGGAAAATAGACTCTCCTACAGACCACAGGCTCTTTGCACAGATCCCTTCTGCCCACACGGTAATGTCAACTTCCCTCAACAACCCCATCAGGGGACACTCTCCCCATTTGGACCCTAACTGACAAAAGCAGGGAACGGAATGCTCAGTCTGGAGCCAGAAGTCCCAGCACATCCATTCAGGGGCTGTGTGATCTTGGGCAAGTCATTTAACCTTACTGAGCCCCAGTTTCCTTATATAAAAATAGGATTCATAATTTCTGTTTTTAGTCTTTCATAGAATTGCCAAGATCAAGTATAGAAACTGATAGAAACTATAAACAGATTATACATGTGAAGATTGCTATTAATGACAGCAATACTGTCGTGTTCATAATTTAAAAAATGTATCTACTGAGCTTCTGTTTCAGTTAGAAAATGCAAACATAATCTCCAGAATTTGCAACCCAGGAGGGAATATGAGAGTTACACACATATAGCTGTGTAAAAGTTGGCCCAGAATGACATACAGTCCAGAGAACAGAAAGCAATGTTCAGAGAAAGGAAATCATCATGGTCTGGTGTGAATCACTGGTGTTTATTCCTTCATCAAACGTTTCTCGGGAGCCTTTGTGTGCCAGCCTGTTCTACCAGGGGGGTAGAACGGTGAACAAGACAGCGTGCCCTCAGAAAGCCTAGGTTCTAGTGCGGGGACAGACACAATAAACAACAGTTGTTTCTGAGTATGACAGGTGGAAACAGTGCAGTGAAAGGAAGGAAGGACGGGGGTGAGGGTGGAAAGGCTGCGTCGGTAGGACGGCCGCTTTATGGGGGTGTTTGGGAGGACCTTGCTGACAGCTCACACCTGGAGGGACTGAGGACCAGAACCATGCTGCTACACGGGAAAAGAGCATAGCAGATGCTATCAGCTGCCTTTACAAGTAGAGCTTCAGGGTTTGCAGAATGAATAGGACTCAGGTTTCTGGGGGAAGGCTTTGGAGGTGCAGGAACCCAGCCAACAGGCTTAATGCGATTGGCCCGGATGGGACTGCAATTCCCAGATACAGCCACCAGGTGGCAGGGTGACTTCAGACAAAAAGTCTACGAAGAGTCTGGGGAGAAACTTTTTTTTCCCCCCAAATGAGGAGTGCTGGCACAGGTTCGGGATCCCCGGAAGACCAGGCGAGCAGCAGATACAGCTGACAGATACTCTTGAGGGAGCCTGACCCCATGGGGCTCCGCTCAGGACTGGGGGCTGACGAGGGGCTCCCCTCGCTCTGTGGCTGGCTCACCTTGGGGCCCTCTCTTCCCTCTGCCCTAGCGAGCCGGGAATCTCACCCGACAGCTTACCCAGCGCTAGTCTGCAGAGCCTGGGGCTGCTCCTGGGATGAATGCAGGGTGCTGCGGGAAGCAGAAGCCCCGGTCTGGCGCGGAGCGGAACGCCGCCGCCTGAGGCCGCTCACCGTGCCAGTGTGAGACTTGGACCCGCAGAAAAAACCACGTTTTTCCCCGCCGCGCCCTCCACACAGCCCTCGGGGTCATACCTCCATTCAAAACTTTTATGAATGATCTACCCATGCCAGGCAGGGTGCTGGGGACCCAGGGGTCTGTGAGACAGACCCTTCACAGAGCGGGCTGCAAACTATACTGCGAGGGCTGAATCCAGGCTGCTGCCTGCTTCTGTCAAGTTTTACTGGCTCACAGCCTCGCGCACAGTGTACATAGTGTCCGTGGCTGCTTTGTGCTATAAAGCAGGGTTGAGTGGCTGCTACAGAGACCGTATGGTCCACGACCCTGAGGCATGTGCTAGCTGGCCCTTTATAGAAAACATGTGCTGACCACCCATCTGGAGGGAGAGACAGGGAAGTGAACAGAGGATTGCATCACTATAAAGGGAGCTGTGATGGAGGCGGGGCCACGATGGAGGCTGAGGCAGGTGAGAGATGAAGTTGAACGGATGAATGGACTGAGGAATGGGTAAAGAAGTTGCAGTACGTATATTCAATGGAATATTACTCAGCCATTAAAAAGAACGAAATAATGCCATTTGCAGCAACATGGATGGACCTGGAGATTATCATACTAAGTGAAATAAGTCAGACAAAGAAAGACAGGTATCATGATATCACTTACATGTGGAATCTAAAAAGAAATGATACAAATGAACTTATTTACAAAACATAAACAGACTCACAGACTTAGAGAAAGAACTTATGGTTACCAGGGGGAAGTGGCGGGGGAGGGATAGTATGGGACTGACATGTACCCACTGCTATATTTAAAACAGATGAACAACAAGGACCTACTGTAGAGCATAGGGAACTCTGCTCAATATTCTGTAATACCCTAAATGGGAAAAGAATTTGAAAACGAATAGATACATGTATATGTATACCTGAATCACTCTGCTGTCCCACCTGAAACTAATACAACATTGTTAATCAACTATGCTCCAATATAAAATAAAACTTTTAAAAACATAGGGCAAAGAAAAAAGAGAGTGCTGTGATGGAGGCGGGGCCGTTATGGAGGGGGGGCAAGTGAGAGACGAATTTGAGTGGGAAGCTGGGTCGGGGAAGCTGGGTCCAGGTGGGCCTACCTTTTAGGATAGTAGCCATGGGGAGCCACTGAAGGGTCTCTACTGTGTGGAAAGTGGAGGAGGGGACACGAGCAGAGCCAAGGGGCCCAGTAAGAGACTGTGGTGGCTGCTTAGGAGGGAGAAGAGAGAAGAGAGAGGGAGCTGTGGAGATGGAGAGTCGATGCTGGCAGGATTTCGAGTGCGAGGGCGGGAGAGGCGGGGTCAGGGCTGAGTCTGTGTCCAGCCTGCATCCCCGGACTCTGGGATTGCACAAAGGTTCACCAAGCCATGCCAGATGCTGCGGTGGATGAGCCACTTGGATCACCAAGAGAAGCCCCTCCTTCGAAGGTGGGGAAGCGAGGTTGGAGGTTTCGTGGCAACGTTCGGAATGCCGGGCAGGAGCCTCCTGTTGTTAATTTCTGCTCTGCACCCCTTTCTGGTTGAGTGCCTGGTGCGTGGTATCTTCCAGGAGTTTCCTAACGAGTGACATCAGCATGGACCTCTTAGGATGCCCTGTGGGTGAGACCAGGGCTGTGTGAACTCAGGGAGCCTTGAAAACCCAGCACATCCCGGCCCAAGTCCTCTTGCCAAAGGGGAGAGAAAGGCAGAGGCTGGAGCACGTCTCACACTTTTCCCCCAAGGTGCCCAGGGTGGTGCAGAGGAGCTAACAGACCAGCCCTGGGGGCTGGAGACAAAGGGCTCCACAAGTATGAGGGGTCGCTGAAGCCTCAGGTTTTTTTTTTTTTTTAATTCAGGTCCTTTTTGCATTCTGTTCCATCATATATCTTTTGTGTCTTAAAGCAGAAGAAATTTTTAAATAACTTACTAACAGTGATGCTCTAAGAAGATGCTTCAGGAGCGTCTTCCGGTTTGTTCTGTTGCTGCTGGTATTTCCGTCTCAGCCAGGTGAGGGTCTGGGGCAGGACAATGAGGATGTGACTGCAGCCTGGAGAGAGAGGCAGCTTTTTGTGCTGATATCACAGCAAAGGTCTAAGGAGGGACAGCAAGGTGATCAGCCCAAAAGCTCCCTGACAGCAGGGACACACTTTTTTACCCCTGAGTCCCTTGAAACCCCTGACACATAGCCTTTACACATTGTGACTATGCCTCAGATCAATAAGGAGGATTAAAATAGAATGCCCTGGGCCACGAAGCAGCTGAAACACCGCCAGCTGCTCCCTTCTCTCTGTAATTTCTCTAAACCGCAATTTTCCTACCTGCAAGGTGGAAGTAATGACCCCTTCCTGCCTAGCTGTCAGTCCTGCTGCAATGCAGTAATGCGAAAGCAAGCACTTTAAACAGTACAAGGCATTTAAGACATCCAAAGAGCACCATTATCCCATAGAGAGACACTATAGTCAAACCCTGCCACGAGGCCATAAGTGGGCCAAGGGGGGGGGGGGGCTGAGAAATCCAAGCCCCTGAAATGCAAAGCTGGGGTGTGGCAACATCGATGGACGAATTGGTGAGCCTTGGGTCTGTGGCAATGTATGGCCTGTCCCAGCACAAGCTCTTGTTTGGCGCCACCTGGTGGCAGCTGTCTGCCCTGCCTTAAATATCAAAGATTCTAGGTCCTGGGACTTTTGCGGGGACTTCCAAGACAGATACAGACTCCAGGACTCCCTTAATTGAAGCCAGTTTGTTGGCCTTTATGGAGAAAGGTGGGGTGCAGGGACCTATCCTCTACCTCCCCACTTCTGAATCAGGATCACCTGCAGTTTCAGCCCTATCCTCCCAGCCTGCCTATCCATGAGGATGTTTGATGACAGCTGTGCTATATCTAAAGTCCTGTTACCCTGAGCTTTGGCATCTTGGTTTTTTTCTGTATTAACCTCTTCGGAAGAAACGACTTTCCATTTGATACCTGTGTCTTCCACATGATCTATTTCCCAAAGGATGTAATATGTGTGCATTTGCGTGTGTGCACGCACACATTTGTATGGGGTGGAGGGACAGCTTGGGGGAAGGATGTTTGCTCAGTTATCCTGTCTTCCATCACATTCAGTTGGCTCTCAGTCAATCAGCTACTTCCACTGAGACTCCCCCCCCCCCCCCCAAATCCCACTGCCATCAGCCAAATTGGACCAGCCTCCCTCCAGGACTGCTTTGAAATTCCCCAACACTGCCACCTTCCCTTGCTGTCTTCTTATTTCAGAGCACACACAGAAGGTCCTGAAACTGGGGACTTCCCTGGTGGTGCAGTGGTTAAGAATCCGCCTGCCAATGCAGGGGACACGGGCTTGATCCCTGGTCCAGGAAGATCCCACATGCTGCGGAACAACTAAGCCCGTGTGCCACAACTACTGAGCCTGAGCTCTAGAGCCCACGCGCCACAACTACTGAGCCCATGTGCCACAACTACTGAAGCCCGCGCACCTAGAGCCCATGCTCTGCAACAAGAGAAGCCACTTAAATGAGAGGCCTGCGCACCGCAACGAAGAGTAGCCCCCCCTCACCTCAACTAGAGAAAGCCTGCGTGCAGCGACGAAGACCCAACGCAGCCAAAACTAATTAATTAATTAAAAACTTAAAAAAAAACAAAAAAGAAGGTCCTGAGACTGGTGGGCTTTGAGCGCCATCCAATCTCCCCTTCCTTCTGGGAGGGCAGTGGAAGGATATCCTTTAAAAGCAGTCTGTGCTCAACAAGCAGTAAAGGTCACGCTTCATGGCTGAAGGTCAAAAGGCACAGGAAGCAATCCTGCACATGGGGCTTCTTACCGAGCTCCTTTGCGTTTGTCGGCTTTCCTCACAAGACAATGACTTTGTGAGGCAGAAACACCCATGGCTTTAAAACGCACGCCTTCACTCACTCACTCATCTTGTCATTGAATCAGAGGGAGTGCTAAGTGTCTTGCTCTGTGCTGGCAAACACGACAGACAGTGTGCCCCGCTACTGTCTTGAGGCAGCCCAGCGTCTGGTGGGGAGGCAGCGTCCGCGGCAGCATCACAGGTCAATGGATGCAGCAGCAGGAGCGCCAGCCACATCAGAGGTGTTACTGGGGCCACGTGTCCCAGAGGACTGAGGACTCGCTTTGCCTCGGTAAACAAGAGGGGCTGAAGGGGACAGCCGAGATGATGGAACGGTGTCTCATCCTGCAGTGGCCCAGAGGCTCCCACCTCCTCCTTTTAGGGGGCAAAGCACTGCAGATTGCTTTGTCCTGGGTCAAGTCCCAAACTCTCCTCGCTATAAAGCATTCCCCTTTTCTCTCCTCGTGTTTGATGGGAGCCAACAAACCACTTCCAAAAGCAGAATGTTTGCAAAATCTCCACCTTCCAATGTTCCTGCCCTAAGGGACAGTTAATGAGCAAAGCCATCACACATTTGGATAACAGCCGTGTGGAGCCACTGGGGGGTGAGACACACTGCAGAAAAAGGCTGGAGATTGCTGGGGAAGGGGACTTTCTCCTGTCTTGCAGCAGTCAACCTTAATGTGAATCCTGCAAAGGGAGTTGCTTCACATCTCAGGAGAAAATGTACTGGGAGCTACTGGCCGTGAAGAAGCTCATCCTCCTTTTAGTCTAAAGACTAGGGACCGTCTGATTTAAACCAGAGATCCCATTTCTAGCTTAGTGATGCCCTAAAGGTAGAACTTCTGAGAAATCCCTTTTTTAGGGAGAGTGAAATCACGGGAATGTTGATAAGGGCAGAGCCCCACAGTGGCTGGAGCGACTCCAGGGAATGTCTTCCTGCTTGTACGCATGGAGCACTGGCTTGAAAAAGCAAAGCTGTCTTGCCACTTTGCAAGAACCGAGCCCAGGAAGCTAGCAGCCGAGGCCCACGGGGACCGTGCCTGCCATCTGCAAAATCTGTGCTTTTCTTTTTCTTCTACATCGGTTATTTTTCAGGCAGAAAACACATTCCTCGGGTGTAGCTGAAAGTCTTCGAGGGCTTGTTCTGTCCGAATGAATGGAAAAACCAAGTAAAGCCAGTCCACTTTGGTAATCCTCGCACTCTGCGGCAAAAGTAGCCTCCATTCGTTGTTAAAGGGCGCATTTTTCCTGCCTAATCATGAAATTCAGGCCATTACCAGGACAAGGACCGAGTTACATTGCTGGGGAGAATTAGGTGTCTCCTCGATAGTGACCCTGGAGGGTAAATTCCGTGACGAGAGTGGGGCTGGGAATCTGCCTTTATGAACCCAAGAATTAATCACGCTATTTATTAGACTTGTAAGATGTGTGCTGTCAAATCTCACTTAAAATTCCATGCGACCCAATGAAGTAGGACCTACTATTTATCTCCACTTGACAGATGAAGGAAGTGAGACACGCAGGGGTTTGGATCATTTGTCCCAAGGCACACAGGACAAGAAGTGGACTTCCCATCCCAGTCACACCACGAGGTTGCTGAGGGCCCCCAGGAAAATTCAAGCCCGTGTAGCCAGCCAGGTTTGTTCCAAACTGCACGTGGCCTCCAGCCCTAGGGGCCAAGGCCTCCGGCCCTTGCTTCGTGACCTTGGTCGCATGGCCACCCTCTGACCTGCATGGGGTCTCCTGAAGGCTTCCTGAGAAAGTGACATTGAAAGTGAGATGGGAGGGAGTTCCCTGGTGGTCTAGTAGTTGGGATTCTGGGCTTTCAGTGCCGTGGCCCGGGTTCAGTCCCCGGTCAGGGAACTGAGATCCCACAAGCCATGCAGCTTGGCCAAAAGAAAAGAAAAAAAAAAAAAAAAAAAGGTGAGATGGGAGATGGACCTAGAGATTATCATATTAAGTGAAGTAAGTCAGACAGGGAAAGACAAATATCATATGATATCACTTATATGTGGAATCTAAAAAATAATACAAATGAATCTATATACAAAACAGAAACAGACTCACAGACAAACTTATGGTTACCAAAGGGGAAGCTGGCGGCGGGGGGAGGATAAATTAGGAATATGGGATTAACAGATACACACCACTATAATAAAATAGATAAGCAACAAGGATTTACTGCAGACCTCAGGGAACTATATTCAGTATATAGTATAACCTATAGTGGGAAAAAATCTGAAAAAGAATATATATCTATATATAGAGAGAGATATTGATATATAACTGAATCACGTTGCTGTACACTTGAAATTAACACAACATTGTGAATCAATTTAAGAAAAGAGAGAGAGAGAAAGAAAGTGAGAGGGGAAGGGATGAGAAGGAGAACAAGATGGAAAGAGCATTCCGGGCAAAGGGAACAGGATGGTCCAAGACCTCAGCAGGAGGGAATGTTGCAGACCCAGGGGTCTGAAGGAGGGTCAGTGGCTGTGGAGCCAGGGCGCAGGGGCGCATGCGGGTGAGGCAGCTGCAGAGGTGGGCTGGGCAGAGCACGCAGGACCAAGGATGCCGTGGGACAGAGTCTTGCCCTCCTCTTATGGGCCCGGGGAAGCCACTTGTGGGGTTAAACAGCCTGTGATGTGATGGAGTTTGCATCTGGGGGCCCCTGTGGGTATATCAGGGAGGGGCTGGGAATGGAGCTAAGTGCGCGCCTGTGGATCAGTCGGGCGCTGTGATGTGGTCCAGGGAGCGGGCAATGGCCTGGGAGGGTGGGATGGGAGGAGGTGGGAGGAGCTAGTTTGGAGGCCAAACGCATGGGACTTGATGGTGGGCTGGACAGGGCTGGTGGGGCAAAGAAGGACGATTGACCCTGGGACGATGCGGGTTTGAACTGCCCGGGTCCACTTCTCGGTGGATGATTTTCAAGAGTAAACGCTACAGCACAACGCAGTCCACGGTTGGTTGAGTGGTGGGTACAGAGGATCCTTGGATACCGAGAACAGCATCCCTTGTCGTTCAAGGGTCAACCGTAACCTAGATTTCTGCGGGGAGGAGAAGGCAACTCCTCGAGACAGGGAAGGAGAGTCAGCCGGGCTGCCCCTGACTTCTGCAAACAGATGGGATGCACACACACGGGCGCAGGGTTACCTGGCCAGCCTGTGGCCGCTCCTCAGGACAGCCGGGACTTAACAGACTAACCTCTTCCTACCCTGAGTGACCTCCTGGGTGTTTTAAAGCAAACCCACGCACCGGAAAGGCCCAGGCCACTGCTGATGTCGCCACTGACTGATTCCATCCGAGGCTCGCAGTCAACCTCCACGACCTCTACAATCTCCGTGCCCCCGCCCTTACCCCCACCACCACCACAACCGCGTGCCCAACAGGAAATAATGCCTGCAAAATACAGGCAGACACGGGGAGCAGAAAAGCTGACATGTTTGGAGAATTCTGGGCTCATCAAATTCTGTTGCAATCTATCTAAAATCCCATCACCCCTGGTTGTCTCAGCCTTGAAAGGAAAGACCAAGAATATGCAGAACCCGTGCTGGGAGATTGGCTCCCCCTGTAGCGATAGGAAACTCATAGCCCCATGTAACAAATACTTCCATGTTCTGACCTCTTTTAATCCCCATCCCTGTTCAGTTATTTATCCTCATTATTATCCAGTCATTTACAGATGAGGAGACTAAGGTCCAAATGATCCCCCGACACGGCCTCCTGGAGATGTGTTGGTTCTTCTCTCCAACCCCTCACCAGCGAGGCCTCTGCATCCTTCCGGCAACTGCCCTGATGCCCGCTGCCTGCTGGTGCTGCGGATGGAGGGTCCCCCTGTCTTCTTGGCCTTTCTCTGATCAGCTAGAGCTGCCTCACTCTGTGCCCCTCCCTCTTACCCTCCGGAAGGAGATCTGGTTTCAGGAACCTTCCCAGACTGGCTTGGCCCTTGGCCGTGAATTTCTCTACTTCCCTCACTATGCCAGGGCCAGAGGGATGGGGCCAGCAGGGAGGCGGGCGTGAGCTGTCTCACGGGGCACCTCTGTGGCACAGAGCAGTCCCTACTGACCCTCCTTCCTGGGGGTCTGGCTCCTGGTCCCGTGGGTGCCGACCCCCAGCCCCTCCAAGGCCTGGGCTCTCTGCTCTCCCAGCTGGGGGAGAGTGAGACCCGCAGCCCCTCGCTCGGAGCGCAATGCGTGTGTGCCGGAGGGACCCTGAGCCTGCAGCCCTTGGCCGGCGGTCAGCACCCTGCTCACTACAGAAATTCTTGGCAAGGGGGTGGGTGTCTGAAACACTGCACAGGAGGCAGGCCCAGTGTGACACCGGCTCCCTGGGCCAGGCCTTCTGCTGCCCTCGGGGAGGGTGGAGAGAAAGATTTTCAGAGGGAAGAGCACGTTGATAAGAGGTAGATTCATAATCACGGAAGGTTCCAGGCTGGAGGTATCCTTAAGATTATTTAGTCCAATCTTCATATTTCATAGACGAGGAAACCAAGACCAACAGAGAGAAAAAGATTCATTGAATCTGGGGGGAGGAAGCTGCTGTTGGATGGTCACGTTCTCACAAACCCAAAGTTCTGAAGCCACACCTCCGACACTTGCACACGTGTGCCTCTGCAGGGACCACCCAGAAGGCCACGTGTTTGGTCTCTCCGTCTAGACTGGACCCGAGAGAAGCCATCAATCCCCGCCCTCCCAAACCTCCCATCCATTCAGTCTTTCTGGAGAAGTCCCGAGGGTCCTACCAAGTCCCGTCTTACCCCCAGACCAGAAGATTCTTACGAGATACGCTCAAGTTCAAGACCGTCCTACAGACTTTGGACTATTTGGGTGGGGTCTCCAAACTTGGCTCAGACTAACCTCAACACGTACCTGCAGTTTCATGAAGAAGGTAAGGACAGTGGCTCAGGGCCAGCCTCTGGCCCCTCCGACCCCCGGGTTCAGGTCCCCGGGCGGCCCTACTCGTTCTCAGCTCTGCAGACCAACCCTGCTGGCTCTGCCTGACTGGCCACTCTCTTCCCTCCTTCCCCAGCTTTTTGCTGCTATTCATCTTTTTTAGTGTCATCTGAGATGTCACTCCCTTCCTCTGGAGTCATCCCCCAGAACTAGGCGGGTGCATGTCCTCCGAGCCCCCATAACTATACCCACCTCGAAGGTGGCTCCAGTGCCTCGGTTACTGCCTGTGAACTTGCGTGTGCTCTGGCTCCCAGACCGTCCCCTCCAGAGCCATCATCCTTGCTCCAGCAGCTCCTGGTGGGCAGCAGCAGACACGCGGGTGAAGGAACGCGCAAGTGAGTGCATGAATGCATGAAGTAGCGTAGGCTAAGGCACAGGGAGGGGGACTTGGAATAAGAGGCGCTTCTCTGGGGTCCATCCAGGCAGGGGAAGAGGTGGGTCCCCCTCACTGGATGGAATTTCACGCTGCGGCCTTTCCCTGGTGGCCGAACCAAGGAGAAGAGCCTCGTCTCCTAGTGATTAATCACAAGCAACAGCTCCCAAAACGCTGGCAAAGAACCGAAACTAACACCCGGAGAACTAAAAACCTGCCAAGTCCCCTAGCATACCACAGCGGAAATAGATATTGATCCTTCCTCTATAGCTGGGCAATTTTCAAGGAGAAAAGAGAGCCCAGACATCGGTCTTAGGAGCATGTATTCATCCCCAGGAGGGCTTTGGGGGACAACAAAGACACAAGGTTCTCCATGAGTGGACCCCAGAACGGGTGAGAGGGCTCAGGTCTGGGGGCTCCTGGCCCTGCCGCCTCCGGAGGGTTTTGGGATTCCTGGGATTCCAACGGCCTAAACCCAGAAGGATGGTCAGTCGCGGAACGGGGACCGTGGGGCTCTGGGAGTGAGCCTTGCTGTGCCCAAATGTGTTGATGTTATGGGCTGGAATAGATCAGAAACTCACAACTGTGCGGCGGGTGCCGTGCATTAAATAAGATTCAAGTAAACCGCGTGAAATCTCTGAAGATGCTCACAGTACACAAACCCATCGTCATGCAGCATTTTCCTCCGCCGCTAGGTGGCAGGTGTCCTCGGTTTGCTGCGACTGCCTGGGAGACTGCCGGTTACCAGGGAGGGAGGATGCTGGTTCAGAGGGTAGCTCAGGCCTCAGACTGCCTGGGCTATGAGTCTAGAAGCTCCCTCAGCTGGGGAAGCCTCTGTGGCTACCCCTGAGCCGCCCCTGCTGCACCAGGATCTTTGTCTCCAGCAGATGCGATATTTACGCTCCTTTCCTGGTTCTCCTGTCTTGACCTTCACTCGAAGCTGGGCTTTCAGTCTGACATGTGTCCCCAAGTGCCCCAGACCCCAGGGGAAAGAATTAGTCTCTTCCTCTGAAGCAGACAGTGTTCCGCTGTCTCTTTTAGGTCACTTGTCCCAAATCCTACAGAAATCTCCCATCTGACCCTCTTTCCTCCTTTCCCTGTCCCTTGCCCCTTACGTGGCTGCCTGATCCTGTCTATTCTTGGCATGAACTGTCCTCTCCTGGGGTCCAGAGTCAGCCCTTTCTTTCTCAACAGATCGTGTTGTCAGCATCAGACGTTTCCCAAAAGGTCCCGCAGAAAGCTCTGCGTTCAGGCGGGTTTGGGAAACTCCCCTGGCTGCATCTCCACCTTGGGGATATACAATGTGTGTTAGCACAGGAAAGGTCTGGAGAGCCCTGCAGAAAAGGCTATCGCTGGCCTGGGAGGACTCAGCCTTCCCTAGACTTTCGTGACCCTGGAAGGCCTTTCTCCATGTAACACTCGTGAATAGCCCACAATTGGCGGAGGCCGCCCTCCGACACCCGTGCACAGAGATGGTGGCTGGCGGGCACAGGTGCTGCTGTTTCTTTCCAGCTCTCCCAGCCCAGTCCCCAGCTCTCCTTCACAAGCCCCTGGCCTTGATGTTGCCCTTGGTTATTTCTTCATATTTCTGGCCCTGATAACTAATACCATGTAAGCATCTGGGGCTTTCTGGAGGGCCCAGAGTTCAAGCCTGAGCGTGCAGTTCCGAATGAGAAGTTGAAGGTGGATTTAAGCAGTGCCCAATAATTATGAGACCCACTTAAAATGGGTGCGGATTGAGCGAATGAATGAATGATGGAAGAACAAATGAATTCCCTGAATGAATGATGAGCTGGAATCTGGGACGTCCTTCTGATTTATTTCTGTGTATATGTGGAGACCATGACGTTCTTCCTTCAGATCCGTGTGTGTGGGGGTGTGTGTGTGGGGGGGGGGTGTGCAAAAGTCCCTCCTGGTCCAAGGGAGGAACTGTTCCAGGCATCTCTGTGCTGGACCCGCACACCATGGTGGCATATTTTAGCAGGTGCCCTGTTTCCTCCAAAGCCCTTGGTCTCTTTGTGCCTTTTCATTTGCCTGCTTACATCCAGGAGAAGGCCTCCCTGGGACCCTTGGCCACTGAACGTGACGTTTGCATGTCCTAGGTCTTCCCCACAATAGGGAGGCTGTGCTCAGGACAGCAGGTGCTGGAGTGTCGTGGACAGCAAGTCTCGTATCCTACATGCAGGACACAGGGCTGCTGAATTGCCTGGGGGCGAGCTGCTGGCGGAATCAGGATGCAAACCTCTGGCTCCTCCACGGCAGAGCTTCATCTGGTTCCAGGTCCAGCTTCCTGGCAGAACTACAGGGACGCTGTTAAAACCACTGAGGCCCAGGCCCGGGCGAGAGAGGAGCAGAGAAAGGGTCGCCCCGGGACCCCCAGACACCCTTGCCTGGATCCTCACAGCCCACACAGGCAAAGGCGAGAGGCGAAGCACTTCTCAGTCCTGGCAGGACGGCTCGGGAGCGTCCAGAACACCAGGGGCGGAAGCCTGGGGGCAGCTGCTGTCCCCTGTCACAGTCATGCGGCCCTTCCGTCCCCCTTTGTCCTTTCTGGTGTGGGGCGTGCAGCTCACAGGGAGCTGGTGCCGTGGCTTGCTCTTCTTTTTGCTGTCACCGTAGGAGATACGCCGTCGGACCAGCAGAGGCTCGTCCTATGAGCCAGGTCTTGACCTTGTCTCACGTATGTGCTGGACGGGCGTCTGACTCTATGGTAGAGGTGAAGCCCAGATGTTTCATTTTCAACTGCAGTTTGTATTATTTTGAAACGGGTATCGATTTATAGAAAGTTGCAGAACAGTGTCCTGCACCTAGTCCTGTGGCCCAGTTTCCCCAATGAGAAGACCACGTACAACTTCAGAACAACATCAAAGCCAAGACATTGGTACAACCCTCCAAACTTCAGGTTTCACCAGTTTGACACGCGCTTGTGTGTGCGTGTGTGTAGTTCTGTGCAATTTTATCTCATGTGTAGATTTGCGTGATCACCACCACGATCAAGATACAGAACCGTCCCGTGACCACGCGGCCCCTCCATGCTGCCCCTTGACAGCCTCACCACCCCCATTCCCACCCCTGGCACCCCCAATCTATCCTCCACCTCTATACTTGGGACAGCTCAAGGATGGTGTATAAATGGAATCAGACTATCGGTAACCCTTGGGGATTGGCTTCTCTATTCAGCATTGTTCCCTGGAGATCCTACCAAGTCATTGCCTGTGTGGATAATTCATTGTTTTAGGCACTGACTAGTGTCCCACTAGCGTCCCACGGTGTGGACGTGCCGTGGTTTGCTTAATCATCCACCCATTAAGGGACATCTGAGTTGTTTCCAGTTTGGGGCTATTATATGTAAAGGATGACTATATGAATAGTCACGTGCAGGTTCTCACGTGAACGTGTTTTCATTTCTCTGGGATTAATGTCCAAGTGTGCGATTGCTGGGTCGCTAAGGACCAGAGCGAGCTGTTTCCTCCGCCTTCCTAATGACTTACGTGGGGTCCCCTCAGATATGAGCTCAAGAAGACGTGTCCACACTGGCATCACACGGGCTTCAGTTAGTGCTGGGAAACGGGTCGAAGTGCAGCTGGCTGGGGAGTTTGGCTGAGCTGGCGGCCGGGACAACTGTCTCTTTGACCCCTGCCACTCCTCTCTTGGGTGTTTGAGGTTTTTCTAGAGAGTGGTGCTCTGAGTCCCACCCTGGAGCTCCCGCAGAGAACCAAAGTCGAGGCAGTTTCTCCCCCGAGGGGGTGTGACTTCTGTAGGCTCCCTTGTGTGCTCTGTCCCGGCCGGAGGGTGGGCAGACAGGGCAGTGATTGCACCGGGAGGTCAGCAGGGCTTCCTCCGACCCACTTCCGGAAGGCAGGTAGAAAGCATCTGGGTCATGGACTCCAAGGTGCTTCTTGAGTCCCTCCCCACCCCCAAGATAGAGCTCTTGGCCCTGCTTAGGGCTGGGGTCAGGGTTAAGGCTAGGGTCAGGGTCAGGGTTAGGGTAAGACTGCCCTCCTCCCACCCTCCAAGAGCTGTGAGGCAACTGTTGCGTGCGTGGTCCTTGCCTGGGGCTCAGGTGCTCTGTCCAGAGGATAGCACCCACAGCTCAGAGGCTGCGTCTGCCCAAGAAAACCAAGATGGCAGCATCTCAGTCTCCTCTCCTCCCAAAGCCCCCAAACTTCCCCACACAAATCCTCCCCACAAACCCCATGGCCACCCCGGTCCCACGCTCACTCCCTCTCCTCCAGAGATCCCCCCAATCCTTCTCGAGGCATCACTGCCCCTCCACGCACACCCCCCCCCAGCCAGGGGCTATCCAAAGGGCAAACCAAAAAAAAAAAAAAGAGAAACAAAAGCAAACAAAAGAATTCCCCTGACCCCCCAATACACACACACACAAAAGAGCAGGCTTGTGGGAAGAGGAAGCCGCAGGAGCACCTACCCCTGGGGGTGGCGGGGGCCAGGCTCCCCCCATTGTTCTCTCCCCAGGCCTGTGATGACAATCCCAGCCCGGACAGGTTGCAGCCCCCCTGCCCTGCAGCCAGCACCCCCCTCCTTCCCACCTCGGCCCCTGAGAAAGACGCCTCGAAGCAGCTGTCCTAGTCCCAGAAGTGGTTCCCACAGAAGGAGGAAATAAGGGCTCACACGGGGCCGGGCTTTCCCCTGAGGAAGCAGCGGTGGCTTTTCAGTGACAGACTCCTGCAAGGATGAGGGCCAGGGCGGGCCAGGGCCCCAGGGGACCAGGCCAGGAGAGGAGCCGACTCTCTCGGAGGAAAGGAGGGCATTGTGAGTCCCTGTTTACGGGGCGCCGTGGCCCTGACCTTGCTGCTTGTCAACAGGCCCTCGGGCCCCTCCCCTCCCACCAGCCTCACGCTTTTTTGTGGAATCAGCCCATTCATAATTTTATTTGGGGGTGGTTTTTTTTTGCGGCCTCCAGCCCCTCCCCCAACTGGCTCACTTTCAGCATTGTAACCCGGATAGAAAGGCAAGATATCCTTCCCCTTTCCTGGAGCCAGCTTCCTACCCTGGCCTTGCAGCCTCCCGATTCTATTAACCCTTAGAACAGCCGGAGAACGAGGCTCTCCAACAATGACCCCCCGCCCCAAACACACACACACAGGATGGTATTTGCTGGGGACAGAAACCCAGGGTTCCCAGGAAGGGCTTGGGAGAAAAGCAGTTTGGGATCACAGATTTAGCTGCTGGGACGTGGGGAAGGGCTGCAGAACGAGAGGATGGAGCGATGGGGAACTGGGGCCGTCCTGAAAAGGGCTGACATCTCACCAGCCACGGGACACATTTTCAAAGGAACAGTGACAAAGCAGGGGGCGTGCAAGAGGGGCTGCAAGTTGACGAAGGCCAGGACGTGGTGCCCGGAGTGAGGCAGTTAAGTGGAGGTGGGAGATCCGGCCTGGAGAGGACCAGGGAGTCATGCTGCGGGTTCCCTGGCTTATTGGAACACCATGGGGCAGAGGGAGAGGTTTACGCAGAGTAACATAAAGGGCAGAACTTGGACCAGGATGGAAGCTACTGGAGGCCTAGTTCATGTCAATCAAGGAGGCTCCCCATGTTGGAGGTGGGGTGTGCAGCCCTGGGAAAGCCATGCACCTCTCTCTAGAAGCAGAGGCTGGGCACGGGGATGCCAGAAGGTGCCCAGGTACCACGGAGACCAGGTGTCGTGGGACCGGAAGCCGAGGCTCAGGGCCGCACAGAGATCCCAGGGCAGAGCCAGGACGAGAACCCAGGGCTCTGGACTCCGGGAGTTTGAGCTGAGGCTGGCTGCCTCTGCCGGGGTGACGCCTTCAGCCGAAAGGTGGCCCCACGGTAGCTTCAAGCTCCTTCTACACCGAGATGAAAACTTGGAGGACGTTTGGCTTCACCCTCCCTGCTTGGTCTTCCTTCGTAGCACCCTGCATAGTTCGACCCATTTCTTCCCTGATCTGGTCCCTAGCACCTCACACCTTCTCTCCTTGATCCCCGGCTCCAGCTCAGGAAATCAGGGGCTGCCCAGGCTCCCAGCCAGCTTGTTCGCCGCTCTGGAAACACCTCCCTCCTAATTAGCCACCTCCCACATGCTGCCCCCATACCCTGTGCCTCCGTGAGGCCCCCATCTAACTTTGTAACAGCTCACTTGCCCCCAGGGAGCCTGCCCTGATGTGTCCTAAGGGCTCTGAGGGGTTCCTGCCTCTGCGGCAGTGTATTATTTGCGCCCCACAGAGTTATCATATCCCAGAGCTTCTGACTTTTAGGTCTCTGCTCTGTCGTTGAAGAGCTCACTTCCACTCATGTATTCGGGGGCCAGGACAGGTGTATAACTTGTTGACCTTGTGGGGTGGGTGGCCTGAAGCCCACCATGGTTACGAATGGCCTTTTGGTTAGGGTCTCAGTCAGGCCTGCGTGTAAGGATAATGATATTGGTGACAGTAAGAGAAGTGGGCTGAATGGAGGTCAGGTCCGCTCTGGGGAGATGCACAGTGCGTTGAGAGAAGTGGCCTAGCTGGGAGTGGGAGGGATGTACAGGGTTGGGACATTGAGTGATTACTGATGCCCAGAAAGTCTGCTAATCCTGACCCACCGAGGCCACACAAAGGGTAGGGGAAGCAACAGCCTTCCTAGGAAGGCCAAGGTCCCTGACGGGGAACCAGCCTCTACCCCCAAACTCCCCTGTACATGTGATGCGTGTTTATGCCTGTGTGTATGTGTGTGCATGTGTGTGTGTGTATGAACGCACGTGTGTGTGCTTGCAGGCATGCGTGTGTGTGTGTGTGAACGCACGTGTGTGTGCTTGCATGCATGCGTGTGTGTGCTTGTATATGTCCTCATGTACTGCAGGTGGCCGAGTGCCCCGGATGAGGTGAGGAAAGGACTTGGGCCCAGCGGGAGTGTGGAAGCTGCAATTCAGGGCACAAGGTTCTTTACCACCAGTGGCCCCAGCACAGCAGGCACCCAGTTTTACCCGGGAGCAGGTGGGGACACCCACTTCTCCCCACTGCCCACCCCTTCTTCCTTTTGGCCCCTTGTGGGTCTGTCTGCTCTTCTCCTAGAGGCCCCTGCTTTAGAGTGACAGGGGCCAAAAGGATTTGAGAGAGGGGGTGTCTTCTGCCCAGCATCAGCACAAGGGCTCCTGAGAAGCCCTTATACACGGCACGCTGATCTGGAGCCGAAAGACACACTCCTGCGAGTTCCTTCGTGCGTTTCTCGCAGTGGCACCAAATGTGAAGTGCAAACCGTCCCCATCCTGCAGCCTGGTTGCAAGCACTGGCCACGGGCAAGGGAGCCAGAGGGACCAGGGCTGGGATCCTGGCTCAGCCAGTTAACAACTTGGAACTTAAGGCAAAGTCTCTGACCCCCAGTTTCCTGAGATGTAGCGTGGGGCTCTCAGCACCTGCTGGGAAACCTTTGCGGCGATGGAGGAGGTAAAGGACATCAAACATGAAGCACAGTTAGAGTCGGTGCAGCAGCCCTTCCCCTCCCTCCCCTACTGCCTGGGGTCACAGAGAGCACAGCTGGGGCCTAGACTGAGAAGCATGTGTCTCCACCCACCCTCTGTCGGTCTCTAGAAATCTCTTTGCTCAGCTGTCCCACCTCAAGGCTGCCTCTTAGCCAACACTACACAGTCTGGGAATAAGACGAAGTTGAGTAACCAACACCTTTTTCCCACTTTCCTCTTCCAGTTGCCCCCAAACTAGCAAAATCCCGGATCAGAACTAAAAAGGCAGAGGCAGGGTCACCTGGACCCTTCTCAGAGCCCTTGGTGGCCAAGGTCCCCTGACCTCACAGAGCTTCACCTCCCTGAGGTTCTACAAACAGCAACTCAGAGGCCACGAATGGTCCCCGACCCTGCTTCTCACCCTCTCTGTCCCCAGACATCCGCCACAGAGGCATTCATTCCCGCGACACTTATACATCCATTCCCTACTTCCTGAGCCCTGGCCCACGGTGGAGGGCAAGCCCTGCACCCACCTGGTCCTCCCAGAGTTGACGGCTCACGCCCACTCCTCTCCCCCAGCTACAAGCACCTGAGAAAAACATGAAGAACAAGAAAGGCCAGGTGCCCACAATCTGCCCCGTGTCGAGCCCAGAGCCTCCCTGTCATTCCCGAAACACGTCTCCAATCCTGGACTCAGAAGACAGCTGAGTCGGGATCTAAACCCCCTCCCAGCCGAGGCAGGGCCCCTCCTAACAGGAGATGGGAGACAACTGGACAGCACGCCGGGAGGCAGGCCACCGAGACCCAGAAGAAAAAGTCGCGATGTCCCTCGGCAGACCTATTTCCCATGCTTGAGGCAGGCGTGTGACAATACTCTCCTGACCAGACTTTACACGGGTTCCTCTGAGCCCTCTTTGCGACTTGGCCTCAACCCTGGGCTCTGTCTGTTCTTTCAGAGTCTAGTTTTAGCAACAGCCCGGCTAAGTCAGTTTAGAGAGAATCCTCCACCCTCGGCATCCTATCGAATTCCTCAGCCCCCATGACCCCCCAGGTGATATGCCATCACCCAGGCCCGTCTTCAGTGAGAATCACCCTCTTAGATCATTTTAGCAAGAATCCTGCTACCCTTGATGTCTCCTCTTAGTAATTTCTATCCACTGACCCATCCCTCCAAACTGCTCCTCGGCTAGAAATCCCCACTTGTCCTCGCTGTCTTCAGGGTTAAGCCCCATCTCTCTCCCCTATTGCAACAGCCTTGACGCCTATTACGATAGTCCTGAAGTCTTAATATTCTTTCCTTTAACAGGTAATATTGAAAGCAAGCAAGCACATGGGAACACATGTATATGTATAACTGATTCACTTTGTTATGAAGCAGAAACTAACACACCATTGTAAAGCAATTATACCCCAATAAAGATGTAAAAAAAAAACCAAAATAAATAAAATAGCTTGGAAAAAATAAAAGCAAACACGTATCTGTCCTGTCAGGGTGGCTCTGTTAAGTACAAGTGTTTGCTTCTGAGCTCTACCAACCGCCCGGCTGACCACCTTCTGAGGAACACTCGTGAGGATTGCTATTAGCAATACACAGAGTCGGGGCCAGGGGAAATATTCCAGGCTGTTGGATTCCTCTTTCAGGGACTAGAATTTAGAGACAAGGACAGACGTCTTAGCAGCTCCAGGCATCAGCCCTGGCGCTGACCCCCTGGCAGAGTGGGACCCTCACTCCGCTGGAGGCTGGCCAAGCTGACGCCTCTTTATTGAGGACCTGACTCGGCAACGGAGCCTGGGCTCACAGCCACCCTCATCCTCTGACGGTCTCCGACCTTTGGCAGGGGCGCTGTCCAAGGGCCTTGGCGGTACCTTTGGAGCTCTGGTTGCCTCTCGCCTGGGGATGAGCAGGGCTGGTCCTGCCCCCTCTAAACAGAGACTCCCCTCCACGGCCGCATGCAAGAGGAAGATTGGACTCAGCACTGCGGGCGGTTTCTACTCAGCACTTGGGAACTAAGGAGACCCTAAATACAGGCAGACCTCGGAGACACTGCGGGTTCGGTTCCAGACCATGGCAATAAAGTGAATATCGCGATAAAGCCAGTCACAGAATTTTTAAGTTTCCCAGTGCATATAAAATTTGTTTATACTGCGTTGTGCTCTATCGGGTGTGCAATAGCATTATCTAGAAAAACAATGTCATACCTTAATTTTAAAATACTTTAGTGCTAAAAAAATACCACTAACCATCAACTGAGTCTTCAGAGTCATAATCTTTTTGCAGTCTTGACATCAAAGATCATTGGTCACTGATCACCATCACAGATATAAGAAGAATGAAAAAGTTTGAAGTATTGTGAGAATTACTAAAATGTGACAGAATTACTAAAATGTTACCAAAGTGAGCAAATGCTCTTGGAAAAAATGGTGCTGATAGACTTGCTCGACGCAAGGTTGCCACAAACCTCCAGTTTGTAAAGCCTGTACGCGGCCCACTCCCTCCTTTGACAGTTGGGAGTTGAAGCCTTGGGTAAAGCCCCCCACCTAAGGCCAACAGCCAAGACGTGGGCAGAGCCGGGTTAGAATCCAGCACTGGCGTCTTTCCAATGAGTGGGATCCCACACGATCATCTCTGAAAACTCAGAAATGGATTTCACAGTTATTTTTCACCTTGGCAGTTGGGAGAAAACTACCCTCTAAAGTTTTCTTTGTGGGAGGAGGAAAAAATAAGAACCTGCAATTCAGCAGGGAGTACAATTTTAAAAATAAGCCTCCCGGGCAGTGCATTTAATGCCCGCCCCATGGGGATGCTGGGCCCATAACTCAGGAGCACAATGGCTTTTCTTGTTGTGAATGAGTGTAAAGAGCCAGCAGAGGAAACAGGAAGCCCCCAATGCAGTCTGAATGGACCTGTGAACAGGCATAATAAAAGTTGTCCTGGATTTCCGTTACTACCAGGTGTTTCCGCCGGGACTTCTATTCATTCAGGCTGGGGATGGCCAAGGTGCCAAATCTTCCCGGTGACCCCGGCCCCCTGCTCCACTGCCCTGACCTCACGCATCCACGAGGGGCCACCCGGGCCTGGGCTCCTGGGACTGGGTGATGGGCGAGTTTTCACCCCCAGGACCCAAACTCTGTGGCACTGGTTTTAGAGTAAAGGAGAGGGTTGGGAGAGAGGAGGGGGTCCCCAGATTACACCACCCCCCCCCCATGTTTGAAAAGAGAAGCTCATGAGAGGGAACCCAAGGGCACATGGAGACAGGTGGTCACGAGCTACAGGTAGCAGACACAGCGAGGGATTCGGGCCAGGAGCCAGGAGGTCCCACAGCAGGGAGGATTGGGGTTAGAGGCTGAGAAGGACACCCATCAGCAAGGGTGGTGGAGACACCTCCACACAAGGCAGAGGCATGTGGGAACAGCCAGAGGCAGGCACCTGCAGCCACTCACGGGCCCTGTCTCTCCCCGCAGGGCACTCTCTTGCCCTTGAGCCTGTCTCTCCCTCCCAAGCCTGCCCCTTGGCTCCCAAATGAGAAGGTTGGATGGAACACGCTGCCCATTTGGTGCTGCCTTCTGTGATCTGAAGTCAAACTGTAAGACAGGAACACCTCTAACCAAAGGGAAAAGGAGACTGCGGTCTCAGACGCCCACATGACCAGGTGGGGCACAGACGTGTGACGTCGGCATGATGTAAGAGTGGACAGTGGGGGCAGGAGTGTTCCAACAGGATGCAGGCTACAGAACACACACCTGCCCCCTGCCCAGGGAGGACCCCACCCAGGGCAGCCCTCCAGCACCAGATGCTGAGGAAGCTGCTGAGATGGCAAGGCTGCCCTTTAACCATCTTAATTGACCACATTCATAGAGATGCCGCCACAGCAAGGAGGGGCTTTGTCGTTCTGAAATGGGGACGGGGGAGTTTATTCTCTTGAGGTAGAAATACATCATAAATGACACAGTCGATGGTTTACAACACACACCATGACAAGAATTGATGGACCAGCCGCGGCCCTGATCCTGCACAGGGAATCAATCGCTCCTCCCCGATCACAAGTAGAAAGGCCCACCTCCTCCACGAAGCCTGCCGTGACTGCCCAACCCCGGGGGAAGCTGCCTGGAACCCACAGATAGCTGACCCCATGGGCACCAGAACATATAAGCCGGGATCATTTCTCTTTGGCAACATCACTGTAGCAAGAGGAAGACCCTCCAGCTGGAAACCCTGAGTCCTACCACTTCTAGCCTCTTGGTTCCATCTGCAGGACAGGTTGGTGAGCCTTGCAGTAAACATGGACTAGGAACCAACTGGGAACAGAGCAGCCCTCTGGTTGCCAGTGTTTGGAGAGCAAGTGGTGACTATGGACAGTCCAGGTGTCTGACTGATATCTTTATTAGTCACCTAAGGCCTTCGGTAATCAGTCATTAGAGTTATGCGTCCATCACGGCATCCAAGATAACGTACCACCCTGGGTACCAGGTGGTGATGATATGGCAATGGTGATGTTGCTGATACATAACTAAGCAGCTTCAGAGTGAATACAGAGCGCTATGCTTCTTGGACCATATGTCTTATTTGGGCTCTAGTGACTATATGATGTAAGAAGGGTGTGTATTATTCTGCAGGGAAGAGCACCGAGGCTCATAGAAGCATGTGGGTCGTATGTGTGTCCAAGTTTTCACAACTAGTAGGTGGCAGAGATGATCTTTTCTTTCCCCAGCCAAGAGATGCAGGTCTGCAAAGCACTGTCTACCATGGCAGCATCAACCCAGGAGATGCTAAGTGGGCCGAATATCGTCGTCCATACTGGGGAAATCTGCTGGGCTCTGAAACACCCCTGGGACTGGATGACTTTGGCTTTTCTTAAAGCAAACATGGGAACCCACGTCCTTGGGAAGCTGAGTGCGCCCAGGGCCTCTGCCAGGCCTCGAAGGATGGTCCTGCTGCCCTCCCTTCTCCATCCTTCAGCCTGCACACGTGTGCTGGGCACGGGACCACGGGGCTCAGAGAAGACAAGAAGTGTGGTAGGAAAAGAGCGCCAAGCTGGAGGCCAAAGTCTGCATCAGATCGCAAGGCAGCCACATACCAGCTGTGTGGTCCTGGGTCAGCACCTTCCACTCCGACACTAGTTCCCTCATCCATAAATGAGGGAATTACGCTGGATGTGCTCTTGCATTCTTCCAGTTTTATCACTGAGGGAGTCCACAATGGCTCCAGTGCTCTTTGGGCTCCACTTGTACCTTCCAGAAGCCCACTCAGTGGAGGCTGCTAAGATGACATTCTCGGGCTTCCCTGGTGGCGCGGTGGTTGAGAGTCCGCCTGCCGATGCAGGGGACACGGGTTCGTGCCCCGGTCCGGGAAGATCCCACGTGCCGCGGAGCGACTGGGCCCGTGAGCCATGGCCGCTGAGCCTGCGCGTCCGGAGCCTGTGCTCTGCAATGGGAGAGGCCACAACAGTGAGAGGCCCGCGTACTGCAAAAAAAAAAAAAAAAAAAAAAAAAAAAACGGAAGATGACATTCTCTTACTTGGAAGAATAAAAATATGAGAGCAGGAGGCCGCTGCTGCTCCAGTGGAGAAGCTCTCTCCCGTCTGCTCTTGCTGTCCAAATCTCAGCCACGCCCAGGTCAAGCCTCTGGTGGGAAACAGCCTCCGCCTGGCCTCCCCCTCCCCTACCATCCCCACATCCCTGCTGGCCCCACCTCCCCATCCTACTCCCAGGGCACTGTCTGCCTCACCCTTTCTACAGCCAAGCCACATCACCTGTGGTTTTGCAATTTCTAATCTGAGCTCTGATTCTCCCTTTCCAGAAAGCTCCAAAGGCACAAACTGGGATAGCCCCGCCTTCCACCCCTCCCAGGCTCCCCTAGGCTTGGAACTTACCTGGTGCTGGCTGTGGATTTCTTTCCGATGCTCATGCTTTTTGGAAAGGTGTGGTGTGGAAGGTGGGGAGATCTGGCAGGTTGGGGTCACCAGGGGTTCATGCAGATGTTGTAATTTTGCACCTGGGTTTCTGACTTGGCTTGTCGTTGCTGCCAGGGCTGAGGTGGCTGAACCAGCAACAGAACAACAAACCCCGGGGCTGAAAATTCAGTTATGGAATCCAACTGGAAGGAGGATGGGAATATGGTAACCAGGAAAATCACTGCTTTCATGCCATGGGGGACAGGGGGAAGGAGTAGACAGACAGAAGAAGCACAGCATCTCAGTCAGTTTGGGCTGCTATAACAGATTACCATGGACTTAGTGGCTTAAGTAACAAATTCGTTTTTCACTGTTCTAGAGGCTGGGAAGTCCAAGGTCAAGGTGCCAGCAGATCTCACATCTGGTGGGAACCTGCTTCCTGGTTTTCAGATGGCCATCCTCTTGTTGTGTCCTCACATGACTGAGAGCAGAGAGAGAGGAAGCAAGCTCTCTCCTGTCTCTTCTTATAAGGGCACTAATCCCATCATGAGGGCTCCACCCTCATGACCTAATCACCTCCCAAAGGCCCCACCTCCTGATACCATCCCACTGGGTGTTAGGATTTCAATATATGAATTTGGGGTGGACATGAAGAAGCAAATAACTCATTACAATGGTAGAGCTGAGAAAGAGTTCTGGCCTGGCTCCTGCCAGGGCAGACAACAGAGTCAGTAGAAAAAAGACTCACAACATCTCTCTCTTTCTCTCTCTCTCTCTCTTTGTCTCTCTCTCCCTCCACCCTGTTCATATTCTCCATAACAGCTATCAAGTTATCACCACCTGAAAAGATCTTGTTTATTATTCCTTCACTGTTTCACTTTCTGCTTCTTCTCCTCGAGAGCTTGCCCTTGTTTATTATGTCTGCCACTGTGTTCCTAGAGCTTAGATGGGTACCAGTTGGCACTCAAATGATTTGAGTGATTTCTTCATTAGGAATAAACCCTTGTTATTGTGGACAAAGAAGGTCGCCTGCCACATCAATAAATAAAGGATGTTGTGGCTGTCAAGCCATCAGCCGCTGTGCACCCCGAGGGGATTCAGGATGGAGAGAAAACAGGATACTGGCCCTCAATAGTTAGGGTGCATATCAGAGGAATGATATCAACGAGCCCAGACTCTTGTATTTTCCGGTACCTAGAAAAGCGCTAAATTCATTAACTTGAGATGTCTGGTTTTTCTTTAATTAGCAGTAATCTTTTGATGTTCAACTACTGGGATTTTTTGGCAAAAACTCCTATATGTGCTGGCTCCACCCCTACCTTTTTGGAACAGTCCCTCAGAGCTATCTGAGAGGCTGTCTCCTGGGCTTACGTCCTCAGTATGTCCACCAGATAAAACATAATTCTCAACTTTTACGTTGTGCATTTCTTTTCAGTTGACGTTATCATTATCCCCAACTTACAGTTAACAGAAATAGAGGCTCAGAGAAGTTGTTATGTGTCCATGACACACAGCCAGTAACAGGCAAAACCCCATCCCAGGTCCTGGGATCCCTAGTTGAGGAACCATCTCCTGAATCTTGTGACTTGCTTCCTTGTGCCTGAAGACAGTGACAAGCTCAACTCAGATGTCTTCTCCTCCTGGGAGCTCTCTCAGCTCTCCTGAGCCCCAAAGAGTCAAGGAGGTTGCAGCACCCTTGTGGCTTAGTCGGTTACCACAATGCCCTGCATTTTAGTTGGGGGCTCACCGTCTCATTTTCTTCTCTAGTTTGTCATCCAGTTCAATCAATATTTGTTGAGGTCAGTGCACACAGATAGGGTGCTGGATAGATTCCACCCAGCTGAGCCCAGCTGTGGTTGGTCACTGACCCGCCCTGAAAGTCAGCACCTGGTCCCCAGCACCATGATCCCACATAGGTTCAGGGCCTGTGGACAATTGAAACCCATCTCCTCTTCCTTCTATCGGGGCCCCTCCTGCCCAGCAGATTCCTCACACAGGGGGTCCTGGGCTGGTCCACCTTGGGCCTGTTTCCCTTGATGACAAAGCTCCCACTTTTCTGCAGGCCTGAGGCAGAGTCAATGCCTGCTCTAAGGGAGGTGCACAGAGACTTCGTTTCTCCAGGTTGCTCTCTTGCCAGGGAGTAGAGGCTGGAGATTGGTGGCTGAGGTCCAGTCAGGGCCCTGACTTTCACATGCCAGGCCTGGGAGCAGAACTGGGTGAAAGTTCCCAGCTGAGGGGATGCCCCCTTTCTCCCCCAGCCTCTCCCTCCAGCCTGTTCTGTATCCCCGGGCACCAGCACCTGATCCCTGGACTCACCCAGGCTGTCTACCTGCTGCTCCTCACGGGTATTCCTCCAGAACCCTGTTCTCCCGTGACTGGGCCTGCGTCCTTCCTCACCTTCCACCTCCTCTCCTCCACTCAGTCGGACAGTGCGAACCCACTCAGGTCACGCAAAAGCCACGGCTACTGATACACGTCGAGTCAGGGCCGGGCTCCCGTCTGAGGGTCTGTCTCATCCTCCATCAACCAAGGCAGAGTGGCTCCAGGGGAACAGCTATCAGGCCTGGGCTCTCACCGGCTCCCCACGGACAACGGCCAGTGGCTGAAATTCTGTGAGCCCCAATTTGGCCAACTGTCACATAGAAATAGCCATCTGTATCTCAGTCAGTTGTTTCGAGAACTAGTGGGGAAATGCCTGGCTCAAGTGGGCTTTCTACGTGCAGAGTCTTCTGGGACTTCCCAGGCGGTCTAGTGGTTAAGACTCCATACTTCTACTGCAGGGGGCGCGGGTTCGATCCCTGGTCAGGGAAGTAAGATCCCACGTGCCACACGGCGAGATTAAAAAAAAAAGTGCAGTCTTCTTCTGGAAATGGAAATAGTAATTCCTACCTTGTGAGGCGGGGTGAAGATTACATGGGAAGATGCATACACAGGAGGGTCTCAATAAATGACAGCTACTGTCATCAGTAAAGACAGCAAATGGTAGCTGTTGTCATCAATCGATTCAGTGGTCTTTCTTGAGGGGACCCCGCTCACGAACACCCAAGGGCCTGACACTATTCTCTGGGCTTCCTGCCCTCAAGCAGGTGCGGAAGGGGAACTCACAGAGCTTCTGCACCTTGAACTTGTCAACCCAGTGCCCCTCACGGGGAGGTGGGGTTTAGGAGAAAGAGCCTTGACTTTGGAGTCTGATGGTTCCGTTTGAAATCCGTCTTTCACCACTCGAGCGGTGTAACCTTGGGCACGTTACTTAATTGTGCTGACCCCCCCTTCATTTCCCCATTTTCAAAGCAGGGTCATAAGGAAAGTTTTCACAAAAGAGCCATCATGTGAATTAGGCCTGGAAGGGCGAGTAAGATTGCGAGAAATGGAGAGGAGGAGAGAGGCCGGGATGGAGGAGGGTTGGAGGGATATGAGGGGTGGGGGACAGCAGCCTCGCTGGTCAGAGGGCAGGGGCCCCACATCACAGAGGTCTTGACCAGCAGCGGGGCAGGACTCTTCCTCTGCAGCGGAAGGGGACCCAGGAAGGCTCGAGGGACAAGGGTCGTCTGCCTCGACCCTCCTGGCCTGTGTTGGAAGTGACATCGTGACACTGCCAGCACCTGCCCTGGGGGGGGGGGGGGGTGTCCGTTCTCGGCAGCCAGAGCAGGGAGCCCGGGGTTGTTTCACGCTCCTTCACGCCTCTCTACAGGTGAGCTGGGGTAGCTCGGACGTGAACTTGGCTGCTGGGATTTCCTCCTCGTTACTCCTCTCACTTGCCAATGCCAAGGAAAGCAGAGGGAGGCGGGCTCAGTCACTGAAAGCGTGCCCCTGAGAATGTGCAGGCAGGGTTATGAGGACGGAGCCAGTAGACCACTTAGTCAGGGGAGAAACACATGATCTGGTTATTCTGAGACTTGGGTGTTGAGGGCCACAGGGCAGCAGAAGGCCGGACCAGAGGTCTGGCTGAGTCAGAAGGCTGGGGGCCTTCCTTGGGTCAAGACCAGGCTGGGCGTAAGACCATGCAATCGGCCACCCTGTGTGCTAGAAAGAGCCCTAGACATGGGCTCCAGCGATCCAGACCTCAGCTTCTCTTCTGCTCCCTCGACGGATCAGCTGTGGAATCAGGGGGCAAAATGACGCCCGCATGCGCTTGAACCTGCTGCCCCGCATAGTAACAGTGCAGCCTCTCAGGAAAAGCACACGAACACAGCCAGGTTCCTCCATCGGGGGCCCTGCGTTTACACACCTGACATGAACACCATGGAAGAAACCACAGGCCAGAAAGAAAACTCGGATCCAAGGTGTGTGGTCGGCAGAGCAAGCAGGACGGCACAGGCGCGGGGTCCAGGCGCCCCCAGCCCCAAGCCCCACAAGGAAAGGAACCTCCACGTCACAGAGCTGGCTCTGGTCGACGAGGACCCCGAAGCTCTGATCCAGCAAATAACCAGGTGTTCTGGCGGGGTGGGGATGGACAGAGGGGCCACGCCCTTATCATTCCATATAATGGAAGGCAGCCGATTTCTCCGCTGTGGAGACATGTGGACCAGCGTGGGCCACGCCAACCTCACCTCCTTCGAGAAGGGAGGCAGCACAGATTTTCTTTTACTCCCAAGGACTTAGATTAACGGGAACACAGATGTCAGTCTGAGCCCACCGCCGCTGAACGGTGGTATCTAATATGAGTTCGAAATGACCAGCTGTAATGAATGCAGGCAAAGGAAATAAACACTCATCCCTGGCGTCACTGGATACAGTGTGGCGTGTAAGTGGATTCAGCTCTGAGGAGATCTGATGGGGCCGGCCCTAGGCTTGGAGTCAAAGGATCTGATCGAGCCCTGACTACAGGACTCACTGGGTCCATGGTTCTGGGTAAGGGACTTAGTCCCGTGGGCATTCTTCTTCTCACTTGTAAAGTGGGACAGTGGGATGCTATGAACGTGGGGAAGTTGTCTACGGCCGAATGGGACATGGTGCTTTGTGCAAGGCAAAGTGCTGTAGCAACAGGGAGTGCTGTGCTCTTTCAGCTTCTCGGGTTGATTTCCTTGGCCTGAAGACTGTCTTTCTCAAAGCTGTTGTCGTTGGTCTTGTCCCCCCACTACCCTCCCCCTCTCCCTGGTTGCAGGGAAGAGGAACTACCATGAGTGAAGTACGGCAGCCGGTCACGGGCTTCTCCTGGCCCAGACCAGGCCCTGTTCGTGGACAGGGATTGGAGAGAGCATCCAGGGAGCCGGGCACCCCTCCCTCCCACTTGGGGGCAGAAAGCAGTCTCTCTGGGATGGAGTCAGGGAGATGCAGTGGGGAGCAGGACACACTTGGAAAGCCAGGGTTCCCGCTCCAGCCCTGTCGTTCACCTGTTCTGCGGCCTTGGGCAAGTCACACCCTCTCTCTGAACCTCTGTTTTTGGCCTGGAATTATATCTCTAAGATCCTTGCCAGCTCTGATCGCTGACCTTCAAAAACTCCAAATGTAACCCCTTTACTCTTAGAGCTCAGAATTTAATGCTACAGCAAGAAAAATAATTGATTACTTTTTGCCTGCCCCTCTGTCCCACTAAATAATTCCAAGAGTCCCCGTCACCCCAGGCTACCTTCTCTGTCCCTCCTGACACTGGAATGTCCACCCCAGGCCCTGGCACTGCTCCGCGCCCCCCTCTGACCTCCAGACCTTTCTGACCAGCTCTCTCTTCCCAAACCATGAGATTTAGGCACGGGAGAAAGCTCTGGGGTACTCCAATGGCCCCAGATCTCCCTCCCAGGCTATGTCCACACCGACAGGGGCTCCCAATGCAGTGTCCCCACTCACAATGCACCCCAACTTTTTGTTTAACCCAAAAAATCGAGTCATGTGGTGGACACTTCCTTTCAGAAAGAAGTTGGTGAAGGGTGGCGCAGTGGTTGAGGTTCCGCCTGCCGATGCAGGGAACATGGGAAGATCCCACATGCCGCAGAACGGCTGGGCCCGTGAGCCATGGCCGCTGATCCTGCACGTCCGGAGCCTGTGCTCCGCAACAGGAGAGGCCACAGTAGTGAGAGGCCCGCGTACCGCAAAAAAAAAAAAAAAGAAAGAAGTTGGTGGATAAATGAAAGATTCAGGGTCAGCAAGGCCTTCCAGGGCCCTCTGGGTCAGATACCTGGGCGATCACAAGTTCACCTGGTCAGAGACACTGAATCATTCTCCGTGTTAGTTTGATGACACCCAGGGCAGGTTAACTAGGTGGACATGTGTTGACTAAGGGCTGATGGGGAGGGTCCCTCGGCAATAGAGCAGTTTTTTTTGGGGGGGGGAGGCGGGCAGAGGCTGGTTCTCACTGCACTCAGGTAATTGCTAAGGGGCTGAGCCCAACGCTCAGATGCTTTATAGAACAGCCAGTTTTGTTGCGTCTTCTGTAATCCGAAGGCAACGTCATCTGTGCGGCCCTCAGAAGAAACAGAGCAAAGTAGTCTGAACACATCGTTAGGATGTGGCCCTTTACAGATGGACAAGCTAAGGCTTGGCTTCAGGCCCTGGCTTGGACGAGCTCACTCCCACGACTGACAGGACAGGCGTAGGACACCAGTGATGCCGGCAAAGACAGGGGCCCACCTGTCCTGGTGCAGTGCCCAGGGAGGCCTTCGGGGGGCACCCAGGGAGCCAGACACATGGCTCCTGGCCGGCCGCCTATAAATAGCGCCGGGTCTGTATGTGCACACGCCCGGCCACCGTGTACGGGGCGGCGTGCACAAGCCCAGGGCGCAGTGAATGGGGATTGTTGAGCAGGAGATGGCCCGGATTCACGGGCACGGCTTGGGCCGGCGCCAGCCCCTTTTCTCCAAGCAAATCCCATTTCGGCTATTGTGACGATTATGGCTGATCGCTATCTCGGTTGTTTATCCAGTTGCTGTATAGATTGACTTTCTGAATCTCAGGGTTGGGCTGTTTCCATAACAGGAAGCTGCTTGCTGTCTTACTGTTTAAGAAACTCCAGTCCACACAATAGAATCTCAACAAAACCCTAAACACTCCATTTGCCGGGGGAACCTCATTGAATCCAGCTCTTATTGTTTCTGTTATAGGCTGAATCCTGTATTTACAGTCAGAGGGCTGTGTGTGTGTGTGGGTGGGTGGGTGTGCGTGCACACGCATGTGTGGGATATTAAGCCTGGCTTTTCACTTTCCAAGTTCTCCACCTGAGCCTCAGCATAGAGGAAGATGCCAAGATTCCCCAGATGTAAACCTACTGGAGTTGGGGGGGGCGGTGGAGTGGGGACAAGCAGGGCCCTGTCCCTGGAGAGTTTCCTCCTAGTTCTACCTGGGGTCTTGCGTTCAGAAGGAAGTTGGCGTTTGTGTTTTCATACCGAGGCACAAACAGTAGAACAAACACTCAAGCCAACATTGACCCAGGCGCCAAGACCCCTATGGAGGAAACAGAAGATCAAAGGGAAGCACTCAGCTCTGTTTCTGTCTGTCACTATTATTTATTATCTTCTGAGGTGGTTCCCAGGCCCAGAGGAGCTTTCGAGAACCCCTCGAGGCACCTGATTAAATGTCACAGATTCATCTTTGATTTTATCAAGTCTCCCCTCCCGTCCTCTGCAGCCGAGGAGCTTAGAGATGGAGTCTGAGATCTCCAGGGAGAGCGACCTCCTTCATGACCAGGGAATCCCGTGTTTAGAGCCTGGCTGGGAGCTCCTGGAGGCCTCCTCCGCCAAGTTCCTGGCGGGGGAAGTACCACCTTGAACTTGTAAGGACCCGGTGAGATTGCCGACCCTTGGGATGTAATTCTAGATGGAGAACAACCCTGGGTCCCTTGGGGTAGCGTCTCCTGGTTATCTTTAAACCTTGAAAATGTAAACACAGACGAGTTTAGGCATTGTGCCTGGCGTAACCAATGAAGCCAGTGAAAACGACTCGTCAAGTGGTTAAGGGAGTGTATGCACAATGGTCCTTTCTTCCGCAGAGCATAAGCGCTTTTCCTTAATATCGTCCATCCTCATCCTGGGAAGGGGCAGGTGGACCCTGGATTCAGACGTTAAAGCACAGGCTGCAGAGTCCAGTAGGTCCCTCGGGGCATGGAGGCCATCTGCATTAGGCAGACACAGACACGGCTGGGGACCCTTTCTCGGCTTCATGGTGCAACCGGTCTCCCCAGAAGGAGTCCGGCAGAAGCTTGAGAGAGAGAGAAGTGGGGTGGGTGGGTCCCGGAGGGGGCTGACAGGTACTGTAGACATCATCGAGTTAATCCGTTTCTTCACTTTACAGGAGATGGGAGAATGAAGATGAGCGTCAAGCAGTGTGCCTGGGGTCAAGCCACTGGTTAATGGCAGAGCAGCAGGGAGGCTGCCTGTTCCCGCAGCCCCCAGGGAGGGGCATCGGGGAGAGTGAGCAGTCTCCTGGAAGCCCAGGGGTGAAGCAAGTGCCACGCCACCCAGAAAGCCCAGGCACCAGGAACTGTGGACACGGGGATTCGTCTCAGACGGCTGTGCCCAGGTTATCCTAGATCACTCCCCACATTACCACCTCCAAGCGTCTTTAGAAGTTCAGATTTCCTAGGGGGGCGGGGGGCATGAGCCTGTAGACAGAGCCTCCAAGGGAACCATTGCCCTCTGAGCTGTCGTAAAAGCTATTTAGCAGTAGAGGGCGCTGTTTACCTACAATCCAAGCATGAGCCTTGGCCAAGAGAAAGAATTCTGATGCCCCGAGAGTGGTCATCTAGCTGCCTCTCCTACCTCCTCCAAACCATGTCCAAACAAGCCCAATAGAGGCTCAGGTCATAAGTTCACAGAGAGCTCCCTGTCTTACTCAGAGACTCAGTAGCTGTCTTCCTTGTCCAGAAGCCCTTAAACCAACCTGCACCCATTGTGTTACGTTTCCTCTTGTTCTGTTCCACTGACTTTGAACCTCATGTCCATATGGCTTCAGAATGAATTGCTTCCCCGAGATGCCTTCCCTCTATTATTCTTGCTTGCCCAGCATTTTCTACCATGGTAACGTCCCTGCGGTGGGACACAGGGTTGGGTTGGGACAGCACAAATTGGGCCTAATATGAATACAGCAGATTAAATTTAACATTGAGAATTCGGGATACAGCTAGATCTTATAAACGGTAAATAAAGAGCGTTTGATTATCTATTGGGCTTACAGATTAGGAGTCTGGTTCCTATAAATCATAGGCGGAAATCAGTATCACTGTTAGAAAAGTGCCTTCAAGACACTTGAAACACTGAAAATAACCAGATGTCCCTAGTGTTATTCTCAAAATTTTAGTCTCATTTGTGGATAATGTTGACTTTATTTGTTTTGAGACTTGGCCTTGGTCTGTATATGGTGGGAGGTTTACCCTGAAACCAACAAAGTTTAAGTCTCGAGGCCCCTCATGGCTAGCCAAGCGCCCTAGCAGCCTCTATTCAAACAGTACATGTGTTTGTGAAATTTGCAAATGTAAGCTATTATAATCACAAATTGGTTAAGACTGTTGTTTGTTTCCGCTCTGACTTTCCCTCCATCATACCTGCCATCATACACACACACACGTGCGCGCGCACGTGCACTTTAGTCATTTCTGTGTAATTAAATATTGTCAACCGTCTTGGTGTCGAAATGGCTTCCAGGAACACCCCCAATGACCCAGCAGTGCCACAAGACGAAGGTGCAAGGCCACGAGTCGTGCATCAGTGGGAACGTGTCTTAGGGCTCCCAGCACGGGAAGTATGTCCCAAGCAGAGGATAAACAAATATACAGAGCCAGAAGCTTGTCCGGATGATTTTCCTGGTTCCCTGACATTCCTGTTTTTCATCTTTTAAAAATCTTCTACTTGGGCAAAACTATGGAGAAAGTAAAAAGATCAGGGGTCACCAGAAGTTGGGGGAGGGAGGATGGAGTAGGTGGGGCACAGAGGATTTCTAGGGCAGCGAAACCATTTTATGATACTCTGATGGTGGAGACATATCCCTGGACATTTATCCAAACCCACAGAGTTTACGACACAGAGGCTGAATGCTACGGTCAACTAAGGTGATTATGAGGTGTTAATGCAGGGTCATCGACTGTAACCAATGCACCACTGCAGTGGAGGATGTTAATGATGGGGCCACGTGTGGGGGGCAGGGAATCTCTGTACCACCTTCTCTAGTTTGCTGTGAATCTAGAACGACACTAAAAAATAGCCTTATAGAAATATGCAAATCGTTGTAATTCATTTACTCGTTCCAAATAAGTATTCACTAGGAGCCTCGTTATTCACGTGCAGTCAGTCTGTTTTTTAAGAAGTCCTCGGAAAACCTGGGTCTGCCCCGTTTGCACATCATAAATCCTTGCAGCTGTATTAGCTCATACTTATAACCACGTCACTTTCCCATGTGGATTATAAATATCTTGATGAAGAGAATGTATCTATTATTTCCTGTGTTCAGTACATAAAGTTAAACTCTTCATTGGCTGGAGTTGATAGATGCCCCTCATGATTCCCTTTGGCTGTCATCTGTAGGAATTGTGTTACTGGCTCATTGAGTATCTTGTAGAGAATTCTGTCCTGAGATCTCTGGTCACTTGGAGGTGTCTTGAGCTAAAACAGGGGATCACAGGAAGCAAATAATTATCCACGTTAATAGAAGGGAGCAGCAAAGAGTGAACTACCCGTTCCAGAGACTTTAGAACTGCGTTCCTGCTACAGTGAACAAGATAATGGTCGTACCGCTCCGATGCTCCCACCGCTATTAATGACCCTGAGAGTCATTACCTCACAGACTGAGTGACATTACCTCTTTTTGTTTCTAGAAGTTTCCAAGTCCACTCCTTCCGGAAGGCAATATTAGTGAACATTATATCTCGTTTTCTCCAAGATCCTGCTTGCCTAGCATAAAAGAAATGGGCTTGTATCAACAACACAGATTCATGACGGTGAATCTTTCTTCCCAGAAAAGCCACAATTCCGATTCTCCCAGAGCAGGTACAGAAGAGTGGAAGATAAACTGGGGATGCGGCTTGTCTGGTAATTCTTGCAGGGACCGTCCCTGAAAGAGATGCCTGTCATATCAGCACCTGCCAGCAGAGGGCGAGGCGTCCCAGCCGGTGGGAACGGAGTTGGCCGCCAGGCCCCGGGTTCTTTCCTTGGTCCAAGCGGATTACCAGGCCGGCTCTGCCGACTTCCCCATCTGCACCCACAGCCCTGAGGAGGGGGCTCCACCACAGGAGGCTGCAAAGAGCTCTGGGCCTGAATGTCTGACTCTGCTCTGGGGACCTCAGACTTGGGGCATCCCTGTGCCCTGGGGAGCCACCTCCAGCCTGCCCGTCTCCTAGAGGATTCTGGAAAAGATGCTCCAGAGAAACTCTAGGGAATGAGAAAGATCCAAAGGAACCCCCCCCCCATTCCCAGTCCTGTCTGAGCATCCCAACGACCTCCCTGCAGCATCCCGCACCCCACAACGGGTCTTATATAGAGGCGCCAGATATAATACAGGACACTCGGTTCAATTTGAATCTCAGACAAATAAAGAATAATCTTTTGGTATAATCTGTCCCAAATATTGCAGAGGACATACTGCTAGTTTACGAATAATTCTTTATCTGAATTCCAAATTGAGTTGGGTGTCCTTTCTTTTTATTTGCTAAATCTGTACCACGCCAGCTCTCCTGAGACGCCTAGAATATTCTAGCCCAGGGCAGACCAAAAGCAAGCTTCCCTCTCCCTTCCCCCAGCCCCTTCGTCCCGAAAAACTCTGGATAGGATTTGCTTTATTAGGTCTGCTCTAATCTAAACCACTCACTTCACACACTTTCATTTCCTCAGCCTTATTTGGGCCTGTCAAGAAAACAGGCAGGGGACTTCCCTGGCGGTCCAGTGGTTAACACTGCGCCTTCCAATGCAGGGGGAGCAGGTTCGATTCCCTGGTCAGGGAACTAAGATCCCACGTGCCTCGGGACCAAAAAACCAAAGCATAACACAGAAGCAGTATTGTAACAAATTCAATAAAGACTTTAAAAAATGGTCCACATCAAAAAAAAAAAAAAAAAGGAAAACAGGCAGGCCTGCACCTACACAGAAGGAAACAGAGATGCGGAGATTCTGACTGTGCAGGACATTGGCCTTGAAGGAGAGACTTGAAGAGGCTGCCTGTACCTGCAGATACCACAGCTGGTAAAGGGGGTGCTCAGAGTCTCCTGCCCCTTCCTCCCAAGCACCAAGATGCCCCCAAAAGCGCATGGCCGTGTGCCATGTAACCCACCATGGGCTCTGGGACAAGCCTGAAGGACCCCGACTGTGCAGGCAGCCCCGCCAGCAGGACACCTGGGCCGGCCTCGGCCTCCGTGGCAGCCACGCCTTCCTGTGCAGCCGCTGCAGTGTGGAGGATGCTGATAACAGGAACAATGAGGCAGGACTGGGACAATTAGCCCGCTGAGGGACTCTCCCGAGCCGGGCGGGATGGAGGAAGGATCTGCAGGTCCCAGGGGCCGCGCCGGAGACGGCCGCACGGTGGGGCTGTGAGGGGGGAGCCCAGGGCCCTGGGAAGGAGCTGCGAGGGCAACCTCGGCCTTGCTCCACACCCCCCCGAGAGGCCCCTCTCTCTCTGTGGGTAGGGCAGGGGCAGACAGGGAATCATGACCCCAGGAAGGGACCTTCCAGCCTTCCCTGGACAACAGAGCCAGCATCACACAGCTGGAGCAGGGAGCGAGTGGCTCCCGGGATGACCGCAGCTCTGACCCCTGGAGGCCCGTGACCTATGACTCACGCTTCTGCTCTCTGGCCTGTCCCGTGCCCGGCAGGAGGGCTCTTCAACACCCCCAGGCGTGCGGAGCGCCTGGGTGCACACGCAGGACACCCCAGCGGGCCTGCCAATCCCGCAGGTAGACAAGCCGTCGGGGCCGCAGAGAGACAGAGACCTTGCGGCTTGGCCAAACGTGAGGCCAAGTTGTCTCGGTGGCCGAGTGCCTGCAGACGCTGACCGAGTCACCCCGAGGGGAACCGCCTCTGCTCTTAGCCAGGAGCGGCTGCGAGACATCCCAGGTGCCACCGTCGCTTCATTTATGGCTCATGGCCCGTGGTAGGTATGGAGCAAAGGGCGTAGACTGTATGATCCAATCTCCCCAGGCCAGAACTGGAGACCCCAGGAGGAGCGGCCCAGGGGATAAATGATGTGCCTTGAGGATATATGTCTCTTTCCTAAATCCAGACTGAGTCTGCGTCTTTTTATTCATTGCTTAGTCCAGCCTCATACTGAAAAGGACTTACAGCAACCTACAAGATGCAGACAACGTAACAGGATAAAACAAAATGAAGAAGAAAGTTGAGGGGAAAAGAAAACAAGGGAAGACAGGTTAAGCAGAGCCAGGAGAGAGGGTGGCGTCCCTCGCGGGTGAGGGGTTCAGCCACCACCAGGAGGGAGAAGCCCCATCGATCACAGGTTGTTTGGGAGGAGCAAAAACACAGCAAACAGAAACACCAAAATGTGGTTTCTGACACGAAAACCAAAGACCGAGCCTCACCCAAAATCCTCCTGGAAAGAACTCAGAGCAGGACGCTGGAACCCCCCGGGGCTCCAGGACCCTGCTTGTCAGAGCTCCTCCCAGGGCCAGGCAGGGGCCAGCCATGAAAGGCCCCACAAGGAGGCCACTGAGGCAGGGCCCGTGCACCCTGCCATCGGCTGTTTCAGCTGAATTTTAAGGCAGAATTCTAAGGGGCAGATGCTAGAGGATGGAGAGAAGTGGCGTGTGGTGCAGCCCCCAGGTAGCCTTCCACTGGCCCGTTTGTCCCCGTTGAACTCTGGCTACGGATGGGGTAGCTCGGAGAAGGTGTTTCTCCTGGGCCCCACCCCGGGAGGGCCCCTGTGTGAGTTCCTGCTTCACCGCAGGCCTCTCTGCTAAGCGGTGGGCCTGGGCGAGGCTGCCGTCTTCTTGCGAATGATGAGACGTTCGGGAGGCCCCTCCCCCCCTCCACCCCGGAGGCTAGAAAGGCCAAGGCCCCAGGTCAGATTGGGCCTGGCTTGATGCAAGGTCTGTCTGGTCAAGGGCAGGTGACAGGGCCTTTACCCACCCTAGCCCACCTCCCCAAAACTTCCCCTCGCCAACATCTACACTTGTCGGTGAAACTCATTTCACCTTAGACACATCATCTGTGCTGGGGAAGGGCAGCATCCTTGCTGGCAGCAGACCGGGCCCCTCCTCGAGGGTTAGCCCCCACCAACCGCCCAGCCTAGGAACAGCATGGACGGCAGTGATCAGAGAGGTGTGGGTCAGCCCCCAGCATAGCCTTGGGGATGAGTCATGGATCCCAAACACAGCGCTGCCCCCAGTTCAGCAGGAGTCCGGCACATTCTCCAGGTTGGGGCCAGGATACCTTTGCACTGGCTCCCCGCTGGTCCAGCGGGGCCGGCTGCCTCTCCACGGGTCAGCTCGGTCAGTCCCTGGCGGTTCCTTCATCCACAGAATCGAGCACAGGACCCCAGAGCTCCCTGTTAGGGACTGTTTTGTCAGCACTTGCCATGCAGTCAGCAAAGGTGACACCAATTACTTGTGTCACAGCTCCTGGAGAAGATAGAGATGTATGAAATCGACGTGGGAGCCATCCATCAAGGCCTGAGGGGGGCCAGGGGTCTGTCACGGTAACAGGGGGTTGAGGGGAGCCAGGGTCTCTCAGGACAGCTGGTTGGCAAAGTGTGTTCCATCATCAGAGCTGACGCCTTGGCACTGGGGCTCAGCCAGGGTGACGGACAGACCAGACCAAAATGTCCCCCTTCCCCCACGTGCCTGGGTCTGGTCAAGCTGGACCCTCCCTGCTTCCTAAACCTCTGGGCTTTCAACCTTCTGTCCCTCGCCTGGAATCTCCCCAGCCAGGCTCCCCACTGGTCCCGTCAAGGCCCCACTCTTTTGTCAAAGTGCTGACCGAATGGGTTCTCTTTTGTGTAACCTTCCCCAGTTTACTCCCTGCCAGTGGAAATGTGCTTTCTCTCCTCTGTGTGAATCAGGAGCCTCTGTACCCACTCAGACAAATCATTTCCAACCTGTCCCAAGAATAACTCATTTATTAAATACTCACGATGGCATGTCCACAGTTATCACACCGCTTAATTCTCATAGCCACTTAGACAGGTGGGCATTAGGTCCATTTTGGTAGATGGTAAACTGAGGCTCAGAGACTCAGAGACTTGCCCAGACCACACAGTTGGTAAGTAGGGTGTGGCAGGTGGGCAAACTGTGGGTACAAAGGAAGGCGCGACAGAGGGGTCTGCCGGCGGAGCCTTCGGGCTCTACCGACGTGCCCCCGGGGACCCTGCGCTAGATGGAGCCCTCCCTCGGGACACAGGGAGGCTGAGATGGTCCATACTGGGAAGTCCCAACAGCCGCAAGGAGGATGCTGGTCTTGCAGAAGAACCTTCCAGGGCTGGGGGAGGCCAGCACATGTCTGCTGGCTGTGGAGCCCCACCTCCTTTTTGGCAGCTGGGGCCCGGCTTCCAGTTTCCCCTGCAGAGTCAACTTGGGACGTCACTCTAAGCCTAGGGAATTCGAGTCTTTCTTGTAAAACGTGATGCCCAGGTGAGAGCTGCTCACACTGGGCGTGGTTTGCACCAAACCCCAAGATATGCTGGGGAAAGAGGCTTTGTCCACGGCGAGGGGCTGTCTTGGCCTAATAGCCATCCGTCCCCTCGGGGTCTCAGAGCCCTGCTCCCGGCCATCACACCCTGAGCTTCTCTCCACGAGAGGCCTTTTACCAGAGGGTTTCTCAGTCCTGTTCATCTGTCCGTATCAGTTTCCTCATCCATCACATGGGTACAGCGGACCTTCCGTTGCTTCTTCACTGGGTCGTTCTGCAGGCCTAAGGAAGCCAGGCTTTGTGAAATGTGCCCCTCACGTGTGAGGGGTGGTCTGGTGGGTTCCTACTGTCTACTTTGAGGGATTGCGGGGACGGGAACAGAACTCCAAGCTGTGGAGAGGTGTATGTCTTAGCCAAGGTCAAAAACGGCTGAGGCCGGCGGCTCGCAGGCCCTAGCCCGGGACCGCTCAAGAGGTTTTGCAGAATGACCGGTACGTGGCCCTGGCTCTCAGATGGGAAGTTCAGGGAGATGGCCCAATCCAGCCTCAGAGCTGGAAGGGACTCTCAGAATGCTGCAGGTGAGGACATAGGCCCAGAGGAGGGAAGGGGCTGTTCTAAAGTCACCCAGCTCAGCTCACGACAAAAGACCCAAGACAGGAGCCCCTTCCCCACGCTGCCCGAGCGCCCCCGTCCCCATCAGCGGGGCCTTCCAGGAGGCAACAAGTAACCAGCACAGAGTTCCTCCTCGTTTTCAGTGTACGCGTCCTGCATTCAAGAGATTGTTTCGCTGTGGCAGTTCGGGATCCACTCATCTCACACGCCCTTCGAAGGACTCACGGAGGGCAGCACGCGGCAGGAAGCTGAGGCCAAATGGGGGCGGCACGGCCCGTGCCGGCGGCATTCCTGGACCCTCCACCCTGTGGTCACACGGCCCCGCACTGCCCCGCATCCCAGGCCGTCAGGCTGCTGGCCCGGCTTCTCTCTGCCTGATTTTCCTCATTCCAGCTCTTGATACCTCGGGCGACTCCCAAATTATAAAACACATCCAACACACCCAAATCTTCGAGCTCGCCTCCCTCCCTGCAGGGGACACCAGGGGTTGGAGAGTGCAGCCGTCAGCAATTTTCTTATTTAAAGTGACCCTGTTGTATTAATTAATTAAGCCTCCTCCATGGCTTTTCAGAGAGAGAGGGCAGAGAGTTATTCCTCTTAGAGCTGGGGGTGGGGGAAGGCAGGCCAGCTTCACCCCATCCATTAAAAGGAAACGTGGATGCAGAAACACGGGGTCCCGAGGAAGGGTTGCCCATCCCTCCACACTCCTGAATAGAACCCGGATGGTCAATCCGAAAAGGTTCCACATTCCCATCCTTCCCGGCCCACAGGCTGCAAGGGAGGGGCTTCAGAGGTGCAGCAGGACATATCGGAAAGGGAACGAAAACAAACAAAAACAGCCTAGAAGATGCGAATCGGCTCAGGGAGCGGCGTAATGGGAAGATTTCAGCGTGATGTATGGTGCCGGGGATGTTATTAATGGTTTGCTGATTTTTACCTTTAAAACCTTTGGGCAGATTATTTATTATGTCCTTGGCATGCCTATGATCTATGGAGGGGCGCTGATCTGCGAGCACGGCCCCCCATGTCCCCACTCCCCTACAGCTTCTAATTAGGCTGTGAAGCTGCCCTCCCCGAGGGGCAGCCCCGGCTCTGAGGCTCTCCAGCTGCGGAGCCAACTCAGGCCTACAAATCAGGAAACCCAGTTTCCAGGCCCAACTCTGCATTGACTTGCTGTGTGACCTTGGGCCAGGGCGGGATGTCTCTGGACCTCTGCGCACTTATCTCTCAAGTGACGCGGGGCTATAAACGGCAGAGCCAAGATGGAGCAGGTATATGGTCATCTTAGACCGAAAGTCTCTTGCTTCTGGGACACAGAGAATGGGAAAGCAGCAGGGCTCTCTCGATAGTTCATTGTCACCAGTCCCAGAAGCCAAGTGTCTCTGGGTAAGATGGGAAGTCAGCCTTTCTCATTCCGGCTCATCTACTGTGGCTCCACGGGGAGGGGATGTCTGGACCCTGCAAGGACCTCCAAGAATGACCCTCCAATGCCCCAGGTCACCCTGCTGCTGCTGGTTAGGGACACAGCCAGGACTAGAAGCAGATTGCAGCAAGGAAAGCCACCTTGACTGTCGGAGTACAGGGCCTCAGGCAGAAACACCGGATTAGAAAAGACCACACCCCTCGTGCTGGCCTGGACCCCCTCCCCCGGGAACCCAGGGGTCCTGGTAGTCCCGGCTTCTCTCTGCCTCGTCCAGCGGCTCTCCAGCCCGACAGCAGCCCTCCCCTCTCTTAGATTCTCCGTTACCCCTCCCTGTGTTTTGGGGACCTGGTGGGGCTTTGAGCCAGGGCCAACCTGAGGCCTGGTCCTCCTTGAGCCCAGGAAGACACCTGCCCTCACACCGGCCAAAGATCCAGCCTATGTCTTTGGAAGTTCCTCAGGTGGTCCCAAGATTCCCACTCCCACCCTCCTCCATTCTGAACAACCTCTTCTACCTTCCAGAAGAGGTGTCTCTCAGGTCATCAGGGCCCCCTTCTCAACTAGGCAGCATTTCTGCGACTCTCAGTTTCCTTCCTGCCCTACACCTACTGCCCGCAGACACCCCCCAACAGACCACATGACTCCTTGTGTTTTCTTCTAATTGCTGTCACCCCCATCCTACAGCCCCCAACCCCCAGCCTCAGCTCATGACAAACGCCTGGAGAATACCCAGACCACCACCGCCCCCAGTCAAAATAGCTCATGAAAACTGGCCTTTCTACCGCTACAGTTGCTGTTGGGACCACTTCCGCGGCATCTCCCAATTTTCTTAGCCACCGTCTGGGTTTCCTGCTGTCGCTCCACCCCTGGGCACACAGAGCAGGAATACTGCTCTGTTATTTCACTTGTCCATCAGGAGGGCAGCACTGCTGACTGGTGAGCCCCGGGTGGGGGGGGCGGGGCCACAGGAGGTCTAGGGAGTGGGACACCTGGGGGTAGCACTTTCATCTCTGCATCTTCAGCAGCTGGCCCAGAGCCTGGCTCGGAACAGCTGCTCATTATAGGTCGGATAAAAGAACTAACAAATGTCAATGGTCCTGGTGTGTAGTGTGCCCTGCAGTGCAGGTCCAGGTAATGTGGGGAAGCCGTATCACTATGAGCCTTTGCTGTTGTGACATGTGATTGCAGCGAACCCATCCGTACAAGTCCTAATCTCCGTCTGTAAGAGCAGCTTCATAGTGGGGGTGAAGAGCCTGGACCTAGGCGGGAATAGACTCAGTTTATCCTGTAGATGTCTTCTCTCCTCACCCTCGTCCCTTAAATTCAGAAGTTTTTGTGGGTCTGATTCTGTTATGTATTTGGGAGGGTCAGGTGTGCTTGGAAGGCTGAGATCAAAGAGGGGAAGAGAGATCATTGCTCCTTCATGTCAGAACAAAACACCTGCACAGCATTTCCACTTATCCCTGGGTCCCCAACCTTTTCTGGAGCTGCCTGCCCTGTCGGGGCCTGTCTCTCAAGGGCAAGGAAGAGCTCGCCAAGCTGAAGCCGATGTAGGGCTCAGCCTTTTCCAAGAAAAATGAGTCACTTCCAACTCTCACCCATCCCACCTTTTATCCATGGCAGCCAGCGGGCGTCTGACCCTAAGGTCTGTCTTTTCCCGGAACTGCTGTGATGATGAAGCTTCAGGAGGTCGCCCAGTTCATCCCTTTGCCTTGAGGCAGGTGATCCCAAGCCAGCCTGGAATGTTACAAGGCCCTATCACTCCTTCTCGGATACGAGGGGAGAGTCATAACTCAGAAGTGGGTTGCTCGTCTACGCCTGGCCCTGTGCCTCTGGGGAAGCCGCTACGCTCCCGAACTTCAGTCTGGTCGGCTGTAAAGTGAAGCAATAGTAATACCCGTGGCTTCTGGGGTAGAACCGCCCATCCTCGTGAGGGACTGGCCCCAGGGTGGCCGGGCGTTCAGCACGCTGGGCGCTGCACACCACACCACAGGCGCTGCCCATCGTTGTGACGGACAAACACATTCAATGCTTTTCCCAGGCTGCCCACGGTTGGAAAACCACAAGTTCCTTGTTCTTTAAGAGCAACAGGCCAGTGGGGCTGTCAGGGATGCCGCCGAGGAGGACGGGCCCTGGGGTGCGGAGGCGCTGGCTACGACAAGGTGTGAACCTGGAAGGTTCAGCCCCACAGGCCAAGGGCAGGACGATGAGGTGGCCAGAGATGCAGCCCAGCGGAGCCCAGCCTCCCCAGCCAGCCTCGGGCAGTGGGGCTCCAAGGGCAGGAAGCAGGGCTTGAAGCCCAGCCCAAGGGGTACAAGGTAAGGGGTCTCTCCGGGCCTGGGGCTCAGGCCCTGGCTGCGTGGAAGAGGGAACCCAGGCCCGGGAGAGTCAGGTCTGGGTTCAAATCATGGCTTCGGCATCTAGCAGCCACGCGTCCTTGGGAGACTTACCTCTGAACCCGTTTCTTCAGCCAGGCAGCTGCGATAGGTGACATGTACATAAAAGCAACTTCCTGATACACATGAGGAGTGCAATAAGGGATCGCAGGTTTCCGCCGGGCGTCCTCGGACCAAAGTAGGAGCAGAAAGATGAAGAGAGGGTGAGGCCCTCCGGGGAGATGAAGGAGAGAGAAGACCACTGGGCTGGGGATGAGGACGCCCGGCGTTCTGGGGGAAAAGTGCCCGCCGAGGAGGGGGTGCTGTCACTGAGTCAAGGGGCGTCATTAGGACCGTGGGCCACCACCATCTCGAGACATGATGACCAAGCTAGGCCCCAGTGTTTGGAAAACTCACAACCAGCAGACCCGTGGGACCTGCGACTGGTCTCCTCATCAACGAACTGGGTGCCTCGGGCTATGACTGTCCACTCCCCAGCCAGGTCTGAACATTTAACCCAAGAGGACAAGCATGGGGCTCTGTAAATGCCACTAGGAAAGAAGGCACCGGTGGGCTCTGGAGGCTTCCCCAGAGGGAGGGTGTGCAGGCAACGGGAAGGCAGAGAGCTGGCCCAGAGGAGGGGCATCGGAGGCAGCCGCCCTCCCGCTGCATGCGGGGCTCAGCGCGGGTGCTGGCCGGCTCTCTGGATGGAGGGTTGAAGGCTCCTTAGCCCAAGGGTCACGAGACAAGCTGGCTCGTTCTCCTGGAGCTCGGTTGGTGAGTGGATGGGAGTCAGAGGACCCACACCCAGGGGTGCATCTGCCCCGGGCGAGTTCCACGGACAACCGGGGGCTGGGCTGCCCGCTGTGCCTCTGGGGGTTCTCTTCACCCCCGTGTGTGTGTGTGTGTGTGTGTGTGTGTGTGTGTGTGTGTGTGTCTGGGGGGTGTGTGTGGGAGGGGGTGTGTGGGTGTGTGTGGGGGTGTGTGTGTGTGTCTGGGGTATGTGTGTGTGTGTCTCTGTGTGTATGTCTGGGCTGTGTGTGTGTGTCTGTGGGGTGTGTGTGTCTGTGGGGTGTGTGTGTCTGGGTGTGTGTGTGTGTCTGGGAGGTGTGTATGTGTGTCTGGGGGGGTGTGTTGGGTGTGTGTGTGTGTGTGTGTCTGTGGGGTGTGTGTGTGCCTGGGTGTGTGTCTGGGGTGTGTGTGTGTGTCTGGGTGTGTGTGTGTGAGTCTGGGTGTGTGTGTCTGGGGTGTCTGTGTGTGTCTGGGGTGTGTGTGTGTGTCTCTGTGGGGTGTGTGTGTCTGGGTGTGTGTGTGTCTGGGGTGTGTGTGTGTCTGTGTGTGTGTGTCTGGGTGTGTCTGGGTGTGTGTGTGTGTGTCTGGTGGGTGTGTGGGGTGTGTGTGTCTGGGTGTGTGTGTGTGTCTGGTGTGTGTGTGTGTGTCTGGGTGTGTGTGCATCTGGGTGTGTGTGTGTGTGTGTCTGGGGTATGTGTGTGTGTGTCTGGGGTGTGTGTGTGTCTGGGTGTGTGTGCATCTGGGTGTGTGTCTGGGGTATGTGTGTGTGTGTGTCTGGGGGGGGTGTGTCGGGGGGGTGTGTCTGGCGGGTGTGCAGTGTGTGTGTGTGTGCGCACGCGCGCGCGCGTCCGTGTATGTGTGTGTCTGGGAGGACCCCCGGTCCTGGTGGGATGGTCTGGCCATAGAAGGCAGCCAACTTTGGGGGGAGGACCGTGTGTGCGTGGGCCTCCAGGGGCTTGTTGAAACGCACATTCCTGGACCCCCTCAGACACACGGAATCAGGATTTCCTGGGTGGACGTGTCCATTTTAATGACGCTCGCCAGGTGGTTTACATGTTCACTCAGGTGAAGGAAGCCTCCATCCTGGCCTCTGATTTATGTGGAAATCTCTCAGGACACGTCCGCTTCACAGCTGTACTTGTACTGAGGGCTGTGCAGACAAAGGACGGGTTACTTCTGCCCCGGACACCTTAGAAGGGCCCTCCTGGAGACAGCAGCTGGGTCACCGGGTCAGACTCAGGGGCAGGGAGCTAGGGCAGGGGGAGTTGGGGGACAAGCAGGGGAGGGGTGCAGGGGTCTGGGTGACAAGGCTGGCTGCTCCTTGAGTTCTCCAGCAGGGCCTCGCTCAGCTCGGGGACAGGAGAATATGAAGTGAGCTCCAGAGAAAGACCTGGGGTCTGCTCTCAGCGTAGCCACTTATCCAGCCGCATGGTTTAGGCAGTTCATTTATTCAAGATGGGTGTCTCCTCACCTGGAAAAAGGAAGCTGGACTAAATCAGTGACGGGCCACCTGGACTGAACGCTACGTACATCTGGGGGCTGGACAAAGCAGCTGTGCTGGAGCCCAATTCCAGACCAATAAATTCAGAATCTCTGACATGGGACCTGGACACGAGGCTTTAGCTCCCAGCCACTGAAAAACGGTCCCTTTGATCTGAAATCTCTGATCCCCAGCAGGACAGAGGAGGGGGGAGAAGAGCTTGGTTTCTATTCACTCACTTCCCTCTCCCATTTACTTCAAGGTGAGACTCTGCTGGCTAAAAATGCTTGCATTACCACTGATACTAAAAGTACTTTGGCAACGCTTTGAGTTGCAAATGCACCAAGTTTTGACTCAGGGATGGGCTACAGGAAGCCCAACATTTTCAAGAGGTGCTAAATTTCAGAGGCCTGTGCAATGCTGTGCAGTATGGTTGCTGTAGAGAAGAGGGTTGCAGAGGAGACGCCGAAATCCCCCCTTGGCTGATGGCCCTGAAATACTTGGTCACAGGCCTTCTGTCCAAGGCAGAAGAAGACACAGTTTTCCATTAACAGCAAGTTTTTTAATATAAAAGCAGAAATATTGGGTTGGCCAAAAAGTTCGTTCGGGTTTTTCCATAGCATCGAACAAACTTTTTGGCCAACCCAGTTCCTGGAGGCTTCAAGAAGATGAGTTTGTAACTAAAAGGAGAATTCTGTGGCTAGAAAACGTTTGAGTTCAACTCTTAGCTTTAAAAAGCCAGGTTATCTCAAGCTCCCAATGTCTGTATGTAATTAGAACATTACTAAGGGCGTAATACAATTGGTTGAACAAAAAATCCCACCTAATCTACTTTCCTAAGTCTTAACTCTTTTGCAGTAAATTCATTCAGCAAATCTTTGATCACCTTTAGCTAAATGATTTAGTTAGGGAACCCAAATCAAAATGAAAAAAATATGATACAGTGGAAAAGGACGTGGACTTCAGAGTCTGAAATATCTGAGATTAAATCCTGGCTTTGCCTCTAACTGCGTGAACTTGGACAAGTTTACCTAAGACTCCTCCGCCTCGGTTACTTCATTTTTGAAATGAGGATAACTGTCGACTTGCTTACTTCACGGACACGTTGAGAAGACTAAATGAGATCATTTATGTTCATGTGGTACCTGATACATCATAGGCATTGAAAACTTAGCAGTTCTAATTAAAATATTGGTATTTTCCCAATACACGTGTAATGAAGTTTCATATGTTATCTCATCTACTTCTCAACAATGCAGTGAGCAAAATATTACTTGGTCCATTTCACAGAGGTTGCAACTGAGATGCCATCACTGGAACTTGAGTCTGGTCATCCAACTCCAAGTCCCACCCTCTTTCCATTGCCTTCTCTTGACCAGAGGTGGACATGCCATTTTAGTGAAGAGCCGGGTCAGTAGGTGCCCGTGGTGGCTGTCTCTGTCATTTGGGGAGATAGCAGATTATGAAACAAAGAGGTTGGAACATCTCTTAGGAAATGACTGAGGACCTCAAGTCACAGAAGAGGGGCACAGTGGATGCTCCATGTCAACTAATAATAACAAGTTCTAGACAATCCTGCATATCACCATATCTAATCCAAGCTCACAACGCAATGTTTCACTGGGGGCTTCTGGCTAAGATACCAGTTCATAGCACATGTGTGTGTGTGTGTATATATATTGTGTTAGTTTCTGGTGTACAGCAAAGTGATCCAGTTATACAGATACATATATATATTCTTTTTCATATATACTTTCAATGTAAAAACTTTAAAGACTAGCCTCCACAAGAAATTTTAAAAACATGTCAAATTTTATTAAGAACATCTCCAGCATTCAGAAACAGAGCAGAACAGGGACTTCCCTGGTGGCGCAGTGGTTAAGAATCCGCCTGCCAACGCAGGGGACACAGGTTCAAGTCCTGGTCCAGGAAGATCCCACATGCCGCAAAGCAACTAAGCCTGTGCGCCACAACTACTGAGCCCGTGCTCTAGAGCCCACAAGACACAACTACTGAAGCCCTTGCGCCTAGAGCCCATGCTCCACAACAAGAGAAGCCACTGCAATAAGAAGCCTGCGCATTGCAGTGAAGAGTAGCGCGCTTCCCCGTCAACGCAATTAGAGAAAGCCTGCACGCAGCAACAAAGACCCAACGCAGCCATAAATAAATAAACAAATTAAAAAAAAAAAAGAAAAGTAAAGAAACAGAACAGAACAGATGACTTTGGGCATGAGGACACAGCCTACACCCAACATTTGCTTTATTTTCTATTATTAATGTATTTATTTTCTTTATTTTTTACATGAACATTTACATTTAAACAACCAGTGAACAATACCTGTTCTTGTAGCACAGACCTCCGCTTTAAAAATTCTGAACACACAAAGTGGTCCTGTATGCTGGTGAGAACCCTTGCGGGAAATTCTGCCCCATTAAGGACCCCCCGATCCAGACAGCCCTAGTCCAAGGCTTCCTGGAGAAGCCTGCCGAGAAAGGGCATTTTTTCAATCTCAAAAATGATAAACAGAATGTTTAAAAATTGTAAAGGACACATGTAAATCAATTTGTTTAAAAAAAGCTAGAATTCCAGCTGAAAATGGGTAAAAGGCATACATGTATAATTTATATGCAAATGACTTTTAAAAAAATAGAAAACTCTTTAATCTCATTAGCAATCAAATATAGCTAAAATAGTTCCACATTAATATAAGGTACTATTTTTCCCTATAAAATTAGCAAAAGATTTCTCCTTTTTAATGACTCTACCAAACACGGTTGAGAATGTGGCAGACCAGGTGATGTAACTTAGTACAACTTAGTAGACCGTTAGAAAAACAATTTGACAGAAGATATCAAGAGCCTTAAAAAAGTCGATATCTTTAGATCCAGTAATTCCATGCCTGGGAATCTATCCTAAGGAAATCATCTGCTACTCAGGGGAAAAAAAAAAAAAAAAAAATATATATATATATATATATATATATATATATATATATATACACACACACACACACACACACACACATATATATATGGAAAAAATAATGGAAACCATCCAAATGGTCAGCAAAAGGGAGATGGTGAAAAAGCATTTTATAATCTCATATTATTTGGGCATTAAAAACATTATTCAGGTATTAAAAATAGGTTTATGAAGATTTTGAGATTAATCGGGGAATTCTCATTATGTTAAAAAAAGAAGTTTAAAAGGATGAGCACAATTATCAAATAATTAGAAAAATGATGGGAAAGAAATACATCCAATGCTACCACGAGTCATCCCCGAGGGGTGGGATTATGAGGGACTACTTTTCCTTCTTTCTGCTTTTGCATTTTCCAATTTTTTTCATTCCAAAAAAAGAAAAGAATTAAGGAAAGACACTTGGACTTTGGGGCTGAGAACAAACTTTGTCCAGTGATCCTGAATTTATCCTCTTCTCCCAAATTTTCACATCTGCAGAGTCACCAAATATAGTCAAGACTGAAAAAAGCACTTCAAAGTCGAGAGACATCAGTGCCCAGGAGAGGCCAAGGAGAGAAATAACTGGAGATCAATAGGCAAAGAACAAGGGAAACACTCACCAGCAAAAAACAAACACAAACAGAACCTCTCCTGGACGGTTGCCAGGCAGTTCCATCCTCCTGGGCCCAGCAGGCAAATGCTGGGCAGCTGACCTCGTATAATGGGGAAGATCTGGGATGGCCCTCTTTCACGCGGTTGGTGGACAGGCCGATGGGGCCTTGGAAACCCCAAAACTTAGAACTGGGGCAGTGTGGGGTGGCCATGCCCTCGGCAAGTCCTTGACCTTCGCCCATGTCCCTTATGCATCTCCAGTAGGCTGAGCTCCAGACTCAGGACTGTCTTGCAGCTGGATTCTTAGAAATCTAAGTCGTCTTGGCCAAAGCCGTCTGTCCTGTCCATGGGGAGGGTTTTAAGCATCCCTTCTGTGGAAGCGAGACTTTTCACTACCTTCTCAGCTTCTAAGTCAGAGCCTCCCTCTGTCCCCTGCTCTGGAGTCAGACCTTCATCTGTTCCTTGCTCTGGCATCCTCGAGCCTGAGGGGGCCCCGTCTTGCTCAGAAGGGGAGCTTTCTGGACACGTGCCTGTGACTTTTGTCTCTGGATCAGGGACGCCCTTGGCCTCGTCTTCAAGGCTCCTCGTGTGTCTGTCTGAAGGCTCATCTTCGGAGCTTTTCTGAGAGAGCCGAGAGCAGTTCCCCAGAGATGATGCGCTGGAGCACGAGAGGCCTGACCTTTGGCGGGGGGAGTCTGCACCTGGGGCCAGGGACGGCGTGGGCCTGCCCTCCTGGTCTGGGCTGCTGTTTCTAGAAGCCTCACGCGACTGGCGGTGTCCGAGGCCAAGCTGAGGGCGCGCTTCTCTCTTACCTTGATTTCCTCCTCCTGACTCTGCCTGTTGCTCCCCATCAGCTCCCTGGGCCTCTGCACTTTCTGCACCAGCGTTCTGTCCTCCTGGACTCGGGTCACCTCCTCCCGGGGCTTCACCCGCCCCAGTGTCCTCAGCCCCAGAGCCCACCTCCGGGTCTCCTTCCTCCCTGCCCACACCCTGCTTCCCCCGCCCCACCCCGTCTGGGTAGCTGCCTACAAAGGGGTCTGTTTTCCTTTCTCTCTTCTCAGTAGTTGCCCCCTCCTCTGCCCCCCGGGGGGCTTCATCTCTGCTGAGGGTCTCGTGCCCCACCTCCACCCCGGGGCCCTGGCCTGATCCCAGCTCAGGGCCTCCGTCAGCTCCCCGGACAGGGTCCGTCCCCGAGGGGTCCCTCTCGAGGGGCTCCATCCCCCTCTTTGCCGGGGCCGCCTCTGCGGTCTCCCCGTCCACATATCTTCCTTTCTTCTTCTGCAGAATTTGCTGCAGGTCAAAGGCCTCTCTGACGGGCGCACTGGCCGCCCGCACTGCGTCCCTCGGGGATGCAAGGGCCACTTTCTTCCTCATGCAGGCCTCGCAGGGACAGAACCCCTCCTCCTCAACCTGCTCCACAAGCCGGGTCCCCAGGACTCGTCTGAAGGTTGGCATGTCCTCCAGGGAGAAGGAGGGGGGCCCCCGGCCCCGCATGTGCTCGGAGGAAGCTGAGAGGTCACTCAGGCCCTGGAGGTGCTGCCTGTACTGCTTGGTCTGCAGGGGCGTCTCCCAGTGGGGGGCTTCCCTGGGTGGCCCCGGGGCCGTGCCCCCCGCCCGGCTCTGCACCTTGCAGAGCTCCTTCTCGACGTGGTCCTGGAGCCGCCGGCCCATGTCCTGCTGCAGCTCGGCCACCATCTGGTCCAGCAGGTCGTTGCTCTCCAGGCCCCAGCGGGCTTGGAGCTCGGCCGTGGCAGTGGCGAGGTGGGCCATGAAGGCCTTCTCCATGTTCTTCAGCAACTTGGACACCCAGAGGGGGTCAGGGTCCAGAGGCCCTCTGCGGGCTGTGGAAGTGCCCCTCTCCTCCGCCCCCTGGATAAGCTTGCCCTGGGTTTGCCCACAGCCTGTCTCAGCTGCTGTGGACAACTTCTCCAAAGAAGGCTCAGCGTTGGGGCCACCTTGACTCCCGCTGGCATCTGGGTCACTCTCCCTGAGGCTCTTAGGGTGCTCTGTCGGGCTCTCTCTCTTCCCTGGGAGGCTCAGCGTGGCCGAGGTGGGGTCTCTCTGCTCTTCCTGCAGGCTCTTGTCTTCCCTGGCACCCACCCCATCCTGAGAGCCGGCCCCTGACGATTCTCGTCCTGTGATTCCTTCCTCTTCGGGAAACCCTTTAACACCCTCTTCTTGCAGTTCTGCTCTTTCTTTTTCCTCTTTTATTTCCTCTAATTGTACCCCCTCTTCTTGCATCGTGTTTTTAACACCTTGGTCCTGGTCACTGCCCAACACCTGCTCCCCACTGTTTCTTTCGGCCCTGTCCTCACTGGAGGTACCACCAGCCTCGGAACCACTCAGCTGTTGGTTTCCCGGATCCTCTGGGTTCCCTGAGATTCTGGAATCAGGCCTCTGGCAGGGGATGCTTGAGGGCAGCCCCATCCTCTCAGGGACCAGGGCGCAGTCCACGGTGCAGGGCCCGTGGCCCTCCCCCGAGCCTCCGGAACCACTGCCAACATCCACACCAGAGGAGGATGTTGGCGTGAAGTCCTCAGCTGCAGCGTGGGACCCAAGGGCCGGCAGGGCCTGGCCCCAGCCTAGCTCCTGGAGGCCCGAGTCCAGCTCTCTGTGCCCAAGGCCACTCCCCGGCCACAGGGCCTGCAAGGTGCTCAGGAGCTCCTGGTACCGAGGAGAGTCTGTGAACCTCACTTTGCCAGCGGGAGATCCAAGGTCATCATCAAAGAAGCGGAGCCTGGCGAGACAGGTGACGAGGGCCTGGGCCGAGCGGCCGAGTCTCCTGCCCACCGAGCTGGACACTTCGGGCACACTGCTGGGCCGGCCTGGCCTGGATCCCATCAGCGCCTTCATGATGTGTATGGAGGAAGACACCCTGCTGGGAAGCACGCACTGGCCCATCGCACGGTCCACAGCCGCTCCTTTGCCTTTGCCGGCCTCCGTAGAGGCTTCTGAAACCCCACTGCAAGGCAGGCCCGCTCCTGACCTGGGACCAGCGCTGCCCGTCCCTGGGAGGGCTGCATCTGGTTCTGCTTTCTCACTGGCCGCCCCTTCCAGGGGTACTTGTCTGGCCTGCACTGACCCTTCCAGGCCATCTGGGGGATGTTGGTCAGCAGGGTCCTCCTCGGGGCCTTCCGGGCTGCGCCCAGCCAGGTCTTCGCCCTCGTCCGCCATCTCGTATTTCACGGGCTCCTCCGAGATGTTGCTCAGCCACTCACGGACCACGGCTCCCGGGGAGGCTCGGGGCAGGGCGCCCAGCATCACGTAGCCACCTTCCTTTTGCTCCTCCAGGTCTCCTCCACCCGAGACCTGCTCCTGGAACGTTCTCCCGAGCTTGGGACCGCGGTGGGAGCCACCCCGTCTCACGGCTGTGACTGCTTTCCCCGCGGCCCCTCCCGGAGAGCCAGGGGGCCGAGGGCGCCAGACGTCCGGCTTTTCCTCCCCTGCCTCGGTCCCTCCCGGCTCCCCATCAGCACTGTGGGTGCCCTCGCTGTGGCTGAGGGTACGCAAAGGATGCTTCTTGCCCGAGGGCCGTGGCTTGCGAGGCACGGGACAGTACCCGCTGCACACCAAGCAGGCCTCAGAGAAGGGGCCCTGGCCGCCCCAAGGCTGAGAGGCTGGCAGCGACTGCGTCTTCCCACCGGGGGACCCGAGGGCCAGGGATGCGCCCAGCTGCGAGCAGCAGCTGGCCCCGTGCACTCCCGGCCTCCCTCCCTCGGGCCACCCGACTGGCAGGACCAAGGGCCAGGAAGGCTTGGGACTGTCACCCCCTGCCTTTTCACCCAGGCCATCAGCTTGCGAGTTGAAAGAGTCAGAGGTGTTTGAAGGTGTGGGAGCTGGTGAACACGCCCTGAACTCAGGGTCCCCTTCGGTCTCAGCAGCGGGGGAATTTGGGGGGTGGAAATTGGAAGCACAGTCAGAATTGCTCACAGGGGTGATGGGAATGCTGCTGAACCCTCGCGTGTCCCAGGAATAAAGAGAGGCGGAGAAGCAGGGCCCCGGGTCCCGGGAGGCCCGGCTCCCGCGGCTGTGTGGGCTCTCCGAAGGGCCAGGCGCTGGGCTGTCTGGGCGGGCCCTGCCTCTGCTGGGAGGCCCCGGCACTGGCCTGGACACAGGCAGGCCGAGTGGGCAGTGGGTGTCCTTTGGGTGGTGGTGCTGCCTGGGGCGGCCCCTCTGGGACCCGCGGCTGAGGACAGAAACGCTGGGTAAGGACAGGGTGCCGGCTCTGCTCTGCTGCTTCCTGCTCCTGCCTGGGGCTGACGCACAGGCAGAAGGTGGACGGTGGCCTCCTGCGTCCTCCCCAGAGGCTGCCCGGTGGTATCCGGCGCCCCGTCCACTCTCCTCTGCCCGTGGGCCCTCTTTCCTTACAGACGAGGGGCTCACGGCGGGGGGGCTGGGGCCTCCCCCCTGGGTGGCCCCCCAGGAAGTCACAGCCCAGCTCTTCTTGCTGGGGCGGCCCTGGTGCAGTTCACCCCTTTCACTGGACTCCTCGTGAGAGCCGCCACTTGCCGAGGAGTCAGGAGAAGCGTCTGCCGGGCCTCGGGTCCCCGGTTTCAGGCAGCCACGGTGCTCCCTGCGGCTCGGCATTGCTCCCTTGCCTGTGCCCTCACCAGCCCCCGAGGCCAGACGTGGGCCACAGCTGCCCACACCGTCCTCCAGGGACCTGGAGCAGAAAGAAGAGTTGGTCTCAGAGCCTTCAGGGGCTCTGTCACTGGAGGAAGGGCTGGCGCTGTCTTTGCTCCTTCTTTTCCTGCTGGCGACCCCTTGGCTCCTGGGGGTCCTGGAGTGGGACTTCTGAGGCAGCCCAGACCTCCTCTGAGAGGCTGTCTGCTCTCCCTGGGGGGCATAAAGGGGGTTCATCCAGATCTCATATCTAGACCCCGGCTGCCACCGGCCTCGGTCAAAGGCTCCCACACCTCCTGCCTCGCAGGGCCCCAGTCCCTGTGCCCCAGGCTCCGAGGGGTCCCTAGGGGGGCCCCTCCACACACAGCCGAGGGGATCTGCCTCCCCCAGGACAGGGCCCTCCCCGCTGGCCCTCCCGACCCTCCTGGACCACAGGAGTAGGTCCTCCCCCTGTAGGTGGAAGCGGACTTTCATCTCCACGGACAAGCTGCCGTCCTCGTTCACGCGCACGTTCTTCTCAATGTCTTCACCGGCTACCGACGGGCTGAGCTGGCCAGGTGTGCCCTGAGGGTTCCCGTCAGGAGCAGGGCACATGCAGGCACTTTGCAGAGGCACCGAGGGGTCACCGAGCCCAGATCTCTCCGACAGCAAGGAGAACCGCCGCGGCCCGCTGCCTGGCCTGGACCGTGCATGGATCACGCTCTGCTTGGCTTTGGGCCCCCAGCTCCCTGGTGCACGATGACAAGCAAGAGAAAAGAAGGAAAGATAGTGAGCTGCCGGAGAGAGCTTCGGGATGGAAGAGTCAAGGCCAGTCATGAGCCTTCCACGGACTGTATACCCCTGCCACCTCCACAACCAGCAGGAAGGACAGAAACCATGCTAGAACGCATGTTCACGGAGCTGCCAGGGTGTGAACCAGCAGAGCCCAGCGAGGTGAGCTTGAAGTCCGAGTTCCGTCTCGACCCTGCCACTTCCTAGCTGTGCAGGCTTTGGCAGAGCCTCTTTCCTGAGCTGTGAAATAAGAGTCATGGTATCTAACGGGTAGGTTTGTTTTGAGGATGTCAGGCAGCGCATGGAAAGCTTCCTGCAAAGTCGCTGGCGCAAAGCAGGTTCTCCACAGACAGTAGAGTTGACTGCAGAGCGTCGGTGCCCAGAGCTAAATTCCAGCTCTGCTCACACCCACCCACGGCACAGGAAGCAAAAATCGATAAGCTGCTGCAGACACACCTGATTGTAACTGTAAACTGCTTTGCAGTTATTAGTGATGATGTAACATCTTAACACTCATCAAGATTTGGGGTTGATAAATGGTTGCAAGGAAGGACCTGGACACAGGATAGCAGGTCGTGGTAGCTAAGCCTGCCCCTCAGCCATGAAAAAGAGAAGAGGAGGGGGTCACTGGGGATAAAAAGACATGATCCCGAGGTAACGTAGCCCTGTGGTACTTTCTCATTTCATCTCCTGAGCTAATGCTCGGCAAGAGGGAGGGGCCGGCAGAGGCTGAGCCTGTGGCCGGCGGAAGAGCAGACCTCCTGAGTCCATCTGGGCAGGAGAAGGATTTGCTCAGCCCTGTTCCTCCATAAGCACCAGATGAGACTGGGGGCTCCTCCAGAGGAGGGGATGTGGCTGATGGGCCTTTGTACATCCAACACCCAGCATGATGCAGTCACCGAAACCACTGCTGTCTTTCTCTTCATAGCTTTTCACAAAGGATATTATTTTGTTTTCTCGCCAAAATTTGCCCATTGTCATTCCAATAATTTTGCTTTTTGGGTTTTTGTGGTGGTGGTGGTTGTTGTTGTTTAATAATGAAGGCTACCTCTGGCACCTGGATGGATGGCTGGTTGGCTGTATAGATTGATGGATGGATAGATGATCAATGGTTATCATTTGTTTTGGTCTGTTGGGTCCTCACGGTTGCCTAAGACAGTCATGACTCTTGAAAGATGCAAAGGCCGCATACCCATGGTCCACTGCCTCCATAATGTCATGCTCACTATGGTTCTTAACAAAGTTTATTTTAGATCCTAGAAGCTTAACGTTCAAGATCTCTTAATCCCTGTTTAAATACCAGACTCCCATCTCTCTCAGCCCAGCCAAATGTTCAACCTAGTTAAGGCTGATGGTGATGAGAAGGAGAAAGAGGCAAGAGAGACCCCCAGACAAATGGGGTGCCCCAGACCCGGAGCCAAAGGCAGGTTTTTTTAATTATCTGGAAAGGATATCTGCCCAGCCCTACCAAACCACCATCCAGTGCAAATAAGGCTGGGGGTCCTGCGGAACAAACTCACCGCTTTTCCTCCTTGAAGTCTGCCCAGATAAAGGTTCACTTCCATTTCTTCTGACATCTTCCACGGCCAGAGGTCTGAAGGGCTCGTGACCGGCACATACCAGCACCGAGGGGCTGTGTAGCAGACCCTTCAGAGAGTCCACCTGGGGAAGCAGAGTGTTGAGTCAGGAGGCGTGGTCTGCAGGACCCGCTTCTGTCCAGCGAGACACGGGTAGAGGGAGAATCCACTGTCGCTGGTCCCTTTCTTGATATTTGCACATCTCGCCCCAGATTTCTGATCCAAGGGAAGGATCCCATTCACTCCTCAATACACCTCCATGACTGGCGGGGGGCTGAGGTCCTCCCACCATGATCTTTTTCTCTACCTACAGCCCTCCCTCCACCTGGTACGAGGCCTGTGGTTTAGAGGTTATTCTTGATACTCAGGTGGAAAAGACTTCAAGAAGGCTTTGACTTGCTTCCCCGCCCACACTCCTCCCTCTGGAATGTGTATTTTTTAGAGCAACCATAACAGAAGGTCCAGGGCTCCCATATGGAGACCTGATTCACTATCTCACACTTTTTCCAAGCAGAGTCCTCTCTTGGGTCTGATCTGTGCTTTCCAGTCTAATCTGAGCCCAGGGCCTCTGCTTCTGCCCCTAGTGGAGCAGAGAAAGACAAGGCACAGATGGCCTTTCTCTCCCTCCTCCAATGGTTCTCTAGGCTCCTGCCCAGACGCGTGGGTCACCCTCCCACCACCTACCCCTACCCCCCACCATCATGGCATCCCAGGCTGGGTCGTGCAGGCAACATCAGTGCTGGATTGCATTCCAGGAAGCAGGTCCCTGCTTTTAGAAAAATCTCACCTGGCCCCAAGGATCCTGCCTATCTGTTGATTTGCACAATTTATAGCATTACATTATAATTAGCGACGTTGGGGGATTTCGTTCCATCTTTAAAGTACAGAATCTGTTCTTTTTCATTTTCTCCAATTAGAAGGGTATGCTTACTAACAAGGAAATGAAAGAAAGGGCTCTTAAGATAGAGGGTAGAAAGGTGGGATCGTGACTGAGCTGAAAGAGAATGGTACAGCACGGATGCAACTTTGGGGAGCAGGGGAATACGTCTCGATGGTAGGAGGGATGGTTCCATGGTTAGGTGGGGACGCGCTGCTGTAGCTGCTGTTATACATTTAAGTAGCGTGGCGTATACAGGTGTCAGTAGCTATAGGACTAGACTGTGAGAGTTTATGTGGGTTAGATCAATCAACCTCCATCCTCCAGCCTGCCCATCTTGGGTTACATTCACGTTCAGCAAAACCCAGGAGGGCAAAAGTTACATTCACTAGCCTTCTTGCCAGTTAGGCCGGATGCCAATCGGGTTCCATCAGGTGGGTCAAGCCTGGGATGGCAAGCGAGGTAGACACTGTCTCTTCTTGCTTCTGGCTGTGTGTGGCTACAAAGCAAGTCTGTGGGCATCGGGAGGCGATGGCGCTCAGGCAGCAGTGGCTGGTGTCCCTGGGCATTAAGATGCAGCTGGGGCAGGTTGCCGACCCAGCTTTATAAGCTTCGGTTCCACTACAGAGGGGTCCTTCTCAGCCCAGTCACAGTGGCTTGGAGCGGAGTTATAGCTTTCTGCAGGGTGCTGGGAGCCAACCCTGCACACCCAACTTGGAGTTCGCTCCCGCAGCTTTCCAAAGATGTGAAAGTCCCCCCAGTGCCCTGCGGGAAATTGCTTTCTGCTTAAAGCACTTGGAGTCTTTTCTGTTTCCTACACTGAACTCTCACCAAAATAGGCTAAGAGGATTAGGTAAGAAAACAAAGTGTGCAAGGAACAGGTACTAAACACTTGCTAAATGGTAGCTGAAAATATGAAGAACAATTGCTTGTTTGATTAACTGACTGAACGTCTCCACTCTATGCACCTTTAATTAGTAGCAGGGCAATCAGTGCCTCTTTTAAAGGAATAACTTCCCAGTTCCACCTAAGTGTTTTGAGCTGAGGTCCAGGGAATCTTTTAAGGAAATGTCATACCCGACAGCCTACCTTTTTCCCACCGGTTGTGTACACCTGCTTCACGGGAAAGTGCAGCAGGTCCGAGGCTTTGCTGAGAAAGGCCGTCAGGCTCCTGGTGTTCCTGTGACTGAGCACCGCTGTCTGCTGGTATCGAGGGTCGCCGTTCTTAACCAGCGTTATCCTCCTCGGGGCTCGGACACTTTTGCAGGAAGAAGCCGTTCCAGGTGCCTCGCAGCAGCCTTCAAAATCCCGTGACCGCTGAGAAGGGCTTCTCCCCCGTGGCCGGCCCGGCCCGCTGGGGGTCTTGGGGGGCTTCTTATCGGAGCAGAGGTAGCAGCCGCCGTCTTGCAGCTGCTCCAGGGTGCTGAGGCCGTGCAGGCCCCGGGGCGTGGTGACGGAGCGCACCCCAAAGGAGAGCGGCACGCGCTGCGACAGCTCGTCCATCAGGGCCCCGAAACTCCTGAAGGCGCGTCGGTGAACGGCCAGGCGAACCCCAGCAAACTGGGGATCCCCTCGCTTGAGGAAAGTGATCTTCTTGGCTGGCGTGACCTGGGTGACAGAGGGGGTCCGGGCCACAGAAGGCAGGAGGCGCTCGCGGTGTCCGGGGGCCTGGGCATCCCGCGGGGTGCCGTTCATGGTGTGGAGGACCAGGCAGCTGAAACGGATCGCAGGAAGAGCAAAGTCAGAGAGCGGGTCTGTGCATTTCCTCCCCCTCGCTACAGAGGCGCTCCCCGCCCGCCCCAAATCTGCTCCACTCAAACTTGTAGAGGAGGTTAATCCATTTTGATGAGTAGAAGGAAGGCCAAAGGTTTGGCAGGGGAGGATCTGCATTCAAATCCCACCCCTCACCCCCCACTTACTGGCTGTGTGGTCCAGGAGGTTGGTGACATAGTCTGTGTTTTGGTAACATGCAGCCGTATCGATCTGCGTAGTGGTTACAAGGATTCAATGAATGTGCGCGCACAGAGCGAGAATCAGTACACCTTTATTCCTCTCCTTTCTCTTGCTGTTTCTCTTACCCTCTTCTACCACCTTGAACTCCTTTGAAGAGTGTAGAGTTTACCTCCTAAGGAGGTGGGTGAATAAGGGGACATAAGAATACCGAACAAGCGGTCAGGAGACCCAGGCGCCCTGCCCTCCCTCTCAGAGCAAAGTGTCATGTGTGAACATGGGGGAGTCCAGGCTCTCTGCACTCACATCCTCCAGCAGCCAGGTGGGAGGGCCGGAGCAGAGTCCCTCGTCCCAAACCCTGAGGGTGGAGTGCAGACGAGGAGACTCGTAACTCAAAGAGGATGCCCACACTTGATGCCGTGCTTTTTTCTCCATTATACAGGGAGGTTTGCTTTAATAGAACAAGGATGCTCCCCTGCGTCCCTCCAAAGTCTCTGGAAGATGAACCCTGCGGTGAGTACCACAGCCTGCTGCCACCAACGTGGGAGATAGGGCTGCGGGCCAGCTGTGCGGGGGCAAGGCCATTCGTCCAACTGTTCGCATGTGTTCCCGCCATGGTGGAGGTCAAGGCCATTCGTCCAACCGTTCGCTTCTGTTCCCGCCATGGTGGAGCCCCATCGCCTCATCTGGGACTCTTGCAAAAGCTGCAGGCTCTTCCTGCCCAGGTCACCACATGGCATTCTGTTCTGTGCACCGGCCAGCCAAGTTGTCCCAAAATCCTCTTCTCTCGGGACATTTCCAGAGCTCCAAGCCCCTCGGGTGGTTTGCAATGTCCTCAGAAAAAGCCCAGGCCTTTACTGCACGATTCAAGGCCCTCTCCGCCCTGAGTCCCAGCTCCTGCCTTGTCCTGCAGGAATCCTCCGCTCTGACCCAGCTGCCTGACTAGGGGGCTCTGCCTGCAGGGCGGCCCGCGTTCTCTGCGCCCTGCCTCGGCTGTCCTCCTTTGTGGAGGCTTCTCCAGCCCCCAAGTCCGGGGCAAGCCCCATTTTCAGCACGGCTCCCCAATGTTTCCCACACCCTATACCCTTCCTAGCCAACTACCCCAAGGCATGGGGCACAGAACCTGTACCCCCCGGGGCACCCAGCCCCCTGCTTGACACAGAGCAGGGGCCCAAGAAGTGCTGCGGACTGATGACACCCGTGCTTCACAGAGCCGCCCAGCAGAGCCCAGGCCTGCCAAGCGGCCGCCACGCACGCAGTCAGGATCAGACGAGGGGTCTCCCCTGATTACACGGGGTTCAGACTTAGCAGGACCCTCGTTGCTGCACACACTGCAGGCGACCAGGTCTCCTCGGCCGCAGCCCAGCCAGCGCCCACATCTCCCTTTTTACCTTTACTCACCATTTATCCCCATTCGTCTTCGGGGAAAGAACGCTGCTCTCATTTTTAAAATCTTGGTGCACAAGAAGGCTTATAATCTTCTCTCATCTCTGCACAAACTTTATAATTAGCTTCCTCAGCCTCCTGCCTCCCAGCTAATCCCTCTAAAGCCGGCCCAGCGCCGGTGCACATCCCCGCAGCCGCGCACGCTTCCTCCGGTGCACATCCCCGCAGCTGCGCACACTTCCTCGGTGCACATCCCCGCAGCTGCGCACGCTTCCTCCGGCGTGCCTTCCCGAGGGCTCCCTTTCTTCCCACTTGATTCGCAGTTTCTCTTTTGACCATGGGCATCCTTCTTGGCCCTAACTGAGGGACTGAGAGGGGAAGGAAGGTCACAGTGTCCCCTGCAGTCACCACCATATCCCCCAGCATCACGATGTCCCCAATGTCACCGTGTCCCCCTGTCACCATGTTCCCAGCATCACTGTGTCCTCCAATGTCTCTGTGACTCCCAGTGTCACCATGTCCCCCAATGTCACCGTGTTCTTTGTTGTCACTATGTCCTTATAGTTCCACAAGTGTAATGGTGCCCCCAACATCACCATGTCCCCAATGTGACCATGCCCCCCAGTGTCACCATGTTCCTAGCATCACTCTGCTTCCCAGTGTCATGGTGTCTCTCAATATCACCATGTCCTTTATTGTCACCATGTCGCCCATACCCCCTTAGCATCACTGCATCCCTCAATGTTACTGCATCCTTCAGTGTCGCCACGTCCCCCAGTGTCACTATGTCTCCCAGCATCGCCGAGTCCCCCAGCGTCTCCGCTGTCTCCGAGGACAGCTCTTCCTCACAGCCCACTTCTGAACAGACAGGGCCCTCCCAGCAGCAGCTCTGCAGGGAGGGGAGAGACAGTGAAGGTAAAGCCCGTCTGGGCTCCCCCAGGACCCTGGCCAAAGCGTCTTGTGGCAACGATGCATTCAGAACCCTCAAGCGCTGACGGCCCCTTTCCGCTGTCGTTCCTCTAGCAAATAGCTTCTTTATGAACTGGAATTCTCAATCTCCAAGTGGATTTTTGAAATAAAAAGACAAATGTGACCCAAGGGATCTTAAGTACAAAAGATCAGGCGGACAGCAGCGGGGCTCCACCCCGAAGGCTCCTTCCCAGTGTGAGACCAAGCACACGACCCCAGAGAAGTGAGGGAAGCCACGGACCACCCCCTGCTGCTAACGTACCTGCACTCAGGTGACAGACAAGATTCCGCACATCGCTTCAGGTGGCTCGCTGACGCGCACACATACACACGCTTATGCAGAGACACAGACACACACATGTACACACAGACACGCATACACACATGCACACACTCGCTTACTTGCATATACACAGATATACACACACATGCACACACACAGACAAATTAGAAAACACTTAGGACCCAGGAGAAGAGCTGAAGGGGCAGGGCGGCCTGCTGTGTAGACCGTGCAAGGGGAGGGCACACAGGACTCCACGCGTCGCACGGCTTCTCGCAGGAAGGTGAGGGTACCACCTGACCTCCAGCCTCATCAGCAGAAACAAACAGGCTCTGCTTCACCTACCACCTCCTCCTGCAGCCACAGGGAAGGGAGAAGAAAATCGATTTTCTTTTTTCAAAGAGGCTTGATGAACTTTTGATTCTTTCACCTTCAGAATGACCTGGTCCCAGACCAGGGTAGTCATTCATTTAATCACTCTTTCATTCACACATTCACGTACCCAACAAAGATTTCGGAGCTTCTAATGTGTGTCAGGCTCTATGCTGGGTCCTGGAAATACACAGATGACTGAGCCATAGCGCCCATCTTCAAAAACGTCATATTCTAGTGTGGCAAGTAGGTACATTATTAAAATGCAGCATAAAACATGTTCTGAGATAGAGATAGAGATGTATTATATATACACAGGGTGTGACTGAAAGCTGGTTCAGGGGAATGCAAGTCAGGGAAGACTTCCTGAAGGAGGTGACGTGCTGCCTCCGGAGCAGAGACCTAAAGGACAACTTGGGGATTAGCCAGAGAAGGAGGGAGTTAGGACCGGCGTGGCAAATAGATACTGCCGTGGTGCTAACTCTGACCTGAGGGGTGGGCTGGAAGGAGGGGCGGAGGAGGTGCTGAGGCTTTCTTTGTGCCGCGTCATATGGGAGAGCTGCCATAGCGTCAGGACAGAGAAGGGCCACACAGTGCCTGACCTTCCCATTCTTGTTCTCCTCCTGGCATTCGAGGTGAGGGCATATGAGCAAAAGTGTGGTGGAAAAAGAAAGCTTGGGCATTCTGGAAGGGCTTTCGACTGGCGCACACAGTGCATCTGACAGGCTCTATTGAGGGGGCTGATGAATGCCCCTCGAGGATGGAACACAGACAGTAAGATCAGCTTTGACTCCAGGAACTGCAATGGAAGAGCCCAGAACCCTTCCCCACTGAAGTCTGAGATGCTGGCAAAAGCAAACTCAGGGGGCTCCTACCTTAGATCCAAGAACGGGTAAGTAAGGAAGAGAGGGATGGCAACTGAGCCTGGCAAAAACAGAGGAGCAGTAAGAAGCAGGCATCGCTGCAGGCTGTTTACCTGGACTGCCCCAGTTGTAGCACTGAAGGGCCCAGTGTTGGGACCCCACCCTCCCCTCCACCTCCCATCCCCTGGTAAGTTCCCAGGATCAGGTGGGCCTCTTCCTGGCACTGGCCCTCCTGGCGCCGAGGCCGGGATAAGCTGGTTGCCTCGTGGAGCTGGATAAAGGCGTCACCACCAAGAATGGGAAACCAAGTCCGAAGGACCTGGCCGCACCCCTGGACGTACTAAGGCCTGAAACCAGCACCCAGACTGGAAAACTGGACTCTTCGGACACACGAGCCCACAATTCTCAACTTAGCTTAATGGATTTGAGTGGGAGTTTCTGTCACCTGAAACAGAAAGGGACACAGATCCCGCAAGGCACAGCGCCAGTGAGTGCCCTGCCTTTCCCAGATTCAGTTAGGGAGGCCCCAGGGGGCGGGAGGGTGGAGCTCTGAGGCCCCTCCCAGATCCTCTCACCTTGTCCCTGGGGATGAGGTCAACTATCCCTTTCCTGCAAGCCCTGATGAGGGAGGGGGGAGTATAACATAAACCCTCAGAGGTGGGACAGAGGGTTACTGCTCAGCTGATATGCAAAGTTACGTATATTGGGTTTTTCCCTCGTTGCATCCCTCCTTTCAAAATCATGAGGTTTCTCTCCCTAAGCAGCAGTGGGAGGACTTGACCTTTTATTTTTTTTTCTTTTGCGGTACGCGGGCCTCTCACTGTTGTGGCCTCTCCCGCTGCGGAGCACAGGCTCCGGACGCGCAGGCTCAGCGGCCATGGCTCACGGGCCCAGCCGCTCCGCGGCACGTGGGATCTTCCCGGACGGGGGCACGAACCCGTGTCCCCTGCATCGGCAGGCGGACTCTCAACCACTGCGCCACCAGGGAAGCCTGACTTGACCTCTTACAAGACAATATAGGTAGGATACCAGGCCTGGCCCATAAGGAGGGAGCATGCAGCTCTTCTTTACCACTTTGAACGAGGTGAGCCACGTGATGGGGAACCCACTTCATAGGAGAGAGAAGACAGCCCTTCCCCCATTAACACTCTCTATGGGGGAGGGGTGGACAGCAAGAGAAGGTTCTGGAGGAAGTGGGGAGCCTGGCCCTTCCAGGTGCAAGGAAGTGTTGGGGAGAAGGGCAAAGAGAAGCCGGGGGCAGAGCTGGGGGACAGCACATGGGGTCTGCCTCCCAGCTTGGGGTCACAGTGGGGAGATTGGAGGTGGGAAATATCTAGATAAGGCGAGAGACACTCCAGCAGCAGACAGCGTCTGCCCAGCTGCGCCGTGACCAAGCTCTAAAGGAGACCTCCTTTCGGGACCCATACCCCACTCCCACTCGGGACAGGGCCTCAAGGTATGTTGGGCAGAGCAGATTGGAGGAGGCTCTGATTTCCGGATTTCCTAAGCCACCTGGGTTCTAATGGGGGGTGGACAGGACCAGGCAGGAGATCGGGGTCTGGCTGTCACGTGGTGGTGGGTGATCTCAGTCAGCATACAGACTGGGGGGCGAATCACTAGTGCAAAATGGGTCCCAGCCAAAGCCAGGCCCACAGCACCAAATCCTAGCAATGGTGGGACCGCTTTAGGGCAGCAAAGGATGGGGGAGGGTGCCAGGGGATTTCAGGAGGAAGAAAGTATAGGAGTCATCCCAGCTGTGTGTGGGTAGGGGAGGGAAGCGGAGAAAAACAGATTAAGGGGCAAAAGGAGAAAAAAATAGAATTCTCAGGAAATGCTCGAAAAGGTGACAGCCCTGGCGGAGGAATTGGGCAGGATGGGCCCGCGGGCGAGGAAACAGTTTTGTTGGCAGGCCTGCAAGTGGGCTAGGCCAGGGGCTGGGGGCGGAGCAGGCAGCAGGGGTGATGGATTCAGGAAGAGAATAAATAGGGTGAGAGAAGTCTGCAGGCTGGATAAGAGGCTGAGCTTTGCAGGAGGGAAACTTCCAGTGGCAAAGACACCAAAGCCGACCTAAGAAGGAGTCAGCAGGAAGGGGTGGGAAGGAGGATGCTGTGCCCGAAACCTTGAAGGTTGACTGATTGCTGTTACAAATGAACAGCTGGAAGGAGCAAGGATGGTGTGAACAGCCAATGTCCCTGGAGAAAAACGCTGGCGGCGTGTAGCCTCCAGGGAGAACTGCCACCGCTCAGAGGCAACTCAGCCCTGCACAGGGTCTTCCAGCGCCCCAGGCTGGGTGGGATCCAGAGCCACTTTCAACACCACCTTTCAGGGACTCAAATTTGCCGTTATTTTTTGAGCCAAGAAGAAAGAAAGAAAAAAATGGTGACAGACTAAGACAAAGACATGCTGTTAATTGCAAGATTGCATCCTGATTTCAGAGATATTAAAACATGGCAGGGGGAGGGGTGCAGGAAACCTGGGTGTATTAAAGTCAGTGAAATACGACAGGAGTCAAGCATAGGCTGTGCGCAGATCCATGGTGAAGACCCAGTACTTATTCAAGGTTGGGTTTGATTGATTTCAAGTGATGACAGCATCAGGGCGCCACTGTGCTGTAACCTGATGGTCAGGTCACGATGACCAGGCGGGTAAGTGTAAGAAAGGAGGAAGTGGGGTGAATTGCCCTTTAAGAAAGGCGACTTGATGGATGGAGACTTCCCAAACCTGGGGCTGAGGTGGTGAGGGGCAAGGCAAACAGCTCCACACAGCAGAACCCCCTGTGCTTGAGGTTCTGAGTGGTGGATTCAGGAAGAAAATAAACGGAATGTGAGGGAAATTGGGTCTAACAAGAGCAGTACTTTTGTTTTTTGGGCTGCATCGGATCTTTTTTTTTTTTATTTGGTTGGATCGGGTCTTGGTTGTGGCACATGTGCTCCTTAGTTGCGACCAGCGGGCTCCTTAGTTGTGGCATGTGAACTCTTAGTTGTGGCATGCATGTGGGATCTAGTTCCCTGACCAGGGATGGAACCCGGGCGCCCTGCATTGGGAGCTCGGAGTCTTGACCACTGTGCCACCAGGGAACTCCCAAGAGTAGTACTTTTAATTAACAAATGTAAAGCAATCTAGCAGCCAATATTGAGATCTACGATGTGCTAGAAATACGGTTAGACACAGAGAATGAGGTTTAGCGTGGTGAGACGGGCTCGCGCCTCACAGAATTTAAAATCCAGGAAAGAAGACAGAAGCTCTGCACCTGAGTCCTCACCCTCTGGCCCGTGAGTTTCCCTGCTGCATCCAGGGGACCCCAGGCTCATGAGCCCACCTTGACTCTGCCAGTAACTAGCTGATGGCTGTGGGCAAGCTACTTGACTTCTTGGAGTTTCAGCTACTTTAATCCTAAAATGAAGGTGCTAAACAAAAGGGCTGCTGAGGTTACACTAGGAGTTTTGCAGGAAAAGATAGCGCATGATACTGTGTTATAAATGATTACACTTTAATCTGGATGACCTCTTGAGAAAATATCAAAGGCATTAGTTTTTTAAAATTTCTAGGTAATACCTTACCCTTTCAACATTATGGTAAAACTATGAACAGTGACCCTCTTCTAAAAAATGAGCACATTCCCATTGCAGAAAATACCCCCCAGAGATGACAAAGCCCAAGTTATAAACCTTTGATCGAAGTCTGAGGATTTAATGCATAACATGGCGACTGCAGCTGATGACACCGTATTGCATAATTGAAATTTGCTAAGAGAATAGAACTTAAATGCTTGCAACAACAAAACGAAAAGGAATCTTTGATGTAGTCCTTGAAGATGAGGAAACCAAGGAGAGGAAGAACAGTAGCGAGAAAAAACACGGAGCTCTGGGCTGACCAGTATATGCAGATGGTGTGACTTAAAAAGAAAGAGATCGTGTTTGTGAATATAAACCCTCTTGTTCAACCTATAGGTCCTGAGGAAAGTTTTGCCAAAGATGGTTCTCTTTCTTTCTGGTGATAATGGAAAGAAACACACGACAACATATTCATGGCAACTCAGGAAAGGAGACTTAGCACTGGAAGAACCCTGATATCTGATATTGACACAGGAAGGAAAATCCTTGGAAACTGTCTTTAAAAAAAAAAACACCAGCATTAGAGTATCTTCCTGTCCTGCCTCTCCCTCACCCCACACTTGCTAATATTCTCTAGACAGCTTATCAACAAGGGAAGTAGGCTAATGAGATAGCTCAGATTTACAGAGCTTAAAATGCAAAGTGGAACGGGCAAAGTGGGATGGCTGAGCTCCTTGAAGGCAGGAAGTGTTCTGGTTGTGGCCCTGCTGTCCCAGGCAATGCTTGGCACATTGTAAGTGCTTGACAAATGTTTGCAGAATAAATGATGCTTGGGAGGTCATGCAGTGGTAAGGGTGGGGTGAGGCGTACAGTCAGCAAAGACTATGAAAATAATAAAATGGGGGCAGGGTAGCCCAAGGGAAGAAAGCTTTCTTGACTAGCCATGGGTCAGGGCATGGAGGAAACAAATAAACAACCAAGGAAAGTGCAAATCCAACAGCTGCTGTGGGCTGGGAGGGTCTGAGAAGTGACACACAGGACATGCACCCTCAGGCTGCCCAGGGTCCTGAGCAGCTGAGAAAGCAACTAAGGGAGCCTGAGGTCCAACAAACAAACAATCGCAGGTGTAAGAGATGGAGTGAAAACGAATAACATGAAAAAGCCAGTGGGAAGGAACTGGGAAGATGCTGGAGACAAGAAAGGAACTAGATTTCTCTGGGGTGACCCTAGAAGACAGAAGCGGCAGTTAGGAATGGCCAGGACTTTCCTAGGACACAGAGGCTGATCTCAGTTCAACTTGGGAAACAACTTTTAAACAAGTGGAGTGATCCGAAGATGACTGCTTTGTCAGAAAGTGCCTTTGGCTGCAAGTAACAGAAGCCCTCCCACAAAATGACTTCAACCAGGTAGAGGTTAATTTTTCTATCACATAAAAGAAGTCTAGAGATAGACACTCTTGAGCTGGTACAGATCCTCCAAGATGTCAGCAATGTTCCTGGCACCTTCTATATTTCTGCCCTGATTGCCCTACTGCTGACTTCCCTCTTCAAATTTCCTCACAGTCACAAGATGGCTGCTATGGACCCTGCACTTTGACTGGGATCCATTCAGCCTGACACTAGTGGTCTACCTCCTCAGTCTCTGTGTTGAGCAAGACCACCTATAGCTTCACAGTCAGCCCCTGAGTTCCTGCCTGGTTCTGTCCATACCCCATAGAACGCAGGTGGCTCAGGAAAGCTGAACATCAGAGCCTCGTCCAATCCATCCTCCAAATATACCTTGATGAGGCCCTGTCCTGAGTGGGAGGGCAATGAGGGGTCTAAAAGGAGGTCTCCTTTAGAGCTTATTTATGGGTCTTGGCTGGACTGAAGCCCTCTGCTGTTGGAGTGTCTCTCTCACCTTATCTAGATATCTCCCCCCACCTCCCTGCCCAGTACTCCTCCACTTGACCCCAAGCTGGGAGTGGAGAGTGAAGAGCTGGGAACCAGAGCCCTGCCTTGCTTTTGTCCAGCTCTGTGCCCTTCTTCTCTTTGCTACCTACCCACATTCCAGGCAGGAGGGAGGGGGAAAGGCCGGGCACTTACTGAGTTAGTCACTTAGAAAGTTGACCCAAAACTTTCCTCCAACAACTTCTGCCCACATCCCATGGCAGAACCTTCTTACATGGCCATCGCTACCTGTACAGGGAGCTGGAAGTGGCCACAGCACCAGCAGACAACAAAATGAGGCCCGGAGTGATGACCCTTCTGGGCCGTGGTTGGCATTCAAGTGGAGAAAAGGGAAAGTGATATAAAATTTGAGGACCGTAAAGGATAGAGAGAAAACTTCAAGACGAATCCTGGAGAATGAAGAGCTTTGCTTTTGCTCTCTGCCGACATTATTTCCCAGGGGAAGAAATTGCCCTTGACAGGGTAGCAGGGTGACTCAGAGAGCAGAGCTCTGCGCTACCAGGCAGGCAGCCTCCAGCACAGGTGTGGCCACTACCTCACTCTATGACGGTGGGTAAATCGCCTTCCACCTCTGGGCTTCAGTTTCCCGTCAGTAAAATGACCTCTAAGTTTACTTCCAAACCCCAAATCCACTGTTTCTTAAACAGTCCATTTTCTTGAAAGAGGAGCTCTCCTGGGCGTGATGGTCTGAAGCCATACAAGACATGTGGAGGCGGGTGGGCCTTCAGCAAGGTTCTCTCCTGCACGTACAACGGGAAAAATGACAGGACAATGGCCCCAGAGAGTCGGGAGCTGGCAAGGCCAGTGGCATCTCCGAAAAAGATTAAAATCCTGGGACTTCCCTGGCGGTTCAGCGGTTAAGACTCCATCTGTGCTCCCACTGCAGCGGGCATGGATTTGATCTCTGGTTGGATAACTAAGATCCCACATGCCGTGCGACGTGGCCCAAAAAAAAGAAGGGAAAAAAAAAAGGATGAATATTCTCCCAGAAATGGCATGTCGTCGATGGAAGTGGAAGTTATCTAATGCCAGTGGGCCAAGCAGGCCACATAGAGGGTCAGAAGAGTCAGATGTTTACCCGACATATGAGAAAATATTAAACATGCCAACAAAAGTCAGGATCCTTGGGATAGAAAAAAAGCCTTTAACAGAAAATGATAGAAGTTGTTTATGATGTAAAACTGGCCAAGATGATAAGCAGAAAAACACTGTAAAAAAAAAATGTCCAAAGCATCTCCAAGTATGATGGAGGCATGAGAAGTAAAGGACCATGAATACAAGTGGATGGGGGCCACGTCCTAATGCGCAATGAGCCGTTACTTACCGATGGGTCAGTAGCCAGCTTTATACCAAGGGAATCAAAGGCACAGCCCCATCCCTGGCCTCAGGGAGGTTACCATCTAGGTGGGAGGTGAGGATGGGGGGGTTCACGTGGCTGGCTTCTGCCTCAGAGCTGCACCCTGGACGTGCAGAGGAATCACTGGGTGTATTAGTCAGCTTGGGCTGCCATGCAAATCCCACAGGCTGAGTGGCTTCGATAACAGAAACTTATATTCTCACAGTTCTTGAGGCTGGAAATCCCAGCTCAAAGAGTTAGGAGGTTGGTTTCTTCTGAGGCCTCTCTCCTTGGCTTGCAGACGGCCGTCTTCTCCCTGTGTCTTTACATGGTCTTCCCTCTGTGGTTCTGTGTCTTCATCTCCTCTTCGTAACCAGACACAGTCATATTGGATTACTGCCCACCTTAATTAATTACCTCATTAAAAACCCTGTGTCCAAACACAGTCACATTCCTCGGAATGCACTGGGGGTTAGGGCTTCAGCATATGAGTATAGTGGGGAGTATACAGTTCAGCCCATACCTCCTGGAAAGTGTTTGAAAGTACTGACATTCAGACTCCACCTTCAGAGATTCAGAGACTTGGGTTTGGCCTGAAGCCCAAACTATTTTTTAGTATTTAAAAATGTTTTCAGTTTCTTTCTTTTTTAAAGCTCCCCAGCTGATTCTCAGCCAGCGTTGAATACCACTGAGCTAAAGTAACAGCCGGACACGATTGGATGCCAACTGCGTGCCAACCCACACGATGATGTGAAGTCTAAGTACAACAGAGATTCGTCAAAGGAGTGTCTGGCCGTCACGGCCAGAGGATTTGACAGAGACTTCCCAGTGGGTGGAAGGGATAGGAAGACGTACATTGACAGAGCAGGGCGAGGCCTCCAGCAGCTTTGCAAGTGGGGCCTTGCTTGATATAGTGAACGCCTGCCTCTCAGGAGGGGTGGCATTGCCTGGTTTGAGGGAGAAGGGGTTGTAAATAAAGCGGCCACCACAGTGGGGAACCATGGTGGGCTTCTAAGCACGAGCACGATGTAAACACAGTGATCGCCCAGGATCAGCCAGCAGGACGGATCAGAGGGCCTGTGGGGAGTAACGCCCAGGCGGGGATATTGTCATGGCAACAGTACCTACACACACACACACACACACACACACACACACACACACACACACCCATGAGGGGAGGGGCGCTTCCTCAACGCACAGTGAATATGCAACCACGGCTCAGCAAGTGCTCACAAAGCCTAAAGAATTCTTAACTGGACATAAGAAGTCATAGAGTATGTAATCCTTTATGCAGTTCAAAACAGGAATAACGCATCTATGCTGTTACAGGAGAGGACAGAGGTTCTATGTGAGGCAGAGGGCGGGATGAAAGCACACCGAGGACGGCTCTGGAACACTGAGGATGTCCTGCTTCTCTCTTTTTGTTTTTTAATTTTTGTTTTCATTTTGGTTTTGTATTGAAGTATAGTTGAATTACTGTGTTGGTGATGTTCTGACTCTTGATCTGCGTGGTGCTTGTATTGGCTTATTTACTGATAACTCATCCAGCTTCCTACTCCTGATTTATACGCTATTTTGTACGTACGTTATATTTCAATAAAAATGAAGTTAAATTTTAAAAAAACTTCATGATATCCCATTGAAGAGATTTACCACACATACGTAACCAATACCCTACGGGTGGGCATTTTCCCACTGAGGTTATTATATACGACACTGAAATAAATGCCCTTATAAACACAATTTTTTTTTTTTTTTTTGTGGTATGCGGGCCTCTCACTGTCGTGGCCTCTCCCGTTGCGGAGCACAGGCTCCGGACGCGCAGGCTCAGCGGCCGTGGCTCACGGGCCCAGCCGCTCCGCAGCATGTGGGATCTTCCTGGACCGGGGCACGAACCTGCGTCCCCTGCATCAGCAGGTGGGCCCTCAACCACTGCGCCACCAGGGAAGCCCCCGCAAATTTTTTTTAAAGAACTCTTAAAGCCCACATGTGTAAAGTTTTTTTCAGCTTACAAAGTGATTATATGTATATTATATAAATATATACACATAAATTAATATTTATTTATAGAACAATTTTTAAATAATATATAAATATAGTAGCCTTTAAATAATATAAATATATATACATAAGTGTTATCTCACTGCTCCTACAGTGACCTACAAGGAGAGGAAAGGCCAGGAAACCCGACTGAACAACGGAGAAGTGGTGAATGGGCAGAGTTCCAGGGTTTGTCGGTCCCTCGGCCCCCGGGTCGTGGATGTGGATGCCCTAGGAAGCCTTCCTCGGCCCTCGGGCTGCAGACTCTGCCTTCTCGTCCCCAGTGCGGCCTCCATACGTTGATGAGGGCTGGTTGAAAGCAAAGGAGGAGCAGCCCATTCTTGACGAAATGGAAACCAAGGACGGCCGGCCCTTAAAGGTTCTGTACCCACCGAGGGGAAGATACTGTGACCGCAAGTGTCTGGTTTCAAAAACAGGAAGGGGGAAACCAGCCCAGGGCAGATCTGGAATGGTTCCATGGAAGTGGAATGAATAACTCCAAATCCTGCTTTCTCTGGCACTCACGGTGGCCTCCGTGAGCCGGGCAACTTGCTTCCTCGAGAATGTTTTTGTCATTTTGTCATCGTGCCTCTCACGGTGGGGGGCGATGGGGGAGGGGCGTGGGAGGGGCCACCAGAGGCTGGGTCCTGCTGAGGAAGGAAAGGGAGAGAAGATGGGGCAGACCCAGTCCTGGGAGGAGGCCCGGGGGTGCAGGCTGGAGGGCTCTGGTTTCACAGTCCTGTCACTGTGTTAGTCAGGGTTCTCTAGAGAAACAGAACCAATGGGATACATACAGATTCACAGAAAGAGATTCATCACGGAGGATTGCAGCATATGATCACGGAGGCTGAGAAGTCCCATGGTCTGCCATCTGCAAGCTGGAGGCCCAGGAGAAACAGGGATGTCATCAAACGGAGTCCAAAGGCCTGAGAACAAGTTACAAGTCCTAGTAGAGGCTGAAAGCCCAAGAACCATGAGCACAGGTGTCCAAGGGCAGGCGAAGACGGCTGTCCCAGCGTAAGCAGAGAGAGAATTCTCCTTCCTCTTTTTTATCCTATCCAGGCTCTCGATGGATTGGAAGAGTCCTACCCCCATCAGTGAAGACTGTCTTCTTTACTCAGTTGATGATTCAAATGCTAATCTCTTCCAGAAACACCCTCACAGACACAGACTCAGAAATAAAATTTTACCCGCTACCCGAGCACCCTTTAGCCTTATCAAGTTGACACACAAAATTAACCATCCCACACCGGTTCTAACAAGTGGCACAGAATAACCTGGGGAAGCCATAGGGGGCAAGAACCAAGTCCCCTGATCACCTTTAGGTGCAACCGGCCAGCGCTCCACTCGTGACCCTTCACTGGAATGGAGGCCGAACCTTCTACTTCAGCCTCTTCTCTTCTGGAAAATGGATGGAAGCAGTTTGTGTGTGATGTCTGGAAGCAGAAGAGGCTGCAAAGAGACAGACCTTGAATCTGGAGCTTGCTGGGCACCCGTCCAACCTTCAAAGCTGCGCTGTTTCCTCCCTGCTCAGGGGGGATAACAGTGTTTACCAGGAAGTCTGTGGTGATGTTATGAAGCACCTGGCACATAGTAGGACATCAATAAAGATTAGGTCTCCCTTTCGGTTTAGCTTATTGGTAAACAGCTCTTGGTTACATGATCCAACCTATTGATTTATGTGATTATCTCCACCCAAGATTCAGGGGAGGGAATGCCCTATCTCATCCCCATTTCCTTTTTCTGCCCTTAACTCCTTCAGCACTTTATCTCTTCCTGTCTCGTTCTCATGCTGCCGGGATAATTGTCATGTGCGCGCACAGCTTATCTCTCCTGCTATACTAGGAGATGGTTGAGAGTGAGCACTAGGCCATTTATGTTGGGGTCCCCAGTGCATGGCACACTGCAGCACCTTGAGGTGCTCAGGAAATGTGTGTTGAGTGCCTGAATGAATAAATGCATGAACGTTCATCGGGCAGAACGGCCTATGATTCTCCAGCTAAGGTTGATATAGGGTCAGTGAGGTCAATGTTAGGACTGAAAAGCATCTGAGGGACCCTTGATGGTTCTGACACTATTTGGAGCCGAGAATGACCTCTGAGACTGCTCGGTCCATCCATCAGAGTCATCAGTTTCTACTCACTCCTCCTTGGGCTGAGACTGTGATACATGAGCAGTACCCCAGCCACTGCCCTTGCGTATCTATTATGTTGGACTGGGCCCCCCTGAGAAGCTCAGGGCCTGGGGCCGCTGAACCCCGGGTGCCAATCTGAGAGGGAAGGTCGGCATCTGATGTACCTATCTGTGTCAGTCAGGGTCCCCGTGGGAAACACAGGATGCAGTCAAAGAGTTAATTGAAGGGAGTTTAGGGAAAACACATGGGTAGCGTGTCCAACACTCTGTGTCCACCAAGGGACAGAAATGTGCCTAGGAGACAGTATCCGTGGGAAGCTGATGCTGCCCCTACGTCTGAAGGGGCACGGGGAAGAGACAGAACTGCTGGTGCAGTGAGAGCTGGAGCTGCACAGCAGCCACCCAGGGGCCTTGAGTAGAAGAATGCAGACATTGTCAAAGCTATGACCTGACAGGGAAGGGGGAACCAAATATTGCAACCTCTCTCTCCCCTTTCCCTCTGATCTCCTGCTCGTGCCTCCCACTGGCCAAATCCAACCAGAAGCCAGAGGGCCAGGGAGCCTGAGAGGTAATCCATAGAGGTCAAACTCCCAGGTCAAAGGACTAAGAATAGATCAGGAAGGGCAGATGGAGATTTAACAAGCCAAACACCTCAAAGGAGATCAGCTTCCAGCCAGAGGAAACCCTGGGCAGCGTCACCAGTAGCATCCTGGAGACTTTGAGTACATTTGGCTCCATGAATTCTCTCCACAGCCCTTCTACACGCCAGGCACTGCTGGGAGTCATAAGCCTGCCCAGAGGAATTCACGGTCCTGGGAAAGAAGCAAAATGACCTCTTTTTTTACCCTTCTTGAGTCTGTTGTCAACCTAGAGCAACAGGTGGGGCTCCAAAGCTCCAGACGGCTGTGACCCGAGTTACCCTGGAAAGTTCTCCAGACCTACATGACGATCTTGAGCTACGTCAAGATCATATGAACTTCAGTGACCATGAATTCGTGGTGGGTCACTATCTACCAGGCTTTTTTATATTATTGTATATAATCCCCACATAGTCCCATGAGGGATGCAAGAACTAATATCTCTTTCCACCATCCCTACATTTTTTCAGGTGGGGAAATTGATTGACAGATGAGAGGGGAACCCAGGCTTTATGACCCTAGAAACCCTGTCCTCTCTCTTCACCCATGAACAAGGGTGTCTGCGGGCCTAACCAGGCTCCCAAATTCACCCTGCTCCCCAGCTAGTCCTGAGGTGGCTTCAGGGTAGACAGGGCTCAGAGGGTCAGGCTGGACCACACCCCAGCTGTCTGAACAGAAAGAGAGGTGATGGGTGCATGGAACAGGGTAGAGTCCTCATGCCACGCAGCTCCCGCTGGGAGAAAAGTTTCTTTTGGCTCTTCTCTGATACCACCTCACCTCCTATGTGAGCTCAACCACGTGTCTACTCCTCTCTTCAGGAAACAGTTCAGAAAACATGCTCTCCCAGGATCCAAGCAGGAGCCGCAACCAGGGCTGGGGACAACAGCAGGAAGATGCTCGGCACATGGACCCCAGAACAAGATGCACCCTACAGGCCAACCTCATCTTCAGGTGGCATCTGTGAGGCTTCTGCAAACACATGAGCTGACCCTCTGTGACTGTGACAGACTTAGGAAGATCAAATCAAAGAGCATGAAGCAGCCAGAGTGTAGAAGGTGGGTGTTGGGTCCGGTGTTGCTGCATGGGGAGAGCTTGGTTTCCATGACTATCCAGGGCCACCCCCAAAGCCACTGGCACTTCCTGGGTACCACTTGCTGGAGCTGAAGGAGGCTCCGAGTTTGGCAGGGCAGCTGGCAGAAGTGTACCAAGTCCCTGGGCTCTTGCTGGATTTGGACACCATCCCAGAGGCTGTGGGACATCCCAACAGGAGTCACGTGTACAGGCATGGGGGCGGTTGCTGTAGTTGAACCCACCAGGTCTGGGGACCCCACCCCACCTGTGGGCAGAGCAAATCCACCTCCGGGCATTACGGCTCTTCCACCTGGTATCAGCCCACCCAACCTCAACGGGGATTCCCCCTCCTCAAGGGAGCCTATTAGACGTGACCTCTCCAGTCTCCTTGGAACCCTCTTCACCAGGAATTAGGGGCCCACCTCCCTCAGAAATGCAGTGCCCGGGGTACTGTTGAGCCTTCTCAGTCACTTTTTTCCTGAAATGCCCCTTGTGAAAGTGCGTAGGGTGATTGCGAGCTTTTCGTCTCCTCTTTGTAACATTAACGTGGGCCTACAATCCATGCACAGAGCAATTGAATTGAGTGGGGAAAACAAGCAAAGGCTTGAGAGTCACAAGGCTGGGCCTTCATCCTAATTCTGCCACGGACCAATCCTTGTCCTTGAGGAAGTCACTTTACCTCTCTGGGAAAGTCGGGGAGAAAACGGAGGCCCCTACTTGGGGCACCCGCTTGGTGCTTTCCAAGTAACACTCGAGCCTCAGTAGTCATGACTGCTCTCCTGTGAGGAGACCCTTCTGGCGCCCTGCACCCCACCAAAGCTGATCTCTGGGCACCTTACACACCTTTCCATCCCCACCCACCCCAGAGACCCGATGTTCTTGTATGAGACCAATTCATTCCTTCATTGGGCAATGACTTATTGAAGACCTACTAAGTTCTGGGCCTTGTCAATAAGGAAGACTAGGTGACTTCTCAGGACAGAGGAGTTCTTTAAGGGTCTACTCTCCCAGCAATCGTGAAACTGAGACAGGGAAAACCCTTTGATTTAAGCAACACAAGTAGCATCCCATGTCCTTCGCTCCTCTCTTCCCTTCCCCTCCTGGCACAGAGCTGTTGGTCAAGGAAATGGTTGGTGAGGGTGATGGGGTATTTGTGGAGAAGGTGGAGGATGTGGGAGTTCTTTGTACTGTTCTTGCAACTTTTCGATAGCTTTGGAACTACTTCAGAATATATCTGACTTACTTAAAGAGCACGAATAGTGGAGGCTCGGGATCGGGTGGAGACCAGTGGGTGGAATGCTTAGGGGCAGTAGGCACGAGAAGACCCTATCCCCCCACCCCGGTCAGGCCACCGCACTGACCTGTGGAAAACACCATTCCCATTGCAGCGGCCAGCACAGGCTGAGAGAACCAGGCTGGGGGATGGGCTTGGGCTCCTGTCCGGCTTCGCCACGAATTCCGTCATTTATTCAACAGCCCTCTGTGGATGACCCGCCTTCTACCAGGTACGGTGTGGAATGCTGTGTGGGTGTGGATGAATTGCTTCCCCTCTCTGGGCCTTGGCTTCCTAAACTCTAAAATGAGTTATTTGGACTCAGTGATGCTTATGGGTCTCTCTAATGGTCACCCTTTCTGAGTCCATAACAAAGGCTCCGGGCCATCTCATGTCTGGACCTTGAAAAGGGATGCTGGGGGCTTTCGGGGTAGGTTAAGACTTGCTTTATCCAGCATACAGAAGGCAAAGGGAAGAGAAGCAGGTTTGGAGTCAGCCAGACCCCCTCGATGTTCCAGGGCTACCCTTTAACCTCTGTAAACCTTGAACTTGGACTAATGAATGAACCTGTCTGCGCCTGGTCACCTCTCCCTATGAAGCGGTGACATCAACACCTGCCCTCGGGGTTGTGTTGGGGATTCCCTGAGCCCTCGCTCAATGCCTTCCCTCTTCCCCTTCCCCCTCAAATCGCATCTCAGGGCCCTGCCAGCCCCGAGGAGCCTGCTTCGCAATGACCTCTTTGGATGAAAGGCGCTGGGGCAACAGGAAGGACTGTTGTTTTAACTGCTCTGTGTTTCCTCCCTTTGTCTCCAGCATTATAAACAAGCCTATTCCCCAAAGCCACATCTGATAATCCAGCTGCAGGAGGTCAGTGGTCAAGCAATCAGAAATGCTCTTAGCCGGGATTAGGTAATTCAGAGCTGGGTTTGATGACTGCAGCAGGTTGGAACCAACCCATCCTTGATGACACCAAGGCTGTCTGGGCACAGATGCCCCTTGGGAAGATGCCAGATGCCCAAACAGAGCAGGAGTGCCTGGGGCAAGGGTCAGCCTGTCCACACGGCTCCCTGAGACAGCTCCCAAGACAGCCCAGCCTCAGGACCTGAGGCCATGACCAAAGGCCCTGCTTGGGGAGGTCCTTTGCAATATACAAAGCACTTTCACCCATCTCAGGTGATCCTTGCAGCTACCTTGTGAGGGAGATAGACAGGCAGAGCGTTTAGAAGGAAAGAACCTGGGACCAGAGAAGAGACGGGCCTGCTGAGGGCCCACAGAGCAGGGAAAGAGAGAGCAGAACCCTCTGGATCAGGTTTCTCGACCCAGACAGTCAGAGACGTCAGCCTCCCAGGCTTGTCGCAGAATCTGTTGCGTGACAGGGCCCTGTTGCCCCTGAGTGGAGCGAGCCCACAATCTCCTTCAGTATTTCTCTAATGCACTGAAAGCAAAAGCCAATTAGGGGATACATTTAAAGAACACGTACTGTGTGTGATGTTATGTGGGGACCAGAAGACTCCTCTGGCATTAAATGGAGGCATTAAACGGAGGAATAAATGTATCAATAACAAATATACTCAAAAGATCTCCCCCTTTAGTCAGCCAACCCACTTGATGTATACCAGCTGCTCTGGTTAATTACAGCTCAGCTGAGCTTTCCGGCAGGGAAAGAGTTAATAGAGCTGTTATTTGTGGTCACTTATCTCCCACATAAGCTCTTATTTCCCTAAATTGGTTGAGACAGGAGAGGAAAGAGAAGGGGGGAAATAGGAAGAGAGAGAGGAAAAATGGATTAGTTTCAAGATCAAAAGATGCTCAGAGATCCAAAAGGAAATACAAGCTCCGGGGGTGGGGGGATTTTCAGGACTCTGTATCCTCTTGATAAGGAACTAGTTCTTGGGATGGCCCCGCCCTCCTGTCTACAGCCCCAGACCCGGGTCCCCTCTGCAGTGAGAGCAGGCGACGCACTCACTCCGGGAGCTGGTGAGCAGCTTAGACCCCACAGACCCAGACCCGGGAAAAAGCCCTCAATCCATGACAAGAAAGAACAACTAGGAAACACTTGCTTTGTTTCAGGTATGGCTTATGTCGATGACAAGTGTGAACACAAAAATATTGGCTCAGCTCGCCTGCGCAAAGTAAACACACATTCCAACACATTTCCATTTATCCACAGGCACCTGTGATCCTCACTGAGGCCTGACCTAAGAGTAAAGCAGTGTGGTTAACCTTGACGATAAAAGTATAAGTGGAGGGATGAAGTAGGAGATTTTCATGGATGCTGGGGACTTAGGAATTTGAGACTGTTTCATGTGGAAAAAACATTGAAGGAAGAGCTGCAATAATTCATTGCCTTGATTATTTTCTCACAAAATTAGATAAAAATTTCTCAAACTGTTCGAGGTTTGGAATTTTGGAGACCAGAGCTGAGGACAAATAAGGGAGTTCACCAGATAGAGGGATGCGGATAAAACCCATTAGCTGCTCAACAGATTGATGGAGGAGCTACCCATGGGGAGCTGGGGCCAGGCATTCTCACCTCTGCTCTCTGATGGAGCAGGCACGTGTTATTTCTGCTGAGGCTCTTTGATCACCCTTCGTTCTGGTCCTTGTAGCCCCATTACCAGCAGGAAAGGTGATGCAGCAGAGAGAGAGAGAGAGGGAGAGAGAGAGAGACATTGACAGGACCTACAGATATTTTGTAATCCAGGATTCATGTAATGCAGCCCTATCCTAGGTGTGTCAACCTGTCCCATCTCTTTCCTTTTGCTTCTTGCCAGTGTTTTTAATCTATTTAGTAAACCATGCTATTTGAGCATCTCATTGTGAGCCTATTTCATGACCCCTGAGAACACTTGGCTGTATTTACACTACCAAAGCATCAAAATACCCCTAGACAACAAATCCAAAAGATGAAGGGCGTTTAACTTGGCAAAAACAAAATGAAAAGCATTTCAAGTAGAAGGAATGGCATGGGCAAAGGCCCTGGGGCATTTCCCTCCTTTTAGGGGATGGTATTGGCAGAATGTTGCATGGGATGTATTTATTATAGGCTTCTAAACGGTTAGGGTTTTTTTGTGTGTCTTTTGGTTCTACTCTATTCTAGTTAAAAACAAAACAAAAAATAAAGCTACTTTGGAATGATCTGGTCATAGGAAAGAAAGTACTAAACGTGGAAGGTTCTAGAGTGAAGTTGACAGGGGCCTTGGACAGGCCCAGGATGTAAACCTGCATGACCCAAATGCTTCATTCTGTCCCTTTCGTCTTAACAATGATACTGTTCTGACAGTGAGGCCTCATCTATCTCACATAGTTGGAGAAGGAGCCATTTTACAGAAGTCAACTTTGCAGATAACAAAAGTTTACTTTGTAAAGCGCTAAGACTTTTTTTTTCTTTGCTGTAAGTCATTCCAAAATTTTTTGGAAGAATTTGTAAGTAGGAAAGAGGTTGTGTCATAATATTAACCTATAAAATAAAATACAACATTTTTCATACAATATGTAACAGATGCAATGCCACGGCTCACCAAATCCTGTATCATATTCCTTCTTCCTATGTATGACCCCACTTTCTGTCCCCTTGCAGGTAGGTGGGCCACGTGACCAGCTCTCACCAATGAAATGTGGACAAACATGACGCGTGTCATCACTATGCTGAGGCAGTGAGTGTGGAGGCCTCAGGTTGGGACAGAAGAGCCAATTAGAGCAGCTTTGATCCCTGAGTCACCACTTATAACACAATAGCCCCAGAAGGTTGTCTGGATTGACAACAATCCTGTGTAAATAAGAAAGAAACGTCATTGGATTAAACCCCTGAGATTTGTTACTGCAGCATAACCTAGCCTATCCATACTAATACATAATATAAACATGAGAACAACAAAAGTAAAAATACACATTTTTTAAAAATGCATGGAGAAAACACTCCAAAATGTTTATAAATCTGTTTTTAGATTATGGTACTTACAGGTAATTAAAAAGATTTTTTTGTATATTTTCAATATTCTATAATGTAATATATTATTTTAAGTGGAAAAAATAATTTTCTTTTAAAAGCCCCAAAAGTTTGTGGGTTTTGGGGGTTTTTTTTTTTGCAGTACGCGGGCCTCTCACTGTTGTGGCCTCTCCCGTTGCGGAGCACAGGCTCCGGAGACGCAGGCTCAGCGGCCATGGCTCACGGGCCCAGCTGCTCCGCGGCATGTGGGATCTTCCCGGACCAGGGCACGAACCCGTGTCCCCTGCATCTGCAGGTGGACTCTCAACAACTGCGCCACCAGGGAAGCCCCCCAAAAGTTATTGTTGGAGGCATAGACAGATCGATGAATGGAACAGAATAGGGATCTCAAAATTAGACCCACAGAAATATGTCCAACTGATTTTTGACAAAGATGCAAAATGAGAAAGAATAGCTTTTCAACAAATGTGCTGGAGTAATCGGACACCCGTGGTAAAAAAAAATTAATTAACTTCCACTTAAACATCATATCTTATACAAAAATTAACTCAGAATGAATCACAGACTTCAATGTAAAACATAAAACAATAAAACGTTTAGAAAAATATAGGAGAAAAGTGTCAGAATCTAAGGCTAGAATAAAGTTCTTAGACACATGATCCAGAAAAAGAAAACTGATTAAATTGGACCTTATCAAGATCTAAAACTTTTGTTCTGCAAAAGACCCCATTTAGCAGGTGAAAAGACAAGCCACAGAGTGGGAGAAATACTTCCAAACCACATATCCAGCAAAGAAGTAGTATCTAGAATATATAAAGAGATCGCAAGACAAACTGGGCACAAAGGATCCAGTTAGAAAATAGGCAAAAGACGTGGGCAGACGCTCCATCAAAGAGGAGATATGAATAGCAACTAAGCACATGAAAAGGTATTCAACATCACTAGCCATTGGGAAATGCAAATTAAAATCACAATGAGATATCTTTACCTACGTATCAGAATGGCTAAAATAAAAAATAATGACCCTATCAAATGCTGGTAAGGATGTGGTGGGAATGTGGTTCAGCCACTTCGGAAGACAGTTTGGCAGTTTCTTAGAAACTAAACAAGCAACTACCATACGACCCAGCAATTGCACTCTTGCACATTTATCCCAGAGAAATGAAAACAGGTTCACACAAAAACCTCTATACAAGCGTCCATAGCAGCTTTATTCATAATAGCCAGACTGGAAACAACCCAGATATTCTTCAGTGAGTGAATGCTTAAATAAACTGTGGTACATCCACACCGTGGAGCACTACTCAGCAATAAGAAGGAACAAACTGGGCTTCCCTGGTGGCGCAGTGGTTGAGAGTCCGCCTGCCGATGCAGGGGACGCGGGTTCGTGCCCCGGTCCGGGAAGATCCCACATGCCGCGGAGCGGCTGGGCCCGTGAGCCATGGCCGCTGAGCCTGCGCGTCCAGAGCCTGTGCTCCGCAGCGGGAGAGGCCACAACAGTGAGAGGCCCGCGTACCGCAAAAAAAAAAAAAAAGAAAAGAAAGAACAAACTATTGATGCACACAGCACATTGTGATGTAAAGTATTACACACTCTATGATGACATTCATATAACAATCTTGAAATGACAAAATCATAGAAATGGAGAAGAGGTGAATGGTTGGTGGGGTTAAGGAGAGAAGAGAGTGTGGCCATCATGGGGTAAAATGAGGGATCCTTGTGCTGATGGTAAGTTCTGTGCCTCGACTGCATCAGTGTCAATATCTTGGATGTGACATTGTGCTATAGTTCTATGAGATGCTACCTTTGGGGGAAACTGGGTAAAGGGTACGGGAGAGCTCTCTGTATTATTTCTTACACCTGCGTATAGATCTACAGTTAATTCAAAATAAAAGGTTTAATTTTTTAAAGAACGACAGAGATAAAAATTATTACCATGTGTGGCAGGGTTAAATATCTATTCTCCCCTTTTTCCTAGTCACTGAAGTCCTATATATTGGAGCTGCGATATATCCAGTTAATAAAACTACATTTCCCAGATTCTTTTTTCAGATGGGAATGCCCAATGAGTTTTAAGCAGAAGTCATTTGGAGGAACTTTTAGGAAACTTCTTTCAAGGTTGCTAAAACTCTTTTCCCTCACTCCTTTCTCTTTCCAGATTCCGGGAACATGTACAAGATGGCTGGAGCTACAGACAGCATCTTACCACCACAATGAAATCCAGGACTAAGGATAAGGGACAGAGGAGCTTGGATACCAATGGCTGTATCTAAGACACCATACCAGCCCAGGACTGCCTCTGAGTTTCTCATTTAAGAAGCACAAAAATAATTGGGAATTTGAGAGTGAGGGGGAAGAAGAGAGAATAGTGAATTGTACTGCCTAAGATCCAGAGAGAAAAATTTTGAGAAGCTTCTAGGAAAGTCTGGGGGGAAATGATCAATGAAGATCTGTTGGATGTTTTGCTGTGAAATAACCTCCTCGGGGCCTTTAGGGAAGTTTTGGTAAAGATTTGGCTTTTGAAAAATGATTTTTAAAATATCAGAACAGTGTTTCCCTGAGTGTGACAGCATGCTGAGAGGTGCCGCCAGGCAGCCCAAGTGTATCTGGGTTACATCCAAATGGCCTACACGCCCAGGGTGTCCTGACCTGTACCATACTGATGTTCAGTAATGTAAGTGAAAGATAAGAAGAAAGCAGGTGATTTTAGGAGGCACAGGCAGAAGAACATCTGTTCTAGCAAAACTATGATCAACTTTTTAAAAGTACAAAAAGTAATTTTTAAGAGGAAAGTCAGAGAGGTTCTTTTTCTCCTTTTTTTTTCATGCAGACCTGAACTTCAGTCGAGGCACAACGAAGCTTAGAGCTACACAGGTGCGATCAGGTTTTGTTTTTTCTCCCCACTTACTAGTTATGTAATTTTGGGTAAATTAGCCAGTGCCCCAAGCCTCTGTTTGCTCATCTGAAAAAGAAAATAAAAATGACCCATAGTTCTACATGAGAGCATGCATTTGAAAATTCCAGCACACAGTAGATACTCATGCCAATTCTGACCCTCTTCTAACCGTTCCTAATCCAACTTCTTCCATAGCATGACCAATCTGCTGCGAGCTACCTGAAAGACTGGAGGATCGGTGATGAGAGACACATTCTTAGCTTCTCAGAAAGGAGGAGAAAGCATTTATACTAATGTCTTGGGGGTGGGGGCGGGGGGCAGAAGCAGGGTCTTCCCATCTGTTTCTCTTGCCAGGTAACACAGAGTCTGGAAGAGGCTGGAATGTGGTCTCTCCTGCCTGGGAGAGGAAAGCCAGTCCTCGCATCAGGAAAGAGAAGATCCTGGTTCAGCCAACAACCTAGTGTGGGTGCTGCAAAAACACTCCTTTCTCGCCCGGGGCTTGCTGACTACCTCTCACCTGGGCAGGTGGTGGTACGAGGAGTTCCGGGAGTGTGTTGACAGATCCGTGGAAATTCAGAGAATGGAAGCAACTGGAATGTTACCAAAAAACTGATGTACAAGACCAGAGGAATAAAACTGGACACACTGTATGTCATTCTGGCAAACAAGGCCAGGGCTGGGTGGAAGGAGGTGGGGAGGTAGTCAGGGAAAGTAGCAGAATGTTCCAGCAGCATCAAGGGCGTGTGTCGCCAGGGACTGGTTTGGGATGTGAGGAGGCCCTACTGGGTTCGGAGAGCATCCAGCCCAATTCTGCTGTCTGGGGAAGCTTGCCTGCCCTGGCTCTCTTCTCCAGGAGGACCAAAGCTCCATTCAAGGACTGGGCAACTGGCACCATAGAGAGAGTGCTCAGGACCGGGGCTGGGTGACCCGGATGCTGTCTCCCTGGGGCGGTGAGGACCCAGGGACTCCACATCTCTGGACTTCTTGTTTCTTCTCTAAAAAGTGACAAGGCTGGACAAGGTGGTCCCAAAAGAGTCTGCCCATCTTCAAAGTCTGCGATTCTGCAGGAAGCCAGCCGCTCTCCTGAACTGTAGGGAAGCCTATGGCAGTCCATCCCTGCCTCCCCACTGCCCTTAGAAGGTGCACACGAGACCACACGAGTCTGATTCACCCCTGCTCTCAACTATGCAGAGAGCTGTGATGACTAAGAGCTGACCAGGTCAAGGTGAGGTTACCACATCCACGAAGAGAGACATGGAACCGGCCCTTTCCCTGTCGAGCTTTTGACTGGTCTGTTCACCTCTCTGGACCTTAACTTTTTCATCAATAAAACAAAAAACAAGTGCCTGCCTGTTTCACGGGCTTTCCATGAGGATGCCATGAAGCTGGTGATGGTGGGAGCTCTGTGGATGCCAGGGCAGTAGTTCTCACACTTAGCTGTTTGGTAGAAGCCACCCAGAGCCCCCTTCAGAGACCCCTACTGAGTGGGCATTTTTCTAATGTTCCCTGCGGGATTCCAGCGTACAGCCGGGGATAGAAACACTTCTCTCCAACTCTGCATAAATATGGGGGCCATTATTGCCAGTAGAGATAAAAATTTCAGTCAAGGAATTATTTAGTTTATACAAAACTAACAACCGGTTTGACCCATTTCTGTACTAATGGCTGTTTATGTTAACATTGTTCTGCATAACATTGAGTGACCGGATACAGTGCTTGCTTGGATTTCTATAACACTTCAGATTCTTGTGGAAATGAGGAAATAAACAAATAGAAAAAATAAAATCTTAAATTAATCTCTGTAAAGATCTCCAAACCAGTGGTTTCCAGTCATCAGTCTTCAAGACCAAATATGTCCAAACCACCAGAGGTTTTGATCGAAGTTACAAATTTTCCAAACTCCACTCCATAGAGTGAGTGCAAACTTCTAAGTGGGGAAAGGGTATGAACCACCGTTCCAGGTGCTCCTGCAGCACGGCCAGGTTGGAGAATCTCTGCTAGTGTCTTCCAGGATGGGCACGTCCTACCAGGAAAAAGGGCCTCCTGGAAGGAAGAGGCGGTACGACCTTGAGCCTCCGGGTCTGCTTACTGGGCCTTTGTGTTTCCAACTGTGAAATGGGACCCCGTAAATGATGGGCTCTGGTGACGCTTGGGCACTTAGCCCGCAGGCAGTTTGCTGTCATGTGAGGGAGTATGGCCCCTGTCGTCACAGAGCCAGGTGGAGGCCACCAGCGAACTCAGATTCACGCTGTTGCTGGCATGGCTGGCTCCCCCCTCCCTCCCGCCCCTCAACTCACTCAGAAAGCCTGAATCCCTCAGCACCCGGCAGGCCGTCCTGCCCCATCTTCATCCCTTCCCTCAGCAGACACAGACGGAGCCCTAGGCTCAGCACTGGGCCACCACGGAGAACACGACAGAAGCCTCCCCTGCACCTTGGAGCTTAGGGTCTCGTCTGGGAAACAGGCAAGGGCCGAGCTGTGTCAGGAAAAGCAGAAGATACCACGGGAGCAGCAGCGACGGGCATCAGGCCCAGCAGCGTTGCTGAGAGTCTGCCGTGATGGGGATCGCACGGCCTCGGTATCCGATCGTGGACGGCTCACCCTGCCAATGTGTCCTCAGGACCCACTGTTGTCATCTCCACTTGACGGTGGAGGAAACGGAGGCTCAGAGGTTTAAATGACCTAGAGGCAGGCGGCAGCTGAGGAGTGAAGCTGGGGTTGGAGCCCAGAAGCAAGGACACCAGTGCTGCTTTTCTGAATGGCTAGGTGCTCTCTGTGTCCTGTTAGGACCTTGTCTTTTATTCACGAGCTATCGAGGGATTTTGCATACCTTACCAGGGCCCTTGGGAGGATGGACCCAGAGAAGAGGTGATGCAAGCCTTAGAAACTTCCTGGGAATTCCAGGTCCTCAGTGTGTGGTAGGAAGGGAGGGAAGGATATGAGCTCTGGGTGGGGCGCATCTCCGTGTCCCTGTGGACTCCTCGTCCCCTAGGGCGGGGTGTAGACGGAAGAAGGCCAGAGCCAGCCCCTCAACGTCCAGGGCCCACGACAGAGCCTCCGTTGCCAGCACCTAAGGGCAGGAGGTGTGGACAGAGCCCCGGACTCAGACACAAAGGCTGGAGTTCTGAACCCACTCAGCTACTCCCTAGCTCCTAGCTAATGACTTAAGTGTGTGGTGCCTTACGTACAAAGCAAGGAGATACTGCTTGCCTCAAAGTGCTACCGGGAACACAAAAGGATGGGTATTGACACTTTGCATGCATTTTTTTTCAATTGACAGCTCTCAGCTGTCACCCCCGCCTTAGAGCTTGCTTCAGTGGACGACAGCCTTGCCCAAGGCCATAGCCCTCGCAAGGCAGCGCACATCCAATGACACATCCACTCGCAGATCTGAAGGCCTGTCCTCTTGCCCCAAGTTGGGGCTGCAGTCCCACCTTCAGACTCCCTGTGAAAATGCGCTGCGTCTCCATCGAGACTCCACGGCAGCCCAGACCGTATGGTAATCCTATGCTTAATTTTCTTAGGAACTGATTTACTGTTTTCCACAGCAGCTGTACCATTTTGCGTTTCCACCGACAGCGCACAAGGGTTCCAACGGTTCCACATCCTCACAAACACGCGTCGTTTTCTGAGGTTTTTTGCTAGTAGCCATCCTAATGGCTGTTGGTTCAATATAGGTTCCCAGGCCCCTGCTAGACGTGCTGCGTTTCTTAGGTGTCCCGGGCAGGTCTGACACACAGACAGGTTTGAGAACCACAGCTCTGAAATCCAGTAACCACAGCGTCCCGCTCCTGCACCGATCGGATACGCATTTCCAAGCTTTCAAAACGAACATCCCAAGAAACGGTGCAACAGGCCTGGGGCCCTAATGTCCAGAGCCCTGTGTCCTCCGTCTCCTTTGAAGCGGCCTTCAAAGTGGTCTTTGCCAATAAAACGGGAGCTTCGAACCAGCAGAGCAATAAGATCTGTTTGACTTTGCCGTTGGCTCCAACCCCCTTTTTTTTTTTTTAACATCTTTATTGGAGTGTAATTGCTTTACAATGGTGGCTAGTTTCTGCTTTATAACAAAGTGAATCAGTTATCCATATACATATGTTCCCATATCTCTTCCCTCTTGCGTCTCCCTCCCTCCCACCCTCCCTATCCCACCCCTCTAGGTGGTCACAAAGCACCGAGCTGATCTCCCTGTGCTATGCGGCTGCAACTCTTGTACTGGGTATGAGACTCAGCTAGGACCTCGTTGGGAGAGATCGTTTCTACTGAGCACAGACAGACACCATACCCACACAGGGGGATCGGACCCAGTCTTCCTCCTTCTTGGTGTCTATCCTCCTCAATCCTGCATGTACCGCCCCTAGGGACCGCCCCCCCGAGGGTCTCCACCACACAGCTTTCCCACCACAGTTCATAGAAGCTAGGAGGGGGCTCCCGGCCCAAGGACACCCATCCCGCAGGCCTGAGGGCTCAGGGCAGTGAGGCTGCGCCATGCCCTCCCCTCCCTGCCCTGCTTCCTTTCAGGGCACAGCCATTCCCGAGCCCAGACGGGAGCCTGCTCCTTAGAATAAAAACCCGGTGGGGTCTCCCCTTCCTATAGAAAACTCCTGGATCCGCCACTCTGATGGGTCCACAAAGCTCTTACGGAGAAGGAAGACTGAGATTGGAACCACCCACAAACACGCCTGTCTCAGAGCCAGCAACCCCTATTCCACATACAAGCCTTCTTCGCTCTCCCCACACCCTCTTGCTGACCAGACCGCTTCAATTGTGGCAGTTCGAGCATCCTTTTTTTTTTTAAGATTTTTTTTTAATGTGGACCATTTTTAAAGTCTTTACTGAATTTGTTACAATATTGCTTCTGTTTTATGTTTTGGTGGGGTTTTTTTGGCCGCAAGGCATGTGGGATCCTAGCTCCCCGACCAGGGATCGAACCCACACTCTCTGCGTTGGAAGGCAAAGTCTTAACCACTGGACGGCCAGGGAAGTCCCTTGAGCATCTTTCTTAAGCACTTAGGTGACTGTCAGGCTCCTGCTCTGGTACTAGGCCTACGCTGGATTCAGGAGGAAGCACCACATGCATTAGTAATGCTGTGATGTTGATTTGTAAATCCCTAGGGTCAAGCATGTTGCCTGGGAAAGACCCTGTGGCCGTTGGGTCCACAGGCTGCGATCTTGCCCTGGCCCTCTAGACTTGGAGGACGGAGGGCTGCATCATTGCCTCTGCCTCCAGAGAGCTCAGTCCCTCTTGTAAAGGCTCACAAATACCTATTTAAACAGCTTTTTGAGATTCCGCTGGAAGCCCTTCCTAGCTGTGCCCCCAGCTACAGGAAGTTCTCCCCATGTTGTGTGGTAGACGTGCAAGTCAAGCCCTTATGAATATGGTTTTTGTTGGAAAAAGGCACGGAGTGCAGCAGACACTGATTGGGTGACCACATGTTTCATAGACCTCTTCCCAGACACAGGGGTTGAATATTGACTTGTCTAAGCCAATCATGCAATTCCATTTCCTTGTCATAGGGCATATGATACAACCTTGGCCAACAAGAGTCTTCTGAGAAAGTTTTTATCCATTAAAAGGAATACAAGTCAGGGATTCATCTCTTCCTGCTTTTGATTGTTGCCAAATGTGGATGTGATGTTTGGCACCACTGCAGCCACCATGTGACCATGAGGAAAAAGTCCAAAGAATTCCAGAGTCTTAACTTGATCAGGTCATTGAATTAATCAACTTTGAAACCACCCTCCTTCTGGACTTCTTGTCAGATGAGACAACAAACCCCATGTCTGAAAGCTACTTTTAGCAGGAAATTCTGTTTCTTGCGGGCAGAAGCATCCTAGCTTGCAGCAGTGGCCCAACATACAGCTTTGAGTGAAAGGGCCCAGGGACACAGGGTAGCATTAGCCAGGATATCAATCACAAACTGGCATTATCCACATCTAGAGGAGTGAACTGCCATATGCTCAGCGCTGGCGCACAAGATGAACCCAGGGGCCATCCTGTCATACGATGGATGAGGAAATTGCGGGTTAGGGAAGTTATAAGAATAAGTCTCCACAGTTCTCTATATTTCACAAATTGCTTTTCTATAGATCATCACACTTAATCTTTACAAAAATTCTGTTATTATCCCCATTTTACAGGTGACTAAGCTAAAGCTGATGGGGAATATTAAACTATTAATAATTATGTTGTGTCCTACAGTTTATAAAGTGCTCTGCACATCATACTTTGTCTAAGTATTACCTTTCAATCCAATCTGTAAGGTGGAAGTTTATAGGTGAAGAAGCAGGCTCAGAGGGGCGGCTCACTTGGGCAAAGCTCCACTGAGCTCCAGGGATGCTCTTCCTACACCCGTGGTTCTCACGGACCAGGCCCCAGACCGGCAGCCTCAGCATCACCAGACAACTTGCTAGAGATGCCAATTATGGGGCTCCACCCAGACTCACTGAATCAGAAGCTCCAGGGTGGAGCCCAGCCATCTCTTACCAAGACCTCCAGGTGATTCTGATGCACACTCACGTTTGCTTTGCACCACAACTGTCTCTTTGGTGAACGGTCCAAAGTTGCCCTGCCCAGTGAGCCAGGGGTCTCCATCAAGAGTCAAGGGCTCTTTCTAATAAGAAAACTGAGACTAAACCAAAAAAAGAGAGAATATGGACCCCGAACCATAAAGATAACGGCGAAGGTCACAACTGTTGCCCTCAGACTATATAATCATGATGCATACACTGTGCTATTGAGAGAAGATTGTCCTTCAACCCAGAAGAAAATATCTTAGTATTCATAAGCAGAGGCAATACTATTGTGCACCTCACATAGTAGACTAACAGAACTTAAGAATCCCAGCCAGTGGAACGCCCAACAATATATACCCGCCCAAAAGAGCTGAACATTCTTCAGAAACGGGTCCATAATTGGGTGCAGAGAAGAGATAATAAATACGGATAACTTACTATGCACCAGCCGTTTACAAATGTGATGTCATCTAAGCTCAAACAATCCTTCCTGGTAGGTATAATCCTGCCACGTTATCTTTAAAGAAGCTGGGGCTCAGAAAGCTTAAATAACTCGCCCAAGATTCACTCGGTTAATGAGTGGTGAAATCACTATTCAAATAAAGGTCTGGTTTTCTCCAAATTCGGAAGTCTTTTGGCGGCTTCACTTTGTTATTGATTGTGCTACATCTGGGAGGAAACCTTTCAAAGCAGCTCACACCCAGCACTGATGTCTCGTCTGAAACTTGAGGTTGGCTATGTCCCCACTGAGGATCCTCTTAGCCCTCTTGGCTTCCACGTGCCCACTCCCACAGCTCTCCACCTTGTACCCCTGCCTCCCGTCCCAGGGGTCAGGGACTGCGTCACGACCGTTTTTGTAACCCTCACGGCGATTCTTTCAATGATTCCTTCAAGTACCTTTAGACATTGATGTTGGAGGAAAGCCCTGCTCCTTGGGGGATGCTGGCATTAAAAGGAACAATGTCCTCCCAGCGTGACCCCCGTGCCTCTGGCCACTGCCGGACAAATGAACCCACGATCTGAGCCAGAGTGAACATTCTTTGAGTTCCTGTGTAGTTGGCTTGTGTCAGCCAAGCACCTCCTGTAAGCCACAGGGTGGTTGCTCAAGAGATATTGTTCACAGATTGATTTACTGACTAATTTATACGACATACTTATCCAATGACATAGGGATCTTGGAGGGAGTTCAGAGGAAAATAACCAATATGATTAAAGGATTGGAAAATGTGCTTTACAGGGAAAGGTTACAGGGACTGGGGTTATTGAACTTGGAGCTCGGGAGCTGCTGAGCGCTACGTGCACACACCATCTTGCTGGAAAGAAGCGATGGCTGGTCACGTCTAACCAAGTCTCTTCCCACCTGGGAACCAGGGCCAAGAGATCAGGGCTACCACGTGGCCAGCCAGAGCAGGGCTGGGCATTGTGGTTGCTGGTAGCAACGATCTCTCCCCAACGCCAGGTCTCCCCAGCAGCACACGTACACATGCACAAACACAAGGACACCCGTGCACATACACGCACGTGCAGGCTCATATACCCCCCACCACCACCACGCACACACAGACAGGCATTTAAGCACCGAGGTGCTGAAAATAACAAGCTCTTCTTTCCCCCCAAGGCTGGCCGAGGCAAGCAGGCCCGTCCCAGGTCTCCGTAACTGATAAGAGGAATTCGGGGTGACGTCGACACGTCTAAGAGGGCACACAGAGGACAACATGGGTTGCACTTGTCTGGAGGCTGCCCCAAGCGGGAGTGTTTGCACTGTCTGAGGGACGCTTCTGGATGAAGGAAGGACCTGATGCCCTCCCAGGGCCCCGTCCATGGTCACACCGCAGAGAGGCAGTGGCTTTTGCCCTTCCCCTTCCCGTGGAGCTGATGCCTCCTCTCTGAAGGGAGCCGTCAGCGGGGGCGTGGGGAAAGTGCAGACCCGAGGCACAGGGACAGTTTGTGGCAGTCACGCCGGGCTTGGCCCTCACTGGTCGAGAGCCCTCTGCCAATCACCCCACTCCCCTGGCCTTGGTCTCTTTGTCGGCAAACCCAGGACAGGAGGATGGTACTTGCCTCGCCCAGGGGTGAAGTGAAAAGAGCAACAAGGAGGAAAGAGGGTAGAGGCAGACCCGGGTTTGGCTTTGTGGCCTTTACGTAACTTAATCTCTCTGCGCCTCCCTACCTTCTTCTGTAGAAGTGGGCGCAGTGATGCTAGCCTTGAGGCCAGAAAATTCAAAGAAGCGATGTCTGGGGACCCTGACGCACTCCTTTCCCTCTCTCTGTTACCCTGGCTCCAGATCCTCTGAGAAGCAAGGATGCCCCGACTGCCACATAGGGGTTCTCCCCCTGAAGGGGTTGAGGGGCAGCCCCGCTTCTCCAGGAGCCTGAAGAGGGTCCTCGGGAGGGATCTCTCCCTCTCTGGCTCCAGTGACTGCATTGTTCCCCCTCCAGGTCCAGGTTGTTGAACCAGACAGGCTATGATACTAACATCCTGTAAATCAACGTGCAGGAACCTGCATCTCAGCAGCGCCGTGTTTCAACATGACCAGCCCAGCAGGCGGGGGAAGGGACCCAGCCTTGCATCACACAAGCATCCCACTCGGGACGCCTGTCCCGGAGACTCAGGCAGAAGCGCCTCCCTATTGGCTGTGACTTCCCAGACCCAGATGCTCTGCCCCTCGGGTGACTGACCCTATGGGACACCAACGGCTACCTACTCACCATCCTCCGGGGGGCACGGCCGGCTCCCCTGAGTCCTCTGAGCCCCAGGGAAACGTCCAGCGGAGGGAAGTCAGGCCAGTGTGGGTGCCTCCCCTCTCCCGGCCGTGGTTCAGCCTCCTGGGGCCACGGGGCTGGTGGTCCTCCTCTGGAACATCCTCACGGCCGCTCTCCTTGGCCCGAGAGCCCAGAGCCCCAACCCCACAGAGCAGGCGTCCTGCCTACTTTGAGACCAGACACCCGGCAGCTCTCCCCAGAAGAGAGCTGGATTATGACAAACCCAGAGAGGATTAGGGGGAAGCCATCTGCAGAGAGAATAATTAGCTTAGTGGGCTACACAGATTTTTCCTGGCCCTCTACCCAAGGGTACACTCTTCAAGACAGTTAAATGCAGTCTGTGGGTTTGCAGAGGAGCCCTCCACGCACCATGTGTACCAGGGTCTCCCCCCTGCCTGATTCCAGCTGCCCGCGTGGGCCACAAGCAGCCTGTGCTGGCAGGGGACACTGGGGTACCCCACGGAAACACCAGTCCTGAGTAGAGGACACTAGGGGAAAAAGATAACTGGCTGGTTTCCATAACCCTGAATAAAGCAGAAAAGGAAATATGATGCTGTCGCATGAGACAGGAATTAGGTGCATGGAGGCCTGAAAGAACCAGCTGACAATTAAACCCATCCGTCAGCTGTCTTCTCCACCAATGCTGAGTAACCAGTTTCCCCTGGGAGGACCGTCCTTACTAATTTAGACTCAATTGATCATTTTGGCTTTACGTTGGCAACGCTTTGGGGGAAGCCTGGAATTTTCAAATCCACCCTCTCTGAGGCCAGAAAATGATTCTTTCCTAGGATATCGTGTTTAGGTGGTACAGGGTTGCCTATAGGCAGGGATGCACTATGGGATCTGAAGCCTGGAAGTTTCCTCACTGGAAATTAATCAGGTTAATGAGCCACCTGTGGAAACTACTGGGCCTGAGAGTCCTGGGCCACCAAGAGGCAAAGAGCCACTGTACAATCAACATCAATACGCCTGACAAATTCTGCAAACAGGATCATTCAACGCTTGCTTCTGGCTGACGGATACAGCAGTTCAGTCCAAACAACCACATATGAGGGGATGTGGGTTACGGGATGATGGAGGTCCCTCCCTGAGAAACAGAACCAACAAGATACCTATAGACGTGCAGAAAGACACACAGAGAGAGAGTGATAAGGAAGGGCTGGCTCACGCACCTACGGAGGCTGAGAAGTCCCGTGATCTGCTGTCTGCCAGCAGGAGAACTGATGGTCTAGTTTCAGTCTAAGCCTGAAGACCTGAGAACGAGGAGAGCTGATGGAGCAAGTCTTGGTCTGAGACTGAAGACCCAAGAACCGGAAGCACCAATGTGCAAGATGGGTGTCTCAACTCACACAGAGAGAACACGTTCACCTTTCCTCCGCCAGTCTGTTGGGGCCCTCAGCAGACTGGACGGTGCCCACTGCATTGGTGAGGTCAATCTGCTGCCCTCGGTGTACCGATTCAAACGCTAATCTCTTCCAGAAACACACCCAGAAATGACGTTTTACCAGCTATCTGGGCATCTCTTACCCAGTCAAGGTGACACATACAGTTAGCCAACACACTGCATTTTCCCAAGTAATTTTAATAAGTTCAAACAAACACAAGCGTCACCGGCTGAGCTCCACATGCTTCATGCAAAGTGCAGAATATGGGTGGCACAAAGAAATTTCAGGTGGTGTGTGTTGGCTCACGTCTATTGAGCACCTGAGAAGTGGACAACATTCATTGGTGTTCAATAACTGTCAATTCATCTGAACATATGAATAAGCACGTAAGGATAATCAAACCATTCACTGGCTTTCTTCCCCCCCCCCCCAAGAGGAATGTGGGAAATCATTGCAAGCGAAAGGAAAATGTAATCTGTTCAATGTCCACATTTGATTCACATACGTGAACCAAGTGACCTCTAAGTGGAGCGACCATATAGTTTATCAGCCGAACCAAGACACTTTGGGGAGGGAAAGAGGAAATGATCAATTACTTTGGGATGACAGGAGTGAACAAGGACTGTCCCGGGCAATTTGGAACTAGGGCTACCCTACCTAAAAGAACAACCATGTGTAACTATCTATGATTCCATGAGTTGTGTGGTCAGATAGATTTTGTCCTCCAGAGAACCGATTTAAATTACTCAAAGCTGTAAAAAGGTCACTAGAATTTTGTGCCTGACCCTCAGAAGCCTTTGAATCAATCAAAGCCTTGATATAGTCGTAAGGGCTTCACGACTATATAGGTTTCTAAGATCCTTACTATGTTCCTACTGCCTCTTTAGCCACTATTTAAGGGGCAAAGAAATCTTGGATAAGCTCACATCAAATTGTAGAGACAAGAGACAAGCAAGCCAAAGTTAACTAACAATCCCAGCGTTCGACAACCATCTGACTGGCCCAAAGCAGAGCACGCCAAGTGAGTATTAGACACAGGAAGTGCCAGAAAGACTAGCGTGATCGGGAAGGTTTCACAGAGGAGGATGCCGTTCTTGAAACATACAAAAGAGAGGAAACTCTGATCCAGATTAAATGCAGGCATGAATTCACATGCTCCCCTCCAAGTTCATAGCCATGAGAGAGAAAACGATAAAAAGAACCAAAAAGGTATAGCTGGGCTACGGAAAAAAAAAAAAAAAGACAAACATTTCTTTTGCTCCAAATTAGAAGAAAAACATGAAGCAGTGATTACGCCTGAAACCATAGGCTGGCTGGGCTCACCCACTCTTCCTAGGAAAACCAAGCTATAAAATGTAATGCTGAGCCCCAGGGTCAGGGTATGACTTTATGACAGTGGATCTCCACTCATAAAGCAGGGGCTGCCCCCAGCGGACATGTGGCAACGGTTAGAGACATTCTTGCTGTCACAGCTGGAGGGGAGGTAGCTACTGGCATCTGGTGGGTTAGGCCAGGATACTGCCAAACATCCTACAATGTACAGGATAGTCCCCCATGACAAAGAATTATCCAGCCCAAAAGGTCAGCAGTGCTGGAGTTGAGAAGTGATTGGCCTAATAAGTGGAGAGGGGAGGGGCCTCCTTACTGGTGACTGGGTCTGGGATATCCCCAATATCACTGTAGAACAAGAACTCTAAAAATGTCACGACTAGTTCTGACTGGAGACCAAGAAGCACATGAAGACAGCCATAAAACGACTACATGGGGAGGGGCAGCAGCGAGAGAAGGAGAGAAGACAAAGCAGAAACAAACCTCCCCCCCGAGGTAAACCTGCAAACCAAAATTTAAAAGCATAAGACAAATACAGTGTAAGGAAAGACACAGATGACAAAATCAGCAATTAGAACATGAATTCACTCCAGATGAAACTAATTCCATGAGACAGTCTAACAAAGACTTTAAAATAGACATTATCTGGGCTTCCTGGGTGGCGCAGTGCTTAATAATCCGCCTGCCAATGCAGGGGACACGGGTTCGAGCCCTGGTCCGGGAAGATCCTACATGCCGCAGAGCAACTAAGCCTGTGCACCACAACCGCTGAGCCTGTGCTCTAGAGCCGGCATGCCACAACTACTGAAGCCCGCGTGCCACAACTACTGAAGTCCGTGCGCCTACAGCCCGTGCTCTGCAACAAGAGAAACCACCGCAATGAGAAGCCCGTGCACCGCAACGAAGAGTAGCCCCTGCTCACCGCAACTAGAGAAAGCCCGCGTGCAGCAACAAAGACCCAACGCAGCCAAAAATAAATAAGATAAAATAAACAAATTAAAAAGAAAAAAGGCTTAAAAAATAGGCATTATCTGGAGCTAAAGCAGTTGATGAGAGAACTCCAGAGAAGACAGGCTTTGTAATTACTATATAGCAGCCACCGATCCTGAAAAGTTAACTAACTTTGCCAAGGTCATTTGGCTGGTATGCGGCAGATCCAGAATTTGGATCCAGGCAGTTTGGCATCAGCCTCCCTGGGTCTCACCCCTGTGCTCTGCCTTCCGTAGAGAGAGCAGCTTATGCCCAAAGAAGGAATGATCTTCTTATAGGAGCAGGAAGAGAGTGAAGGGTCATAAGGGAACGAGGAAGGAGGAGTGAAGAAGCAGCAGAGTCCAGCATTAGGAGAACCAAGAAAAGCACGTTTCAGGTGTGAAGGAGCAGTAATCCAGTGAAGGCAGTCGAGACGTCAAGGAGAAGAAAGGTGGGGGGACGAGCAGCCCTGGTTGCGGGCAGGCAGCGCAGAAAGCCTCGGCGAACCTCACGAGAGACACCACGGGTGAGAGCAGGGTGGGAAAACAGAGGCTGGGGCTACAGAGAGTTTCTATTAGGGAGTTTGCCGGTGAAAGGCAGGAAAGGAGGGGGTGGCCAGAGGGGCCAGCCTGACGGCAGAAGGCACCAGCCAATGAAGGGGAAAGACGGAGGAGGCAGGAGGGAGGGGACAGTGAGAGGAGGGGTAACGGCTCGCCAGTGGGACCTGGGACCGGCATGTGAATTCTGCTACAGACCATTCAGACAGCTGGGAGAGACCTCTGTGGGTTTCTGTGTCCCCAGAACTGGGACTGCTGCACCTCCTGACTGCCATTCCTCCTGGGTGCCCGTCCCCGTCATGCCAGCACCAGACCAAGCTCGGGCCTCTCTGGGCCACCCTCCTTCCCTCATGGGCGTTGCACACACTGCCCCACGTGGCCCTTGAGCTCACTCTTCTTTGCACAGAGGATGCTGCCCTGCCCCATGCATGGTGTTCTCTGAGATCGACAGCTCTGCGTCATCCACCTTTTCGTGGAGTGAACCCTCCACTTCCTCGCTGTCACTGCAGCCCTGCTCTCCTAATGTCCTCAAGGGACTCCGCGTCACCCCCTCACCCTCCCAGGGACGGGGCTGGTCTTCCACAAAACTGTGGCCTCCAGACCACATTTCTCACCATGGTGCAAATCCCCTTGTCCCTTTGCGGGGCTCACCACCTGTCCTGTCTGGCCTCGTGCGCTGTCTTCCTCAGTCCCCTTAGGCACCTTTGATGGAGACTCTCCCTTCCGTTCCAGTCTAGCCACCGTGCCCAGAGACTGGGTTGTCTGTGTGGCACCCAGTCCACAACCTGGCCTCAAATCCCCTTGACTCGATCCCCTGTGTCTACACCCCACCTCACCAGCTCACTGCCCAGGCCTAGTCCCTCATTCCAGGCTCAGCTCCGGAAAACTCAGTGCTGTGGGGTGAGTCTGGGCCCCGGCCATCAGGCCCTGGGTCTTCCTCTCCCCCTCCCACCGCCTCTGCTCTTCACTCTCAGCTGACCTTTGCCACCCTCCCCGATCCCGTCACCCCTTCCCAGCTCCACTTTGCTTTGCACTCGCCCAGAGTCCACGGGGCGTGGCTTCAGCGACTCTCTTGCTGATCAGTCCAGCCACCTCCTTCCTCTTTTTTTCCACCTCCAGGGGTTGGAATCTTCTGGAGGCATTCACTCTTTCCTATGGATGACTCCGAACCCAAGTCACTGTCTCCACTGACCTCTGACCAGGGCAACAGGATCTGGGCTCTTGGTTCACAGGGTTAGCGTTACTTCTCTTGCTGCGTGCCCCTCCCACCAGCATCTCAGCCTCTGCCGTCCCTGCCACAGTCTCCTCTCCAAAAGAGGCCCTCAGGGAAGCTTCAGACCCCGCCTGAGCGCGTTCACCCAGAGTGGTAAAGGCTCCGACTGAGTCACATTTTCCACAGTGCGGGGTCCAGGGATGCAGGGTTATCCTCGTATCCGTCACTGTCCTGCTCTCTACAGCTGTTCTTCCGGACTTCTTATCCCACCAGCCGGACCCCCTCCCTGCCCCCTCCCCCTCGGTGATGACATCATCTTTGCCCCGTTACTGTAACGTGAAACCCAGACTGGGGTCACTCTCCTCTCAGAGAAGAAGTTAAGCTCCAAGCCCATCTCATGTAGATGGGAAGCTCAGCGCCTCTCCCCACATCTCTGGAGGGATTTGGGGGCTAGATCTTTCATCACGTTGCTCCTGAGTCTCATTTACTGTGGCTAAATTCCCAATATTGCTGAGTGGCTTTCGAGTTGCTACCTGTCTCTATCCCAGGTTGATCTTGATTCTTCCACAACCGGCTCATCATGCCTAATAGATGTCTGTGGTCTTGGAAAAGGTAAGGAATGGCAGTCGGGTTCCTCGCAGCCCAGCGAGGGAGGCCATTCTGAAGTGGCTCTGACACACCCCTTGGTCCTCACTGCCCCCCACCACTGAGGACCTTCCTCGATGACCTCTCCCCAGACCCCAGCTTCCTCCATCATGTCCTCTGCCCCAACCTCCTGGACCGCCCCCCAGATCCCTCACCTCTCCTGCCTCTGAGGTCCTGCCACTCCTATTTTTTCCAGCCAATGCGCCCTCATCCCAGGCAGAAAGGTTTCGTTGTTATGGCAGGAGGGATTGATTGCCCACTCTCTTCCTTGCCAACAGAACCCCACTCTTTGGGATTGAATACTGAGAGTCCAGCCACTTTCCATGCACAGCCATCTAGCGATCATGTAGCCTCTGTCCTCAGCCCCAGCATTCCCCAGGGCCATCTTTCCACAACCAAAGAGGCTCATTAAAAGCTATTAAAAAAATCCCTCCCCAAGAGGTTACCCCTGGCTCTAAGGCTAACTTCCACATTTCTCGTTCCCACGTTGAAATTAGGGCTGTGTGGTGTGATGTGGTGTGAAATTCGGGCCTCAGCCTTCCGTCAGGACCCCACACCCGCACCTCACCGTTTTCTATCTTATCATCCACCCACTTCCCCAGGCTTAGGAGAAGAAGGGCTCTCCCAACCTCCCCTGCCCAGCTAACCTACCAAACCCCTCCTCTCTCTGCACCGAGCTGCAGTTCCCTGCTATTCCCACTCTGTCTCTGGCAGAGCCATTTCCTCCCGGAAGCTGTCCCCATCCGGGCTGGGGTCCCGTCCTCTCTTCCCTCACAGCCCCCTGAGTGCCCTGGCCTCCCATTTAGATGGCATTGCTTGTGACTTGGTCCACTCCTGCCTGAGACTGGCAGCATCTGAGGGCAAGGCGTGTGTCCATCCGATCAGCAAATGCACATGGACTGTCTGCCGCATGCCAGACACTGTTCGAGGCGCAGCGTCCCCCTGGTGAGCAGAGCGAAGGCCCCGCTGTCATTTCACACGTTCTTGTGGGAGAAGACAGACGCATAGTAACTGATACGTGGCAGGAGGTCATTAAGTGCTGTGAAGGATAAAGCAGAACCAGAGGCTAGAGAGAGAAGGAGGGGCGGCCCTTGGAGAGGCAGGGTGAGGGGAAGCATCTCTGAGCATGTGACCTGTGGTCAAGGCTGGAGTGAAGTGAGCTGGCCAAGCAGACACCTGGAGGAGAGCCTCCGGGACAGAGGCAAGAAAAAGTCTAAAAGCCCCGAGGAGGAGTGTGCCCCGAGGCTTAGAGGGTCCAGCAGTGCGGATAAAGCAAAGGAGAGTGAGTGCGATGGGCTGGGTGAGGGAGTCAGGGGCCATGTCAGAGCAGACATTGGAGGTTGTCTCTGCATCCTTTCACACTTTTAGCAGGATGGCTACTCTCCTGTGCTCCATGAACATTCTTGGAGTGAATGAATGAACGAACGCTTAGAATCATGCTGAGGTTTACTAACATGCTGAGGTGTCCTAAAAATGACCTCTGTCCACTGTGTATCTGCCCATCCCTCTAGGGGTCCTTCCCCAGGGAAACAAAAGATCCCCACCTGTCAAAGGGCTGCACACTCACAAAGGTTAAATCTGCCTTCCGAGAAGTGTCCACAGTAGGGTAGACTCGTTTCATCAGGATCATTTGTCCTCAGTGGGACTCCTTTTATGTTAATGAGCAGACTTCCCGTCCTCCCCAGCCCTGGAAAAATCTCCCAAGATGACTGCCTGACTGTCCCTTTCTCAGGGTCCTGCCAGGAAGTTGGACGTGCAGCTCACATTGGTGACCAGGGGACATATCCTGCAACCTGAACGCCTCCACTTCCTGGTTCTGGCAAATCGCTTTACTTGTGTGAACAAGAACGTTTCACTGCCTGGTCCATCTCATGACCTGATTTGACCCAACTAGAGGTTCAGAAATTAGTCTCCATACACTGAGAGATTGAGTGTAGCTACACGTAACTCTAAGGGCAAATAACAGTGGCTTAAACAAGATGGGGGTGTTTTTTCCTTTCACATCACAAAAAGTCCTGAGGTCAGTACTCAGAGGCTGGTGCAGCCGACCTTGGCTATCATCAGGGCCCTGGGTTGGAATTCCTATTCACATGCTTGCAACACGACTGCTGGTGCTCCGGCAATCATCTCTGCATTCCCAAGTGGAAGAAAGAAAGGGGCAAAGGACAAAAGGGCGTTTCAAAGCCTGGAAAACATATGCAGGAGCTGTGTCACATGGCCACTCCAATTTGCAAGGTAGTCAGGGAAATGTTTTTCAGCTGTCCCTGGGAAAATTGGGCCCCTATTGGTAAGACTAGGGGAGAATAAATATCAGACAGACCACGAAGATTATCTGCCAGGATCCACTTCTTGAGCTACCCATCAACCATAAAAACCCTTCTTCACATTCATATTCATGTCCACTAAGGGCAATGCCCTCCTTTCCATCATGTATAGATGTGGTCCCTGTGGCCCAAAATTCTAAGAACTAAAAGTCAGAGTCTGCCCTAGCACAGAAGGTAACTGTCATAAAAGCTCCCATCAAGTACAGAGAATAATGGGAAGCCCACAGCAGTCATTGGTCCATGGCAATTACGGAAAACTCTGGAACAGAACCAGTGAGGTCTCTTGGCCTTGGCCATGGTCTTTTGTCCTTGGTTAACCAGCCTGGCCAGTTGCTTCACCCTCTCCCTTTGGGAGAATCTCCCTTAAACATTTTCCCCATTGTTCTCCCCTCTGGAAGGCTCTTTCTCATCCATTTCCCCCCCGCAGCTGCATCTCAGAACAGTGTTTGGGAGGATAACTTTCCATAGAAATTCACAGCCCTTAAATCCCGCCTCTTGTTTGGGTTTGGATGTTCAGGAATAGTGTTAGGGATTTAAGAATCATAGGATGTTGCAGGTCAGGTTGGGCTTCCGATGGCAAATGTCTCTCTCAAAACTTAGTTGACTTTGGTTTTAATTGCTTCCAGTCCATTCCATGTGCAAGTAACCACATGGAACCAAAAATCCTATCAAAACGTAATTTTTAGGGCTAAAGCTGCTTGCCTTTTTTTTCTTTTTTTTTTTTTTTGTGGTATGCGGGCTTCTCACTGTTGTGGCCTCTCCCACTGCGGAGCACAGGCTCCGGACGCGCAGGCTCAACGGCCATGGCTCACGGGCCCAGCCGCTCCGCGGCATGTGGGACCTTCCCGGACCGGGGCACGAACCCGTGTCCCCTGCATCGGCAGGCGGACTCTCAACCACTGCGCCACCAGGGAAGCCCCTAGGTGGCTTTTATATGGATCTCAAGGGAAATTTGAGAATGTTCCTTTTAATGAAAGAACACTAGGTGTGGCCAAAATGAGTCAAGCGCCTAGGAAAGCTCTGTCCATAGCCTGTTTTCCTTCTGTCAGTATCACTTCGTGATGCTTCCAGTCATTCAGCTGGCAAACATCTACTGAGCGCCTGCCACCATGCAGGCCACACACCAACCCCCGGGGCCCCAGGGGTGAAGAAGACATTGCCCATGCCTTCATGTGATAAGCAGGCTGGACGGGGAGGCAACTGTTCGGTAGAAAGGTGAAAGGCCACACCATAGGGTCACGACAAAGATAGTCACGGCCATTCAGCAGGCCGTGGAGCATACCGCGGCACATAGAGTGGTGAGCAAAAGTCATCAATAAGAGGAAATGCCCTCATGTCTCACAACCTAGAGGAAACAGGCACCAAAACAAATCATCAAAATGGTTAAGTGAACACATAACGTGTAAAGTGCTGCTGGTAACGCGTTCAGGGCTACCAGACTTGTCACAGGGACCCGGGAAAGATTTCCCTGGGAAAGAGACGATTAAGCTGATACCCGAGGCACCAGAAGGATGTAGGCAGAGACACAGTAGAGGAGCTTCCAGGAAGAGAAGCAACATATGCAAAGTTCTGGAAGGAGGAGAAGAAAGGGCTGGAGAAGAAAGAAAGACCCCGATCACGGAGGGCCTTGTGAGCCCCATGAAGTCTTCGGGGGCTACTCTACAAACAACCGTTGAGGGTTTTGAAGCAAGAAATTGACATAGTCCATTTTTAAATATCTATGTATCTGTGTGTGCAGAGAGAGGGACCAATATATCCCTATATAAAATAAAATTCAGAGATCTTAAGCAAGCAGGTTATACCAGAATAACCAACGCCCCAAACAAGATGCAGAACATTATAATCACTCTAGCAAGTTCCCCCTTGCCAATTTCCAGTCCATAAGCAGATTTTTGTTTGTTTTTGTTTACTCTGGTGACAGTGTGGAGAATAGTTGTTTGGGGTCTGGGTATGATAGTACCTAGGCAAGAAAGGATGGAGGCCTATCCTTGGGTCATAGTGATGGGGGTGGAGAGAAGAGAAGGGACCCGAAAATATTTAGGAGGTAAAGTCGGCAGAACTTGGAGTGACTGGGAAGGAGGAATAGCGGGAGGAGCAGGTAAGATGACTCGCAGGTTGCTGGTTTGGGCAGCTGGAGGAACACTGAGTCAGCCTGGGGGAGAAGAGGGTCCAGAGGCCTTCTAGAAGTGCTGACACACAAGTGGAGCTTTGCAGAATCAGTAAGAGTTAACTAGGTGATCGGGGGTTAGAAGTGCATTTCAGGAAATGGGCTCGTAAAGGAAAAGCTCAGGGACGATCCTGGGAATGAACACAAATTTGAGCACCTGGATCTAGCCTCGCCTGAAGCACACACACTGAGACATTTTGGTTCTGTGAAACAATAGATCCTCACTTGGTCTAAGCCAGCTTGAGTTTCCGATGCAACAAAGAGAATTGTGACTTACAGACCACAAGGAGAACATTGAAAGGGATGGGGAAGGAAATGAGAAGGGGCTCTAGGTCTGGGACATCAAGCCCCATCGCAGCTCTGGGACCCCAGACTTAGGAGAGAACTCAAGTAAGGGACATCACCTGAGAGTCCAGGCATGGCGGCCATCCTGTAGGCCCTACCCCAGCATTGCAGGCTGTGACGGCTCCTGCTGGGCAGGCCCGGACTTGGAGACTCACCCCCTTGGACCACTGCATGAAGACTCCCTCTGGCAACACTCCCCAACACGAATCAGCCCCGGAGACCCCTAAAAACTTACCAAGCAGCATAACTTCTCAATCATCCATTTCTGGGGAAAGGCATCAGCATACCCCAAGCTGAGACAGAGGTTAGTGCACTTCCATTACCTAAATCTGGAAGAAATACGTCGCTTCTATGGACAGACATCAATGTCATGCACTGTGTAATATCTCTCACGAATATGTGGTCTGTGAACCTTGAGGACATTATGTTAAGTGAAAGAAGCTGGTCACACAAGGGCAGACACTGTATGTTCCACTTACATGAGGTCTTAGAGGACTCAGATTCATAGAGACGGGAAGCAGAATGGGACTGTCAGGGGCTGGGGGAGAGGAAAGGGAAAGGTAGTGTTTAGTGGTGACAGAGTTTCAGTTTGGGGAGTTGGGAAACTTCTGGAGATGGATGGGGGTGATGGTTGCATAGAAATGTCAACGTACTTAATGTCACTGAACTTACACTTAAAAACGGTTAAAAAAAAAGTAAATTTTATGTTATGTATATTTTACCCCAATAAAAGAATTAAATTTTAAAAATAAAAAGAGAGTACATGGGATGACTCTTGAAGACGTTATGCTAAGCAAATTAAGCCAGTCATAGAGCACAAATACTGCATGACTCTATTTATATGAGATATCTGAAATAGTCAAATCATAGAATCGGAGCATAGGACGGTGGTTGTTAGGGGCTGACGCGGGGAGAGGCGGATGGGAAGTTGCTGATCGATGGGCATTAAGTATCCGGTGTGCAGGATGAATAAGTTCTAGAAATCTGCTGTATAGTAGAGTGCCTGTAGCTCTATCGTACACTTAAAATGTTTTGAGGGTAGATCTCGTGTTGCGTTCTCACTATTAGAATTTTTAAAAAGGATACATGACCTAGAAAGACAGGAGGTTGTGGACAGAACCCTGGATCATGGCAACATGTAAGGGACCAACGGAGGCAAGGAGGTCTTCACAGAAGGCAGAGAAGGAATGGGTGGAGAGACCTAAGATCATTCAGGAGAGAGTGGCTTGTTAGAAGCCAAGAAATAAACAAATGTTCGACAGAAGCATCGGCCAGGGATGGCAAGGACAGAAGGGGACAGCGGCATAGCAACTACACATTGCAAAGGGGCACACTTGGTCCATTCGTTCCCGCCATGAGATAAACAGGGGTGTGAATGCTGCTGAAGAGGGAATGGGTAAGTTTTCCTGAGGGGCCCCAGGGATCCCCTCCCACTCCCCTTGTCCCTAGTAATCTGCGGGAGTGGAACAAAGCAACCCTAACCCAGGTCTTCCCAGCGGCAGGAGAGGCAGCGAGGGCCCTGAAGTAATATGACCACGAGGACAAGGAAGGTGGAGTCACGTGGCCGACGGGAATGATGGCTCTGAGTGGTTGACGTGGCAGATGCTGGGACCTCCGTGAGCTCTCACTCATGGCCAGGACCCCCCCTGGCCAGGCCCGACACCAAAGAGTCTGGGCAGGTACCAGTGGAGGCAACCCCAGGACCAGACAGCTCAGCCAGCGACTCCCCCAGAGCCCCGGGCTTTCCGCCCTGAGGCTCCTGGGCACGGATTCGGGGCTTATGGGCAGGGAGGCGGGGGGAAGCAGGACTCGCCTTCCCACAGAGATAGATCCCTACTGTGGAAGGAAGCGGAGAAGCGGGACCTGGCTTAGAAGGAAGGGAGTGGGACTTGGGTTGGTGGTGGAGCATGGGGGACCGTGTGTGTGTGTGTGTGTGTGTGTGTGTGTGTGTGTGTGTGTGTGTGTGTGTGTGTGTGTCTGTGTAAAGGGAAGCCTGAGAAGGCTCACTGCCTGAAGGAGAACAGTTTATGAGGGGGAGGCTGGAGATAGGAAAGGGTTCCGGGTGGCCGAGCAGGTGTGGGGAGCTGGGACCCAGAGCCAGCTGGAGAGCAGGGCCAGAGGAAGGAGCCTGGGAGAGCCACCTCCAAGTGGGTCTTCATGACCTCACAAAGCCTGAAGCTCCGTCAGTCCTGGCTAGGTCTCCTAGCAACTGGTTGTAGAGGCCATGGCACTCCTGACACCCCAGGGAGTGAAAAAAGTCTTCCAACTTCAGGTGAAGAGAACACGTGACTTTTCAAAGGGAGTGTGCTCAGATTGATCTAAGAGTGAGGTGTGTCCTCCGAGGGACCCCTGGACAGGACCTCCTGTCCCAGCACGCCAGCTCTGAGGCCCACCCGCCACGGGTGTGTGCCCGGGGGATGCCAGGCCAAAGTCTTCCCAGCCCTTGGAGCTTGGGGCCATTTTCCGGGCCTGATGCAGCAGAGCCTGCGCGGAGGGACAGAGGAGGTGGGCGTGGAGGCACTGTGTGCCCCCCGCACTCCAAGGAGGGCCCGGGAGGCCCCAGGGGCTCGTCACAGGGGTGCCACCCTCACCAGGAGCTCCAGGGCCCTGTGAGCCCTCTGGGATTGTACGCCAACGTGTGGAGGGAGTGTGTGTGTGTGATTGTGTGTGTGGTAGAGGTTGGGGTCTGTGTCTCCAGGGCAAAGAAGGGGGCAGATTTTGATGGTTTCTCAGAACCATTTCTGAGGCTGGAAGGCATGAGCAAGGTGGGCACCTGCGGAGTGCAGAGAATCCAGCCTGCAGGGCCCGGGCCTCTGAGCCGTCCACAGAGGGGTGTCCGGGCTCTGCTGCAGACCTCAGGCAAGAAGACCCCAGGCCAGCTATGTGCACAGGTCAGCCTCTGACCGGCAGCCTCAAACTGTTGGGGAAGCCCCCGGCCCGGGACCTGTGATTTCACCACCTTCCCTGGATCTTCCAGCCAGCTGTCCCATCAGGTGCCAACCTAGGGATCTAAAAGGGCTGCAGGGGTGGAGAGAGGAGTGACCAGGGGCTGAGACAAGGCTCTGGGCCTTACTCGGGCACCGTCTTCCATCAGTTCCCCCTCCCTGCACCCCAGGCGAGCTCCAATGTTTGGTGGTTGCCCACTTCATGCCACACCTTTTCTTACCCCCTCCTTGAAAGGCACTGGATTCTCCTACATGTGTCGGTGTGATCTCTAAGAACCTTCTGGAAGGGCCAGGCGAACTCTCAAGTAAAATGAATCCTAACCTATAGAGGGGAATAAGAGGTACCCTGACCAGTCTCTATCGCCTAGCTTCACCAAGCAAGACACATTTCTCTGCTAAAGCATTGCATCTCCCAACCTCTTCTTGGCCAGTCATTTACACTTTAGTATGAATTTCATGATCAGATCGCCATCTCTGGAGCAGTTAGTTGGGAGTCATCTCAGAGGAATGTCAAATTTTGTTTGAGGGAAGGGGAAGCAAAGATCATAATAATTCAGGACTTGAGGCCTGCTGGAGGTGTAGAAACCTGGAACTGCAGCAGCTAGCATGAGAACACCCAGAGGAAGGAGCAGTGCTAGAAAGGTGAGGGAAACCTGTCCAGAAATGAAAGATGAATTCTGCCCAAGCTTACCCCCATTCTGGGTCACACTTCAGGATGCTGGGGAGCATATGCTGGGCCCCCAGTAGTGTTTTGCCCAGTGACGATGGCATCCTGCTTCCTCAGTCTCATCCACCACCCCTCATATATCATGCCCTGCAGAAACCAGAAGGTCGAGAGCACCTACGGAGACTGTTGAACTGGGAAGAGTTTGACGAGCTCAGAGACTCCCGCAGAAGCATCCTGCTGGACACCCTCTACGAAAGTATCATCTTCGCTGCGGACAAAGGCTTCCCCTGGGTAGAGGTGGCCCAGGTGGTCAAGTTCACAGAAGAGCTGCTCAAAGAAACCAAAGGTACGGGGCATCCAGGGCAGGAGTCAGAGAGGCTTGGGGAGGACACACAACCCCAGGAGCTCTCCGAGGAGCCTGGAGCCCCTTCCTTTTTTTCCCTGGCATTTAGCCTCCTCGTATGCTCACAAAGAGGGTCCCCATGCAGATTTTCTGGAAAGTGGAGCAAACAGAATGTCCTTGCTGAGTCTTATCCCTGATCTCCCTGGTGGAAACTCTTGCACCACGCCAAGCTGTTCACAAAGCAACCAGAGGTGTTTGCTTTTCAGTCAGTCATTTACACTTTAGTATGAACTTCATCATTAGACCCATACCTCTGGGGCAGCTGGTAGAGAGCAGGCTCAGAGGGAAGTTAATTTTTGTTTTAGAAAAGAGAGAAGGAGGGACCATAATTTAGAATTTTTGTTTTGTTTCTGCTTAACATAAATGTGTCACTATTCTGCTTAAAGCCCTTCATTGACTTTTCACGGTACTCCTGAGAGACTGCAAATTGCTCCCAGCATCAGTTTTTGCTCTGCTGCGTGTCTTGAGGGAATCCTCTACAGGCGTCAGCTTGCTGGCAGGGATGGGGGAACAACAGTCAGGTTATGGAGGGAGCATCTCTCCCACTCCTACCCTGTGTTGGGCTTCAGGAGAAGAGGGTAAGCATCTCTCCCCGTGATCCATGGCACAAGAGGATGTGGCCACATCTGTCCACCCCTTAGGCTCTGAGTTGCCGATTCATCCATTTAGCAAATCCATGGCCACCATCGTAGTAATACTTGGCCAAGAATCATCAGTAGGTGCACCAGTGGGTGAATGCTTGATGGGAAATGGGATATTTACACACTTCCCAAGAACCTCACTGATTGCAAAGGGGAAAAGAATGCTTTTACAGTGAGGTAGCCTGGCAGACACCCCCTTAATCAAATGATCCATCTGTAAGAGGACACAGAATACGCTGCCGTTTGACGGGATGCAAAAGAATTAGCCAGCCTCCTTCTGTGATGGTTCTAGCAAAGACTCAGAACGTGATGTCAAAAAAAAAAAAACCACTCCCAATTAGGGGCACTGCACAAAGTCGCTCTCCTGTAAGCTTCAAAGCATTAAGGTCTTGAGAAGCAAGGAAAGATAGAGGAACTGTTCCAAATTGAAAGACACTGAGGTGACGTGTCCACTAAACACGACAGGTGGTCCCAATTTGGGTCCTTTTGCTGTAAAGAATGTTATTGGGACAGCTGGAGAAACTTGGGTCAGGTCTTGGGATTGGACAGTAGTGACGTGTCGACGGTGCTCTCCGGATTCTGGTGGCTGTGGTTATGAACGTCCTTGTGTGAGGAAATGCACACAAAAGGATCCTGGAGGGTGGGGCATTGGGTGGGTCACTTATTCTTTAAGTAGTTTGGGAAATTCTTCTTTGTACTATTTTTTTCTAGCTTCACTGAGATATAATTGACATACAATACGGTATAAGTTTAAGGTATGCAACATGATTTGTTATATGAATATATTGCGAAATAATTACCACAATAAGTTTAACGAGCATCACCTCACCTAGTTACAATTTTTTTTCTTGTGATGAGAACTTTTCAGACCTACTCTCTTGGCAACTTTCAAATATACAATACGGACTTGTTAATTATAATCACCATGCTGTACATCATATCCCCAGGACGTAATTATCTTATAACTGGAAGTTTGTACATTTGGCCACCTTCGCCCACTTTGCCCACATCCCAACCCATGCTTCTGGCAACCACCTATCTCTTCTCTACTTCAATGAGTTCAGTTTTCTTTAGATTCCACATGTAAGTTAGATCATACAATAGTTGTCTTTCTCTGACTTTTCTCCCATACCATAATGCCATCAAAGTTCATCACGTTGTCACAGATGGTAGGATTTCCTTCCTTTATGGCTGAATAATATTCCTGTGTGTGTGTGTGTGTGTGTGTGTACACACGTATACATATACACACACACACACATATATAGTATATATTCACATTTTCTTTATCCATTCGTCTGTCAATGGATCCATGGGTTGTTTCCATACCTTGGCTATTGTGAATAACGCTGCAATGAACATGGGGGTCAGATATCTCTTCAAGAGTGATTTCATTTCCTTTGAATGTATACCCAGAAGTGGGTTTGCTGTATCATGTGGTAGTTCTATTTTTAGTTATTTAAGGAACCTCCATACTGTTCTCCACAGTGGCTGTATCAATGTACATTCCCACCAGCAGTGCACAAGGATGCCCTTTTTTTCCACATCCTCTCCGGGGCTTGTTATCTCTTGTTTTTTTGAGGATAACCATTCTAATAGGTATGAAGTGAGATCTCACTGTGGTTTTGATTTGCATTCCCTTACGATTAGTGACGTCGAGCATCTTTTCATGTGCCTGCTGGCCATCTGTATGTCTTCTATGAGAAAAGGCGTATTCAGATACTTTCCCCATTTTTATTATTTTATTTTTAATATTTTATTATTCGGGTGTTTGCTGCTGAGTTGTATGAGTTCTTGACATATATTGGATACTAACCCCTTATGGGACATATGGTTCGCAAATATTTCTTCACATTCTGTAGGATGGCTTTTAATTTTGTTGATCATTTCTTTTGCTGTGCAGAAGCTTTAATTTGATACAGTCCCACCTGTTGATTTTTGCTTTTGTTGCCTTTACTTCTGGTGTCATATCCCCCAAAAAAGCATTGTTAAGATCAACGTCAAGGAGATTTCACTGTTTTCTTCTAGGAGTTTTATGGTTTCAGGCTGTACTGTTTTTTTAATAGACTTTATTTTTTAGAGCAGTTTTAAGTGCACAGCAAAATAGAACAGAAGGTATAGAGATCACCCACAGAAACCCTGTCTCCACACACTCACAGACTCCCCCGTTGTCAATATCCCCCTCCACAGAGTGGGTACATCTGTTACAGTCCATGAGCCTACACTGATACATGATTATCACTCAAAGTCCATAGTCTACATCAAGGTTCCTGCTTGCTGTTATGCATTCTAAGGGTTTTGACAAATGTATCATGGTGTGTATCCACCATTAAAATATACAGAATGGGGCTTCCCTGGTGGCGCAGTCGTTGAGAGTCCGCCTGCCGATGCAGGGGACACGGGTTCGTGCCCTGGTCCGGGAAGATCCCACATGCCACGGAGTGGCTGGGCCCGTGAGTCATGGCCGCTGAGCCTGCACGTCCGGAGCCTGTGCTCCGCAGTGGGAGAGGCCACAACAGTGAGAGGCCCGCAAAAAAAAAAAAAAAAAAAAAAAAAAAATATATATATATATATATATATATATATATACACACAGAATGGTTTCACTACCCTAGAAATTCTCTGTGCTCCACCTCTTCATCCTTCCCTCCCCCTCAATGAGCAGAAGGTAGATCTTTCCACTGTCTCTGTAGTATTGCCTTTCCAGGATGTCATAGAGTTGGAATCATACAGTCTGTAGCCTTTTCAGACTGACTTCTTTCACAAGTAATATGCATTTTAGTTTCCTACATGTCTTTACAAGGCTTGAGAGCTACTTTCTTTTAAGGGCTGTATAATATTCCAATGTCTAGATATAAGGGCTGAATAATATTCCATTGTCTAGATATATCACAGTTTATGTATCCATTCATCTACTGAAGGATATCTTGGTTACTTCCAACTTTTGGCACTTATGAATAAAGATGCAAGAAATATCTGTAAGTTTTTGCTTGGACATAAGTTCTCAACTCCTTAGGTAGATACCAAGGAGGGTAGCTGCTGGATCATATGGTAAGAGCATGTTTAGTTTTGTAAGAAAGCACCAAACTGTCTTCCAAAGTGGCTGCATCATTTTGCATCCCCACCAGCCATGGATGAGAGTTCCCGTTGCCCCACATCCTTGCCAACATTTGGTGCTGTCAGGGTTCTAGATTGTGGCCATTCCAATAGGCATGTTGTGGTCTGTCATTGTTTTAATTTACATTTCCCTGGTGACATATGATGTGAAGCATCTTTTCATAAGCTTATTTGCCATCTGTATATCTTCTTCTGTGACACGTCTGTTAAGATTTTTACCCTTTTTTTCAGTCAGGTTTTTTTTCTTATTGTCGAATTTTAAGTGTTCTGTGTATATATTGCCTAAGAGTCCTTGGTTAGATGTGTCTTCTGCAAGTATTTTCTCCCGGTCTGTGGCTTGTCTTCTCATTCTCTTGACACTGTCTTTTGCAGAACGGAACTTCTTGATTTTCGTGAAGTCCAGATTATCAATTCTTCTTTCACGTATCATGCTTTGGGTGTTGTATATGAAAAGTCATTGCCAAACCCAAGGTCATCTAGATTTCCTCCTGTTATCTTCTGGAAGTTTAAGAGTTTTGTATCTCACATTTAGATCTGTGACCCGTTTTGAGTTAATGATTATGAAGGGTGTACGGTCTGTGTCGATTCTTTTGTTGTTGTTTGTTTACATGTGGACGTCCACTTGCTCCAGCACCATTTGTTGAAGATTGTCTTTACGCCACTGTACTGCTCTCACTCCTTTGTCAAAGATCAGTCACCTATATTTGCATGGGTCTATTTCTGGGCTCTATTCTGCTCCGTTGGTCTATTTGTCTATCGTTTTGCCAATATCACACTGCCTTATGTACTTCTGGGGAAACTTTTCTTTATTTTGAACAATTGTTTTAGTATGAAAGTTTTGTAATCTGTAATTTGAGGTCCTCCACTGGCCTTCTGACCAAGATCGTAAACAGCTGTGAAGCAAACAGGACTCACAATGCCTTGTCCCAGATGCACCCAGAGCTCACCCACCTGTCCTATGAGCAGCACCTGAACGTCCAGTCTCACCATTTTTCACCACGTCTTCATCCACCACCACCTCTTAACCAGTCCACGGCTTTCACATCTTGTATGTCTGCACCCATTCACCAAACTGCACCGTGATTTTTTTCAGACACACATAAATTCCCATCACTCCTCTGCTTCAAGCCACTCAGTGTTCCTACCACACATATTATGTGCACTTGCATCAGCCTTTTTCTTTATTTTTTGAGCTGCCCGGGTGCCCTTCCATGTCTCTCCTCCAGGCCAGCATTCCAACTCAGAGGTCCCAGCCTGTAGGCTTAAGCAAGACATGGCAGTGCTCATGGGCTGGTTTCAGAGAAATTTCCCAGAAATCCCTGGGAAATTCATCCCACCCGAGACACCCCCTGCCCCCTCGGGGCTTTCTTGGCATCCCTCTGGGTCCCGCTCCCCACTGCTCACAGCAACGCCTGGCTACCAGAGTTCAGCCCTGTTGTTTGAGCTCCGCAGTGGCTCGTGGCCAGAACAAACACTGACTGCAGGAGAAGAATGTCAGCCCCAAGCAGGTGGGAACTCGGACTCTTTCAAGTTTCCATTAGAGCCTTCCACAAGCTGAGCCCTTGAAAAACAGTTGATGATGATGCAAACCCAGCTTCAAACTGAGGAGATTAGATTGCACTGGGCTTTCAGTATTTCTGGCTATCACATACCTTACCAGTACAGTCTATCTGTGTCTGGTAGACCTAAACCTTAGAGTTGCTAGGAGACTCGGTGATTAGAAAATGTAATTCCCTTTACTGCAGGGACACCCCTCAACCAGCCAGCGAGGTTTTCCCAGCCTTTGCTGGCACTCCAAGCGATGCAGAGCTCCCTCCTTCTGAGGCAATTCATTCCTTTATACAACCACTCTCATCATTAGGAATTCCTCCTTTAGTTACACCCGTCTTCCGCACCTTCTACCCATATGCCCGAAGTCTGTCCTCTAGAAGCAGTGGGCTGGCCCTGCAGATACTGAATGGGCTTCATACACTCTGACCATTATATCTTCATATGTTGACTGGACATCCCCAAGTGCCTTTTATCATTTTTTTTTAAAGAGAAAAAAGGTTTATTCACAGAGAAACACACTCCATAGACAGAGTGTGGGCCATCTTGGGGTGAGAGAAGGCCCAAAGCACATTAGCTTTTGACTGAAGACACTGGGCAACCTCCCTTGCTCAGAATCTTCCGCTGGACTATTTCCTGTCTTTATCATTCTTAACACTGCAACATTTCCATAGACCCCTCCACCCCACCTCCCCACCCCGTTCCCCCTCTCTTTCTGCCCTTCCCTGGGCATCCTTGTGTTTGTCAATATCATTCTTTTTTTTTTTTTTTAATTTTATTTATTTATTTATTTATTTTTGGCTGCGTTGGGTCTTCGTTGCTCCGTGCGGACTTTCTCTAGTTGCGGCGAGCGGGGGCTACTCTTCGTTGCGGTGCACGGGCTTCTCATTGCAGTGGCTTCTCTTGTTGCAGAGCACGGGCTCTAGGCACACGGGCTTCAGTAGATGCGGCACACGGGCTCAGTAGTTGTGGCTCACGGGCTCTAGAGCACAGGCTCAGTAGTTGTGGCACACGAGCTTTGTTGCTCCACGGCATGGGGGATCTTCCCGGGCCAGGGCTCGAACCCGTGTCCCCTGCATTGGCAGGCGGATTCTCAACCACTGCGCCACCGGGGAAGCCTGTCAATATCATTCTTAAAATATGGCACCTAGATCCAACACAACACCACCTGCGATTTGATCAATGAAGTGGCCAGGGATTTTGTCATCAGCCTTGTCCTGGTGATGATGCTCCTATTCATATAGCCTATGGGTATATTTTCTTTATCAGCATCAACGTCACAAGCATATTGGACAGGCACTGCACCATCCCTAGCCATTTTCCCAATCCTGTCCTTGCACATGGCAATGATGAATGCACATGCAAGGCTTTACAATCATCCCCACTGATTCCGTCTTGTCAGTGTTGTCCCATTGTTGGCTTGTGAGATCTTAGTTCCCCAACCAGGGATCGAACCCGGGACCTTGGCAGTGAGAGCGCAGAAGCTTAACCAGCGGACCACCAGGGAATTCCCCTTCTGGCGTCTTTTAACTCTTGATCCTGGGACATTCAGCTTACAAGATTTTCCTCTTACTCTTAAATCAGCTCCAAATGTGTGAAACATGGCTGGTACACACATCAAGTAGGAAGAAGCCTTTGGGTGGGCTCCCAGTGCCTGAAATTGGATTCGGCAAAGATAGCCTCCATCTGGAGGCTCCAAACCTGGAGAGAAGACTCAAATCCTAGTTCAGTCCCTTGCAGGACATGAGGTCCTGGGCAGCCACACCACCTCTGAGCCTCTAATTACACATTGAGAGAAGGAGAAAAACAAGAGCGCCCACTTCATAGGACTGAGTTCATGACGATGAAGCCCACAGCACAGCGCCTGGTGCCTAGCCAGCGCTCAGTGAGGACTGGCCCTTAGTTTCAGGAGGGACCACAAAGACCCGGAGATGCGATGGGGGTGATGGGATTCCAAGATGGCCTGATCGATCAGGTGTGGCTGGCCGTGCTGTGTGCAGATCCCGCTTCACATCAGCCTCCAAACGTCCAGGAGTCACCTCAGCCCCTTCTCAAGAGCAACAGAGATGGTCCCAGGCCCTTTCTCCTCAGATGCGTCGCAGGAAGCAGGGCGGGACAACGGGCAGGGAGCAGGGCGCCTGGAGGTAAAGCAAACTGCAGACTCGTCCCCAAAGTGGGGCTGCAAGAAAAGACACAGATAAGACGGTCCCGGCTCCACTCCCGGCTAACGGACCCGCTGTGAGTGCCGACTCCAGTTGACTCTGGGCTTGGAGGGTGCAGAGTGTGGGTGCAGCAGGGGAGAGCCACCCGAGAACCCGGCCTCCTGAGCTAGGCCCACGCACCTCAGGCCCCGCCACGCTGTCATCAGGATGACGCCTGCTGCTGTAGAAAGCAGCCACGCCGGCCCGACATCGCCCCGCAGAGCCACGCCCACACTGCCTCCCAGAAACCCACCACTGGAACACTCACAAGAGCGTGAACAAGCGTATCAGTCCTCAGAGGCAGGGGTGGAATTTCAGCGGGCACCTCCTCTCTCCCCCAGACGCTCCTCCTTACTGTGCAGCAGCTCCAGGCCCAGGCTGGGCCAGGCTAAAGGCCGCATAGCCAAGCAATCAGGCACCAAACTCTGCAGTCAGTAGACCTGGATTCAAGTCTGCCTCCAACACATTACTGTGCAACCTAGAGAGCAGTACTTTACCTCTCTGTGCCTTCCGTTCCTTACCTCTAAAATAGGGCCATGATATTTCCAACTCATAGGGCGGTTGGAAAAACTAAAGAGGCAGGGCCTGCAGACTATAATAGAGTGGGAGGCATGTAGGAAATGCTAGGCAAAGGTTAGCTCCCACCAGGCGTGGAGGTGAGGCAGGCCGCACAACAGAGGCTGGCGGTCTGGGACCAGAGGTTGCTGCACGCTGCCCCGCGCCCCCCACCCGGGGTCTTGCTGTCTGGGCCATTTCTTGTCTCTCCCTCCCCCTGTAGGCAGGACTGCAGATGGGTTCAAGTCATCAGCCCGCCTAATGGAGGTCCAGACTGGCCCCTAATGCAGCTGCCCCACCCTCGGGTGCACTGGTGAGGAGGCTCCAGTACCCACCAGCATGAGGAGGTGGTGTCTCTTCATTCCCCCTGTTAGGGGACCCTGGCCATCAGGGGCAGGAAGGTCAGATCCCAAATGAGCTCTAGTCCTTCGCATCTCGTGTCCCGCCTGCCCCTTCTGCCGGGCACATCCCACCCATCACAGGTCGTGGGCCGTGGGATGCACACAGCCGGGCTGGGGGGGGGGGGTCACACTGGCCGGCCAGCTCACCTTCCAGCTTCTGTTTCGGCTAAAGTCCACAGTGGGCTGTCCCTCTTCTTGGAAGCTAGCTTCTCCAGGGACGAATTTTTTTATTTTTATTTATTTATTTTTTTTGGTGGGGGTTAATCTAGGGCTAGTGATGGTTGAGTTCTGTTTGCATACTAGGTAACAAAGTTGGCAGACAGCCCTTAAGGAGGGTCATGTTTGCACAACAATGATTCAGAGCTCTGCCAGGACGGCCGCCAGCTCGGCTTATCTCCCAGCCCAATCGAGTCTCAGAACCGGGAGGGAAAGCGTGGCCCATTATTCAAAAGCATAAGCTGATTCCGTGCTGGCAAATGGCTCACCAGGACGTCCTGGTCTCAGTCCTTTAGTCGGCACCTCCTCTGCCAGCCTCCGGGAAGCCCCGGGCAGATCCCATCCTGCTGCGTCCTTGGGGCCCAGGGTGAAGTCACCAGTCTGGACACAGAGGGACAGAAGGCTGCCAGCCCCATCCCGGTGGGAGGAAATCACAGGAAGCAGCAGCTCTTGCATACCCTGCCTCGGGTCCCGGAGAGGAAAGGAGAGAGATGCTGGGCCATTTGGGGACCTCGGGGAGCTGCAGAGGTTCAGGGTGCCTGGGGAAGCCCCACGATTCTTATCTCCAACGGGCACATTGCAGCAGGGGAAGCGAGTGGAGAGCAGCCTCCCCCTGCCCCAGGCTTCACTCAAGGCTGCAGGCACCCGAGCCAGCGCAGATGCTCGCCCGGGGCCTGTGACCACCTGCCCACCGTCACTTCAGCCACTTTGCAGCTTCTGCTTCGTGTCCTCATCGACATCTGGCAGCCACTGGCTTCTCTCTGGTGTTCCCGCTGGACGTCTGGGCTAGGAAGAACCCCTTTCCTGCTGGCCTGGCCCCCAAATCCTGAGTCTGGGAGGAAGTGGGCCTCAATGACCGGCTGGTGGAGGCACGAGGCGGCCAGGCGAGTGTCTGGTGAAGTGCGTCACGGCGCTGGCATCTGCAGTCCTACCCACGGCCACTCCTGATTCTCCCGGAAATGTTATCCAGGCAGCTGTAGGATGGAAGGCAGGCACTCCAGCCGACCCCGACAGCCCGGGGCTGAAGGGAGGCAATGACTCCCCCAAGCTCCCTGCACAACCTCTCCCTGCCAGCGCACTCACGGCCATGCCCGGGGCCACGCCACCAGCCCCCAAGCATCTGCCCACGTTGGCGAGCCTCCAGCCATTCAGGAGCGGCCCCGCAGAGAGCAGGGGCCCTTCTGTCTTCCTGAAAGGCTGCCTGTCCAGCGGCTTCCTCCTGGGCAGCCCAAACCCCACGCCTCTCAGACCAAACCTGGAGGAGACGCCTTTGGAGGCAACTTTGCTGATGGAGAGTGGAAGTTTCCACAGAAGCCGCTGACTGAGATCTTAGAGCATCTCTTGGGGCAAAGGTTCAGCTCTCATTCCAGAGATCCCTCCCTGAGCGTACTCATTTGCTCGGGCTGCCGTAATCAAGTTCTGCAGACTGAGCGCTTTCAACTATAGCAATGTGTTTTCTCATCGTTCTGGAGGTTGGAAGTCCAAGATCAAGGTGTGAGCAAGGCTGCTTTCTTCCAAGGCCTCTCTCCTTGGCCTGTGGCCTCATTCTGTATCTCACATGGCCCTTCTGTGTATCTTGTCCTAATCTCTTCTTATAAACGCATCAGTCTATTGGATTAGGGCCACCCACATGACCTCATTTAACCTTAATGCCCTCTGTAAAGACGCTATCTCCAAGTTCAGTCACATGCTGAGGGGCTGGGGCTTAGGATTTCAACATGGGCATTGGGCGGAGGCGAGGGGGAGTGGGGGGCACTGTGTTAACACAGCCCCTGACACCGAGTGGGGTCACAGCCCACCAGGAGAGGGTGAGCCCGTCAGTCGGCCAGAAATCAAAACCATGCCATGGAACCTTCCCCAACATTCCCCAAGGGGCGATCTCTGCTGCGTAGGGGGGCACAGAGATCCTGGCATTTCCGCATGTAGCCTCTGTAAGCCTCACTGTGACCTTGCATCATGGGCATTATTTTAAAGATGAAGGAACTGAGGCCCAGAGAGTTTAACCAGCTTGCCCCAGGTCAAAGTGGAGTCAGGATTTGAACCCAGGTCTGTCTGACAGCAGAGCACACCCCCTACCCCGCCCTCCCACCTCCACCCCTGGCCATGCGACCTTCCATCTTGACCTGAGGGATCTGTACACAGGGCACGTAAGAAGCTGAGGAGCCCCCAGCCCTGCGGTGAGTGGAACGAGGCTGCTGGCATGCCGGGGGAGCTGAGCACCTGGAAAGCCAGGGGGCACACCTGGGGACTGGGTTCCTGACTTGGTCACCTGGAGCTACTCCCAGCACGAGCCTGGGATCCTGGCCCCAGCAGGACGGCTCCGATGCGGCGGGTGGCGTAGGCCCAGCCCAGAGGGGTGAGCTGTGCCCGTCGGCTAATGTGTTCTTGCATGGATGTGCCCGAGTGTGGGTAGGTGGTACTGGTGCCCTGGGGACCAGAGTTCTGGCCCTTTGGAATGACTCCCTGTTCTCCCTCTAACTTCCCACGTTCTTCCTCGGTCGGCTGGACGTGTTGGCCGGTCTCTTGTTCCCCAGCAGCAGAGGGGACAAGGGACGGGTAAGAAGTTGCCAACTTTTAGTCTCAGTACAGTGCCCTGTCCCTGAGACGGTGGGATTAGGGGGTCATTTTCATCTCGGGGATGATGACGATGAGGATGATGATGAAATCCAAAGTCAGAGGCCCCTCACCAAACTTGAGGTGGCTGCAGAGGGCACACACGATGCCCTAGATGTGGCTACAGGGGACTGTCAGCTCAGTGGAAATCACCGTGGCCTCTTAGAGTCAAAAGGACCCAAGAGGTCACCTGATCCAAGGCCCCTCCCACCACCACACACACAAACACACACACACACACACACACACACACACACACACATTATTCAGGATTTCTCTCCCCAGCTAAATGCCTCCTCACTTCTCCGCTGATTAAGCTCTTGCTTCTAGAAATTTCTTCCTGCTTCTGAACTGATATCTGTCTCTTTGAGCCTTCCGCCTGTTGGCTCCCGTTCTGACCTCCGAACCCTCCCAAATCAGCTTAATCCTGCTCCACTCACTCAGCCATTGTCCAGCAAGCATCGCCCGAGCACCGCGCCAGGACGTGGAGAAGAGCGGACATCCACTCAGCAGTCCTGACGTACAAGCCCTCCACGTGGATCATCTCATTTAATGTTCACACCAAGCTCTGTTGGGTGGGTACTACTGTCCCCATTTCGTGATGATGCAACTGAGGTTCAGAGAGGTTAGGTAACTTGCAAATCGTCACACAGTAAAAAACAAAACCAGCATTAACCCTGAGATCATCTGGCCCCAGAGTTTTGGCAGTCCTTCTTGCCAAAGTTCTTTAGCATTAGCCAACTTCTTGAGGAATGGGGGTGAGGGGTGCATTTGCTAAGCAGACAAGGCAGGGGACCACTATGGACAAAGAGAAGAACTTGGGCAAAAGCCCATGACAGTCTTTAAAATACCCGACCCTGTGTTTGCCCTTTGAGTCCCAGGAAAGTGAACAGGGAGAAAATCTCTAAAAGGACAACAAAGTCTTTCTAAATCTTAATGTGTAAGTAGATTTTTCCTTTAATGTGACTATTGGTTTATGTTTAAAACAAACACAAAAAACCTAGTGAACGGGAAAACAGCAGGGTACCTGCTCAAAAAATTAAACATACACTTATCCTATGATCCAGCAATTCCACTTCTGGGTATATACCCAAAAAAAGTGAAAGTGGGGACTGGAACAGATATTTGTACACCCTTGTTCACGGCAGCATTACTCACAATAGCCAAACAGTAGAAGAAACCCATCAACAGACGAACGGATAACCAAAATATGGTCTGTACATACAATAGAATATTATTCAACTTTCAAAAGGAAGGAAATTTTGACACATGCTACAACATGGATGAACCTTGAGGACATTCTGCGAAAGGAAAGAAACCAGTCACAAAAAGATAAATACTGCATGATTCCATTTCTATGAGGTACCTAGGGTGATCAGATTTGTAGAGACAGTGTAGAACTAGAGTTGCCAGGGGCTGGGAGGAGAAGGTAAATGGGGACTTAGTGTTTAACGGGAGAGAGTGTCAGTTTTGCAAGATGAAAAAAGTCCTGGAGATGGATGGTGGTGATGGCTACACAACAGTGCAAACGGGCTTAATGCCACTGAACTGTGTGCTTAAAAATGGTAAATTTTATGTCGTGTATATTTTACCACAATAAAATTAAAATTAAAATGCCCTAGTGGAAGTACTGTACTTCTGTATATGTCATATCTTCTGTTCACTCCTCAAAAATACTTCAGTAGCTGAGGTGTACTCGCCTTCGAGCTGGGGAATCTGGGTTGGAGTCCTGATTTTGCATAGGTCCACTAAGCGTCAGTTTCCTCATCTGTTAAATGACAGCAATCACCTCTATTATGAGTTGATTATGACCAATTAAATAAATTGATGGATAATTAAATGCTTTAAAACTCTAAAGTAGCATGCCAGGGTAGGCTGGTTGTATTATTATTTACTGAGAGCTGAACACTGGGCAACAGCTACACGTCCAGAGTTTTTCTGGAAAGATCCTCTGGAATTGGGAAATCTGGTCCATTCGAGCAGGTTCCTGCCACTGAGGAGCTCACAGTAGCAGGGAGAGAGAGAAGAGAATGCTCCAGAGTTGTTGGGGAGAGCTATGAACTATTGGGTTATTCAGTAAATGGTCTCACCAGAAGAGTTGCCCCTTCCTCTACCCTCTGAACCCCCTAACTGGGGACAGCCAACTCCCAGCCATCCTTTGACCTCAGCAGCCGGTGTGGCCAGGAGAAAAAGCACGTCAGCATCCATGACCCACCCCCAGCAAGGTAGAGAGAGCTTCCAGGTGAGGACCTAGGAGGGAGAGGATTGAATGCTTCTCTGGGAATGCATTGCCGGAGGAGCATGCGGGATCCTCTGGAAAGCCAGATTTACCCCAGAATAGCTCACAGTCCCCGGGGAGCTGGAGGCCACGCCTAGAATCTTCACGATGACGATGCTGACAACCACGTGATGTACTGAGTGCCCCCGTGTACCTGGCGCTTCGGAAAGCTCCATCGCATATGCCCACATCTAACCCCACAAGGTAGACTTTTTTGTTGTTATTGGTTTTGGGTTTTTTTGCGGTACGCGGGCCTCTCACTGCTGTGGCCTCTCCCGTTGCGGAGCACAGGCTCCGGACGCGCAGGCTCAGCAGCCATGGCTCACGGGCCCAGCCGCTCCGCGGCATGTGGGATCCTGCCTGACCGGGGCACGAACCCGCGTCCCCTGCATCGGCAGGCGGACTCTCAACCGCTGCGCCACCAGGGAAGCCTGAGGTAGACGTTTTTATTGCCTCCATTTTACAGATGGGAACACTGATGTCCAGAGAGGCAAAATACCTCGCACAAGTGGTTAAGAAGCAGAAGCAGGCTGTGAGGCCACAGCTGTCTGAATCCCCAGTCTGTGCTTCTTAAAGCCACACCAGGCTCTAAGGAACGGCCCCAGCGTCAAGGCCATCTTCAGGCCAGGGGTGCCCTGGGCTCACTGGGGGCCTCCTCGTGACTGTGAATGGTGCCTGAAAACAGAGCACGTGGCTGGCAAGGTGCAGTACGACCAGATCCTTGGTACGGTGGTCAGAGTGCTGACTGGTCAGCGGCCCTCAACATCCAGGCAAGACCCTCCACCAGCAAAAAGATTACAACTCGCTGAAGGTTCAGATGATGGTTAGCATTTTTTAGAAATAAAATATTTGTTCATTAAGGTATGCACATTGTTTTTTAGACATAGGGCTATTGCACACGTAAGAGGCTACACTATAGTGTAAATATAACTTGCATACGCACTGGGAAACTCGCTGTATTGCAATATTCGCTTCATTGCAGCGGTCTGCAACTGAACCCGAAATATCTCCAAGGTCTGCCTGTATTTGCCTCAACTAAATCTAAGAAACATCGCATAGGCTCAACCCTTTTTGGCCATTTGCTGAACCTATTAGCATATTTTGCTGAGCTCATTAGCATATTCAGGACATCTGTTTAATTTCCCTGGATCCAGCATGTGTTCAAGGCCATGCGTTTTTATGTAACACCTGTTGCAAAACAACCTTTGGAAAACCGGCCCTTCCAGTGTCCATCTCCAGGGTCTACAAAGCAAGCCCAAGCCTCTTAGGTCTGGTTGCTGAGAGGGGCCTTGCCCGGTCAGGCTGGGGTTGGAATTCTGGCTCTGCCACTCACCAGCTGTGCGCCCTGCAGCCAATCCCTTGACCTCTTGGAGCCTCAGTTTCTCTCACAGGTAAAGTGGGGATGGTGGCTACGTCTGCTCACCTTGCTGGGAGGCGCTGGGCGGAGCCTGAGATGACCCAGGGCGTGCGGGCCACAGAGGGAGCCCCCCGAACAAGAGTCCTCTCCCCGCCAAGGAAAACACATCCCTTCTGAGCTGGCAACGGCGCCGCGGGGCGGATGAGTTTGGCAGAACCTTTTCAAGAGCAGAAAGGGGGCGGGGAGCAGCATTTCCGGACCCCGGATGGGGGTGAAGTGGAGGGTGAAGCAGCGGGCTTTCCTTTCCCACCATCCCAGGCTGCCCTGATAGGTGCTCGGGTATTGGGAAGGGTAAGCCGGGCCAGGCTGCAGCCTGACTGGGTTCCTCCCCTCACAACCAAGGCAGGGGCAAACAAACTGGTTTGTCATGGGGCACCAGTGGCAGCTGGATCCTCCCCTTCACCCACCTGAAGGAACAGCCCCTCTTCTCCTTTCCCAAGCCCCCAGGATGCACCCCTGTGCTCGCCCTCGCCCAGCCCCAGACCCAGCCCGTGAGGGATGGGCGGGAGGGAGCTCAGGGCGCCCCATCCAGGCCCAGTGCCTTTTTGCCCTGATTCTGGAGCAACTGGGCTATTCCACCCACGCTCTGGCCCCACGCTCCCCTCCGCCCCTCCCCTGTACTCGGTGCAGGTACTGGCCTCCAGGCCCTTGCGGACCGTCTTCAGGAAGTTCCTAGCAGCCAATGCAAATGAAGGCCACTCCCTGTAATTGAATAGCAACTTGCAAGGACAGATCTGTCCTCCCGAAGCCAGAGGCTTCTCCCTGAGACTTAATCCTTGGCTCTCTGAGTCATCAGGGGCTTCTCAACCCATGACAAATGGAGGGTGGTCTGGGGGCCAAGTGTCAGCTTGGGACACTGAGCCAGCTTGGGACAATTTTTGCTGGAAACCAGAACTGGTCCAAAGAATGTCTTGGGGCTGAACGTTAGAATTCAGCCCAGGGGTCCTTCCCTGTTGACCCGGGACAAGGCCCACACTTGTGTTCTATGGCTGAGGCCATGGCCAAGCCCGTAGGAGGGCGTCTGCCAGGATGACAGGCAGCTGGGATACCTGCGGGTGTCAGCGCGACGGGACTCGCGCACTTGATTCAAACCTGGGCTCCATGCGTGGCTGCCAGGGCCGAGTGGAGAAGACCAGGGCTGGCCTAGCCGAACGAGGCAGCCGGGGCTGCCCATATCTGGAGGGTGCAGGTGAACCCAGCCCCACGTGCTGCCTGGCCAGGTGGGAGGAGGAGTAGGGTGCCTTCCTGCAAATCCAGTTCCTCAGAGCCCAGAGAAGTTTCCATGATTCACCTCACCAAGTTCACGCAAAGATGCCTCCATACAGACCTCAAGTCCAGCTTTGATTATCAGAGACCGATGACCCCACACTGCTGCCTGCCCTCTGGGACACCTTCACTGGCCGTCCCCGCCGTCCTCCACGTACTATCCTACGGAAATACCTGCCTGACATCTCGCTTCTCAGGTTAATGCCTCTGAGTGGTCCGCAGCTCTGAGCCGAGATTCTTCACTTTTCCTTTAGGAATTTGATGATTCTCTCTAACGTGCACTCTCCCCAGAAAAAATGTGCATGCAAAATTCGAGATGCAATTCCGGGGTCCCGGTCAGTCCTGAAGCCCTTCCTCGGATGTCCTTGCGTTTCGTGAATTCCGGTTCAAGAGCCCAGCTTCTGTGACGAAGTCCAGCTCTCTCATGTGACCTACACAGCTTGTTACCCTCTGCAGACTGAAGACCTCAGGCCGTCTGTCCCCCAGCCCAGTCCCCCAGACTTCAGCCTTGCCTCCCAGAAACTCTGAACCAGGTGTGGATCCCTGCACCTGCCCCTCTGCTTCTACGAGTTCCACATTTTTAGATTCCGTATACAAGCAGAATCACACAGTATTTATCTTTCTGTGTCTTGCTTATTTCAATCAGCATAATCTCCTTCAGGTCCATCCATGTTGTTGCCAATGACAGGATTTCCTTCTTTTTTAAGGCTGAATAGTATTCCATTGTGTGTGTGTGTGTGTGTATCACAACTTCTTTAACCATGCATTCGTCTACAGACATGGCAGACACTTAGGCTGTTTCCGTATCTTGGCTCTTGTAAATAATGCCATGAACATGGGGGTGCAGATATCTCTTCAAGACCCTGATTTCATTTCTTTGGGTATATACTTAGAAGTGGGATTGCTGGATCCTTCTGAGAAGCCATTTTAGATGTTTTTCCCTAACTGCCCACTGCTATCGAATTTTAATATCCTAGGTATTCTGTACGTCTGATTATATACTATATGTATATCTGCTTTATACACATAAAGTTTACCTTTTGTATTCGATGCAAGGTTAAAGATGACTAAATAACATTTGAAAGTTAGATTAAAAACTGAAAAGCTGCCAACGTTGAACTTAACTATACTTTGAGTAAATTTTAATGTGACTTATTTACGTGCGTAAATTGTCAAATTATGTAGACAGAGAAGAATTTATACAAATATATAATGATGAGAGCAATGCAAGCAAATCTTAAAATGTCATTCAAAACTGTTATTTTTCTGGCAAAACAATGGACAAAATTAATTTCTTAAAAACTATTTTCAGTAAATTTAACTTTCAACTTTTGCTTAATACAGGAAGGTAGCCAGTTGATAAGGCTGTGGTGTGGGGTGGAGTGGTCTGGGAGGCCCCTGTGAGAAACAGTGGGACCCACCGGATGCTCTCTAGCCTGCCAACCTTCCAACCCCCAGCCTTTCATTTCCTCAAATGGGCCACGCTTTATGCAACCACAGGGCCTTTGCACAGGCTGTTTCCCCTCCCTGCTTTCATTCTTTTCCACCTCTCTTTGCCCAGTAACTCCTCTGACACTCCCCATCTCAGCTCCTTCACCACTTCCTCAGGGAACTGCTCCCCGATTTCCCTGAGAAAGCCACTTCTTTCTACTGTGCACCTGCCCAGCCCTACGTAGCCCTGAGCAGGGTTATACTATCTGTGTGTTTCCCCCCAGCCTTTCACCACCTTCCTGGACCATAAATGGGTTCTTGACACATGGAAAGAAGGCCCCTAACGAATATTTGTTGAAGGGATAAATGAACAGCTCCTTCACCACACTTCACATGTCAGAATGTGTTCATCTACTCACTGGATACCTATCGGCCCCTACTGAGCACAGAGCTCTGAGTTGGGGGCTGAGAACAAAGAGGGGATGTCCTCTGTTCAACAGTCTCCTCTTCCACAGACTGGAAGGTCTCTGAGGACAGGGGTCACAACAGAGGTAAATGTCCCACGCTTATCATATACTCTTGGTGTCCCCCGCCCCCACTCCCCAAGGGTCCCCAGGAAGAGCCTGGGAGTCGGGCAGGCCTCTATCCCCCTCCACATCTGGCCATCAGTCCTGCCACTCAAATCTGCCCCTTCTGCCCACGCCTGCTGACCTGGCACTCCAGTCCGGACTGGGCCGCAGTCTGCCCACAGGCCACCATGTAACCAGAGTCTCCCCGGGCAAGCCCTGCACTGCCTGGAGTACCAAGCCCTGGCTTCTGAACACAGCGCGCAAGGCCCTCCCGTGTGCTTTCCACCCACCTCTCCACTCAGCGCTCGCCGTTTTCTGCCTCTACCTTCAGGTGCCAACAACAACACACTCGGTCTTGTTCCCCACCCGTGCCATGTGGCTGCTTGCCCCTCTGATCTCGCTTACGCTGTACCCAGGCCACGCCTCCCCCACCACCCTTGCCGGCTCAGTCCTGCTCAGCTTCTGAGAGGTCACTCACGCATCGTCTTCTCCAGGAGAACCCCATCCTTGACTAAGAATTCCTCATCACCCGATTCTGGTCCTCTTGACACGTGTATTAGCATTTGCTCGTGCATCTCTCCTGTGAGAACTCTGAGGGCGAGAGCTGCATCTGATAAGACACATGATAATATTGCTAGAACCTAGCATAGTGCCTAGTAGTTAATAGGCCCTCAGTAAGAGTTTGACAAATTAATTGTTGATGGATGGAGAGATGGATGAATGGAGAGATGGGTGGGTAGATGGATAATGGATGGATGGGTGGATGATGGATGGATGGACGGTGGATAGATGGATGGATAGAGAGATGGTTGGGTGGAGAAATGGATGATGAGTGACTGGATGGGTGGATGGAGAGTTGGATGGATGAATGAAAAGACCAATGGAGAGATGAAAAGATAGAATGAAAGAAGTGGCCAGGAGAGACTTTCCTCACAGCACAGAAACAAATGCCTCTTTTCCTACAGCATTCATTGATTACTACCCTGTAGTGGGTTCTGTGCGAGGCACTTGGACATGTCATCCCATTTGGTCCCCCTAACAGTCCTATGAAGTAAACATGACTATCCCCCATTTTACACGCGAGGGAATGGAGACGCAAGGGTCACAGCTGGGAAGGGACGGAGCTGCGTCAGCCGTCCAGACCCAGGGCCCTCCCTCCACCCCCCTGAGACAGAGCCCTGTCTCAGACCTCGGAGTCTGCTGATTTGCCTTGAAAGGAAGGGAAAGCACAGCCCGCTAACCTTTAATTCTGCACAGTGGCGGGGCCTCCCTCCCTCCATCCCCCAGGGGACTGAAGCCTAGATCCCAGTGACACTCCCCAGCACTCGCTAACAAGGCTCAAGGTGGAGCAGTGCTCCTTGTACTAATACTTCTCCAAGACCCTGATACCTCTACCTTCTCAGGACTCAGGGGAGAGTTAAGGTAAATAGGTCCACGCAGAGCCGAGAGTGGGGGGCCAAAGTGAACACAGAATCGGCGGCGGGTGAGGAGGGTTTGAGAAACAAACGGTGCGGGCCAGGCTGAGACAGCCCCTCCTGAAGGCGCATGGGGCACCCTGGCTGGGGCGGGGAGACTCCACCCAGGGGGAGCGAGGATGGGTATCTACGGGCAGGCTGGCCTCCACCCCAGCAGGAAAGCCAGGCTCCCCGCCTGCAACGCCTGGTCTCTGTCTTCAGTAGACGGAGTTGTGGAATCCCCCAAAGCCTGTGCCCAAGCTCCGGATCTGAAGAGCTGACCCTGAGTCAGGGGGCGGGTGAGACTTGGCCGAGTTCACAGTGCGCCTCGGGGACGGCATCCGTGTGAGGACTCAGGTCTCCTCGCACTGGGGCCAGGGTCATTCTCCGTCCCTTGTTCTGCCCTCTCCCGGCCCGGGGTCCGTTCACAGGACACGCACCTCGTTTAGCCGCGACCCTTTAATGAACCATCCCTGTCTTAAGACGCAATCATACGCTGGAGAGAGTCCTGCCCCAGCCCCAACCACACCCCTACCCCGGGCTTCTGACAGGCTTGTGAACAAGAGGCGTGAAAGGGAGGACCTGGGAGAAGGCGGTTTACCCTCCAAGGAGCGTTGCCCGGTGCTACCCTCAGAGATGATTGATCTCTGCGCGGTCTAAGCAACACTTGCCGAACTCTGTGACCCAAGTCGCCAATATAATGTCTCTCCAATCATCTCATGCTCCACTCGATTCAGAATCCTTTTTTATACCCTCATCTCCTTCCCAAAGGGTTTGAAGTGGAAACAACATAAAGCACAGCTGAAATAAGTCTTTAAAACAAGAGTTATGTGTCAAAATAGAGATAAGGCGTGAGATAACCGTATCAGAACAAATGGGATAAAGGTAAGCTACTGCGTAAAATTGCCTTGAGCATCCCAGAGGCCAAGGTAAAAGGGGACACATGATGCACTCCATGGCTTTCAAGACCTAATAAATGGTGACATAGAATAGCTGGTAGGACGTGGACTCTGGGGTCCAAGTCTATCAATCAGCCACCAATGCAGCTTCAGCCCCATTCACACTCGATGCCCGGCCCCTCTGTGCCCACAGGCTGCTCCACCACTGAGGCTGTGACGATCCTGGGGAACAAGCTCAGAGATTACCGGGGGCAGTTGAACACCACCCACCTGCTGGCCCAGTGCGACTACTTCCACAACACGTTCATCCGCCACTACAAACTCTACCAGTACGTCCTGGGCCAGGACCAGGACATCAAGCTGACCGTCACTCACCTGGAGGTGTATGTACCGCCTCAGCCCCTCCCGCTGGCTGCGGGCAAGGACCAGGCCGTCTGGAAGCACGAACAGCGGGTGGTGGAGCTCAGCGCGGCCGAGGTGCAGAAGAGGGCCTACATGCTGCAGCTGAAGGAGGCCCTGCAACTAGAGCAGCAGCACCTGTTGCAGGAGCTGCTCCCGGAGCTGCCCAGGTGGCAGCACCATGCCCTGAAGAGAGAGGTGAGGTGGGGTCCTTGGGGCGGGAGGAGGCTCGCCTGCCCCCCACCAACGTCCTTTCCCACAAAGAGGACGTCCGGGCTGGACCCTGAGGCCCGCAAGAGGTCCACATACCAGGAGGGGGCAGAAGGGGACAGGCTTTGCGTGCACGTTTCATGAAACATCCCTGAGATGTATAATTCGTGGCCCCATTTTAGTGATGAGACAACTGAGGCTCGGAGACTTTAGTCGCCTGGCCCAAGGTCCCCAAGCTAGCCTGTGGTAGAGTTTACATTTGGACTGAGGTCTGGCGGGCCCCAAAGTCCAAGTCCTTTCCACTGCAGATTCTGCCAAAAGAGCCCCCAGGCTGCGAACCACCATAGATTTCCTCAGTGCCCTTCGTCTGCTGCAGAGCCAGCGTCCGTGGAGGATGCCCGGACGGGGCGGGGAGTGGGGAAAGAAGGAAGGGCCGTAGGGGACAGACAGCTCAGGGCAGTGATGTGCTGGGGTGGGGGAGGGGCGGAGCCAGCGGCCCAGGGGTGTGTGTGGAGCTAGGAAACTGGCTGCCCTCTTGGCAGGTCTTAAGGACTCCTGGGGCTCCAGGAGCCAGAGTCCCTGATGCCCAGCTCTTCAATAAATGGCCACTAGCTTGGTCCCAGGGCAGCCAACTCCTTGAGGGCCTGGCCGAGTCTAAAGTCATTTTTTAACTATATGTAGGCACTGATAGCATCACTGTGGCTTGTTTTTGAACACAGGGACAAGTATGTGCGTGTGTGTATGTATGTGTGCGTGTGTCAGGGAGGTTTGTGCTGGGTGGGAATGGGGAGTCTCAGCGACTCTGTGTTCCAAAAGCGTCCTGGTTCTGAACTGTCAGCCAAGGAGTGGGTGGCTTTGGGACGCATTCCTTTAAATATGCATAAAACATTGGGGAAATCTCTAAACAACAATGAATACAATGGAACGAATGATACTCTTCTAAGTTTAAGTCTTCCCGGTAAATAGCGCATCGGCTGCCCTTCATGCATTGAGCGGGGACCCAACAGAACACAAGCAGCGGCTTGTCTCCACCTCCTTCAAGGGACCTTCCAAGATACGTGGGCAAGGCCACGGGTGGAAGGGGCCGCCTCCCCTCCTGCTGCCCCCAGCTCCCCTGCAGGCCTCCATTATCAGGCCTGCTGGTCCCTGCCAGGTGGAGCTTGTAGGCTAGAGTCCCCTCCACTCTGTGGCCCTGAGCTGGGGACACTCAACACCGCAGGATAAACATAGTGCGTCTTCTCGGAGCCCAATCCTCCCCAACGCCCTAGGGGAAGAACGCTATTTTTCTAGGGCAAATGTGAGATTTTGCATGGGATTCTAAGTTAAAATATGAGATCTCAAAACAATGACTTATAGGTAACCAGATACTCAAGGTATGTCCCCTGACACTCCCAGGACAAGCATGACCTCTCCGCTACTGATGGGTTGCTTGGGCAGGGAACTTGGAGAAACACAGTTACACGGTCCCTGTCGCCAGGATTTTATGATGCCATGATCCTGATTGCGATGACAGACAGGGTCTCCTGTTTAAGCTGGCGCGTGGAGGCTGAGTTTTCATTCTTCCCCAGTCTGGCTAGTTGGGGGACACACCCACTCTCTGAGCGATTTCCCCTGACCCCTCCGATGAAGCCTGCACCTGGAGCTTTGAGATGTGAGAATGAGATGAGGGCAGAAGAGGAAGGAAGGGGGCTGGCATCTAAATGGAGCTTAACCAGGGACTTCCCTGGTGGTCCAGTAGTTACGACTCTGAGCTTCCACCACAGGGGGTGCCGTTTGGATCCCCAGTCAGGAACCTAAGATCCCACATACCATGCTGCGGGGCCCAGAGAAAATAAAATCTGGAACTTAATCAGAAAGTAGGGGATATGGGGCTGGCCTCCGAGCCCAGAGCAGTGTGAACAAAAATGACACACTCAAATGGGGTGATTGCCACAGTGCGCCTGAAGGAAGGAGAGAGGAAGCAAAAAGAGAGCTGTAGGAGAGGGCCACAGGGAGGGAAGTGCAGCTGCAGGTAGAGGACCATGGCCATGTCCAACCCCAGCGGGCCGGCCGGAAGGTGAGAGACTTCCTCGTCTCCCCACCCTCAGATCTCCTGCCAGGGTCTCCCATTGGCTGAACTCAGCCAGCAGCCGCAGGTCAAGGGAGCTGGTTGATGCAGACCTTAAAAGTCAGCCTCCCAGGGCACAGAGTGGGGTGGAGACAGATGGAGAGTAGGTCTGGGGGGGAATGGAAGATGCCAGCACACTGAGAAAGGAGGCGGCTGTGTTGAGAAGTTGCAACTGCGGTGGGACTGTGTCTGCAGACGGCCTGAGCCTTCCCCAGGCCCTGCTCACCAGCCACATTCCGTTTCTTTCAGGAGCTAGAAAATCTCATCAACGAGGCCATTCACATCCAGATTGAATGCCTGAAGGAGCTGCTGCAGTGTGAGATACAGACAACCTTTGATATTTTGGACCTGAAACTGCAGAAGAAGACTCTAAACCTCAACGCTCCCACCCCTTCCCCGCTCCCCGTCATGGGCCAGTCAGGCCAAGATAAAGCTCTTAATTTGTACAAAGCAAACAAAGGGAGGAAAGCAAAAGCAAAGAAGATGTAGAAGGGCCCGGTGACCACGGTCTGAAGACTGATTGAGGAAGAGCCACTGACGATAGAAAAGGATTATGTGGTGTGCTCAGCGCCCCAAAGATCAGAGGTTTCTAGCAATTCAAAGAAATAAAACAACGCTCATCATATTTTCTCTATCTTCTTGCTGGAAACCATCTTATACCCCATGAAAGTCCAACCCAAATGGATTTTCCTTGCGTGGAGGAGAGGGCTGTCCTGTAAGCCCAGGCAAACATCATTGAGTAAGCCTGAGCTCAGACACGGACGACAGAACAGCCCCCAGAGGGTTTCAGCAGGTGAGAGGGAGGGCAACACCGGATGCCAGGGAGGACCTGCAGCCAGCACAGTGGGTGGAAACAGGTGCTGGGACTCCTTCCTCCCTGAGGTTTGTACAAGGCGATCTGTCGCGTGCAGCCTGCCTGCCGGGTCTCCTGCTGGGGGACGCAGAGCCCACGCCCCTGCGATACTCTTCCTTCTGTGTGAATCCACGTCGTTTAGCCGGAAGCAGAGGAACAGGTGTCATCCTAGATGTCAGAGACCTGGCTTTGAACCCAGCTCTGCCGCTGGTCGGCTGCGTGACCTTGCTCGTGTCCCTTCATCTCTGAGCCCAGGTCTCTCTCCTGTCAAGTGGGAGGCCTGCTGGCTAGTGTGGAAGGCCCCTCTCCCACGTTAACATTCTAAGGGAGAGACGAAGCACGGCCGGCTCTTCTCGGTTTTCAAGGGGTTCAAGGTTCGAGGGGGCTGAGTACCTCCTCAAAGCTGTAGAGTGAGGCAGTGAAAGCATCAGGACTGGAGCTCAGGCCGTGGGACCCTTATCTGTGCTTCTTCCCCTGCAGCCCTGGCCTCGTGCAAAGAGCTTCACAAACCCTGTGGTTGTTGGCTTGGTAATGCAGCTATATAGCTGACAGGTGACTGTGGCCCCTGAGATCGGGGCAGAAAGGATGGGACCATTCGCTGCCTCTCGCCGGGCCAGGCCACTGTGCAGGACTCCCATCCCTCACGCCCAGCTCTCCAGGGCCACCGCTGCTCCCTGGGTCTTGCCCCTAAGGTGTGCCTGGGTTTACACGTTTGCAGGCAGAGTTGGTCTGCTTTTGGAGGCCAGGCTGGATTTAGGTCGAGGGAGCCCTGGAGCGGGCATGTCAGCAGCCCTGGAGCCTCCGAAAGAAGTCCGGGAGACAGGGGACCCCCGGCTAGGAAGGGGACCCCTCTGGGAGAGCTAATCCCGACTCTTCTGCCCACCTTACCTTGCTGCTGCAGAGAGTGTGTTCCGTACCTGAGACGTGTGCTAGGCTTCCCCATACCTCTTTGGACAGAGGAAGGAGGATCCAGGTTTTCCTTAAATGTTTTCATTCATTCATTCATTCATGGACTCATCCTTCACTCCACAAGCACTTTTCAACATTCATGTCTACCGTGTGGCTGAAACCACTACGGTCCAGGCCTGACCAGGATCCCAGCCTGTGTGGGTGGGGTGTGTGTGTGTGTGTGTGTGTGTGTGTGTGTGTGTGTGTGTTTGGAGGAGGTGGAGGGGGAAAGTGGGTACCCCTCCAGCTCAGGCCATATTCTGGAGGACCCCCATCTAGAGCAAGAGAGACTTGGGCGCCCTGGCCAGCCTGGGAACCAGCTGGGCTGGGAACGCTGCTCTAGTGCCCAGAAGCCACTGGAAGTCCTGGCTGACACTGGGCTGGGTCACTGACATGCAAAGGGGTCAACAGCTCCCTCCTGCCCTGTCTTTCTCCCATTTTGCGGGAGGCGCAACCATCCTGTCCACAGCCTCGTCCACATCCGTGTCCCAGCCTTGCCCTGCCGGTGCCCAGAGAGAACCCTGAGGCTCTGGGCGCTTTCAGACTCAGTTCATTCGGAGAGTGAGCTGTGTGGGCAGCGGACTAGGGGCGCTGTCCTCCCCACTGGACCCGGACCTTCCCCGGGAGGACTCCTGCCATGGGAGCCCCAGGTCGCTACCCCATGGTGGACCACTGGCCTGGCCGGGATCCTCCTCCTAGGACCAGCCAAGCTGCCAGTGGTGGGGTGGGCGCTGCGGGGGCTGAGAGCAGGAAGGGGGCTCCTGCAGCCTCGTGTCCACACTCCTTGCACCCCGGACCCTGCCTTCACCCTCAGGGGCAGCGCTGCCCCTCCCCCTGGGAGGGTTGGGTGGGGTCAGAGTGAGGGTTTCAGCCACATAGTACGTGCAGAGGTTACAAAGTGTTTGGGGGAGGAAAGAAAGAAAGAGAGAGAGAGAGAGAGAGAGAGAGAAAGAGAAAGAAAGGAAGAAAAAGAAAGAAAGAAAGAAAGAAAGAAAGAAAGGAAGGACGAAAGAAAGAAAGAAAAAGAAAGGAAGGAAGGAAGGAGGGAGGAAAGAAAGAGAGAGAGGGAGGGAGGGAGGGAGGAAGAGTGAATGAATAAAAGATTTAAGAAAACCCTGAGCCTCCCTCCTCTGTCCGCAGGGGTGTTGGGAAGCTTATGAAACTTCTCAGGTGTAAAGCTCCCTGCCTCCTGCCAGGGCCTAGAGCACAGCTGCAGGCTCTACCTGTGATGGAAGAGGGAGACCCTCCCCCCCTGCCCTTCCCCGTGGAACCCTCCAGGGCCCGGCCCGGCCCTGTGCTGGAAGCCTCTGCCCTTGAGAAGATTGCCCCACTTAGCAAGAGAGACAAATGCCCCTCATACCCGGCTGGCTGCCACAGTCACTTGGTGTCATCTGCTCAAGGCCAAGCACAGGAGGCCGGGGGCTGGGCATCCGAGAGAAAGACACCCCACAGAACCCCAAGGCCCTTCCAACCCAAGGGCAGACTAAGCGCCTTTGGAAATGCTGGCTTTCAGGCGCGGGGCCCGAGCAGGCTTAGGAAGCCGCCCTCCTCCAGCTCGTTCTCAAACACGCAAACGTCCTGGGTACAGTACTTGTCAAATATCTACTTCACGTGTAGCTGAGTTACATTAGTGAAGGAGGGGGGAACAGAGACGTCACAAGGGGCCAGAGATGAGGAGGAAAGTCACCGCGATGAGCGGATTCCAAGGCCTCCTCGGGGACGGGAGTGGAGACCTCGGGAGCTAGAGCCGGGATTTCTACATCAAGGTAAGGCCACAGGATGGGTGGTCCTACTGGGACCCTCTCACTGCCCTGAGGAAGCAGGAGTGAGCAGCCTCTTGCAGTAACTCATGGAGGACCCCAAGTCTGCTGTTCCCACCTGTGCCGCACGCTCGTGCAAGGCCTGGACGCACACACCACCCCTAACTCCGGCTGAGGTTGGAGCATCCCCTAGAGCCCGAGGATAAAGCGCCCCATAAGTGAGGCGACCGCACGCTCTGGTTTGTCCGGGACAGTCCTGGCTGACCTCTTTTGTCCTGGAGCCCTGCCTGGTTTGTCATTGTTTAATGGAGTGTTAATAAGGATTGCTCTAGGGCTTCCCTGGTGGCGCAGTGGTTGAGAGTCCGCCTGCTGATGCAGGGGACACGGGTTTGTGCCCCGGCCTGGGAAGATCCCACATGCCGCGGAGCGGCTGGGCCCGTGAGCCATGGCCGTTGAGCCTGCGCGTCCGGAGCCTGTGCTCCACAACGGGAGAGGCCACAACAGTGAGAGGCCCGTGTACCTCAAAAAAAAAAAAAAAAAAAAAAAAAAAAGAATTGCTCTAAAAGAAGCCAGGATGCGACTGGTGCCCTTCCACTTGGGCTTCCAGCTCCTGCCAGCTTCTTTTGTTTTTTTTTTTAACATCTTTATTGGAGTATAATTGCTTTACAATGGTGTGTTAGTTTCTGCTTTATGACAAAGTGAATCAGCTATACATATACATATCTCCCCATATCCCCTCCCTCTTGCGTCTCCCTCCCACCCTCCCTATCCCACCGCTCTAGGTGGTCACAAAGCACTGAGCTGATCTCCCTGTGCTATGCGGCTGCTTCTCACTAGCTATCTATTTTACGTTTGGTAGTGTATATATGTCCATGCCACTCTCTCACTTCGTCCCAGCTTACCCTTCCCCCTCCCCGTGTCCTCAAGTCCATTCTCTACGTCTGCATCTTTATTCCTGTCCTGCCACTAGGTTCATCAGAACCATTTATTTTTCAGATTCCACATATATGCATTAGTATACAATATTTGTTTTTCTCTTTCTGACTTACTTCACTCTGTATGACAGTCTCTAGGTCCATCCACGTTTCTACAAATGACCCCATTTCGTTCCTTTTTATGGCTCAGTAATATTCCACAAGGCCACTGGAGAGCCAGTGGGGGACGGGGAGTGACAGGCGAAGGGTGTATTCGCGACATGCGGGACCTCAAAGGCAGGAGTCTTGCTGAAGGGCTCACAGGCAGTAGTCGGAGCAACTTTGCCACTTACTGGATGGTGTAAACCTACAGTTATTTATCATAGTGTTTGCAATCGCGTTGTCACTTTTCAACGACCCTTAGAAGCAATGAGTCTGACAAAAAAGGCAAGTGCATAAGTAATGAAAATGTAAAGATCTTGACTTTCTCTTTTTCAAGAAAGTTAATGATGAAATGGTAACATGCGCAAATGCTTCTCTGCATTTACCATCCACCCTGAGAACTGTAGCAGTGTTATTGACTATATAAAAAACAAGACATGAATCCACTCCAGAATCATCAGCATCTAACTCAAAGGTCAGCATTAACTTTAAAAAGACTGTCTAAAACCCAGGTCAAACATTATTCGGTGTGTTTCTGTGAGGGTGTTTTTGCATGAGGTTAACATTTGAATCTGTAGACTGAGTAAAGCAGACTGCCCTCCCTAATCTCCACAGCATGTGGCCTCACCCCATCAGTTGAAGGCTTTAATACAACAAAACCCTGACCTTTTGAGTAAGAGCAAAAGGATTGGAGGGATATAGAGGCTGGAAGAAGGGAGACCAGGAAGGAGGCTCTTAAAATAATTCAAGCCAAGTATAAAATTAACTGTCAGGTATGCAGTACACAAATATTTAGTAAGTACCTACTGTGTGCTAGCAACTATTCTGAGCCTTGAGAATACTGCACCCAGCTGTAAAAAAGTCCCTGCTCATGAAATTTATAATCTGGTGGGGAGACAGAAAGTCAATGAAGTAACAAGCAAATATTTGATGTGACACATGGCAACAAGTTATGTGAGTTGGACACATGCTGTGTGCTTACACTTGTAAGCACTTGACATGTAGTAACATGTTATTTGCATGACAACCCTGTGAAGTGTGTACTATTATTATCATCACCATGTTATAGATGAGAAAAATGACGGGCAGGGGCTGGATAACACCAGCCAGTCCAGACAGAGCTCATACTCTTCGCCTCCCCGTGTTACTGCCTTTCAAGTATTGGTGGCCTGGCAATGGCAGGGAGTGGGGAGAAGTCCACAAGCAGGGGCCATCCTCTCCCCAGACCAGGCATTCTGAGCCCCTCGGCCTCCCCCCTCTCTCCTCCATGCTGACAGCTCCTGAGCGTTCATGCCTTTTTGCCAGCTGTCCCCCTGCCAGCCTGCAACTCCTTTGAGAGCCAGGAGCCATTGTACCTCTGTTGTGTCTTCTTAGACTTTCTTATGTTGTCAGGCACATTGTACGCGTGTAGACCAGAGAGCATTGCCAAAGACCACCTGTTCAGCAAAGAGTGGCTGCGTGGATGGAGTAGAAAAGGAGAACCATGATGGGAGAAGCACTTTAAGGGCACTCATGCTGTGCACACTGTGTTCTCTGGTTTTTCTGGGGTCTTCATTGCTGCACACAGGCTTTCTCTAGACAAGGCGAGCAGGGGCTACTCTTCGTTGGGGTGCGCGAGCTTCTTACTGTGGTGGCTTCTCTTGTTGCGGAGCACGGGCTCTAGGCACGCGGGCTTCAGTAGTTGTGGCTCACGGGCTCTAGAGCACAGGCTCAGTAGTTGTGGCGCACGGGCTTAGTTGCTCCACAGCATGTGGGATCTTCCCGGCCCAGGGCTCGGACCCATGTCCCCTGAATTGGCAGGCGGATTCTTAACCACTGCGCCACCAGGGAAGTCCCATGTGTTCTCTGTTTTAAAGGGGAGAACTGTTTTATCGATAAGACATTGGAATTTTCAATAACAGGTGAGAAATCAAGTCCCCAACCTTCTTGGCCAGGATACTCAGAGTGGAGCGGGCTCCTCGTCCCTGGTCCTCCTCACAGAAACTCAGGTACAGGGCTAACAACAGAAATATTGACGTCGCCTTACAGGCACCTGGCGCCTAAAGGCTCACCAAGTAGCCCTCCACTTCAGTGGACATTTACAGTTTCGACTGCCCAGATCAACAGCTCCTTCTCTGAAAAACTGTCCTCCACCTCCTGCACCAACCAGGCGGTTCTGATGGACGCTCCCAGGCATAGTGCCTCCCTCCCTGGCCAAAGGATGAGCATGTTCCCCAAGTGGACCAATCCTAGTACTCCATTGCCCTCGGCCACAGTGACTGGACCAGGCATGGGCACGTGACCCAAGCCAGACCAATCAAAATACTCCATAGTCACCCCACCCACCACACCCCCAGCCATGGTGATTGATTCAGGTGTTTTTCTACCTAGAGCTGGCAGGGTTCCCTCCCTCTAGGTGTGAGGCTGTAAGGACTCTAGGAGGCTGATATTCTAGTAGCTGAGATTCCTGGCTGAGAGAAGGAAGACACCGTGCAAAGGGAAGCAGAAAAGAAAGAGGAGAGATTGATTGAGAGATTGCTCCTTACCGATCACCTGGAGGCAGCTCCACCCCGTCAGTGGTTTGAGCCAATGTGCACACGCCCATTACCTGACTGAGGTCAGCAAGCCAGCGAGGCAGGGAACGCTTCTCCCATGACAGATAAGGAAACTGAGGCCCACACAGGTGAGATGATTACTCAAGGTCACTTGACTAACAGGGGGCGAAGCCACGACAGATGCAGCAGAACTCCAGCCTTGAGATGAGAGCTTTTTCCTCATCTATTGCCCCAAAAGGCACGGTCCCTGTAGCCAAGACCACTGCCCTGCCCACAGGTGTAATGGCTCTCGGGTATAAGTCACACTTTTTGCTCTGGACTCTGAGCCAGAACACAGTATCTACTCTTAGATGGAAGACTATTCAGGGTCCACGGGACAGAACCTCTTCTTTGGGAACTTGGACCCTCAAAGTCCAGTGGAGGATTTAGGCAGCAATGAACTGAATTTACCCAACCCTATTATCCTCTCTTCAGAAAACATCCACCCCAACAGCAACGTCATCATACCCTGCTTGTTCAACAGGGTCTCGGCCATAAAATGCATTAAGTGCAAACCTCTGTCAACCGTTCTTGTTTTACTATTATAACTCCTTACAATGCTACTTTGAAAATGTCCTCCAAAGAACCCTAAGGGCTTTCTGACATTTTCTGTAAAGTTCTTTTACACCTACTCCAAAGTTTGAGAAACCAGAGGCCATTCCCAGTGCCCACTTTTTTGTGTGTGTGTGGTATGCGGGCCTCTCACTGTTGTGGCCTCTCCCGTTGCGGAGCACAGGCTCCGGACCCGCAGGCTCAGCGGCCATGGCTCACGGGCCCAGCCGCTCCGCGGCATGTGGGATCTTCCCGGACCGGGGCACGAACCCACGTCCCCTGCATCGGCAGGTGGACGCTCAACCCCCAGTGCCCACATTTTTGAAATGAGGGGCAAGGTAACCCTTGTGACCTTTCTGAGCCCCCTGCCTACTCCAACCTTCTGAGAACACGGCAACGTGATTCCCAGCCTAGGTTCCAGGAACACACTTTCCTGAACCTGCTACGATGAGACTGTATTCTCCAGGCCCCATCATCCCAGAAGAGTTTCTTAGGAGGCTGCCCTTCCTGTGGGTTTCAGAGTTCCAGCAGAATCTGGAAGTGTCACCTCCATGACCTCTGAGCAGGGGAAGTGGCACAGCTAGAAAGAGCCTCTCATGTAAACCGGCCTTAGGTGTTTCCTTCTAGAGGACTCCAAGTACCTCTAAAGTTTTTGTGAATAATTTAAGCCAGACAGGTGGACAAAGGCTTTGGAACTTTTCTAGCCAAAGGGTAGAGCTGTTGGTGAAAGGTGGGCAGCGCTGCTTAAGATTCTTTGCAAGAAGCACTAACCTGGCCCAGTGGCTACTGCCTCCAGGACAATGCCAGTTGGAAATCTTAGCGTCCAGAGGAGACTCACTTTCAAACTCTGAACCAGGAGATTGCTGGTGACTGGGACTCAAAGACCGGAATTAACACCAGCCTGCAGGTGCGGCTGAGAGAGCCTGACAGCTTCATGGAGTAGCCACTGCCCACGTGCTGAGAAGGGCACTAGACGGTCAGCTTCTCAAAGGGCCGTGTCATTCTAGACATCTCTCGTGGGCCACCTCCCATTCTCACGGCCTCACCTCTGATTCCAGCCGAGGCTACAGCAATGGTTCCATGCCACTTTGTCCACTTTGTGCTGACAGTACCTAACTCCAACATATGCCAATGTCCCCTGCTTCCTGGCCCGGGACTTCTCTCATGTCACAGCCTGCGGCACTGTCAGGAACCCGCGTGGCATTCACACACTCACGTCCTGGAAGTGTGGGGGGACTGAACATCCCACGGACCCCTCCGGCCAATAGAGGGGGGAACCCATGTCTAAATGCTTCTCCCTTTCATCCCTCAGGCAGACAATTCTGAGACACAATGTTTGGGGCTCCTCAGACGGTCCCAGTGGGCTCAAGTACTAGTCACCCACTGTGGTGGACAACTCAGGGACACACCTAAATATTGGCTTTCCTTCCTCTGTCTTCCCCCTTTGGTCTTCATTTCTGCTCTCTGAGGTCACTTCTCAAAGAAACTGTATACTGCAAGCAAACCTTTGTCTTAGGTTCTGTTTTTGAGAGGAGCGTAGGCTAAGACACGTCTTTATCTTTGGGTTCCCATAGACCAGCACTAGCTCTGAAGTTTCAGTGATGATTGCTGTGTAACAAACTACCCCCAGACTTAGTGGTTTAAAATAACAACAATCAGGGCTTCCCTGGTGGCGCAGTGGTTGAGAGTCCGCCTGCCGGTACAGGGGACGCGGGTTCGTGCCCCGGTCCGGGAGGATCCCACATGCCGCGGAGCGGCTGGGCCCGTGAGCCATGGCCGCTGAGCCTGCGCGTCCGGAGCCTGTGCTCCGCAGCGGGAGAGGCCGCAGCAGTGAGAGGCCCGCGTGCCGCAAAAAACAAACAAAAAAAAAACAATCAGGATTTTGCTATAGGGGCAGGGTCCACGTGGACTGCTTACTTGTCTCTGTTCCACATGGCATCAGCTAGAACAGCTCAACTGGGGCTGAAGGAGCCACTTCCAAGATGCTTCACCTCCATGGCTGGCAGGTTGGTGCTGGTTGTTGGCTGTGAGCTCAGCTGAGACTGTTGACTCAGAGCCCTAACCCTCCTCCACACGGGCCTCTCCGTGTGGCTGCCTGGGCTTCATCACAAGCTGGGTTCCAAGAAGGAGGAAGTGGAAGGTGACAGTCGTCTTAAAGCAGAGCATCACTTCTACTGTATTCTATTGGTTAAAGCAGTGTTAGGTCCAGCTCAGAATCACGGGAGCGGGAAAATAGACATGCCTTTCAGGGAGAGGAGTGACAAAGCATTCTTAGCCAACTTTGATCTGCCACGTTGGCACGGAACACTAGATAAATGAAGAGTTAAATAAATGGTTAATTACAGAAGCAAATTCATTAATTAATGCTACCAGCCATTATTCAACAATTACTATTCCTCCCACCCACCCGTATAGCCAGTATCACTCTACCTGAAATTTGAGAATAAAATATCACCTTTATTTATTTGAGACCAGGAAGCTTTTTGACCTCAGAGTCACGGAACAGCAGAGCTGAAGGGATCCTAGGGGTACCTCCTTCAGCCACCTCATAGTACAACTGAGGGAAATAAGTCCCAGGGAGAGAAAGGGATCTGCCCAAGGTCACCATCATGGTCATTGGTGATGATACCAACCCAGGGCTCAAATTTCCAGCCCAGACCCTCCCAGCACACCGGAATGCTGGGTGAAAGGGTGCAGGAAGGGCTGCCTTCTCCCTGCCTTTGAGTCTTTGTACCTGGAAATGCCACAATCCAATCTACTGTGAGCATGAGAGTCTGTGAAAGGGCTGAGGCGCCAGCACGGAGGAGGAGCTCAGACTGGAACCAGTAAGACCTCCAGGTACAGCTTGGCCTGCTCTACATTTGCGCCCATCACGGCCACACGGCCCAGCCAGGCATGCTGGTTACTGCCCCATTTCAGGAGCATTTGTGGAACCTCTGGAATGTGCGAGACACAGAGGAGACTGCAAAAATAGCACCATGAAGGGCATCTCTAACTTAATACTGAGGACCTACCAGGTGCCAAGCGCCTTATTTCATTGTCGTCATTTTACAGACGAGACCACTGAGGCTCAGAGGAGTCGGAGAACTTACCTATTGTTCCCGAGCTAGTAAGTGACCTGCTGGGGTTCAAACCCAGGCCACTCACACCTAAACCTAAACATCTATCTTTCTCCCTAAATCAGCCATCACACTGAAGCGACCCCTGCCCTCTAGGGGGCTGCATCTAGAGGTAAGCCAGAAACAGCTGGTACCCAGTCCATAGGGCACTGCGTGACCAAGGGCAACGGCCCACAGGCATGCAGGTCATGGAAGAGGCAGGACTCGGGCTGGAGGGACCTCGGGACCCTGGAGGGCACAGGAGGGCAGGCCTCAGGGACAGGAGGCACCTGAGCCAGGGCTCCTGCTGGGAGGAGGGTGATGGTTAGAGTGGGCAGCGGTGTTGGAGGGCAGGCTGGCTGGTGGAATCCGGGGCTTGGAATGTCTGTATATGTTAGGGGAGAGGCCTGGGGGGCTCCTGGAATCCAGGTTCAAAGGGGAATGAGGGAGACTGTCTTGAAGCTGCGTTTGCACAGCGACCCTACTGTTTTTTAATTGCTTGTGCACCAAGGCGCCCTCCAATAAGCCAGTCTGGTGCAGGCCAGGGTTGGGAGGGGAGTATGGAAATGGGCCCTCGGTGTGAGGCTGGGACTTTTGAGCCGTGTTCCCAGGAGGGAACCACCGTGATTCTCGGATGGGCAGTGACAGGATGAAGTCAAAAGAAAAGCGCACATTTTTTAAGTGCCGCCTTTGAGTCACTTGATGACAGCCTGGAATTTTGATCCACCCATCCACCCTGTGTGTCGGGGGGCTCTCAGGATTCCCGTTCTTCCAGCTGAGGAAACTGAGGCTCAGGGAAGTGGAGTGACTCACCCTGGGCCTCACAGGCAGCAAGGAGGGGAGCCGAGAGCTGGCCCGAGGCCCTGACCTCTGCGCACACTTTCTCCCCCCAGGCAGCAAGGGACAGGAAGACCATGTCCTGCACAGTCACAGTGAGGCTGGGCCGAGGGACACACACAGGAAAAGGCCACCCCAAAGCCACTGGGCCTTTTCTGGCAGAGCAGGCGCCCCAGGACTGGGGCCCCCCTGGGTCTTTGCCCTCCTTCACAGGAAGAGAGGTTTCCACCCCGAGCAGGACGGTGCATGTTAGAGGCCGGGCGGCAGCCCTGGGCCCGGGCCGGTTCCCAGCAGTCGGGGAGGCTGGGCAAAGCTGCTGAGTCACGGCACAGCCTCGGACAAGTCATTTCCCCCCGCCCCGGGCACCCGGCCTGGCACTGCAAGTGGGAATCCTGGTGGCCCGCACCTGGGCCCCAGGGGCCTTCCCACCGGAGCCAGCTGTCAGCTGGTCCAGCGGGGAAGGGGCGATGACACAGGGGAGCGGGGAACACGTCGTTTGAGAACTGACGTTCAGTGGCAAGTAGAACCCACATGTAGAAAGTAGACATGTGGCTACTGACCTTTGTGGCAAAAAAGCCCCACACACCCTTGGGCGATGGGAACAAGCCCGGGAGAGAGTCCTGGGGTGACGAGGCTTCTGAAAATGGGTACAGCTGAGAGCCAAGACACCCCAAAGGTGGAGGTTGCACACCTCGCTCCTCAATGTAAGCAGCCCGTGAACCGCTCTCCAGTCGAGGAGAGGGGTCCTCATTTAGGGCACCTCAGGCTCGCTCAGCAAACTGCGGGGCATCCGTGGGGTCTGGTAACACGGGGCACAGAAACGTGGCTTCTAGAAGCGCCCACAACAGAGTTCATCACCTGTTCAGAGGCATGCGCTGCTGCGGAAATGTATTCAGGCTACAATGTTCACTTTTTAAAAAAGTGAGTTTACAAAATGATGTAATCTCGATATTCTGAAATAAAGTTTAAAAATGTGTGTGTGAGCACACACAAACCTAGGGGAAAAAAAAGCCTAGAAGGAACAGAACAAACAATAATAAAAGGTTTTTAAATTAGACCTGGAAAAGCTAACTTACCAGAGGGCTCGATTTACTTCCAAAGAGAACTTAGCATCCTTATTACGATAGAATTAGCCGCCAGCTCCTTACTTTGATAAATCCTAACACTGACCATTAGTGTCGGCCCCTAGATCTGTCCCCTTGGGGCGAGAGAAGACGCTATCCCGAAGTCTTTTATATCAGGCCTTGGAAAGCCATGATGTGTGTGTATATGTGTGTAATATGTATTCCTGTATATGTGAGTGTGTGCAATATATGTGTGTAATATATGTGTATGTAATATATACGTATGTGTAATATATACATGTGTATATGTGTGTGTGCTATATACGTGTGTAATATGTATATGTAACACATGTGTGTGTGTGTGTTATGTGTTACCAATCAGCTCTCCACATGCAGCGCCAATTTTCTTCCTGATCTGCTCTGGTGGGGACAATATTACAAATAGTTTTCATTCCTGACAGATGGCCAAGGGTGGGGTATGGACACAGGCTAAAAGGTGGCAGACAGCCAGTGGAGAATTACATTTTTCCAGCAATCATCAAAGGTGATTGCATCAGGAATTTATCCCTCACCATTGATCATCTCCTGAGCTTCTATTTATTACCATAATCTGAAAGCTCTTGACATAAGCTAGTACCAATTTACAGGTAGAAAGACTGAGTCCCACAGAAATGAAGCAACTTGTCTAAGATCAAACACTGAGCAGAGGGGGGACCAGGAAGTGTTCGAGCCCTGAGTAGATTCTGTCACCTAGCAGACACTGACGGGGCACCTACTGTGTGCCTGGCACGAAGTAGCCCCCGTGGAATCAAAGATAAATAAGATGCCCTTTCCAGATAAATTCGTTCCCAGACTAGCGGGAGGATAGAGGCTCGAAAACAGAGGTTGCATCGTCACACCCTCGGTACTGTGTGAGAGGGCTGTGGTAATATTCACACACCCTCTGGGGCTGAGGGCCGGCGGAAGGTGGGTCGGATGGGTGGAGGATGTGTGGAAGAGGCTGTCTGAGAGCGGGAACATTCAAGCTGGGTCTTGAGACATGAGTAGCAGTCCACAGAGTGAAGATGCTGGGAAGGGCATTCCAGCCCGAGGGAACAGCCTATGCAAAGGCACTGGGGGATGCAGAAACAAATCCTATTTGGAAATCTGCTGTGCCCAGAACACAGGGTGTGCTGTGGGGAATGAGTCAGGGGAGAGGTGGCTGCCAGCTGGACTGGGGCCTGAATGTCCCTCTGAGAGGTCCGAGCTCCGCTTTGCTGGCGATACCAGGCAGGCAGAAGCCGGCCCCAAAGGGTGACACTTGCAGATCTTATGGGCCCTCCAGCTGGCCTGGATGGGGGGAGGCTCAGGGCGAGAGCCAGGTGACTGTGGCGAGGCCCAGGAGTGGACAGTAGTTGTGGGGTGGGGAGGATGGAGCCTGGGAGTCCCCCTGGGCCACAGAGGGCCCAGCCTCCCTTGGGAGACCAGCTGCAGTCTTCACGCCTGGTCCTGACGGGAGGGGTGCTCCTGGGTGTCAGGGTTATGTGAGGACCTGCCAGGCTGAGCTCAGACAACAGAGGCCTCTTGCTTCACCCTGCGCGGCCCAGCAGCCTGTGTGGAGAGGTAGAGAGATCAGATGATGTGGGCAAGGTGAGGCAGAGTTCCAAGGAGGCGGGGCCAGGGCCTGGTGACACATGGAAATGGGGCCGGGCTAGATGTCTGGGGGCCTTATGCCACGGCCTGGTGACAAGGCTGGGCAACAACCCGGGGCAGCTGAAGCGAGAAGGGATGATAAGGAGGGACGTGTTCAGGGCCCGGGTGCGGGAGCCACACCCCCAGCACAGATGTGTGCAGCTCAGGGGAACCCCGCCCCGGGACCCCCACCACTGCCACCTCCCTAGAGACCGCTCCCATGCTGAGGCCAGGAGCAGAGAGGAGGGGCACACTTCTCTTTTCCTTGCTCCTTTTCAGAGGCTCAGAGAACCAGGGTACTCTAGCCCCTAGAAACTCTAAAGTCTGGACTCCTAATTTACAGAGGCCCAGAGACGGAAAGTGACTTGCCTGAGGTCACACAGCAGACAAGTGGCTGAGCCAGCCCTGCAGAGCATAAAATGGAAAGGCCTAGACCCCAATCTTCCTTCCTTCACCCACCTCTCCTATCTGCAGGCCTCCCATGACCAGGCGACCCCAGATCAGAGGACGGCACAGCCCAGGCAGCTCGGGTGGCCCTGTGCCATCAGCCAGGCTGCGAGCGGTCTCGCTGCCCAGGGAATCACCCCACCTTCCTCTCCGTCACCCACCAGCTGTTCAGCCTCAGCTGTGATGGGTGGACGCTCACCCCAGGCGCAGTCGAGAGACAGCCCGTCCTCCTGGGCAGGAACTGGGAAGGGCAAGTTTGTCTCCACCTCCATTGGCGGGATCCCCATCTCTGCTTACCAGCGACGGGACCTTAGCCCCTCTTTGCCCCACCTGAGCATCAGCTCCACCTGTGAAAGGGCATAATCACGCCTACATCGGGATGGCTGCAACGGCCACGCGAAACACCAAATGCAGCAGGGCTTTGTAAATAACCGTGCCCCCAAACGTGAAGGACGGAGTGCTGCCCGCACGTCCTGTGTGCCCACTCGGGGATCTGTCAACGCCTATGCACATGTTCACCTGTGCTGGGCCTGAGATGCTCCCTTTGGGTGCTTTTATTCACCGAGAACCGGCTTCCCGATGAGGGTGGAGGGGGCGCCTTTATCAGGGGCCTGGGAAGCAGGTCTGGGCGTGAGTAAGGAGGTGCATCCCCAGTTTGGGGCCGGACTGCCCGGGGCAGGGGGCCTGTGGGAGAGCCGGCTATCGGGGGTGGGGGGAATGCGCCTGGATGGCGGTGGCCAGCAGTCCTGCTGGGGCCCCCGTTGATGACCGTGTGTCTGAGCAGCCCCCCTCCCTCTCCAGGACTTAGTTCTCTGAGAAGCCCCTCTCCCAGACCTTGGGGTCCTACGCATAATCCTTGCCCCCAACCTGGAGTCCCGGGGGTCCCGGCTCCCAGGGAGGCGTCTGGCCCCAGGGGCAGGATGGTGGGAGGGAAACCAGAGAGGATGTTCTCTAGGGGAGAGGAGAGCTGAGCAGGGGCGCGGGCAGCTGCTGGTGACACTGATGAGTAGGTGCTGTCCCTCCAGGCCCTCCCTGCTTCCCACAGTGGGCATGGGCTGCGCTCAGCGTGCCAGCCTTCCCCGGGGGCGGCCACTGCCCCAGCGGCTCCCCGAGTCCTCGATCCCTCATGACTCCCGGGAGGGGCTCCCCTGTGGCTCCCCGTCCAATTAGACGGGGAGCAAGCCTCAGAAAGGGTCGGGGACTCACCCTGGCCACACAGCCCGTCAGGGCAGAACAGGGCAGCAGCTGGGTCCTGGGTCAGCCCCTGCCCCTCCCTCTGGGCCAGCCCGGCGTCTTACTTCCCAAGCCCACCGCTCTCCGCCCTCTGCCCTCGGACAGTGGCCAGGTGAGAGGGGGCTGGTGCGTGGACTGACCATGAAGAAATTGACCAGCTTTCAGGCCCGAACTCCAGGCATGAGATCTGACAAACACATAAAAAGGTTTGCAGTCACTGCCCTCCTCGGACATGGTTGACTTTGGAGCAGGAAGGCTTCCGCTCTCAGGGGACTTGGCCGCTGAGGCCCCAAGACAGGCCGGAGTCCCTGGGCCTGGAGCCTGAGTGCTCGGAAGGTGGGGACCTCTGGGCGTGCTGGGCCCCAGCCCCGTTTCCTGTGGCTGCAGAACGAGGCGGGGGAGGAACGCCCGGCCTGGGCGAGCTAATCTGGAGAAGTGATTTTCCTCCTCAGCCGGCCCCTCCCGGGCAGGGCTCTGGGCCCGAAGGTAGCCAGGCCAGGGCTCCCAGGGAGGGGCCGGCTTATCAGGCAGGAAACACTGGGCTCGGGCCACATCCTCCTCCTCCTGGTCACAGCGGCTCCCGTGGGCAGGAAAGTGCTCAGCGGACAGGCTGCGCCTCCACCCTCTCCAGGCCCCTCCTGCCGGCCTTCGTCCCCCAGCGACTGGGGAAGCAGAGTATGGTGGGCTGTGGCGGCCAGCTCGGGGTTCTGCCCGGCAGCCCTGGCCTCCCAGCCCCTCTGCTGCCCCTGGACCACCTGCTGCCTTTCTGGGCAGCCTGGTCACAGAGAGGGCAGACGAGTATGGCAGGAACACGACGAAGGGGCACTGGCTGCCAGAGACGTCTGGCTCCCTCTGTGCCACCTCCTGTTCCCAGAAGTGTCTGGGACCCTAGGGCCGTGGGCCTGCCCCTACCAGAGCGTACCGGGGCTCTCCATCCCCAGCCTCCCTCTCCTGGGCCAGCACCACCAAGGCCAGCCAGGCTGCCAGAATCCAGGAGGAAACTTCTAGGGAAGTCTCCTGGAGGCATGCCCACCCACAGGCTCCTGCGTCCCCTCCCATCTGCACTCCCAGGAACCCTTCTTCCCATCACCCGCATCCCTGCACTTGTGCCGCTAGCCCCCGTGGTGGTGGTGGTGGGGATCTCCCTCAGCCCTGCCTCAGCCGCCCTCCTTGGCCAGCGCTGCCGAGGATGACGGACCCTCCGGGCCCGAGGGGAGGGGCCTCACCCAGCTTCCCCCACCCCCACCCCGCCCGGCCGCTGCAGCTCTGCGCTCAAGGCCCTTCACCAGCTTCTGCTCCGAGTTGCTCCGTCTCAGGCGAATCCCCTGACCTCTCTAGGCCTCCAGTTCCTTTTTCATCAAATCTGGGGATTGACAACACGGTAACAATTCCTTCCAGCTCTGACCTCCGCGATTTTTTTTCAAGGTCGCAGAGCTGGGAGGAGAATTCTTTCCAGTAAAAATGTAACTGCTCTGTTTACACGAGGACACCTCGATCGATTGACGGTCCTCATCGGAACAGATGGCTTTATCTCATTATACCCTGTCTTGCAGATTTTAAAGGATGTCGCACGCTTTCCTGGACCTTCACGGCGCCCTGAGACGTGGAAGCCGGTGCTTCTGTTTTTCAGGGAAGGGAATAAAGAAAAAGAAAGTTCTGACACTTGTCGGAATTGGAGTGGAGGAGCTACAAAGCTCTCTTGGATTCTCTGACATGATAAGGACAAACCGGCACGCAGGGACACACGCGGAGCACGTGGACGCCTTTGGGCCCCTGCCCCAGTGGCAGGACCCCATCCGTGGAAGTCGACCACATCTCTCAGGTCCTGTCATCAGAAGGTGCACTAGCCAGCTCCCTGAGGCCCCTGGAGGCTGCAAAGACATTTCAGTCATCAGAATCCACTGATTTTTTTCCAGAATCCAGTGGAATATTTTTCTTGTTTTAAGGTCCCCCCACTTGTCCCAGACCTGTGCCTCCCCCTGCCCCTCGGATGGAAGGAAGGTGAGTGACCGGTGAAAGGGCAGTGAGTAGAGCTAGGGGACCCGCCTTTTGGCCCAGGTGTGGCCCTCTGAGAGACGACTGCACCCCAGGCCTACATGCAGAACATTCCAGAAGTGCCCACAGAGACCCCTCTCCCAGTCCCGGGCGATCCCCCGCTTTCCTCAATCACGGTTTGTATAATGGAACCTTCCTCATCCCTCCCCCTCCCACGTCCCTACAACCTTCAGCCTCCGGCTCAGGGGAAAACAGCCCTGATCTGGAGGAAAACTCAACCCACACCGGGGCCTCAACATGGTCCCATTACAAGGACGAAAGGAGTGTGACCACTACAGGGGGAGGACCACCTGGGGACAAATCCTGTAAATCTCCTCATATGATATCAAGCAGATGTGGATTTAGACTGAGCAGGAGGGATTTAGGTGAGGTACAAGAAAGAACTTTTGGATGATGGAACTCGTTAGACGAACTTACAGAGAGAAAACCCATTTCTCTAGAGGACTCCAATCAAACAGAAACCCGTCTGCCGAGAATGGCTAAGACGCAGTCCTCAATAGAGACAGGGGAGTGGACTCAATGACCCAAACGGGCTCTGTCGACCCCAGCTCAGTGCCAAACAAGGAAATGGATGGATCCTCTACAAGCCCCTCTCAAGAGGTCCGTTCCCTCATTTCTGCTGCACAATCAGTCTCGGCGCGGTAACTGCTGAACATGTGACTCTGGGTTTTTTAAACTAGTACCAGCCTCCAGGTCTAAAAGAAATCTAAATTGTTTAAAGAGATCTGAAATAGACAATAGCTGTTCCGTACACGTGTACAAAGCCTTATGATTTCTCAAGTGCCCACAAGTTCACAAACTACCTGTCCTGGATGAGAGAACAGGTCCAGAGATTTACCGCCAGTCCAATCGAAGTCCAGTGATGGGGTGAGGTCACACCCCTGCCCTGAGTTCCGGCTCTTTCCAGATGCTCTCCCACTACCTGGATCTCCGAGCGCCCTGTGAACGCAGCCAGCTGCTCTGCGCTCCAGGGGACTCTGGGCACCCACCCAGTTCCCGTGCTGACTGACAGAGGAAGCCTTTCCCCCACACAGTAAGCTGATGTAGATGGCAGGGTGTGCCCTCTACCATAGCGCTTGAGGAAAGGAACATCTCCAATGTGCCAATGAAGCCAGCAGCAGGCACATAGCTGGTCCCCAGGAAGACAAGCCACCATGACGGGGAAGCCCACGGAGCATTGGAGTTAGTGATAAACAGTCTTCAGGAGTTTTCCTTCTTCCTGGTAGGAAAGAGTTCATTCTGGGAATCGCACGGAGCCACCTTGTGCCTCGACAGCCAGCTGAGATGCGCCGGGAGGGCCAACAAACAAGCAGTCTGATCCAAAGCTGGAAACGTGTTCATAGCTTAGACCTGTGATACCCCACTGGGAATCTAGCCAAGGACAGAAACAAGTAAATGTTCACTGCAGTGCCAGGTATAATGGCAAAAATGAAAATGCAACAACTTAGTTATCTAACATCAAGGGGATGGTCAAGTAAATTAAACCGCATTCACGCGCTGAAGTACTGTGCTATCATCAAAAATGATAAATATGAAGACAGATATCAATGTGGCAAAACTTCTATAACAGGATGATGAAAGGATAAAGCCCAAAACCAATGGTATCTGTATCTTGAACACATGAATACAGGACTGGGGAGTTCAGTATACAAAAATGAGTATGTTGAAAATAGTTATGTTGGGAATTACCTGGTGGTCCAGTGGTTAGGACTCCGCCATTTAACTGCCAAGGACGTGGGTTTGATCCCTTGTTGGGGAACTAAGATCCTGCAAGCCACACAGCACAGCCAAAAAAAAAAAATTCTTCTTAATTTTAAAAAAAGAAAATAGTTATGTCAAGGTCATGGAGTGGGTAATTTTTCTCTTTTTCTGAAACTTTTTCTTATTGATTTTTCAACCGCAAAGAAAACACCTTTTGCAGAAAAAGTTTAAGAACATAGGAAAACGTTTATTTAATATTAATGAACAAAAATGTCTATTAAAAGAGACATGTGTATATGTAAAGCTATAGACAGACAAACAAAAAAGACTTGGTGGATATGTGTAAAAAAATTACCAGTCATGTCTCTAGGTTGCTCACAATAGATGATTTATTTTTTTCTCTATGATTTTTTTTCCTAAACTTTCTACAAAGACTGTGTTTCTTTTGAGAATTAAAGTATCAATAGACGATATAGATAGATAAGTGACAGATAGATGGATAAGTGGGGGGGCGGATGGATGGAAAGATGATAGAGAGATGGGTAGGTGAAGTGGGTGGATGGGTGAATGGATGGATGGATAGATGGATGGATGGATAGATAGATAATGTCTCTTTCCTTCTCTCCCTTCCTGCCCTCCTTCCTTCCTTCCTTCCTTCCAAATTCCTTTCACTTGGGATGAAATCAACAGCACACCTTTTTCGAAAGGAAAGGTAGGCAGTTACCAATCATCCATCCTCAGCTCTGTTCTGCTGCCCTAGGATGGGACGGGAGAGATGCTCTGGTCCCCTGTGCCCACCTCCTAACCTGTTTACTGCAGGCTGTATTGTAGCAGGGGAGGTGAACAGCCATGGCTGCATCACATCCAGCCTCAGAGCCCTGCACACACAAGGGCTCCAGAGTCTGGGTTTCCAGAGAGATGAGTGAGAAGATTAGGAACCCAGAATGTTTCGGGTCTTTAGCACCAGGACTAACTGGAATACCTACAGGCCCTCTCAGATGTTTACCTTATTCATTTATTCATTCGCTTATTAGTTGAGCAGCTACTACGTGTCTGCCCTGCTGGGGAAGATGCACGTGGGTGGATGACACCGACGCCAGCTGTTAAGTGCCAGATCTGCTCAAGTCCCGCGGGAGCTCAGGGAGGAGAGTGACCCGCCCCTCTGCCTGCACAGGTAGGGACGTCTGATCTGGATCTGGAATGTGGGTGGGGTGTCATCAGACAGGTGACGGGAGTGAGGGTCTCCCTGGTCGGGGAATAGCGCTGGGAAGAGCATGGAAGCATGGGAAAAGAGAGCATTTTCAGAGAACAATAGGCCTTCCGTGCAGTAGGTACACTGTGGGGGAGGGGCGGAGGGCTGGCCATGTGAACACAGTACCCTCCCAGCACCCAGGAACCTCGCTGGCTCCCTGTGGACCCACCACTGCACTCACCCTGTGTGCCGTGGGCGACGCACAGGCACTGAAGGGTCCTAAGGAAAAGCGTGACGTGGTAACATCTATGTTTTAGGAAAACAACTCGTAACTGTGCACACCCATCAATTCCCATCAGCCAAAGCCCAAAGTGCTTTTGTCACGGGGCGGGGGTGTGGGGGGGTGTGTGGGGGGTGGGGGTGGGAGTTGGGTCCCCGGGATGGGCAGCTAAAACTCTGAAATACACCCCGCTTCCGGGCATGACTGTTTCACTCATAGCTGAGCAAAAGTGAGAGAGCACCCTGTCGCCTGCCAGTTTCCTGCCCTCCCAGAGGCAGGGACAACGCCTCCACCCCGCACAGTGTGGCCTGGAATGAAACACGCCCATCTGGCAGCGTCCAGGGCCGGACGCTGACACACAGACAAGGCCAGCAGACGCTGCACGACAAGCCCTCCCGCCAGCCGACGACCCCGCAGACGGCCACTGTCAGCGGCCATGGTGGTGGGCCTGAGCAGCTAGGAATTCGGGGGTCATCTAACACCGGCCCTGCCATTTCCTCTCGGTCCATCCTCTTTCCCTGGGCTGTGAGAGGTACGAATGGGCCGCGTGTAATCCCATATGCCTGGTGAAGCTCTATAAAAGGAACTGGGAGACTCAGCTGGGAGACTGTTCCACCGCCAGCAGATGCATCTGACAAAGTGCTGAAACCTCAGCCTCCGCTGGTAGGGTGACTCCAGGGTGTTACCTCCCACCCTGGGCCTCAGTGTTCCTGACTGTGCGATGGGGTGGAGTGATAACGGGCCCCACCTGGGGCTGGGGATGAGAAACAGACCATGAAACTTGCTGTAAAACTCCCTACGTCTATAAAGTGCTATGAAAGTAATGACGAGAGATTACGATCAAATTTGCAGGATGAACGTCTGCCTGTGCGGACCCTCCCAAGACCTACTCCTTGGCCCAGAGGCCCTGGAAGAACACAAGGCTACTACTGACATAAACAAGTCACAACGGCTTCCCTGCAGAGAAGAGCCAGACGCGGTGACCTGCCTGGGGACTGAGGGATCATCAGTTTTTTTCCAGGCACTTTTTGGCTGGGATTTTCATCCTAAACCTCACAAGATGCTATATCCTTTAATTAAATTACCCAACCTTGTGCTCCCCTGTCTTCTCCACAGCACTCCACGGAGTTTTGAGAGCACACGATTTTTGTAATACCACATCTATAAATGCCTAGTAAAGAAGGCAATCCAAATATTCTTCAAAAGATGATTTCAAAAAGAAGGGGAAAATGTGGTAGCCTTAAGGAAGCAAATAACTGGGCACTACTTCCCATCCTGAGAGAGCTGACAGCCACCTCATTCCACTTTACAAGTGTGAAGTCATCGCTCCCGAGGAGAAAACCGTTTTGCAAGCAGGCTATGAATCCATCTTTTCTTTCGATATCAGTGACAACAACAGTGCTTCTAAGGTGTAAAATTAGGCTTTATCTCTTTACCATAACTCATAAAAGAAAACCAGCCACTCCTACAAGATAACTTTTTAAAATAAAAAAAGTTGAGGGAGAAAACATTTTGACCAATGCTGGTAGGAGCACTGCGCGTAATACCTACGCCTCCCTTGAAAACTTTTTCTTTTTGCAAAACTGTATTTCGAATGATAGAATGGTCACGGTACAAAAACGTTTATTTAAATTAAATATTTTAGACAAATCAATATCTACAACCATTCCAAAGCATGTGTAGTTCTTACAGAAAATGGAACAGTTTAGCTTAATGTCTGTGATAATGTTTTATAAGATTATTAACATACATTCTGGACTGCACCAATCATATTGTCCATGATTTACTATTTATTACCAAATGTCATATACAGTAATAGCATAAAGATTAATCACATAAGAGATTTTACAAGAGGACTCCTCGGAAGGAAAAAAGAAAAAGGATCTTTCAACAATATGAAATATAAGGTGAAACTAACAGGAGAATATATAAAACACGTACATATTTCATACAGGCAATAATATGGTGAAATCAAAAGACAAACAACTGTCTTTTAGCACACTGATAGGTATGTTCCTTCAAAGGAGGCTTGGGGAAGGATGGAAATGTTTTGGGGAGGGGGTCAGGGCTCAGAAATATTTTCTGAATCACAGTGCACTTCCGTTCTTTGGGAAGTAAGTATCATAAAGGGAAGTTCCTTTGATGTGTGGGCTGAAGGTGTTACCCAAAGAACCAGCTGGCTGGTGAGGAGAACAAATTCCCATTTCTGCCGTAGGAATCATGCCTGCAATCTTAAGTCAAGGGATCTTTGAATTAGTGGCCAATTCCGGGGTGGAGAACGAGCAGAAAAGAAGAGAAAAAAGAAATTCCAGGAAAGGGAGATGGAGACAGCAGGAAGGAAGATCCTTTTGCATCTGCAGAAGGGAGAGCGTGATGAAATTTTGCTCAAGAAATCAACACATTCAGATTGCAAGAAAGTGATGCTGCTGTGCTGAAATTCTTTTCCAGTTCCCTGCTCTTTGGGTCGTTAGGAACAGAGGGCTGACGAGAAGCTGCAAAGGACAGCAAAGAGTATCTGATTCAGGCTGTGCATGGAGATGCGTGTGTTGTGTGTGTCTCACACACATTGTATGTATTCAGGCTGTGTATATTCTCTTGAAATGTGTGTGTAATAAAAAAAGAACTCGTCTAAAAAAATATGTTTGTTTGTTTTTAAATCTTGAATTCAATCTCATTTTCAGTGATGCAGTTAACGCCAGGGGTTAATTTCCCAAATCGAGGTGAGTGTCCTTTCTCAAAGCGTCCTTTTGGAAGTCTATGATCATATTGGAAGATTGTGACCAAGTGCAGCAGCCTGGTGTCCTTGGGCTGTGCATGGAATCGTCACCAGGTTGCAGGTGAATGAGCTCACTGAGGCCAACTTCATCTTCCTGTGTTAGCCTCGAGAGAATCCTAAATCAGAAAACCCTGGAGCAGAGGGGACCTTAGATGCGGCGTCTGTCCCTCACTCTACAGATGGGGGGGATGGGCGGGGAGGGGAGGGGAGTCGGGTTTCACCAGCCCCCTGAGGCAGAATTGGGATTGGATCCCGGGTCCCCTGAATCTTAGCCCAGGGCTCTCCTCACCTGGACGGCCAAGGGTCAGGACGGCTGTACCCCTGCAGCTGTGTCAGAAGCAGGAGAGATGCGAATGCTTCCGGGTTTTTCCCGAATTTGTTTCCGGGATGAGAAATGGGAGGAGAGGTCAGTGAAAATTCTCGCGGGAAACAGTGTCTTTCAGCCACGACCGGGCCTGATTCCCAGGGTGTGGCCAATGAAAACTCATTTGAAGGAATATACTCAAAACGCAGGCTGCAGGGGGCGGGGCGGGGCGGGGCGGGGCGGGGCGGGCGGGCGGAGGGGCCCTGGATCCGCAGAGCCGGTCCGCAGCACAGACCTGCCCACCCCGGGGCGCTGCGCATCAGCTCCGCTCCGCGCGGGAAGGAGAGGCTGCGACCAGGCCGGGCCGGCCGGGCTGCCCCGGGCTCTATGACACGCTGTAGCTGTTGTAATACGTGGCCGTGGCATCAGCCAGCACGGAGATGAGGCTGGTCTCCGTGGGGCCCGTCGGTGTCACCTGCGAGACCGGGCCCTGCCCGCTGAGGGCCCCGGCCCCGGCGGCAGAGTCTGGGTGGCCAGGAGTGTTCAAGTACTGGTCGAACTCATTGCGATCCATGTCCCCCAGGAGTTCCACCTGGCTCAGCTGATCCAGGGCGTCGAAGCCGGGGTGCTCGGGAGGCGGGGAGAGCTGGCCCAGGTGGGCGTGGAGGTTGGAGTGGAGAGGAGGGTAGGCGGCTGGGGAGTAATAGGCAGGAGACGGGGGGCAGCCGGGCACGGTGGACATCATAGAGACGCCCGAGGACTGGCCGAGGGCCAGGGAGCCCAGGGGATGGCCGCAGTGGAGAGGGCTGGGGGCGTACTCCGGAGAGTAGGGGGGCCCGGGCAGATGGGGGATGCGGCGGGAATGCGCATGCTCCTCCTGGCACGGGGAGGAGAAGAAGCTCTGCTCCGGCTCTAGCACGTCCAGGGGCGACATCTCCGGCGGGGTGGGCAGCCCGTAGGGATAGGCGTCCACGCTGCCCGGGGTGCCGCCGCCGCCGCCGCCGCCGCCGGCCGGGCCCTCGTGGAAGCAGCCCCGCAGGCCGGGCAGCGCGGAGCCCGGGGAGTACTCACCCCTGTCCTCCTTCTCCCCCGGCGCCCCCCGGCCGCCGCCCCGCTTCTCGGGCAGGGCGTTCTGGTCGCGGGAGAGCGAGCTGAGCAGGAAGCCGGGGTCCACGCGCTTGCACAGGCGCTTGGCCTGCTTCTTCCTGCGCGGCCGGTACTTGTAGTTGGGATAGTCCTGCATGTGCTGCAGGCGCAGCCGCTCCGCCTCATCCACGTAGGGCCTCTTCTGGGACAGTGTCAGCGCCTTCCACGACTTTCCTGCTCACACAAGTCAGAGAAGACCGCGCTCAGCCTCTGCGCGGCTCCGGACGGCCCGTGCACCTGTCTCCGACTCGGGCCTCGGAGCATCGCACGTGCACACGCCGGCCGCCTCGGTCCCCCTTCCCCCCCCCCCCCGCGGTCCCCCCTCCGCACAGGTCGCACCGCACTCCTCGCATCCTCTGCCCAGCCCACGTCCTGCACGCACAGTGAGGCCAAACCAACCTCTCCCGCTTGCACGCCCCAAGGCGCTCGTACCAACTAGGCACATAGTCACTGGCACCTCTCCTGTCAAAGCCACCAGATAACGCGAACATATCAACAGTGTGGGATTCTCGGTGAAAGGCCCACCTGACCCAACGTCACCGACAGGACAAAAACATGTCACGACTACAACATTGATTTGGGCTGCCTTTACCCTTTGAGGGTCAGTGCTAATCATTTGTGCATTTTAGTGAAAACTCTGTCTTCCTCTTATCGCTGCCCCATCAAGGAAGTGATGCTATAATATTTATTTGTGGCATAAATCTCACAGGCCTTCTTGTCAGGGAACTCAGGCTCAGTTAATAGTTTTACAGATGGACGTAAAGTACAGGATCTCAGGGCATCAGAGGATTATCCCTTACATCTGAAGGTCAAATAGGACCCTACTGCATGCAACACGCATGCACACGCACACAAGCTATGGCTTCCGGTTGTCCACTTAGGACCCTCTGACCATGGCAGGGGGCACCTGCTCAGCCACTGACTCCCTGTACAGAAGCAAATCCCTTACCTTCCCCTGGTCTCTGTTTTCCTCACTATAAAAAATATATTGCGATGTTACGCAAGTCAAAACTCTCTCCTGAAGAAGCATCGCACACGTGTATCCCACTGGTGCGAAAATGCTGGTTTCACATGTATTTTCTATTCATCCTTATTCACTTACGTTTTGTTTTGTGAACCGCTTTAGTATCTCTTTCTCTCTCAAAGTACATCGCACATCCCTCCCACTGCAGGTTTTCTAAAGGCTGCTTCTGGACCCCTTAGATTGTTACCTCCTAGGTGGGCTTGGGATTCTATAACTTGACAAGTTCTCCCATGACTCTACTGTATCCTGAAGTCTGAGACAAGCTAGCCCAGAGGGCAGGTCCCGCCACCAAGCCCTGGAAGGAAAGGGGCCACATCTCCCACCCAGAGCACTCTGCACAGCGCCGAGTCCAGAGCTGTGCACTGGCTGGCCATGTGTGCCGGGTCCACAGAGGGGGCTGGACAGGGTAATTATCCAAGGCATTCTCCTGTTGGGATGAAAGTTTATAACTGTTCCGACAGACTTGTCAATTACTACAATTAGCTCTCACTTATAAAGGCAACTTGAAACGTGTCAGGAACTCCAGATTCGGGGTTGGCTATTAGTTTCCAGAGCGTGGCTGAGGCCACAGTCGTGGCAAGAGGCCTAAGACCCAGATACACCCACACCCTGAGTATGGACTGAATATAAAATGTGACTCTAGTTTCTAAGTGCACCTGGATATTGTAGTATTCATAAAATATAGATTCATTTTTAAAACCACTAAATGTATAACTGTCTTTACATGCTTTCTCACTCATAACATAAAAAATACCAGCGCTACTGGGTGAAGTTTTTAATGTTAAAGATTGCAGAGCTAATCGTCAAAAAAGTCTGGGCTCTCACAATCAGCCCCTTCCCTTTCCTAAGTCAGAAAGGAAAGGGCTGGGCGAGATCATGGGCTTGGGGTGGAAATAGATCATCCTGCTGCTCCCCTAGTAGCAGGTGTAGAAAGTCCACATTTTTCAAAGCAACACCATGTTGGTTTCCTTTGCCTAGTGCCAGGGGCTGTGTGGTTAAGCAGGAAGGAATCAGTGTCTTTCCTGCAAAGTGCACTGTAACCTCTGGAAGCCTAAGTGCCAACTGCCCACAAGGATCAGCTCACAGGAAGCGTTTGTCACCCAAGTCCCTTTGCCTGTCCTCTCCCTGAGAGCAGGCAGCCCTAATCCTGCAAGGCTCCCCAGCTCGAGTTCTCCCATCCCTGGCCTGGGCCTGCTCTATCCTGGTCACAAGAGCTGTGCTTGGGCAAAAGGCATGGCACCTGGGCACACCAAAAGAAAAACTTTTAGCGGCCCAGAAACAAAAAAGGTGTTTTCATTTCTTTGGAAACCTGAAGAAAAATGTAAATTTTTTGCTTGAAGAAATGTTTTATTATTGTATATATTAATATATTTTTCTTTATGCCAACACAGTATAAAGTATGATTTAAAATATTTTTTTATGGGAGAAGGGGCTCACTAAGACACTGGCCCACTAATTCATCCTGGGCACAGCTAGCCAGGGGGCTGGGCCGGGGGGTAGGAGGCTATTTGAGACCAGCACTCCATCAGCTGCTTTGAAAGGGCGCCTAACTGCAGGAGGACGCTTTCCGCTGGAGGGCCTGTGGCTTTAGCCCGCACAAAGGTGGATGTCAGCCCTCACTCCACGGATCTGGGGAAGGTGCCCCGAGCTCCAACGGAAAAAGGAAAAAGGCTGCAGCCTGGGCCGGGTGGGGTTGCAGAGGGCAGGGCCAGCCTCGGGTGACCACACACTGTCCCTTCTCACAGGGCCTGGTGTCCGCTGGGCTCACAAAGTGCTTTTAAAAGTTCCCATCCTTCGAAATGAATAAAAACCACATTGAAGGGCAAAGAGGTTAGGAGTTGGGCGGAGTTGATAAATGCTCAGCTTCTGTCAAGGGAGAGAGAAGAAACCCCGGAGAACATCTTTTCTCTAGGCTCCTGGGCCTGGCTTGTCCCTGTCCCCAGTCCCGTCGCCGGGGCTGGGACCGCACAGCAGCCCGCGAGAAGCGGCCGGGCTCCAGGACAGACCCGCACTGGCCGCGCTAAGCATCCGAATTAAATTTTCTGCACTCCTGAGACTGAGAAACAGAGGCTCGAATCAAGTCCACGTTGCTGTCGGCTTAATAATTAAGGTAAAGCAGGAATGCGTTCCCGCAAGGTCTCTCTTCACGAATATTCGTTAATGAGAGTTACGACCACCCTCTGCGATTGTGCCCGCGGCGGAGTTCAGGGAATGAGGGGGTCTCCCGCTCTGGTATGCCTGGCGAACGCCCGGTGCACCCAGCCGCGGCGTTTCCGACCCGGCCCGTCTGTGCGCGCGGGGCCCCTAACTCGGCTCCCGTCCCCGCGAGGGGGCCTCTCCGGCCACCCCGAGGGCCGCGCGGGTTCTCTTTGGGTCTTGTCCGGGCACCCCTGCTCGGAATCCCCGTCCCCGAGCGCACACCCACGCTCGCCCCGATGCCCAACCTCGCGGGCACGGCGCGCGCCCCACGCCGGGTCTGGCCCACCCCGCCCGGCCTCCAGCCGCCAGCCCCCCGCCCGCCGACCTCGGGCCGCGCCCTGCCCGCTCACTCACCCAGCATCTTGCTGAGCTCCGCGTTGTGCAGGTCCGGGTTCTGCACCGCCAGACGTTTCCTCTCGTCCTTGGCCCACACCATGAAGGCGTTCATGGGCCGCCGGATACGGCTCTCCGAGCCCTTGTCCCCCGGCGGGCGGGGGGCGGCCGGCGGCGATAGCCCGTCCGACAGCTCGGCTTCCAGGGCCGGGCACTCGAGTCCCTCGGGCCACGGGTAAGCTCCCAGCAGCGCCGCCATGGCCGCGCGGGGGTCGCCTCGCTTCGCGTCGACGGGCCGGCGCTGACCTGGCCCTCGCACCGGTCGGGGCGTCCAGCTTGGCCGGCAGCCGCGGCCCGGCCCCTTATTTATCAGCTTCGGGCGGCCGCGTCCTCCAATGACTCTCGAAGGCGGCGCGGCCACTCCCTCATTCTCGACGCGGGCCCCCTCCCTGCGTCCCGGGCCGCCGCGTCCCGGCTCCGACCTGCAGGGAGGGGAGGCGGGAGGGCGGGCCACTTCCCCCGCGCCCGCCCCCGGCCCGCCCCTCCGCCTCCCAGGTCCCTCCCGGAGATCCGCGCCCCGCCGCCCCGGGACCGCCTCTCTGCACGCCCACTCCGCTCTCAGGTGCCGCTGGCCGGGAGGCGGGCGCCGCCCGCAGTCACCGGGCCCGGGTGCGGGAGCCGGACTCCAGCCCCCTGTCCCGACTGGCCGCGGCCTCCCTGGGCCAGGCTCCGCCAGCTTCTCCCGAGTGTGGAATCCTGCGGAGAATAGAAGCCAAACAGGTTTCGCTGGGGGTGGCCGGGGACGAGTGACTTTGACCGTGAATCCCGGCCTGTGACAGAACACACCTACTGCTTTTCTAAAATGACCTAAGGAGCGACAACCTCGCCCCCAGCCAACTTGGGCGGCCAGAGAGGCTGGCAAGGGCTGGATCCCGCGTCGGGTTCGCCGCAATGCCCACCCGAGGGCCCCCTCGACGGCCCGCGGCTCCCTGGCTCTCGGAGAGCACGTCGGCGTCCTCAGTTCTCCCTTATTCACCCTGCCGTCTGGTCTGATTTCTCTCTTCTCACACCTCTACCCCCATCCCACCCTGGTCTCCGGTGTCCCGGCTTCCCGCTCCCTCACCTCTAGCCCTTCCCTCGCGGAATTCCCTTCTCGTATTTTCTCTCTTCTCCTCCGAGCAGAGTCATCCTGGCCCTCCCCTCCCGCGTGCTCTAGGCTTTGGCACGACCCGGGGGCTCCCGAGTTCCCCTCCCCCTGACACCCCAGAGTAGACGGGGCTGCGGGCTCTGGACCTGCGCTCAACTCCAAGGGCTGCGGACTGGGAGCTCAGGGCCATCCCTCGCGGACGCGAACCCCCTGCTCAGAGGACAGCTCCGCGTCCCGCTGCTCCGTGTGAGTAGGGCTCTTCCCCTGGCGCTCACTTCAGTGCAGGCACCCAGGAGGCACTCAGGAAATGTAGCATAAGTGAATGAATAAATGAGTGCGAAGATACGACTTAGACACATCCTACCGTAGAAAACAGGGCAGTCATAAGGCTTGACGAGATCCTGGAATCCCATCCACAAATATTTACTGAGCGGCCCCCCTCCACCCCGTGCAGGGCTCCGCAGAGGCAACCCTGAAAGGAGGTGGCACTGGGAGAGGACCGAGGGGTCTGCAGTCAGGACCTGTCTTCAGTGGTGGGTTACTCCGTGCATGACTCAGACCTCCTCTCCCAATCCTAGAAGGAAGAGGATGATAAGACTGACCTCACAGGGCTGTGTGTGAAAGCTCAAACTCTACACATACATGATGGTTGATGTCAATATAACTGTTCACATGCATCCCGTAACTTCTAACCCTGGATTTCAGGGTCCCCCGTTCAATGACTGAGTTCACACATGCCTCGTGTGCAACATGCCCTCCCGGACCGGGCCCCACGGCTAAGACCGGGCAAGTGGGTGGAGAAGTGCAACTTCTCCGTTTTTAAGTCCCACTTTCAACCTCCAGAGCCCCGGACTTCACAGAGAACAGACTGAGTAGTTTCCCTCTCCCTTACAGCCAGGACCTAGAAGCAGCACCCTAGGCCTGGGCCCTCCACCCGCCGCTCTCGCGGGCCGAGGGTGACCAGCGAGGGGCGCGGGGCGCGGCGCAGCGCTGGCTGGAAAGTGGGTGTCGGGAGCCGGGAAAGCATCTTGGAACCCGAGGTGGAGCGGGCGGGGCTGGCTGGCACCGGGGATCCGGCGGGAAGGGGGTGATTTGCGGAGAGAATGTGTCCGCGGTCTAGGCTGACTTCCCTACTTTGGGAAGCCTAGGCCGTTTCCCGTGTTGAACCCCTCTGCCAAAAATTCCTTAAGAAAAATCCCCAGACCAGAATGCTCCGGGAACCGCGGGGAACTAGGGCCGCGCCCGGCCGGGGGTGCAGCTCGTTGTTGGGGGAGAGAAGGGATCCCCGCAGGGGTATTTGCGCGGCAGCCCAGGGCCCCTGGAAGGAACCGACTGCTACCCTTTCTAACCTCACCGTCGCTCCAGGGCGGGACGATGCTCCGCAGGGTCAGAGGCCTCTGGGGACAGCGCCCCCTTGCCGGCCGTGGGCGTCCCCTTCCCGGCTCGCAGCCCCTGGCGCCCTCCGTGAGCGGTTCCAGAACAGAGCGTGCGCGCTGTGGGGCCGCCCCCAGGCGCCAGGTTAGGAAGCTGCGCGGGCGCCGGGGAGCGCAGAGCGGTCCAGTTGGATTCCAGAGTCCGACAGCAAAGATGGAGAAAACAGCGGGGGCGGGGACAAAGAGAATACATGTTGTGATTGTTGTCTCCAATAATAATGTCTTGCATTTCGTCCGGAGAGCGCGCGCGAGCCTGGGTTGTGTAGGACCTGGGTGTTAAACTCCACATCGCCAGCACGGGCTTCGCCCCGAGCACGTGAGCTGTGTGCACAAGGGAACCGGGCTCTCTCTCTCGCTCCATTCCTTTATTTCTTCACTCACTTGCACTGATTCACCTGGGCAACTATATGCAAGCGCGCCCTGGTGCGGGCGGCGCTCAGGGATGCTGGGTCACTGCGACCTTCAGTCCGCCGAGCTCCGCATAGACCTCAAGTGTCCCCAAAGCCCGGGGCTCGGAGGCCTGAGCGAGAGGGTCAGTGCTGGCGTCCTCCGAGGCATCCCCAACACCTGCCTGGCCAGCGCTGGGCCCTGGACCGCGGCCAGTTGCTGGCAGAGGCTCATCAATGGAGACTCTGCGCGGTGAATCGGAGAGCAACCGTGCCGAGAAGGGTCGAAACGTATGGGGCTGCGGTGCTTGGACCCGCGGCGGGATGGGATGGGGGTAGAGCGGCGGGTCCGCGTGTGACGATTCGGGGGCACAGTGGGCCTGCCTGCCCACAGACTGAATCTTACTCTTGCGGTGTGTATTGTGTGAACGCTGCTCTTTCTCAAACCACTTTTTTCTTTCCTTTGCTTTTTCCCTTTCCTCCTTCTGTACTTCTCTGCTCCCCTCCTTCCCTCCCTCCCCCCTTCCCTTTCTAATCTCCCCCCCTCTCCTCCCTTCCCCCATCTCTCCCCTCCCTCCCACCTTCATTTAGGTCTGTAGTTCACTGAACAGGGTTTACAGGAACACAGGACTTGAAGTCAGAAACCGGTTGCGTCAAGTTTCTAGCAGTGTGATGATCATTCATTCAGCTGATCTCAGCCTCGGTTTCTTCACCAGTAAAATGGGGATAATACAGGATTACTGATGTGGTGTTTGTGAAAGAACCTCGTACACTTAAATAACTGTGAAATATAGTAAAGTAATGAATGGATGGAATTCTAAATATAAAATTAATAGGGTCGAGCCCACAAAACTTTCCGCGTGAGGAGCCTTCCTTATTCTATTCCAAACTGAAGAGTTTCGGTGATTCTAGGGGAAGGAGAAATAAGGGAGTAGGGCACACATTCCTGCCTCGAACCGATTCCAGCCCTGGCCCCTGGCACTGGAGCCCTGCGCAAGACCAAGTGCTGGCAGCTGTGCCAGGCTGGAGGTGCCGTGGCTCCCAGCCCTCCTCTCTGCAACGGTTTTGTGCACATGGTCTGCGGGTGCTTTTTGTCCCTCACATCTGGCTGGTGGCTGAAATCACCATCACCGCGATCACCTTTGCTCACACTGATTTATCTGTACTCGACTGACAGTCTTTGCAAAGGTCACTCCCAGCTCATCCTTGCCTCTGTACAACCCCCTGTGGATTGGGCGGCCCAGGCTGTAGTAGTAAGCCAGTTCCCAGATGAGGCAGGTGGCACAGCAGAGACCTGAATACGCATCTCTCGTCCTCAGGTCTCTGCTTCTCCATTCCGGGGCTACCCCGGGTCAGCTTCCAGCTCAAAGCAGAGCCCCATGCCAGAGAGAAGGGCTTCTAACCAGCTGCTGCGTCTCCCCCTGCTTGTGTGCCCTTCCAGACCCATCGCTCAAGTCCCACTGGACCTTTCCTCATCCAAAGGGCACTGGAAGTTCAAGGTAAGGTGAAAAGCAAATGGGTAAACCCTGTTGGCCACGGGTAAGGTGCATGCTGGAGAGCCAGGAGACCTCATCCAGGTCTGCTGAATGCCCTCTCCTCTCCCCTCCATGCACCCCACCCGGCCCCGCGCCTGGCTTCCCTCCAAGAAGCGGAGTTCCTCTCTTTCAAGCAACAGAAATCTCTTCATAGTCATTTAGGAGAAATTCGTCAAGGTCTCAGATTCAGAATAATTCAGAGATTTAAGATATATCTGAGGGCCTACCCGAGTGGAGACAAGGACACCTGGACAGAGTTTCACAGTGTCCTAGGTTTAACAGCTCTTCCACAGGGGACTAGGGGGAAAGGAATAGGATTTTCAGATGACATTGCTTCTGAGCATGGGTAGTGTAGACCCCCTGGCAACATCAAAACTCTTTTGTAAGAGGGACTTTATAGTAACAAAACACTGGGGTAGAGAAACCCAAGTTCCCCAGATCAGACTTTCTGGTTACCATAGAATGCCCCCTCTACATGTGTGTGCTCGTCTCTGATCAGTCATGTCTCCCAGCGAACGGTGGATGGATCCTGACTTAGAGCCAGAAGACGTAAGTCCAGTCCCATCTGCCACTACTGGCTGAGCACATCTGAGCAAGTCTCTTAGCCAGTGCACAGGGTAGAGAGCCTCGGAGGCCCAGTGAACCAATGACGGGCTTGCCTCTGCTGTGTGTACACCGAGGACAGCACCGACGTAAGCTCTGCTCATCCTGGGATTTGTGTTTGCTTCCTCCTAGCCCTGAGGGCCAGGAGAGTTCCAAGCCAAGAACAAACCTTTGCTACATTAATTTTCTCCTGCTCCACTCTGAACAACGATCAGATTTCCTTCTGTAAGGGAGCACGTGTGCAGGATTACTGCACTGAAACGATCTTTACTTAATTGGTCAGAAGTTAAATTCTGACAAATTTAAATGGAAAAACCAACAGATGACAAGAAAAACTAAGAGTTGGTTTAAGGACATATGCTCGATCTCTTTAATCCTATTGCCTCTTCTTTCCAGATGCCTAAGAGGAAGAAGAGAAATTGACTAGAAACCGCCTGTAAATAATACAGAATGGAAAGTAAGTCTTTTCTGTGCCGAGGTGCACACACGTCAGGATAATGAGTGACGTGAGGCAGGACTGATAGCCATCTCAACACGGATCACTCTGTCATCGGCCAACAGTTCCGCTGTGAGAAACCAGGGATACTTGTTTGGCTTATGAGACTGCTTTAATGGGCAGATTTCAAGCTACCACTATCTTATGTTTTGTTTTTTTAATCAGATGTTCATTGAAGTACAGTGTGCCCACAGAGAAGTGCGCAGGCGTGCGTGATGGCGGAGATTTCACAGGTGACCACACCTGCGTAAGCAGTGCGCACAGCACGAAACAGAATGCTGCCAGCCCTACTGGGCGAAGGCTCCCACTACCACTAACTTTTAAGTTCCTTTAGGGCAGGGACTGGGCGTCATTGTGTCTTGAAATGTAGTATATGAAGAGAAAATGCGAGGCATGGTAAGGCCGACAGACAAGGAGTCAATTGCCATTGAAAGCAGGGCACACGACACTATGGGGGCCACATGGGGAAGCACTGGGGGCGGGGAGACTGGGCAAGAGACTTTATTACGGGTTCCTCAGGAAGGAACGAGGGAGGGAGGCAAATCGGGCTTAGGACTGCCAAGGCCGAATAATGTGGGTGGTCTCTGGGGTATAGGGGCTGTTCCTGGTTGTCTGGTAACTGGCCTTGGGGTGATTAGGACTGGAGGATAGTGGCCCAGAGTGCAAGCGCTCCTTAAAGGAGGTGTTTAGGGTGGGGGTTTATACCTGAGATGTGCACTAGCCAGCACGGTGTTTACTGCTCTGGGAAGTAGCTGGCCCTGGGAGGGGCGGCCCCTCCAGAGTCAGCAGGGCCCCAGGTGTCAAAGCATCAGCACACAGACAATAAGAGACATGGTTAACATACACTCAGCTTTCACGCCCCGGAACCTAAAATAATGTGTGGCATGTAATGGGCACTCCATAAAAGAGGAAAGATGGAGGGAAAAGAGAAGGGAGGGAGTGAGGGAGGACACAAGGGGACAGCGCACAGTGGGCTGGCTAGTTGGGCAACACGAGGGCTGACTTCAATAGCCTCGCTCCCCACGAGTGTCAAAGGGAGTTGCCCAGAGCAGCTCATGGGGGGACCCCATTCAAGAGCTCCTGGATTTATATTCAGAAAGTTGGGATGTCTCAGCAGTGTTAGATGTCCCTTTATGAAGCCTTCACTGGGAAACACGCCCCTCATTCAACATCACTCAGACTACCTGTTTAAATTGGCCCTTGAACCATTCGCCCTGCATTTCTGCTGGTATCTGACAGGAATCAGGGAAGAGATGTGCTCTAGTTACCTATGGCTGTGTGACAGACCACCCCAAACGCAGCAGTGCAAGCAACCACTCTTACTATGTTCAGTGACTCTGAACATAGGAATCTGGCAGGAATTTGACAGTGTACAGCAAGGGTGTCTGCTTCCTGATGTCTGAGGTGTCAGCTGGAAAGACACGAATGGCTCAGAGTAACTCGAATGGCCAGAAGCTGGAACCATCTGGAAGCTTCTTCACCCATATGTCTGACACCAAGGCTAGGATGACTCAAAGGCTGGGCTAAGCTGGGACTATTAGCCGGAGTGCCTATCCATGGCTTTTCCATATTATTTTGTCTTCCTCTTAGCATGGCGGCCTTAGGGGATGTTTATTTCTTACCTGTCAGCTCAGCTCCAAGAATGAGTATTCCACAAACAAAGCAAAAGCTTCATGGTACTTTATGACTTAGGCTCAGAGATCACATGGCATCACCTCTACTCTGTCGTCACCAATACTCTATTGGTCAAAGCAGTCAGAAGCCTGGCCAGATTGAAGGGGAAAGAACATAGATCCCCAATTCTCAATATGGGGAGTATCAAAGAATGTGGCCATGTCTTCAAACTACCATGATGTGTGTGTATGTGTGAGAGGGTGGTGGTGAGAAGATCAGAGGTTTAAAACTGATAAGAAACTAAGTAACTCATAACAGTACTCCTTCCCTCCCCAAGGCCAATGTCAAGGCAAAGAAGTGTGTCACCTTCTTCTTCACCCCTTCCTCCCACATACATTACACAATGCCCTTCCTTCAAAAGGTTGTTCAAAGCTCCCCCAAAGAAAATAGTAGGAATAGGGTAATAGTAATTTCATTCTTACCCTAGTTTTGTAGATGAGGAACTAAGGCCCACAAAAATGAAATGACAGCTAGCGAGTGGCAAAACAGTACTCATTCCAAGGCTCTCTCAAGGACGCCCATTCATCGCTTAATTCTCCACAAGATGTAGGGCTTGAATGAAATGAGCCTGGATCCAAACGAACAACAGCACTTAAGAAAGTCACCTTTTCAATTATAGAAACTTCCACTTCTGCCCATGATGGAGAAACAGGGATCTGATTTCTCTTCCTACCTTGAACCAACACAGAACTAGATAAAATATAAGAAACAGAAGTTTTCAGACATTGTACACGATGTAGAACAATAATCCTGGAAACGAGAAACTAATGAGGTGAACCCAGGAAGTTCCCCTGCTCCCTGTCTGGACAAAGTTTCCAGGTCACAGCACAGGGAAGAGAAACTGAAACAGAGACTGGTGGTCTTGCTGTGTTGAGGAGACAGTGTTCTGAACTCAGGGAGGACAAAGCAAAGAAGAGGGCCCTGCAGGGAGGGAGAGCCTCAGGTATTTGCAGAAGGGTCTCCTTGAATCTTGGGCTGAGTACTCATATGCACATGTGTGAAAAAAAATACCAAGACTGTGGAAAAAACACTGGAAAAAAAGTTTTTGGAAGAGTTTCTTTCAAAGAAGGAGTTTCTGTTACTACCAGCCAGGGTGGAAAAATGTCCTAATACATGGTGCACCAGCTAGTGTCCTCAGAAGAGTATTGGCTTTTGGGGGGAAAAAAATCACAGAAAAATACAATGCGTAACCAGGATGAAAAAAACGGTCAATAGAAATAGAACCAGAAATGATAATGGAACTAGCAGATAAGGATGTTAAAAGAGCTGTTTTAAATACACTCCATATGTTCAAGAAGGTAGAGAAAAACAAGAACATGATGGGGAAAGGATGAAAAGATCTTAAAAAGACCAAAATCAAAATTTTAAAGTTGAAATGTACAATATTTGGAATGTAAAAGACACTAGCTAAGATTAACATCAGACTAGACATTACAGAAGAAAATGTTAGTGAACACGAGACAAATATTCACAATGAAAAGCAGAGAGAAAAAAGACAGAAAATAGAGAAGCAACAACTGTGAGACAGTATTGAGTGGCCTGTCATAAAAGTAATTGAACTTCCAGAAGAAATGGAGGGATCAGAATATACATCTGAACCTATAATGGCTGAAAATTTCCCAAAGTTAATGGAAACTATAAACCCACTGATTCAAAAATCTCAACCATCTCTAACCAGACAAAACATAAGAAAACCACATAAAGGCACAAGATAATCAAATTTCTGAAAATCTAAAAATCAATCAGAGGAAAATGGACACATTACATACAGAGGAACAAAGGTAAGAATTACAGTAGACTTTGTGCTTGAAACCATGCAATCCAGAATAACATTTTTAAAAACACTGGAAGAAAAAATTTAAAACTCTGAACCTAGAATTCTGTACCCAGCCAGAATATCTTTTAAAATGAAGGTAAAATAAAAACTTTTCAGACATGCAGAAGCTTAGTGAGGTCATTATCAGTAGACCAGCACTACGAAAAATGCTGAAGGAAGTCCCATCACAAAGGAAAGTGAAACCAAATGGAAATTTGCATCCACATAAAGAAATGGTAACACACGGGTTAAGTAGAAAAGACTTTTTTTTTCTCTATTTTTAAAAACCTCTTTGAAAGATAATTGTTTCAAGCCCAAAAAAAAGAAATAAAAACAATATATTATGGAATTTATAACATATGTAGAAGTAAAATGTTACGATAAAATAGCACAAAGACCGTGAGGAGGGAAATGAAAATATACTTGTAAGGTTCTTGTTCCATATGTGAAGTGGTATTACATTATCTAATGGTAGACTTTGATCAATTAAAGATAAATATTGTAAACCCTGGAGCAACCAATTTTTAAAAAATGAATTAATAGACTATTAATGTAGATAGTACTGTATCATAAAAAATCAATTAATCCAATTTATACAAGACAGGAAAAGAGGAAAAAAGAAATAAAAAACAGATGGGACAAATAGAAAACAAAGAGTAAGATGTTAGATTAAAACCCAACCATGTCAATGATCACATTAAGCAATGATCACATTAAGCATGGTCTAAATACTCCATTTAAAAGGCAGAGATTGTCAGATTGGATACAAAAGCAAGACTCAACTATATGGTGACTATAAGAAATCCACTTTAAACACAAAGACACAGATAAATTCAAAGTAAAAGAATGGGAATGCTGGTTTCCAGTTTGTCATGGAAGGGGTTTAGAAGTTATCAGTCACATTCTAACAACAAGCAAAGAGATGAACAAACTGAAAATCAACAACTCTTCTTAGATCCATCAGAGAATTAGGCCACAGGATGTGAGATAATAGAAAATATATATTGGTCTCTGCCTCTGGTTCCTGGCACAGAGTTCCTCGAGCCCTTGTAAATTCCTAAGTGATAAGAGCACTAGGGGCATCTTTTGTTCTATTGAGGTGACTCTGGGTGGGCATCGGGATGGGGGCTGGTCACCAGAAAGACTAAACCACAATTAGAAGCTTGGAATTTTCAGCCCCACCCTCCATCCTCTAGAGAAGGGAAAAGGGCTGAAAATAGAGTTATTAATTGTTCATGCCTACATGAGGAAGCCTCCATAAAATCCCCAAAGCACAGTGTTCATGTGGGTGAGCACATCCACACCAGGAGGGGGATGCACTCCAGCTTCATGGGGACAAAAGTTCCTGCGCTGGGGACCCTCCCAGACCTCACCTATGTATCTCTTCATCTGGCTATTCATATGCATCCTTTATCATATGCTTTAATAACCTGGTAAACGTAAGTAAGAGTTTCCCTGAGTTCTGCGAACACTCTAGCAATTTAATCAAACCCAAGGAGAGGGTTGTTGGAGACGCTGATCTGTAATTTGTTGGTCAGAAGCACAGGTGCTAACCTGGGCTTGCAACTGCTGTCTGAAGTGTCTGTGTCTCGTGGGGGGCAGTCTTGTTATACGAAAGGGCAAAAACACAGTTTGCAAAGAAAGAGCAAGCATGAGAACCAAATTCAGATATGACAGGGATGTTGACATTATCAGATTGGGGATTTAAAATAACTATGATTGGGACTTCCCTGGTGGTCCAGTGGTTAGGACTCTGCGCTTCCACTGCAGGGGGGCATGGGTTGGATCCCTGGCTGGGGAACGAATGTCCCTGCAAGCCACGTGGCGAGGCCAAAAAAAAAAAAAAAAATCTATGATTAATATGCTAAGGGCTCTAGTGGAAAAACTAGACAACATGCAAGAACAGATGGGTAATGTAAACAGAGAGATGGGAATTCTAAGAAAGTATAAAAAAGAAATGCTCAAAATCAAAAGCACTGTCACAGAATTGAATGCCTTTATGGGTTCATTGGTAGACTGCACACAGCAAAGAGTCAGTGAGTCTGAGGATATGTCAATAGAAACGTCTCAAACTGAAAAAGCAAAGAGAAAAAGGACAAAAGATTTGAAACAGTGTATTCAAGAATGGTGGGACAACTACAAAAGGTGTAGCATATATGTAACGGAAATTATGCATGTTCCCATGTACCAGAAGGAGAAGACAGAAAAGAACAGAAGAAATATTTAAAGCAATAATAATAATCCCCAAACCACATTTTCAGGAAATTCAGAGAACACCAGATAGGAAAACGCCAAGAGAACTACACCTAGGCACATAATATTCAAACTGCAGAAAATCAGACAAAGAAAAAATCCTGATAGAAGCCAGAGGAAAAATTGTCCTACCAGTAGGGCAGCAAGAATACAAGTTACACGGGGCTTCTCTTCAGAAATTATCCAAAGGAGGAGAGACTGGAATGAACAGTCTGATTGCTGCATATCCTTGCAACACTTGTAACTTTATGGTTGTTGCTACTGTTGTTTTTCCTTTCTTTTTTATAACAGCCATCCTAGTAGGTGTGAAATGGTATCTTGCATATAATTTGAATTTCCCTAATGTCTAGTGATGTGGAGCATCTTTTCCTGTGCTTATTGGCCATTTGTATATCTTCCTTGGAGAAATGTCTATTCAAGTCCTTTGAGCATTTGTTAATAGAGATGTGTTTGGCTATTGAGCTGTAATTCTTTATATATTCTGGATATCAATCTTTTATTAGCTATATGATTTGCAAATACTTTCTCCCATTCTGTGGGTTGCACTTCACTCTGTTTATAATGTTCCTTGCCACACGAAAATTTTTAATTTTGATGAAGTGCAACTTAATCTATTTTCTCCTTTGTTGCCTGTGCTTATGACGTCAATCCAAGAAATCATTGTCAAATCCAGTGTCAAATCCAATTTTGCCCCTGTGTTTCCTTCTGAGAGTTTTATAGTTTTAGTCACTATATTTAGGTCTTTGATCCCTTTTGTTATTTTTGTATATGGTATAAGGCAATGGTCCAACTTTATTGTTTTGCATGTGGACATCCAGTTTTTCCAACACCATTTGTTGAAAAGACTGTCCTTTCCCCATTTTATGGTCTTGGCACCCTTGTCGAAAATCATTTGCCCATATACCTGAAGGCTTATTTCCAGGCTCTATATTTCTTCCATTGGTTTATATGCCTGTCTTTATGCCAATACCACACAATTTTGGTTACCAGAACTTGGTAGCAAGTTTTGAAATCAGGAAATGTGAGACTTTCAAATTTGTTCTTTTCGGGATTGTTTTGACTATTTGAAGTCCCTGAAGGTTCCATATGAATTTTAGGATGCATTTTTCTATTTCTGCAAAAATCTCTCATTGCGATTATGACCAAGATTTCACTGAATCTGTAGATCGTTTGGGGTAGTTATTAACATCTTAACAATATTGAGTCTTCCAATTCATAAACATAGGCTGTCTTTCCAGTTATTTGTCTTTTTTAATTTCTTTCAGCAATATTTTGTAGTTTTCAGTGTACAAGTTTTAGCCTGCTGGGTTAAGTTTATTCCTATTTTATTCTTTTTGATGCTATTTTAAATGAGAATTTTCCTCAATTTCCTCTTTGGATTGTTCATTGTTAGTGTATAGAAATGCAACTGATTTTTTGTGTGTTGATTTTTCAACTTTGCTGAATTTATTAGTTCTAACAGTTTTTTTTTTTTTTTCGGTATGTGTGTCATCTTATGGTTTTCTGTATATAAGATAATATCATCTGTGAACAGAGGTAGTTTTACTTCTTCCTTTGGAATTTGGATAGCTTTTATTAATTTTTTTTTCTAAAATTCTCTGGCTATAACTTCCAGTCTTATGTTGAATAGAAATGGTGAGAGTGGGAATCACTGAATTGTTCCTGATCTTGGAGGAAAAGCTTTCAGTCTTTCTCCACTGAGTATCATGTTGGCTATGGCTTTTTCATAGGTGGCCTTTAGTATGTTGAAATAGTTTCTTTCTAGTATACATTTCCATCTTTTCACTTTCAACCTATGATTCTTAGATCTAAAAACTCTAGTGCCTCTTACAGTTGGATACTATTTTTTTTTGTCCATTCTCCCATTCTATGTCTTTTGATTGAGAAGTTTAACCCATTTACTTTTCAACTAGTTACTGATATAAGAACACTTTTGCCATTTATTTTCTGTATGCTTATAGCTTTTTTGTCCATTTCCTCCATTACTCCTTTCCTTTGTGTTCAGCTGACTTTTTGTAGTGACACATTTTTATTCTCTTCTCATTTTCTTTTTGTATAGTCTATAGATGTTTTCTTTGTGCTTATCATGGGAATTAGATACACCATCCTAAAGTCATGACAATCTACCTTAAATTGATACCAACTTAATTTCAACCACATACAAAACCTCTATTCCTTTACAGCTCCACTCCCCTCACTCTGTGTTACTGATGTCACAACTTACATCATTATATATTGAATATCCATTAACATAGATTTATATTAATTAATTTGTCTTAAAAGACTATAGAAAACAAAAATTGGAGTTACAAACCAAAATTACTATACTTCTTTTTCTATTTGTCTAAGTATTTACCTTTACTAGAAAACCATTTATTTTCATATGAGAGTATAGACATATTCTCTAGTGTCCTTGTATTGCAACTTGAAGGTTTTTTCCCCCAGCATTTAAAATACATCATCTTATTGCTTTCTGGCCTGCAGGTTTTCTGCTGAGAAATCTACTGATAGTCTTATTGGGGATCATTTGTGATGATCAATGTGATGTCATTTTTCTCTCGCTGCTTTCAAGATTCTCTACCTTTGGCTTTCAACACTTTGATGATAATGTGTCTTGGTGTGAGTCTCTTGGGTTTATCCCACTTGGAGTTTGTTAAGCTTATTGAATTTATATCTGTATATTTCCCTAAATTTGACATGTTTTCAGCAATTATTTCTTCAAATATTCTCTGTGCCCCTTTTCTTTCTTCTCCTTCTGGAACTCCCATAATTCTTATACTGGTCTGCTTGTTCTGTCCCATGAGTCTCTTAGGCTCTGCTCATTTTTCTTCCTTTTTTTTCTTTTTTTCTTCTCAGACTTGATAATTTCAAATGTCCAGCCTTCAAGTTCACTGATTTTCTTCCGCCTATTTGGTTTTTTTTAATTAAAAAAATTATTTATTTTATTTATTTATTTTTGGCTGTGCTGGGTCTTCATTGCTGCGTGTGGGCTTTCTCTAGTTGCGTCAAGCGGGGGCTACTCTTCGTTGAGGTGCACAGGCTTCTCACTGTGGTGGCTTCTCTTGTTGTGGAGCATGGGCTCTCAGTGCGTGGGCCTCAGTAGTTGTGGCATGTGGGTTCAGTAGTTGTGGCTCGCAGGCTCTAGAGCTCAGGCTCAGTAGTTGTGGTGCACGGGCTTAGTTGCTCCATGGCATGTGGGATCTTCCTGGACCAGGGCTCAAACCCATGTCCCCTGCATTGGCAGGCGGATTCTTAATCACTGCGCCACCAGGGAAGCCCTCTTTTTTGCCTATTTGAATGTGCTGTTGAATCCCTCTTGTGAAAATTTCATTATTGTATTTTTCATCCTGGAATTTTCTGTTTTGCTCATTTTTATATCGTTGCCTTGTTCACATGTAGTTTTCCTAATTTCCTTTAGTTCTTTGAGCATATGTAAGACAGTTGTTGTAATGTACTTGTCTGTATGCTTATAGCTTTTTGTTTCTCATGTCCACTGTGTGTGTTTCTTCAGAGATTGTTTCTGGAGATTTATTTTGTTCCTTTGAATGGGCCATGTTTCCCTATTTCTTTGCATGCCTTGTGATCTTTTATTGAAAACCAGGCATTTGAAAAAACAGCCACTCTACCAGTCTTTGCAGACTGGCATGGGAGACGTTTACTAATTGGCAGGTCCCTGAGCCTGGAGATCAGCACAAGGTGAAGGCTTAAGAGCTTCTAAGGTCTTTTCTGGGAGTATATCCTGTCTGGGCCTGTGTGTATATGCTCGCAACCACCCCTGCCCCCGCCCACCCCCTTCCCCTGGCTGCTTCTAAATGTATTTATTTCCCAGACCTAATGAAACTTAAAAGCTTTTGCACAGCAAAGGAAACTATAAACAAGACGAAAAGACAACCCTCAGAATGGGAGAAAATATTTGCAAATGAAGCAACTGACAAAGGATTAATCTCCAAAATATATAAACAGCTCATGCAGCTCAATGTTAAAAAAAACAAACAACCCAATCAAAAAATGGGCAGAAGACCTAAATAGACATTTCTCCAAAGAAGACATACCGATGGCCAAGAGGCACATGAAAAGCTGCTCAACACCACTATTAGAGAAATGCAAATCAAAACTACAATGAGGTATCACCTCACACCAGTTAGGGTGGGCATCATCAGAAAATCTACAAACAACAAATGCTGGAGAGGGTGTGGAGAAAAGGGAACCCTCTTGCACTGTTGGTGGGAATGTAAACTGATATAGCCACTATGGAGAACAGTATGGAGGTTCCTTAAAAAACTAAAAATAGAACTACCATATGACCCAGCAATCCCACTGCAGGGCATATACCCTGAGAAAGCCATAATTCAAAAGGACACATGCACCCCAATGTTCACTGCAGCATTACTTACAATAGCCAGGTCATGGAAGCAACCTAGATGCCCATCAACAGATGAGTGGATAAAGAAGATATGGTACATATATACAGTGGAATATTACTCAGCCTTAAAAGGGAACGAAATTGGGTCATTTGTAGAGATGTGGGTGGACCCAGAGACTGTCAGACAGAGTGAAGTAAGTCAGAAAGACAAAAACAAATACCGTATATTAACACACATATGTGGAATCTAGAAAAATGGTACAGATGAACCTGTTTGCAGGGCAGAAATAGAGACACAGATGTAGAGAACAAACGTATGGACACCAAGGGGGGAAAGCGGCAGGGGGTGGGGTGGTGGTGGGATGAATTGGGAGATTGGGATTGACATATACACACTAATATGTATAAAATAACTAATAAGAACCTGCTGTATAAAAAAATAAAATTTAATTAAAAAATAATAAATGTATTTATTTCCCAAAGAGTCTCACTCCAGCTTTTTCTCAGGGTCTTAGATGTTCTGTGTATTCCTCTGCCCACAATCTTTTGCCCCCAGGCACCTGTGGACCTGTGGTTCCCCTGCAGTTTCACATGCCAAGGTGCCCACCAGTTCCTTCCATGGCTTCCAGACTAAGATCCAAACTTTGCTGCTATTCCCTGAGTTCTGAGTCAGGAAGAAAGATACCAGTCCCTTGGGCAGCCCACAGATAGGCTAGAATGTTAACAATTTCCACTCGACTCTTTCTGGTCCAAGGGACAGAAATGAAGATTGGGCCACTTCCTCTTGACTGCATGGTGGGGGGTGGAATGAGGGCAAGTAAAGGCATCACAAAACCTTCTACCATCCTGAGTGAAGCTTCTTCTTGACTGCGTGTTCACTTGGTTTCTGCAGATCTCTGCTGCTTTCCAGAGCTTCTAAATGTTATTTTGGTTAGCATATAGTTGTTTATTTGATGTTTTTGTGGGAGATCTAGGGCCTGGATCTTCCTAGTCTGCCACCTTGCTGACGTCCCCAGTATTTAATTCTTCTGAGTGACTGAACATACTATTGTGTTTTTAATTTCTACTTCCAATAGTTCATTAAAGTATAAAAAATATAATTGTGTGTTGCCCTTGTACCCTGTGAGCTTGTTAAACTCACTTATCAGTTCAAGGAGATTTGGGGGGAAGATTCCTAGAGGTTTTCTATGTAGACAATCATTTTACAACTCAATATTGAGTAAAATGCAATGAAGGGGTAGGCGAAGAATTTGGACACTTTACAAAAGAAGGTATAAGAATGCCAATAAGCACCTGAAAAGATGCTCAACATTATTAGTTATCAGGGGACTGTGCAAATTAAAACCACAATGAGATAATCTTATACATCCATTAGAATGACTAAAATTTAAAAGATATGAGAATACTAAGTGTTCGTGAGGATGTGGGACACACGGAAGCCTCATGAACAGCTAGTGAGGATGTGACGTGGCAGCCTTTGGAAAACTGCTCAGCAGTTTCTAAGTTAAGCAACCTACGATCATATGCCCTGGCCATTCCACTCCTAGGTATTTCTCTACGAGAAATGAAAGTATATATCCAAATAAGAATTTGTACTTGAAAGGTTCACAGCAGTTTTACGTACAAGAGTACATGACTGCAAAAAACCCAAATGTTCATGTGATAGATAAACGGTGGTCTCTCCACAAAATGTAATTTATCTAGTAATAAAAATGAACCACTGACAAATACAATAACACTGTTGAATCTCAAGAGCATTATGCTAAGTTGAAATGATTCCACTTACATGAAATTCTAGAAAAAATAAAGCTACAATGATAGAAGGCAGATCAGTGGTTGCCAGGGGGCCAGGGCACGGGGGGAGGGAACTGACTGCAAAAGAGCACAAGGAAACTTACTGGTTGATGGAAATGTTCTAATCACAATAGTTGTGATGATGACACACTGTATCCACTTCTCAAAGCTCATCAAATGGCGCACTTAAAATTGGTGAATTTACTGTTTGTAAATTACATTGGAATCAGTCTGACTTTAAAAGTACAAAATTGAGTGCTAGGCACAGATTTCTTTGGGCTACAGGTGCCCACTGCCCCAAGATACACAGAAATGTGGAATAAGAGGAAACAATTTTCATTTACTCATTGATTCCATTATTTATTTATTAAAAAATATTTCTTAAACACGTGTTAGGGGATAGGCACGGGATTAGGTGTTGGGGATACAGAGGGACAAAGCTTATTCTGTGATAAGTTTAGGAAAAGGCTCCAAAGGAGTACAGGAGAGGGATGTGTAGCCCGGACCGAGAGTGGTCAGGGACGCAGGTGGCTGCTGAGCTAAATCTGGAATCATGAATATGTTGTGCGCCTCCTTCCCAAACATGTTCACATGGCGATGCTCAGGGAGAGCTAGGAGGCTCTGTAACGCAGAGGAGACAGCGGGGGCTTTCCAGTCGGGCAGATGTGGGCCCCAGTGCTGGTCTGGGTGCTGACTAGCTGTCGGACCTTGCAAAAATGTCAGTCAAGCAGAAACTCATTTTTTCCATACCCAGAATCAGGGTAATCATAATTATCTGTAGGTTGTTCTGAAAATAAATGTTAAAATAATCACAAAGCATCCAGCTTAATGAAGGATGTCATTAATAACTGATAATGAGGTACACGTATCAGCCATTCTCAGCCATTTATGATAAACTCTTTCTACCATCCTGGTCAAACACGAGGGTAAGGAAAGAGGTGACTGGGACCCCTGAGAGTCAAGACTCACAAAGTGTCATGACCAGTGGAGTCGGGGTGGAGTGTCCTCTCAGGAGCCAGCCAGGAGATGGCCCTGGCCCAGGGACTGGCAGAGGACCCAGGAAGTCATCCAGTGCCTTCCCTTCTGCCTGGGGTGGTTCTGCACCACATCACTGCTCTGACTTGCATCTTCCTAGTGAAATTTCTAAAGTTCCTTCCGGTTCTAAAACTCCATGATCCATGAAGCAAAATTCAAAACACAAAATCCCAGCAAAGGGACTTCAAGGATATCACCTCTCTGATAAAGTCCTCTGGCACTAAGCAGCTCCTTTGACTTTGAACTGCCACATTCGTGCCTTCATTCACAGGGGTCCTGCTGCCCATGCACAGCAAATGAGCATTCCTCGGCCTGCAAAATCTCTTGACAACTTCCTTCTGCATTTGGATACATAAGATTGTGACTATCCAAATGAATCATACGGCTTAGTTTTTCCAACCTTCGTGACACAGTTCACTGCACGATGAGCTTCCTGAGGGCTGGGGCCGTGTCTTTGTCATATCTGCATTCCTAGCCCCTGCTGCTTCAGGTCTGTGGGAAGACGAAGTGGGCACATGTGACAATACTCCGCCTCAGAGTAAGTACAACTCTCCCCTTACTGGTGAATCACCCTGCAGGGGCTAGGGAGGCACCTTCCGTCCCCAAATGGACTAAAGCACACCTTGAGCAGAATAAATTCAACTATTCAAAACAAAACTCGAACGTAGTATCCATCACCTTTCCAGGATTAAAAACGGGTTAGGGCTGGGGAGACACCGTTCCATCCGCTGCTCTATGAACTGGTGACCTTGGTCCAGGTACTTAGAAACTGAGCCTGTTTCTTCATCTACAAAGCAAGGAATGTAATACTGCAGCCCTTACAGGCTGAGGCTGAGGCGAGCAGGATCACTGGTCTCAGGGATGAATGCTTGGAGGGACCCTCCGGTTTGGAAGCCTGAGTACGTTTGTCCCCCCTCTGCCGGTGCAGCTAACATAGTTTATCTCAGATTGGCAGCGCCTCGCCCCATCACGGCAGGATTTTGTAATCCCTCCAGGCCAAATTGCAACAACTTGCTTGACTTGGGCCACCAAGGAGACCCAGGGAGGGCAGGGTCCCAGAGCCTGTCACTCGAGAAGTCTGAGTCAATGTGACCACACCTGACCTGCCCCAGGGCCCAGCTCGCAGCTCACCTCCCAGTGGGGAGCCCTAAGCCCTCCTGGGACTCTGGTGTCTTCAGGACGACCTGGCCACGCCTTCCTGTGCTGCACCCTGGAGCTGGTCGGCCTCGAGCACGAGCACAGAAGTGGTTCGGGAGCCCGGGTGACAGGGGGCACTGGGAGGGCAGGGACGCCAGCGCCTTCCCGCGTCCGGGGTCTCCGCTTTGTATAGGCAGCACTTACTCTCATTTCTCCTCTTGTGCTTGGAGGAGGAGAGGAAATGCATTGAGGGCTTTCTGTCACGTGTTTCGCTGGGTCCTTTTTCCATTTAATCCTACCGCCGCCACTTGAGGAAGGGAGTCTTGAAAATGGGCCCTGGGAGGGGGTCATCCGAGCTCCCAGTGGCAGGGTGACAGTCACACGGAAGGTACAGGTGGAGTGGGGAGGAATTCACGATTGAGCCCTCAGGCTGGGCGAGGAGGTCTCACACATACGGGTTCTCGTGCTGAGAATCAGAAGGATCTCCAAGCGGGGCCAGGGCCACAGCCGCGCAGCCCTGGTCAGTCATCTTGGTCTTGGGATACACTTCAGGCCTTCGGTTCGTTTGCTCCTTCATTTAAGGGTCCTCCTGCACCTGCTGTGTGCAAGGCATTGTCCTGGGTGCTCTAGGGATACAAAGAGTAACTCCACCTCCAGAGGCCCTCGACCTGCATGGGGAAAACGATACATCCCAAAGTTCTATTACAGGGTAGACTCTGAGTCAGAAAGCGCTATGAAAATTCGCAAGAAGGAGAGATTGCTTCTGGGGGCTGATGAGAAAAGGCTGGAGAAGCTGTTGATGGCATCGAAGGCAGGCCTTGAAGGCCAGTAGGTGAAGAAGACAGGCCAGCAGGAGAGAGGGGGCGGGGATAGAGAAGAGCCAGTCATGGGCAATAACAAGAGACTGCAGGCCAGGGTGGGGGACCCTCGAGGCAGTGGGTGCAAGGGTCCGGGAGGGTGTATTACAGAGTGAACTGGAAGAATGGAAAGGAGAGCCAGGCCACGAGCCAGGCCGAGGGGGCAGGAGGGAGGGAGCGCTAAGCTGTGAGACCCGTGGGGCGATGACTCACCTAGGACACTGACGATGGTCACTTAATGAGGTTGAATTATTACAAACAACCACAGATGCTAAAGTTAGAGGGTTGAGAGCACGGGGTACACACAGCAGTAACAGGGTACGGAAGGTGGCCTGGGAAGGGTGAACCAGAATTCCTTCCAGACCCACTGAATTTGAGGGGCCCTCGGGCTGGCTGGCTGGCTGGAGATGCCGGATGAAAACATCACCTGGCTTGAGACTGACTGGTGAGGGACAGAGACACAGCGCTAAGACTCGTCCAGAAATGAGCAGAAATGTCAGCCATGAATACATATGTACAGGGAACGGAGAGAGAGAACAGAGTGAGGCCGAAACCTTCAGAGACCTCCTGCCTCCTTCTCATGCTTAGTTGACAGTAGTAGGAGGAAGGGCCGAGGGGTATTCACGAAAGGACACTCAGGAAGGGAGTTCTAGGGAGTCTAGGAGAAGGCGGAAGACGGAGACAGCCTGGAATGAAGCCCCTCGCGGGGGGAAGCCACGAGGACGAGGGAGAAGGGGATGCTTCCACCAGCTAAGGTGCTGGACATCGCCCCTGGAGTTCTCACACCCTCATTTCCCCAAGTTCTGAAGGCTGGAGTTGGGGTTTGCCTTCAGCCATTTTCCATTTCCTTAACAAATGTGTGTCAATAGCTGTTTGTTCCATCTATGTTCAAAGGATGTCCTGGTTGCTAGGTGATGTGAGGCTACCTGAAGGCCACCCCTCCTAGAACTTCCACACCTGGTTCCCTCAGCCGATGTGCTGGTAGCAGGAGGGATGAGGGGGGAGGGGAGGATGAGAGAGAGAAGCTGGGGTCTATCTTTCTCACATGCCCCACTTACACAAAACACATTTTTAGTTTACTCTACATGGAGGAATGTGCACATTAACTCTGCTTATGTATCACAGACTTAGAAATCCTGTTAATAGGGAGATTTTAGTAGAAAGTCATTCCTCAGGTTCAAGTCAAATGAGTGAGCGCAGAATGTCTCACAGCTTACCACCCAACTTGATTAACACCCACACAGAAGTTGAAGGAGATGCAACACCATCTAGCCCTTGTAGACGCAGCCAGGTCCCAGGTATGTCCCACAGAGAGCGTCCCAGGGCACAGCGGCCCATTCTCAATGGCACGAGTTGGTAGGTCTTGAGGGTGGGTAGACCCTATAGTGGATTTGTTTCCCCGTCCTGAATTGGCCTGGGCTCCGCCTGAAGTTGCAGCTCAGTAAATGTTTTTAGAACAAATAAATGTCTTTCAGCAACCATGTACTTTGCTCTAAGGAAACGCAATATAGGAAATACCAACAGAAAATTTGAGATGTAACTCATTACCAAATTCTTCCTTTGGTCAAATAATTCACTGTAGTTTTCCTTAAAAGTTGACCGCTAATGCTTATATAAATAAGCTCAGCACAGGTGGGAGGAAAGCATGCAGTGGGCATGCGTGCTTTAGCCCACGCCCTGCAGGCAGCCTCAGGGCCCCAGCAACCGGAACGCGCCCCTGTCCCAGCTACCCTTCCCTGCATGCGCCTCTCTCGGCATCCCCGGCCCTGTCCCCATGGGCTTTGTGCATGTCGTTTGAGTGTATTCAGTGTCTCCTAACTGGAGAGCATACTCTCATACAAGGAGTCTAGTCATCCTCTTTATTAGGACATACTAATTTGCTCACTAATAACTGAGCACTATAAAATCAGGTATCAGAGCAGCGATCTGACCTCCCCAGCCTCACAAGCCAGCGCAACAGGCTCTGAACTGCAGTGGCTGCAGAACCCGAAAGACAAACAGGGTGACAGTGGGGAAGTTCTTACTCAAATCTAAGTACGGCGCTGCTTGCTGGTCCAGAGGCTGAGATCGCTCGGGGAGACGGTGCTGAAACATTTCTTTGATGCTGTTCCTAAAAAACAAAACAAAACAAAACAAACAAAAAACAGGTCCCGGCTTGCTCCTGCCAGGGTCAGCCAGCAGGTGAGGAGAGAAGCAGGGATAGGCACTGTGGTATAGAACAAATGCTCGTTTTGCTTTCACTTTTCAGAAGGATCAGTATTTTCTACAAATTGGAAGAAATTCTGCCTTTGTTTCGTAGACTGGCAAACAGGCCTTATGAAGCTGAGTTACTTAAACAATTTCCCACCAACCTCTTGACCACACTGGAAAGGAAAACTCATCAAGAATTTCTACCATGCGGTGTTAGAAAGCATTTTCAACAGTCCGTATCAACAATACTAACTCAAGTTAACTGCAAAACTCTTCACAGTTTGCCAGCTGCTTTCACATATATTCTCATTTAAATGTAACAATGGCATGTGAAGAGCAACAGCCACAGAAAATCTTGCTAAAGACAGGTGACGTCACAAGGGTGAGGACTAAATAAAGCAGTGCGGGGCGTGTGGCCAGGGCAGAGAGGAGACTAGAGCATTGCTGGTTCCCTGGGAGCAGCATAAACCTAGTGATAAAAAGCAAAAGAGGTCCTTTTATAAAGCAGAGTTTATCTGTAAAAGGGGATAAACAATAATGGTTATCTTACTGGGTTGTCTGAAGACTAAACGAGTTGATTTATGTAAAGTGCTTGGAACAGGGCCGGGCACATAAAACAGCATAGAGTGATAATTATTTTCTATTACAATTGACAGAAAACAAAAGAAGGGCACTACAAGACAACATTTAAGCACCTCTTCATGGGACAAACCTTTTCCTGGGAACCTACTTTCCCTCTTAAAACTGAAGGATGCCAAGAAAAGCACTGATGACTACAGAATTAATACATTTTCACCGAGTGAAATAAATTAAGGCAAAAAATAGGGCTCATATGTTAACAATTTTTTAAAATATCATGCCTATGAAATCCAAGTGTCCAGAGAGCATACATTTCATTGTTCTAAATTCCACTTTGATTCAGAAAACTAAGTGGCCTGAAAAGGAGACACTTGGGAAAAATGAAAGCTGAGCATTTCTAGAGGAAATATTCTGTGTTATTCAAAGCAAATGGTCACGATGTCTGCTCTTTGCTGAGCGTGTACCTTTTTCTCCGGCTACCCACTCGATTATTAAAATCATTCAGTTCTTTCTGCGATGCTTTAAAATAATAATTGCCACGGTCTACAGGTGCTCTCCATGAGAGTCGCACTTCAACAGTCTCGCGATGCGACTGCCTTGGGTTCCCAACTCTGAGAGCACCCCTGAGCACCTCCCTCCTCTGGTCTTCCCACCGCCCACTTCACCCCACCTGGCCGAGATGCAGCTCCCTGCTCCCTAAATGCCCATTTGTTTCCTTCCCCTGCATACAATTCAGCATATCCTCCTGGCTCTTATTTTTACTGGCAAATGAAGTTAAAAGTAAATGAAAAGGCAAAAAACCCTACCCCAGTCTAATATATATCCATATATCTATATCTATATATAAATAAAGATAATTCTCTTTAGGTTTCATACATACCCACTCCCTTCTGGAACTCTAGTTTCTTTCTGGAACTCCCTTCTGGAACTCTAGTTTCTTTCTGGAACTCCCTTCTGGAACTCTAGTTCTTTTGGAACTCTAGTTTCATATACAAGATAGGACAAGCACAGATAACTTGGCATGTGCCCTCTGTGAAGAAAAGTGACTTTAAAAATCTTTGGTGCTTTATTAGACTGGACATTGCCTGGGATTCTAAACTCTGAGGGCCACAATAAACTCAGACACTACAACTCAGGCTCTGAATTCATACGAATTTTCTCTGTGGGGTGTGTGCGTGTGTATCCTTTTAAACAACTAGCACCATTCGGAATTCTTAGGAGACTAAAATCAAACATTCTTCATATATTTTCTCAGTTTTAAGAAACTTGGGGCCATGCTTCATTTCTAATGTGTGACCCCGAGGGTTAAAATCCAGGGCAAAAGCTCATCAGGTGGTAGTGAGTTTTCGTTACTGTTACCCAGGAGCATCTATAAATCAGGTGGAAGGCAGCACACGACCCGCCCTTGTACCACATCCTCAGAGTTCCCGAAAGGTCTGCAGGACCGGAGCAGGCAGCCAGCAAGGGGTAAGAGAAAACTGGGAACTGAAAATCTTGGCGGGGGGGGGGAGCAAGGAAGACGGAGTAAAAGGGGGAAAGGATGAAAAAGAAAAGGAGGGAGAGGTCAAGAGAACAAAGACAGCAGAAGAGAGGAAACCACAGTGCTGGACCTCTAAATCTTAAACACGTGCTTTCTTTTGCATTCTGTGTCCCGAAGAGGGTGTGAAGGTGTCTGCAGTTTTCCGGGGAAACCCGCGTGGGGAGAGTTTACGCTGCACACAGGGAGGCACGCCACGGTATGGCAGAGGCAGTATAAACCCAGGAGGTGACACCATCCGGTGTGAGCAGGACTGAAGGTGTCTTTTACTCTTTATGTGATATTTATACTTTTAGGAGCTTTCACAAGGCAGTCCCAGTCTAGATGAAAGTAATTTCATAACCTTAGAGTCTCAGTTTTTCTTTCAACTTCCTGAGGATCCCCTGACGGTCACCGTTAAGGAGGAGTCCACTCTAGGGCACCTGTCCTTGAGGACACCTAATGGAAAGGTATCCGACCACCGACTCTCGCTGAGGAACCGCAAGAGGGCTCCTGTGAGAGCGCTGGGAAGTTAAACTGCCCCCACCGTCAGCTCAAACTCCTCAAAATACACGGCTGCCACTGCTTAGTGGAAAAGACGGCATTAAAACAAATTCCCCATCAGAACCAAACCAAACCAGACCAAAACAACTCTCTGATTTGGGAATGTAATGATATAAAAGCAACTTGGCAGAAACATACGGTTGGCTATAGAACAAAAAGAGCTATCTGAATGCCAACTATTGCCTCTTAATCCTTTAATTAGACCGAGTCCTTCAGCAGGAAGCACAGTTCACTGTTACTGAAAGAAATCAAGAGCAAATACAGACTGTGAGAGACCTACACACACAAGCACGTGCACATAACAATGTACTCACATGAAGGGGAATAAATACGGTGGACTCAGAGTCTAAGAAAGAAATGTATTTGTTTCTGAGAGCCATGATTTGGGACACTAAGAAGTTCTGGGAATCCGATTTGGGAAAGCGTGAGGGCGAGATGCAGCAGGGCCGGGCGTGTCCGAGGCTGTGCGCGGCTCGCGGAGTGAACCGGCTCTGCCGTCGGGCCAGGGAGTTTGCCCCAGCAGCGCCCTGACAGCTGAGAAGCCGGGAGGCCCTGGCTCCAGAGAATTTATTTGGAACCTTTCTTCTTTTTCCTCTTCTTTTTCACTGGTGTTTCATCCAGCGTACCGTCCTCTGCTGTCTCAGCTTGCTTCTGTCCCCTTTTCTTTTCTTTCCTGTTTCTGGGCCTCGAGGGAGGGTCCCGGTCATCGAGTGGCGCCACACAACCCTCTCCACCCTCAGAAGCAGCACCAGAATTCTCGTCCCAGCGGGGGTCTCCCAGCTGCCACTCAACTTGGTCTCTCTTCTTCTTGGCCTTGGGGTGGGTGCAATTCTCCACACTTTTATCTTTCGCCTCTTTCTTTCTTTTCTTCCCTGCTTTCCTTTCCACTGGGGTCTCTGAAGCCTCTGGCCCCACGGCCGTGCCCTGCGCCTTACTCTTGCGCTCCGCCATGCGCCTGGCAAAGTACTCGCGGATGGTGAAGGCACTGGTGGTCATGGGGGAGACGTCAGTCCCCTCTGCAGCGTCGGGACTGGGCTGGCCCTGAGGTGGGGAGAAGAGTAACACCGGTTACGCATCAGCTAGTCACTCACCACCGCCCGGAGCCCGCGTGGCTGGGGGGCCGGGCTCCCCCTGGACCCCTCGCCGGCCGTCGGGTAGAGCTGAGCCGCACGGTGCGGAATGCAGTGGCCACGCGCACCAGCTGAGGGCCGTACGGGGTGGGAGGCCGGGGAGTCGGAGGCTAACTTCACAAGGTAGATGGTGAGTCACCTGGACGCCATTCTGACAGAATGGCCCCTTGGCAACAACCTTATAAATGGCAACGAAGTTCCCAGAGTCTCCATCAGAAACAAGGACCCTAAAAGCCCGGAGCTCTGGGGTGTCGTCAGACACCTACTTGGTCTCGCTGTGGATACACAGGCCTTTGCGCCCTGACCCACAAGCTCAGACGCCACGCGTATATGGGAGCCCCTGCTAAACCAGGAGCCACGTGCCAGCCTCAACCCTGGTGTGTCCAGAGCGTGGCCCTCTGGCCGCTCGAGAGAGGAGGCACCGGGGCTGGAAGGGCCCGTGTGCCCCCTTCCTCCCGGAAGGAACAGGAGAGCTGGGGTGCCCTCTGCCCTCAGCTGGGGGTGGGAGACATGAGACGCCCCCCCCCCCCCCGCCACTGCCGTGAACTAGACACCCATGGCTGTGTCCGTCTGCTTCTAAATGGAGGAATTACTCACTCATAACCGCCGGGATTAAGTGTGGTTTACATTTTAATTTTACATGAATACACTCAGTTGTAAGGCTCGAGAAGGCTTGAGAAGAGGAAAACAAAAATGCTAACCTAATAGGCTGGGATAAAAAATCAAATGCTGCTATCACACCATATAGGTTGTGGCTGGCTGGCAGTAGGGAGATGAAAAGGTGTGCGTGAAAAAGGAAGCACCTTCAAATGGAAGCATATAAGGACTGTGCTTTAGGTAAGGTCAGTGTCTGGAATAATTCTGCCCACAGTCTTTTAAAATAATCAAGCCCTTAAACAAATACACTAAACTTAGGTTTTCATAATTACCTGGCTTCTCCCTTCACATTCACTTATTCACACAGGACGAGATGGGTGGTCCGACCCTTTCATGAGGTGGGAAAACAGTTTTCTGAATAAATCAGTTTCCAAATTAGGAGTCTGCAAATTATTCTGAACTGGGCCGGCAAAGCTCTGCTTGTGCAGCTAACTTTATTACAACCACACATATAACTGGACCAGGTATTTTCTTGTTACAGCGGCACTCAAAACCCGGCTCAGTGGGATCAAAGTAGCGTCCCGTCTGAAATTTCGGCTGAATCAGTATTATATCAGGGGCAATTGGGCTCTGAATGGCCGCTGACCCAGCAAGCTCTCCCCAAAGGGTACCTTACCAACAACATCACAGCTTATCTAATCAGCACAAACCTTATTTTACTCAGAGCTAAAACCACAAAATCACGTAGTCAGTTTCTTAAATTTCAAAAGGTAAAATGCAGAACATGTGGAATAAACCAAATGAGCTTTTTAAATGTTATCTATCAATATTCAGTTTGGGCTGGAATCCCACGAGGTAATTTTGAGAAAAATTTTAAAATAGCTGCCACAGGAGCCAAAAACACAAGGTCACTTTGTCTTTTTGTTCCTCAAATGTTGAAAAAGAGCTGAAATTTTGCACAGCAGGATGAAAAATCTTCTCAAGGCTCTCCTGATCCCAGCCAATCCCCGCCTGATGGACGAGAAAGGTCTTGCCTTCCGTTTAGTAACGGCACACAGCCGCACACGGCAAGTCTCCATGAAGGAGGCCTGTTTACATAAAATAGGTCTCACTTAGCTTCACAGTATGAGAGGAGTTTGTCTTACGTGGGCCACCTCCTCTGGAGTGTATCTGTGTCTTAGGAACTCAAATTCGAGTCATATCCTATGGCTCCTTACCTTGTTCACCTGTTTATTACCTTCTGAATTCCTGCTTTTAACAGTTAAATCACAGGAACTAAGTACTGGTATTAATCACACTTTTAATTACTAGAAAATACAAGATCATTTTTGAGTCACTTGTTGAACTCTGCGGGTCTTTCTAATCCTAGAAAATAACTCTGCTCGTAATCAAGTCCTCTGGTGATAAGGATTTTAATAATCATGGGCCACTGCACACCAAGCTCAGCGGGGCGTGGAGACAAGCCAGAGAGATGCCAGCACCCAAGGAAAGTGGAGGCGAAACAATGACTTGCAGGGGAGAGCGGTGGGCAGCCTCCCACACTCCAGGAATGTACCTGTTTTGAAAACCATGGAAACAAAGGAGGAATAGGTTGCAGACCTGACTGCTGTAGAAGCAAAGCCCAGGTCTCATATTTCATGACTTTATAAATCATAAACCCAGTTTTACTACAGTGATTACAATCCCTGTTTCTATATTCTCAGCCATGAATGCATGAATGTGAACAATGTACACCTTTTTAAGAAAATGAATACTTTTCATATCTGGTCTCTTCTTCAAAGTAAACAAGTACTGAGAAAAGCGCCGGCAACTTTTTAGTACTCTGAAATAGCAACAAACTCGCTTCTTCCCGCATTTCCACTAAACGCATAATGCAACGCCCCCACCAAAAAAATAAAAAATCTGTAACACCAAATGTGACTTTCACTGCTTCATAAACTTTGAGAATCCCAATTTGCTAACAGTGTTCTAAAATCTAGTAAAATAAATTTACAAATAACTTGAAAACTTCCTGTTCCATACAAAATACTAGCAAGGGAGGTATGGTTAACTAATGATCTTACCGAACATTTGATTTAAGCTTAGGGATTTAGGAAACCTTTTCTTTTAAAATTCCAATTCCTGCTATTAACTAATGGAGGGCCTTAGATAAATCCCATAACCTCTCTGGGTCTCAGTTACTAATCAAGTCAAATAAGTAGGTTAAATTAGACCTGAAAGTCTAAAGTTTACCGAACTATGAAATGACATTTGGGCTGGCCATTCCTCTGTGACACCAGACAGCAGAGGAGGGATAGTGAGGCTCTATAAGCAGGTAGCAGATGAGCTCAGCTCATAGACCACTATCACCCCAACTGTCAGGCCAAGATGCAGGAGTGACAGCAATGCACCTACAAGTCCATCCACAGAGAATATTTTACACCACCTGTAAGAGAACATACAGCTGGAGAGCAGATCTAGTAATACTACTTAGGAGAACAGAAAGGGCCAAATACTATTTTGCAATGAATAATTTGTAAGCATTCATTTAAAAGAACTGACACTATATATTAGAAGCTAAAATCAATAAAAGCAAAAAACCGGGGTGACTACTAACTGGAATATGAATCTATTTTAAACCTAAGTCCTGGAAATCATCCTAATATTTCTAAGAAAGGTAGTAAGAAGCTGGAACTTTTAAAATGATCATAAATTCCCATTTTGTACTTAAGGTTTTGAAGGTTCTCTTTTTAGATACCTTGGCTTGAAAGTCTCCACTGATCCTTTACATACCCTAAAAATTTGTGTTCTCAAGAGGCAGAGAGTCGGGAAAATACCAATGCAGCTATCCGGATGGAAGCGGAAATGTGATGGGTTTCTGGAACGAATGACCTGGCAATCTCTCCCTCAGCTTCATGCCTCTACGGTCTAAGATTCCTTAAGTCCTGCTTGAATGCCAAGAGATAAAATAGCTGTCCAGTCACGGCATACGCAAGGACAGTCAGGCTTTCCCCTGGGGACAGTGAGGGATAGAGTCTCTATAGTAGGAGCTAGGTAGGGGTCTCTCTGTAGAACCTCCAGCCTTTCTGTTGGCCTTGATATCCCGTCAGTTCACTGGTCTCCTCACTCAGCTGGGGAAGGGACATGTCGCCTGCAGCTGTGCATATCCGAGGCCATGCAGTGCACCTAAGACGAAGAAGCTTTCCAAAGACACAGTTCGGTCAATGAGGGGAAACGGTAAGGGAATCAACAAAACAGTTTAAAAGATCTCTCCCTAAATTTGTAATATATCCACTACTCTACCTCCCTTTTTGTTAATTAAAAAGAAAGATCCAAAGCTACATTGAGAATCTTGAATTATTTTCCATATATTTTAAAAGCTACCATTTTAAAAATATACAATGAAATAGTCTGTGTTGTTCTAAAACACTGTTTCATGGGTTAATCTTGTCTGTCTCAGAAAACCCCGCAGTGTTCTCATTTCTTTCAGAACCTATGAGTGTACAGCCTGTGTTTAAAAAAACATTTGACGATGGATTTTCCCAAGTGACAGCAAGGGCCTTAATTTCTACCCCAACCAATAAACACTCTGAGGGTCAGAACCCAGGAGGACTGCTCCCCAGCTCACAGAACCTCAGTGGCTTAAAGCCAGAAGAGCCTGGCGGGACTACTCCCTCCATCATGTGTGGAGACTTGACCCAGGGTGCCCGCAGCCCGGTGCACTGAAGAAAGCGGCTATCATTTCTTGAATGCCTTCAGTGTGGCAATCACTTATTATCGTATGTCACCTCACCTTGACAGGGGCAGAAACCGAACCTCAAAGCACTTAATATTCAGAAGGCCTGACGGTGGGAACTGACAGAAGTAGGATTTGGCCCAAGGCTGCCAGGTGCAGAGCCCGTCCTCCCTCCACGCCCTCCACGCCAGCATCCCAGCTTCCGGCCTGCATCACACAGACCCACTTGTCACTGTTTCTCTCTTCAGAAATCATCCCAACACTGAAGTATATATCAATTGGTCCATGCTCAACTTTATGAGGCAGAAGTTAACTGATGCTAAAACTTCAGGTCGAAAAAACGGCCACAAGAAATAGATACTACTTTCTAAATAGAAAAAAACTCTATTATCTAGTTTGCAATTCATATAAATTAAAAAATAGCCTGAAACCAGGCTTAAGAGTTGTTGTTTTTTTGTTTGTTTGTTTGCGGTACGCGGGACTCTCACTGTCGTGGCCTCTCCCGTTGCGGAGCACAGGCTCCGGACGCGCAGGCTCAGTGGCCATGGCTCACGGGCCCAGCCGCTCCGCGGCATGTGGGATCTTCCCGGACCGGGGCACGAACCCACGTCCCCTGCATCGGCAGGCGGACTCTCAACCACTGCGCCACCAGGGAAGCCCAAGAGTTTTATAATTAGAGCTGGAGAATCTTAAGGCCTCAACCTATCTCTGGCCATTCTGAATTACAAATGGGGTAGGGGCGGGGGGGCGGGAAGAGTTGGATGCAAAGGACACAAGACCTTGCAGAGACAGACACTTAAGAAATTAGCTATCATATACCATAATCATCTCAGGTGCCTGAAAGATGCATGTCGCCTTTTCTCAAATGGCTACAGAATGTCATGAGCTTGTTCTTCGCTTCTTTTAGGTACTCTGCCTAGAGGCTTTGCAGCTCAGTGAGCTGTCTGCTCAAGCTCTTCTGGGTTCCCAGTCCTCGGTGTCATTCAAACATGTCTACTGAGATGGATTAACAGTGAATTGCCCAAATACAGAGGATTCTCTTTATTATTCTCAGAAGAATGTTGTTGGTAACTTTTGGGGCAGGGACCACAGCAGTTTGGATAGAGAATTCAGAGAGGTGTTTGGGGCAGATGCACCACAAGCATAAAATCTTACCAGTTACGATAAGCATACAGTCCAGGATGAGCTTTCAAAGGCACAACGCTTTAGCTCACCAGCCTTTCTCATATGTCACTGCCGATCTTAAGTGACAAGATGATTGAAGCCTTTTGATTTCCACGTTGCGACACAGGCTGCAACAGTAATCCTTCAATGAACTTTCTCATTGAAAGAAAAAGCAGACAGCCAGAGCTCAAGGGTGATGGACTTAGCAACAGGGTCATTAGTTCTGAGAACTACTGCCTGTGATGAACAAATGCACACTTCCACCCCAGCCTGTGTCATCAGCTTGTGCTGCATTAGTCTGTGAAGAGTTAAGAAAGCTTGGCAAGTGAGTAGTTTGAAAGAACACTTGCATCTTCTCTAAACTTTCCGGCAGGACAGCTCTGACAAACACAAGTTATGTCTTGATGTCTCCTGGGAGGCAGAAATTGCGCCCATCCACTTAGGACAGCGATGAATTCAGGTATGAAGCCATTTCAGGTGTGAAGCCCGTCAAGATGGGGGCAGTGCTGAGGTGAGGGGGTGCCAGGACATGTGAGCACAAGACCCTTCGCCAACAGAGGGAGCCGAAGGCACTGCCGCGGTCGCCTGTGATGCTCCCCGCGACGCTCTTCCAGATTCTTCATACACAGTTGTGTGCGTCACTCCCTTAAAGATCAAGTGCAAAGCTGCCTCCTTCAAGAAGCTGGCCCCTGTGAACAACCTCCCTTGGTTACTACTGTGACTAGCAATTGGTTACTTGTACTTTCTGGTTTTGTATAATTTGCTTTCTAAGCATCTTCCCAAGGAATTTTTAAGTTCCTTGAAGGCAGAAATCATGCCTATTTCATTTGGGTTCAGCACAGCCTCTAATGAAGAATAAACACATGGTGAGCGCTCCAGGAAAGCACAAAAGACACCAGCCCCAGGCAGATCCAGGCTGGGAAGCACTCCCACCCCCCCACTGAACCGGAAGCTTTGTATTTGTCAGCACAGGTTCCTCTGCGTGCCAGGCGGGGCTCATGACTAGAAGGGGCTTGGAAGGGTGGCAAGCAAAGAGAGAACCAGCATTTTGCAGTGGACAGTCTTCCCACCCAGATGAAACCACACCCTTCTAATCAGATGCCACCTTGCCTCCCAGTGCAAATCGCTCCGCTAACTTCTGCAGGTGCATCCCAGTGCCTAGTAGTGTGATCAGCCCATCACTCCCTGCGGCCCTGAGCGATGAACAGCTCAGTCAAACGATCCATACATGTCTCTTCTGGTCTATTATTCCACATGTCATCACGTCACCTTCTGGAAGATTAGGTAAATCGGGAAAATGGGGTGCTGTGTTTTATGGAACTATCACACGCATGATGTGGGGCGGGCTGAACATCAGCAATAAAGTGACATGCGTGGGTTGTGACTGTTCTCGCCATCAAGAGAAGAGGCTGGAAAGCAAGCGAGTTCTAGAGTACATCCAAGGCAAAGTCAGGAGATCACTCTGAGAAGACAAACAGGTGGATCAAGTTCCACGAGAAGCCCCCCCCCCCACCCCCGGCAGCAGGTTGTTAAGGTGCAGCCTACATGTTATCTTGAGCTCATCACACAACCTGGGAAGCTGCGCATTCCCGCGAGTCATCAGAATGGTTTGCCTCCAGAGGTTCAGCAAGGAGCGATCAACATGTTGGTCATAAAGCAGAGACTGTGCGACTATGTCAGCATTTCTTCTCTTGCTTTCTATGGTAGCTTTTTGGTTTCCACATGATTGAAAACACTGTTTCACTGACAATGAGCTATGTTTGCACTCACAAGAAGTTTACTCAGGGGTAAAATCTGGTGTTTTTTTCAAGATATCATTCACTCACTCACATGTGGAGTTAGGATAAACACACAAAGTCTCAGAAATAACCAGCCTCATGGAATCTGCCTGGGAAACACAATCACTTGCAGGATTAGCAAGCATCACAAGAGTTAAAAACAAATACAAGACTCCACTGACTGACGGGAAGTTTTGATTTGAAGAGGGGTTAAAAATAAAAAAATACAACAACAGAACTAGAACTACACAGCAACTCTTAACTTTATGTGAGCGTGTGCATGTGTACAGTGTGTGTATGCTCCTGCAAACAGGTTCTAGGAACCCAGGACCTGTGCAGGGGTTCCAGGAGGGCTCTCTGGCTGGCACATGCCCCGAGGGCCAAATCCGGCTGCTGCCGATCAGAATGGTTTTTACACTTTAAATGGGGGGAGGGAGGGGGAGAGAATCAAAGGAAGACTAACTATTTCATGACATGAAAACTATGTGAATTTCAAATATCAGTGTCCATAAATAAAGTTTTGAATTTCATCAGTAAGAAAAATTTGTTTTCTCTCTAGTATAACAGATGCTATGTAAATATTTGCTGAATGAATAAAATTTATTTTGAAATATAGTCTGCTTTTCGGAAATGTTAGATGCATGTGAAGTATATACACACACACACGGAGTTGGTTGGAGGGCTCTGGGTTTTGATGAAGTTCTCAATCTCAGTCTCTTGTTAACTTACTGAATTATGCCAGTGAGGGGTAGAGAGGGCTGCCATCTGCCGTTTGATTTCTGGCAGACAAGGACGAAGTTTGCTTACGAAGTGATCTGACATCAAAGAGAACTCCCAACCCACTGTAAGCAGGCAGATACCTCTCTAACGTTAGGCATTAGAACCCTGCCTGGAATTTACAGACTCAGATAAATGAACTGGACAGCTCAGAGAAGATAACGGGGGACTGGAAGGGACAGAATATCTTGCTTTTCCCTGAACAACAGCAAAGAACTACAAATAATGCCAAATGCCTCGTAGGAAGGCCAGTGCTAACAAAGCTGTTCATTTTTTTTTTCCACTTGCCTCATCAGCTGCTCAAATTACCACTCATTACGAAAAGCCAACATAAACATGTTTTAAAGGGATGGTTCTCTATGGCAACAACCCCTCTCAAGTAACTGACATCAGAGCTACTGACAAGAGTCATACAGCCTCTGGGGAAAGAGAGGGAAAAGAAAAAAGGAGCAGGTTTCCTGCCTCCCTCAAAAGTCTTAAGGCCTGGAAAGTTGCAGTGATCCATGTGACAACATTTCACAACACATTGGCTGTTACAAGATAAACGAGGCTCCTCCAAAGCTAGAAATGATCAATGTGACACAGGTACCAATTTCTTTGATTGAAGCCTAAAAATAATCCAAACTGGCTATCGTTTATGATTCTAGGTCAACTGGTTCTGTTCCCTGCTCTCTGGAGACAGGACAAAAAGCTTTTGTAAGTAGTTGAAGCCTAATGCCTGAGCCTCCAAAAGCAGAGGCAGAGGCTGACGAAGGGCCTGTCTCTTCCACCTTTACTCCACTGACTTGAAAATCGCTTAGGAATCATTAACAACTCAAATTTAGGCTCCTTATTATAGAAAGCATAGCATCTTTTGAAGATTTTAGAGAACGTACTATTCTGAAACAAGGAATAGAGTATGAATAGTTATTTGGAGTAAGAAGAGAAGGGAAAATTAATTCAGGTGAATGAAGTTATTACTAAAGTCCTCTCCCTCAGCTCCTGTATACTATATGGGATTAATCGTTATATAGACCTCTTTTTAACTGACCAGAAGCTAAAGTAACAAATATTTAAAAAATACTTCTAGGAGTAAATTTGGTAGGGCAAAATAATTCTATGTTTAAAGGATATTTAAGTTAGTAAGAATAATTAGATAAAATCCTGAAATCACTGAGTCGTGGAATAAAAGTAAATTATACAAGAAAAATAAGATCTTGAGGAGGCTGAGGTCCAAAGTCGTGGCCGTCCAGTCCTTCATAAACATCCACTGAGCAGCTCCAGCAGCTACTGTTTACTTGACCAGGGCCGGGGCCCAGACAGGAGCTCCCATCTGTGGGAGACACACAGTTAAAAAAAAAAAATTATAAAAAGGTCTGGGTAGAGCTCATGTAAGTGTTCTTGCCACAATAAAATTAAAAAAAAAATGCAACAGGAGAATTTATTTTTTAGAATAGACAGAAACTAAACAAGAAAACCAACTACAATACAACTCCATTCAACAAAACCTCTAACCAATTAAACTGAGATTACAATTCCAAAGAGTTCATAAAAATTAAAATTATTACTGCTATTAAATAGATAATTCTCATATATTATTATCATATATATTTAAATATATCATCTCTTAGTTTCATGCAAGCTATAATTTTATTTTATAAGCAAGAAACATATTAAGGAAAAAGAACAAGTAATATTGCCTCCTTACCTGCTCAAAATCCAAAAAAGTTCCTTAAAGCAAGACCTGCCTCTTGTTTGCAGCCCATAACTGGCTCAACCTCTGTGGAGATTCAATGCCCTGCATCACAGTGCTTCCCAAACTACCAGGGGTGAAGGGCCAATTATTTTTCTTTTTAAAATCTCCTATCTATTGTGGGCCAAGATTTTTGTTAAAAAAAAAAAATTAGAAAACAAAATTTCAAAAAGACATATAAAACACAAGTTCCAATTTCTAAAAATTAATCACACTACTATAAAAGTTTCTAAATGCTTACTCTCAATTTCTGTCCTGTCACGGGCTGGCCTGTGGACGATACTTTGAGTGGCACTGGTATAAAATACTCAAAGGAAAGTAAGAAAGGTGCTAAGTTCAGTGTAGTAGAAGCGGCCATGACCTGGGTGTCAAGAAATCTGACTCACATCTGAGAGAATGTGTGATCTTGGACAAGTCACTGTACTTTCTGGGCCTCAAAGCAAATCGTTTGCAAAACAAGGAAGGAGGGCTACTCAGTGACTTTTTTCAAACATGGTTTTAGCAGTGCGTGTCTTTCTCCAGACGAAATCTTAAACAGAAGGCCAATGTGTAACATACCAGGGGAACAGTGGTTGAGGTGGCGCTGGGGGAACCCAAAGCTCATGTCCTGACCCTCCTCTCCCTTTGTAAGGCCCCCGAGGCATCTTTGACGAACTCTCGGGGCTTTACGGAATACAGTTTGAAAAGCAACAGCTATGTTGTTAAGGTCCATTATAATTCTAACATTCACTGTAGCCTAGATAATTTCACAGCATTCAGTAACGGGAGACTAAGAAACTTGCAAGAATAAAATTGTTCCTTTACTATTATATAATAAGCACAATTCTTAAGGTGTCATTAACTTTTGGAATTCCAACAACTGGCTGTTTGTGAGCACTGGCCAGTGACCAACGTCTTCCAAAAATGGTAACAAAGCACCAAGCCTGGTCTCTTCTATACTGTAAAGTGTTATGTTGCAAACTGGATCTTTATGAGGATCCAGATGACGGAGGATGAAGTTGAGGTTGACTGACTCTTCTGGGTCTACCTGGTGAGGCTCCAAGGAGGACCCAGAGGGAGATGGTAACGCCTACACCCATGTCACCGGTGTCACTACCACGGTCACTCCAGACTATAGCATAAGAAGCAAAGTATCACCTCACCAGCCACCAGCTGCGCTAAAACCCAAAGGAAGGTTCCTCTTCATCTTATTCTCATTACATCGCAGGATGAAAATCTGGGAGAGAATGTTATTTCTGCTTTCCTGCCATAACAAAGGAGCAGAAGGAAAAATGAACCAATATTTCACTCTTCTCCTCCAACACTGGGCCATCTAGGTATCAATGTTTTCTTATCACAAAAGCTCTTAAAACCATTTGCTTGATCTGTCAACAAACAAAAAGCCAAATCTAATCCTTTCGGGCAAACCTACAGAAAGTCTAACCAAACAAAACAGCCCAGTGACTTACAGCTCTGGTTGTTTTGGTAGCCCTTGCCCTCAGCCCTTGCTTCTTTTTCTTTTCTTCTGCTCTTTTAATTCATGTCTTATTATAAAGTTATGTTTGTTGGTCTAGAAGACAACATACATTTTTACTGCTACTAAAACAACCTCCAAAAAAAGCAATGACCCACTTTCTCCTTTCTGGCCTTACAGAAAGTAGAGGCAGGCCCCCAAGCCCTGTTTGAAGTCCTTGCTTCCAGGAGATGGTCGGTTTATGTCTCTTGTCTGAGGACAGGAAAAGGATGCACTCTCGGCACCGTGTGCTAGACAGAGATAAGACCAGGGATTTCTGTCCTCAGCACCTTATCAGCTCTTCCTGCTACTTTCCAGAGTGGACAGCACCATGACTGGCAACAAACTAGCCTAAGGGGGGCTGGGTGGTGAGCAGCTTGGGGATTGGAGGGAGTGAGGTAGGAAGGGGTGTAGAATGAAGAAAAGAGGTGAGGTTTTTAACATATCTTAAAATGGTTTGGCTCAAATAAAACTGTCTTTTAAAAAAACCCACAAATTTTACATCTCATTTTGCTAAAACTGCAGCAACAGGGACAGAAGTTTTTACAAGAACTTCCTTTCTAGTTGGAATGCACCACCACCTTCCTTGCTTTGAGCCCTGCCCCTAACTGCTTCGTGCTACTGGCTCCCGGGCACGTAGCACAAGTCCGATCTGCTTGTCGATGTTCCAGCCAGAGGCCTATAAACCAGAGGCTGCAGAGAGAATGCTTCCTACAGGCACACGTGCCTCCATTCAGACAACCAGTGTTTTCTGGGGCCACTCACCACTCCATTTCCGTATGGCAAAGAAACAAGCAAGGCTTTGAGATACTCTTCCAAACATAGGAGGATGTCACTGATGACCTCTTTGGGGAACCAGGCTGCTGGAGCAGCTAAACTGGGCTAAACTGGGCAAGGTAATTTAAATCAGTTATGGCCTCGGTGATTTCTAAGGAACTCATGTGAAAGTGATACAGATTTGGCAGTCTTCTTCTTTTTTTTAAGTAATGTATTTAATTTTATTTATTTGGCTGTGTTGCATCTTAGTTGCAGCTGTGGGATCTTTGTTGTGGCATGCAGGTTGTGGTGCGCAGGATTTTAGTTCCCCGACCAGGGATCGAACCCACGTCCCCTGCATTGGAAGGTGGATTCTTAACCACAGGACCACCAAGGAAGTCCTGGCAGCCTTCTTTTTAAAATGTTTTTATCATGTAAATTTTCAAATATAAGGAAAAGCAGATAAACTAGTATAATGAACACAACGTACCCATTACCCAGCTTCAAAATTTATCACAACAACCATCACCATTATAACCATCTCTACTCGTATTAGTTCAAAGCAAATCAAAAGTATCATATACTTTATAAGTATTTCAGTATGTATCTCTAAAAGACAACAGCTCTAAGAAAAATCCACAACTATATTATCACATAAAAAATTTAACAAAAATCCCTTAACATCACTAAGTATCTAGTCTGTGTTCACATTGACTTTATTGACTTTTAAGTTATTTCTTATTATAATTCATTTGAATCTGTTTCCTAATAAGGTTCATATATTGTGATTGGTTGATATGTCTCAAGTCTCTTTCAGACTATAGGTTCCCACCCCCTGTCTTTTTTGTTTTTTCAAGTTCTTGCTGATGGAACCAAGCCGCGTGTCCCACAGAATTCTCTCAGAATCTGAATTCTGCTGAGTGGATCCCTGTGACATGGGTTAACATGTTGCTCTGTCCTGCCTATGTCCTGTAAAGGGAAATCTAGAAGGAGGCTTATTTTCCAGCACAACATGTCGCCTGATGACAAACTGGGATGGATTCATAGTTAAGTGAGCCTGAGAAACAAACCTATTCCTCCCTTCAGTTCATAATGCACACCATCATCTGAGAGATCGGTAGTTGTTAAATTTCAGAATTTCCAAGACTTATTTCACTTTGGAACCCATTGGGGTATAACATCCCCGGCCATCCCATGGAATTAGCATAGTTATGCTGAACCTACTCTGAGACGGTCTGCTCACACAGATACTGCCATGATCCGGATAAAATGAGTAGTTCTCCTAAATCTTTGATCTACCTTGGCCTGTCTAAGGGGGTGAGCTTTTACCAAAAATGGCAGATACCTGGTAGGGAGGTGAAAAGAGGACCAGGTAAGCATTCCGTTATGAACAACCAGTCTGCTAGGTGACTTTGGGAGAAAAGGCTAGCTCTTCCCTAGCTATCCCATTATTGAAATGGGAATATCTGTTCCCAGGCTTAGTCAGAAAAATCACTCTTCCACCTTGGAATAGACGGTGGCAGAGAAATAATATGTCCTAAATCATGCCAAGTATGTAGGTATCAAGGTTAAAGACTGCCTACAATATAACCATATTTTCTCCTTGGGATTACGTGCAAGCAGTAAGAGCTGCACGGTCTGACCAGTGGGATAACCAAGTAAAGAAGAAAGATCTGGAAATCGGGTTCCGTGTAAAAGTCTGTGCAAAGTTCAAATTACAGCAGTGAATAATTTACAAAATAATCAAGAGAATAAAAATGGAGAACATAATCAGGAATCAATGGACATATAACACAATTAAAATTTAAGAAGGCAATTTCTTAAAAAAAAAAATGAACCTGACTTTGCAACCAGTTGCTTGAATCCTTTCACAGAAGAAAATTCCAAATGACTTTAAAACACTGTAATTTGACTGTACATAACCTAATGGGATATACCCTAAGGACAAGAAGAATTGGCAAAAAAACCCTTTTTTTAAAAACCCCTCAATGTACTTTTTTTTAATAATCAAATTATAGATGTTATTCTGTGACTACAGTACATACAATGGGAAATAAGCAAATGAGTAATGTGATATTTTAATGCTTTTTATTTCTAGAATTGATAGATTCCAAGAATCTTACTGTGGATAAAGATAAAAGATTAAGGTTAAGGTTGAGGTTAAGTCTTGTGGTCCTGAATTTGAAAAAGCAATATGAATATAGACTCATAATATACTTTATCGTTAAAAAAAATTACAGTTCTATCAGTGTTCTAAGGCCCAGGAACAAAGAGCAACTTAGTAGCAGTGAGCAACCCTACTGCCTAGATTTGGCCTCTAAATATCATTTACCACAAAAAGGAACCAGGGAGAAATGGATGACTCCAAATCTGGGGCAGCAAATGTACAAGGTGGGTCTGAAAAATCTTATACCAGGTAGAAGGAGTGATCAAATACCATTTAGGGTCACGTCAAAAGAATTTAGGAACCAACTTGAAGAGGTTCTCACTGGGCAGATGGAAAATTTCATCATAAAAAATAAAGATGACAGGGCTTCCCTGGTGGCGCAGTGGTTGAGAGTCCGCCTGCCGATGCAGGGGACACGGGTTCCTGCCCCGGTCCGGGAAGATCCCACATGCCGCGGAGCGGCTGGGCCCGTGAGCCATGGCTGCTGAGCCTGTGCGTCCGGAGCCTGTGCTCCGCAGCGGGAGAGGCCACAACAGTGAGAGGCCTGCGTACCGCAAAAAAATAAAAAATAAACATGACAGATGCAACACATTGGAACATAAATATATTTCAATCCATGAGTGATACAGAAAAGGAAAACTCACTGGTCCCTTTCAGAGAACGCTAAAGAAGCTCTTCCATTTGAAAACTGGTAAATAGAGGAAATAAACAAAATATTACTTATTTATTACCCCTACGTAATCAAATAGTAGATATGTGAAAATCTCTATTCTAAATTTCATTCTAAAAATTAGAGAGGAAAAGAAAGAGATATGGAGAGGGAATCTACAGATTGAAAGAAACTTAGAGATACATCAACCAATCATTATATGTGAACCTTACTTAGAGCCTGACTCAAACAAAGAAACTGTAAAGAAAACTAAAATTGATGACATTTATGAAAATTGAAACTCTGAACACTTACTGATGATAGTATGCAGTTTTTACCAAGTTTTACAGAGTATAATAATTGTCTTGGAGTTATACATTTTTAAAAAGTCCTTTATCTTTTAGGGATATGTCCTGAAGTACATTTTAGAGATATGTTCTGAAGTACTGAAGTGTTCGTGGGTGAAATGTTATGATTTCTGGGATTTATTTATAGTAACACAGGGGGGAGAAGTGTATAAGTGTATGGGGTGCTTGCCCGTCTCTACCCACCTTTACAGTCTAGTCCTATAAATGTGCTTGCTGATCCCCAAAGGCCCTTTGCTTTTTCAAGGATCTGTCTTTGTGGGTATGGTTTTCTTTCCTCCTTGCGAGGCCTTTCAACCTGGCAACTGCTACTCCTTTAAGACGACACACATACGTTACCTGCTTTAATCTCTGCAAGCTGAATGTATCACTACATCACGTATGTCCCCAGACCTCTTGCACAGCACTCGAGGCCTTTGCTCCAGTTGATTCTGCACATCTCTGACTTCCCAACTAGACTGTGAAAATGGGTTGTGTCTTATTCGTTTAATCACTTGTCATTCAACAATGCTCTTGGATGGCAAGGAGAAACACCTGAGTTAAGAAGAAAAAGGAATTGGAAGGGTCTGGATCAGGGGAACTAGAAACGAAGAAAGCAATTAAAATAACATTACTCAGAAGAAGAATGATGAAATAATGATAGATTACACTGCAGGGAGTCGTGACCAAGCCTCGAGCCTCTTTATATATAGCCTGTTATATAGTTATATAGCCTGTTCTACAGCCTAAACTACAGGATCTAGTAATTGGGGTCCATTAAAAAACAGAATAATACAAATGCTATGCTTTTGACTCCCTAAAAATGTAATTATCATCTTAACAGGGAGGAAGGGATGGGATGGGCATGAGGGTGATAATCTCAAATTAAATTATTGCTTTAACTAAATGAAGAACGTCACTGTTTAAAAAGTACGTCATACATTTTTAAAAAAGCTTTTCTTAGGATCACAAAGTAAGCAGGTAAACAATTTCCAATATGAAACTTCAACAACTTTGGAATAAGAATTAGATGAATATCTAAAGCTGATACTCTATTTACAGGTTTCAGTGATACACAGGAATAAATTAACTGCACTGATTTCCGAAGTCTACTCAACAGTTTCCTATAAAAGCTACCTTCCTTTTAGAAAGGGCACTGACATGACTGTTCAGATTGTTCTTAGGTAAAGTACCTTCCCCAGGTCAGCTTTTCTGTTTGAGAAATAGAAACCCCACTAAATCTAGGTCACTAAAATCAAGACATAAAATAAATTTAAGTACTTGTTAAAAGCTATGTAAGGGACTTCCCTGGTGGCACAGTGGTTAAGAATCCGCCTGCCAACGTAGGGGACACAGGTTCGATCCCTGGTCTGGGAAGATCCCACATGCCGTGGAGCAACTAAGCCCATGGGCCACAAATACTGAGCCTGTGCTCTAGAGCCCGTGAGCCACAACTACTGAGCCCATGTGCTGCAACTACTGAAGCCCACACACCTAGAGCCCGCTCTCCTCAACAAGAGAAGCCACCGCAATGAAAAGCCCGCGCATCGCAACGAAGAGTAGCCCCCACTTGCCGCCACTAGAGAAAGCCCGTGCGCAGCAAAGAAGACCCAAAGCAGCCAAAATTAAAATAAATTTATATATATATATTTTTAAAAAAGCTATTTAAAGTTCAGGCCCAGAAAATGCTTCAAAACCAGTCAAGTAAAACTGAGATCCTCCATGTGATTTTAAGAGTTGGAATGAGAATTATAAAAGGAGTCCTGGACAAAGGTCAGGGGACACAAGTGACTGCAGGCTGGCTGTCACTACTGCTACTACGATGCTTAAAACGACACCTTCTGATGCAGAAAAGATAAACTTGTCAAAGGACACCAGATGACAAAACAAAACCCAAACACTTTGGCCTTGTGCTGTTTGCAGAGGCTGAGCGCTGTTCAAAGAAATAAAACTCCCAGTGAACTTCCTGCTCGTGGCTCACTGGGCTTCAGATAAGAAGTAACAGAACCCTGACTAACAGAAAGACCTACCAGCATGCTGACTCCCAATAAACACAGAGAACTTATTTATCATTTACATCTTATGGAGGAAAAAAATTACCTGGAAAATTCCTGTAAAGCTTTAGGTTAAACATTGAGTTTTAAATAGAAACTTTTGGCTGTTATAATGTGGATCCAGTGGAATTACTTAGGATTACAATTTAATGACTGATAAACATTGAGAACTATACTAAACTACACCTAGAACTACTAGTGAAATCTTACTAATTTAGGGCTGGGTTTAAGCTTCTCACATTATCTCTATGGCCTAGCAAATAAACAAATCAGAATCCTCCTTAATACTTTACTTTACAACCAAATTCTACAAAAGACAAGATTCTTAAGCTCTATCCAATAGTGTTTCAGTGATCAATTATCCAGATGACTTAATTACAAAATAGTCTAAATTACAAAGAACTCCTAAGGCTAAGATAAATACTTATTTAAATTTCTTAAAAGAAATGCTTTCAGGTGGCTTCAAGAAATTTAGGAATGCTCATTTATAAATATTTGCTGTACTAATTATAATTAGTTCTTATCAAAGCAATCCCACTGGAACAGTTTAAACAATAAGCTGGGGTTGAAGCTGTTTTGGAACAAAGGTTCTTAAACCCCACACATAAATAAGAAATGAAAGAAAATCTTAAATGCAAATACTTTTCACAACACTGAACAAACCAGTGTTGGAAGATCAATTTTTAAGTACCCAATTCATGAGTGCACGCTGTGGTATATGTCTATCTACCTCTCTCTATATATGTGGGTACACACTTGCCTTGTGAGGATGGAGTAATGCATCCTAAGAGGAACAAGCAATGTACTGTGAATAGCTCTTTCCTCCTTAGCTAGACAAGTGTTCCAATTTGTTGCCAGGGAAATCAAATTGAAGATGGTAGGATTGGTTGCCTAAAATTTCTGGGCTGGGTCTATTGCTAGGAGATGAAGGGATTTTGTATGGCTAACATGTCAGAACTAGGACACGGTCAGCAGCAAGATTAGGCCATCCATTTTATCTCTGAAGGTGCACAGATTCCACAGGACCTGAAATGTTCAGATTATACTTAGGTAAAATAGCTTCCCTGTCTATAGAAACAGAAACCTCACTGAATCTAGGTTACTGAAGTCAGACATAAAATGAGTCTAAGCACTTGTTTGAAAACTATTTGGAGTTCATGATCCTAGTCATTTTTTCGCATTTTCATTAATCCAAAATGCCCTGTAATGCTTTAGAACTATCCTTCATCACTTGTTTCCTTGTCAATGTATGTGAAGAGTCACTGAAAGGAATTAGTCAGCAGTGTTTTGATGGCCAGAGAAATGACTACTTTCTCAGTTCCTCTGACGTTCTGTAGTAACTAACCATTGTAAGTCTGTGATGTGACATCTGGTGGGAGAGGATGCCTAAGTTAGGTACAATTTATCATGTGCAACCATGGCAAGAGCCTTACATTTTAGGTGAATTTCTCAGGGCCATTAAGCCTGACAATTAACTGCCAAGGCCACGTCTGTGAATGGCGACACTTTCTGAGGTCAATGAAAAAGTGAAGAGGCCCTGATATTATTCCTTTACTCTTCTTTCGCATAGTTTGTAGCGTGACAGCATCTCTTTCTGTAACACCAAGTGGTTCATCTGCCACAGGTAAACAGGGGAATAGTCATAGTAAAACATGGAAGTTGTGTGATTTTTCCTAGGCCAGGGGAGCCAGGGCAGTGTGTGTAGAAACATACTCCCCGAAGGAAAGGAAGAAAACCCCAAACCTCTCAGTCTGGCTGTTGCTCAGGCAGGACCCTTTCGGCTCTATTTTCAGAAAACTAAAACTAGCTCTGGCAGCAACTGCTGTGCTGTATCCCCAGACCCGCCCTTCAGGACTGAAGCGTTTGCTCCTGGGTCAGTCCTCTCTGGGAGCAGCCACCTGGCGTAAGGTCACACTCCCATTCCCGGCGGGCAGGGGCCTGGCCCTAGTGACTAGTGGTCACTGCAGGGCCGTGAAGGCCCAGCATCCTGCAAAGATTTGGGGCGATTCTGAAGAGGTCCCTGTGGAGTCAGCAGAGGACTTGTGACTACATCATGGCAGCCCAACTTCTCCCCGTGCCCCATCCTGATTCCTCCCCCCGGGCACCCCTCCCAGCTAAGACTCCAGAAGCACCTCCCAATACATTTCCTTCATGCTAATTAATGTCCATTTGAAGGTCTGCTTCCCAGGGAACCAACCTTAATGGCGTCCCCACAGCTCAGAGCTCCACTTCCGTCCTTAGTAACTCACCACCTATAAGCCAATGTGTTCATTCTACTGTTTTTGAGCATTTTAAAGATCCCCCGAACTAGTCTTCCTGGTCTGAGTGAATTATCTCATGAGGCAACTGTGTGTGTGTGTGTGTGTGTGTGTGTGTGTGTGTGTGTGTGCGCGTGCGTGTGTGTGTCAGAGAAAGAGGTGGTGTGGCGAGGCAGGCAACGTGTGTGGCCTTGGTTACAAAACTGTATAGGTTTTAGCAGTTTACCTCTTACCTGATTTTCCCCACAAGCTTTATCATTCTTAACATGGCATTTTGCAAAATGTAACATTTTTCAAGGACACATATATTGTGTTATAACAGGGATGCCTATGTTTGACATTATGCTTTATAATATTTGTTACTGGACGTTAATACTTTGGAAGAGCTTACAATATTAACTACTGTCTTTGTGAGTACATTGTGAGTTACATGAAGGCAGGAACCATTTACCTGGTAAAGAGCCAGGCAAGGGGCTCCTAAACGATAAAAGAGGGGTCTCAGGGCTTCCCTTGTGGTGCAGTGGTTAAGAATCCGCCTGCCAATGCAGGAGACACGGGTTCGAGCCCTGGTCCGGGAAGATCCCACATGCCGCAGAGCAACTAAGCCCCTGCGCCATAACTACTGAGCCTGCGCTCTAGAGCCCACGAGCCACAACTACTGAAGCCTGCACGCCTAGAGCTCGTGCTCCACAAGAGAAGCCACTGCATTGAGAAGTCCGCACACCGCAACGAAGAGTAGCCCCACTAGAGAAAGCCCATGCGCAGCAACGAAGACCCAACGCAGCCACAAATAAAATAAATAAATGAATGAATAAATAAATAGATAAATTTAAAAAAAGAGAGGGGTCTCAGCAGGGATGGTAATTTATGTTATAAAAGGATTCATTGTAGGGTTTAAAAAGTGAATGTATTAAATGTATTAAGGATGTATGAAGATGAAATCAACAAAATCCAGAGTATGGAAAATCCTATAAGACAAGAAATTCAAGGTTTCTTCAACAATAAACTGCAAGGAAAAAAGAGAGGAGTAATTGGAACTTACAGGTTAAAAGAGTCTAAAAGACATTATCAATTAATTGCAATATACAAATCTTCTTAGGATCCTGATTCAAACACACACACACAAACTAAAAAATTAAGAGGCAACTGGGAAAACTTGAACACTGACTGGATTTGATGACATTCAGGAATTGTGGTTCATTCTTCAGGTATGATAACGGCACTGGGATGGTGTGTTTAAGAGTCCTTACCTTTTAGGGATGTATAATGAAATGCTAAAATCAGATAAGACAGAGTGATATGATGTCTAGGAATTGCTTCAATAATTGGAGAGAAAGTGGGTGGAGTACAGCTGACATAATATTGGCCCTTGAACTGATCATTGTTGAGCTGGGAACAGATAGGTGGGGACCCTTACTATTCTCTCTACTTTCCCTGCATTTTAAGTTTTCCATAATAAAATGTTTTAAGAAGTGAATGTACGTCTTGTCTGCCAGTATATTAGAACTGTCTCCGGAGTGTAGTGAGTAACCCAAGGCACCTACTCGTGAGTGAAAGTGATCACTAACTGGCTGGACTGAAGCTGGCAGTCCCATTATCCTAAGAGATACCACCTCGGGCTCCCACAGAAGGGACAAGGCAGAGGGGAACCCAACCGAGGCAGAAAGGTAATCCCATCTGTGCACTGACTCGGACGGGAACACAGAAGCCAGCAAAGCGGTGTGTTTCCCATATGAGATCATGGATTGGCCACCAAGAGCCACTGCTAATGTTAGAACAGGGTTTTTCCCTGAAAGAGTCACAATTCCTCTTGCTAGCAAAACAGGAACTGAGCCTAACAGGAATATTATGTAATACCAGGGAACTGAGGAGACTGGGAAAAGCAGGATGAGGGGTAGAGAAGAGCACAGGATGAAGGTGGAGGCGGGGAATGGAAACTGCTCGTGGGCTCGTTAAAGGGGCCCAGCCCAGGACGGCTTCCTGCCAGCCTCACCCCTTCCAGCCAGCTCCTTCTTTCCCTCCATTACCAGGCAACTTTTAGGCCATCAAAACATGCTGGGGGAGTGAAAAAGCCTATCTTCTCCATAGCTGACAAGCAGGACTGAGGGGATGCTAGGCAAAGAGAAGAACAGAGGGCCAGCAAGGTGGGGAGGCAGGCCGGATGAGCTCCCTCCGCTGTCAAGAGAGCAGCGGTCCAGCGAGGTGCCTTCAGAGCACAGCCAGGGAGCTTGGGGCCCATAAGCAGCACGTTCCTCAGGCTCCGCGGCAGAGCTAAAAACGCAAGCTCCTGAAGGGACAAAACGTGTGAATTTTTAAAAAGGTGCACCACAGCATGTACACGGTGATCCTGCTTTTGAGATGGCCAGGAAGTGGTGGACACCATCTCTAGCACACGCGCGGTCCTCCACACCCCAAGGTTTAATTATGGTTACCGCTGGGTGTTTGCATCATGGCTTTTTTCTTCTTCTTAATGCATACCTATAGGCAATAGTTTTTCTACAGCGAATATTTACTGCTTTTATAATAAAAAGGTCATCTGAAATTTACACACACCCACACAAACAGAAAAACCCCCATAAGCTTAGGGCAGAGTGCTCTTTCCTCCAGGATAATTGCACTTAGGGCAGACTGCTGTCGTGCAAAGTGGCAGGTGTGGCCCTTGACTCTGAACCAGTCCCAGGAGGCATTTTCTGAGTTCCCTCTGTCACTCGCCCAGCTCCTTGCTTCATCCCTTTCATCTCCAGATGGTCCCTATGCCTCTCTCAAGCTTCCTCCCCACCAAACCCACCAGCTCCTGTCTACGGGGATTCTAATGAGACCCAAGGAAAAAAGCCTTCAATCACATGAAGTGACAGGAGAAAGTAGCCAAATCACAACGAAGGAGGCTTATCAGGAAGACACGGCTCCAGGGAAGAATGGCTTTGGCAGACGTGGATAGGTCCACAAAAAGAGGACCGCACAGCATCAGGTGAAGCGTGAAAAAGACCAATTAATAGAAACAGCAATGAAATGAGAGGCAAGTGAATATACAGCGAGTGGGAACAAAGTTAAAAAGTGTGACTGCAGGGAAGGCCCAGGACGACATGCACATTTTGCAAGCTGGTACTTCACTGCTGAATTGATCAGCACACACGGAACTGCTCCTCCCTCGGCATTCCTCAGCCCAGGGAGCCACACTACCATCCACTCATGCAGCTGCCTAAGCCGAGTGAGACCCTGAGTCCTGGGGCATCCACCCCACCCCCTGGTATCACTCAAATCTGTTCCTGTCGCTCCAGCTCTCTGCCACAACCTTGGCTCAGGCTTTCCATGCCTCTCTGGAACAACAGCCTCTTCACTGAATTGCCTATTGCCTCCTCTTCCTGCCTTCATTCTTACTTCCATATTTCCTGCAGCCAAAGGATCTTTCTAAATTGCAAAAACAATCATGCCCTTTCTATGCCTCAAATCCCTCAGTTGCTTCCAAATGCATGCAGACACTATGGTCTAAGTTCCCGGCACGTGTCTGCACAGGGTTGTCTGGGAAGCCTTGTCTTCCAGCCCACTGCATTGAAGAGCGCCTGGCACACAGCACACACTCAAGAGCTGTTCATGATTAATGAAGGAAGTAAAGCATATTCACAGTAAAATAATCTTAGTGATTGAATTTATGAGAGATTTGCAAATGGTGCAGACAAGGGACTCTTGCAGGTTTGACGATAATTTTAAGATCTTCAGACTAACAGTTTATCAACAGGTGAATGTAGTAGAAAAAAAGGCACTAATTAAGGCAGGGGCCCCCAACCCCAGGGCTGTGGACTGGTATTGGTCAGGGCCGCACAGCAGGAGGTGAGCAGCGGGCGAGCAAGCGAGGCTTCATCTGTCGCTCCCCATTGCTCTCATCACTGCCTGAACCATGCCCCCCACCAGTGGAGAAACTGTCTTCCACGAAACCAGTCCCTGGTGCCAAAAAGGCTGGGGACCGCTGAGTTAAGGGACAGGATAGGACTGCTTTAATGTGAGATATATGGCCTATAGTGTACATGACTCTGATTAGCAACAAATGGCATTCTATGTTGTGTGTGTATGTGTGTATACACCTCACACATATATATGATATAGTTATAACCTGTGATATTACTTATATCATAACATGTATTACTTACAGTTGTGATTATACATTACAACTCAACCTCTTCCCCAGGTAGGCATCTCCCACGCCCATGTGGATGCTGACTCTCCACTCGGACTCCCAGCTCCATTCCACACTGTCTTCTTCCCAAATCATGCTCCCCTGGCTGTGGCTCAGTGCACTCACTCTTCCAACCCTTGTAACATCCGCTGAGTGCCTACTATGTGCTAGGACTTTGCTAGGGATAGAGATCTGCCTTCAGGAGCTTCTAGAAGCGTAAGCTTGAGTAGTTCCTGCCCTCAAATACGTATCTACTAGTGCTGCATTCCCTAAACTATTTTAATGAGCATATTGTCTATATAATCCTCTATTAGCTGGTCTACAAAAAGTTTCAAACCAAATTATTATTTATGACACAAGAGTTTTCTGAGCCAAGAGTTATGTTCCTGAGCCCGGTTTGTTCAAATGTCTTGCGCTATTTTCCCACTCAAAAGTTTCTAATGGGCTAATGCTAAAAGAAGAACACACGGGTCCAGTGGAACGTAGGCACCTGTTTTAATTTTTATAACGAAAGGTCATTAGTCTCAATAACCAAACAAAAAGGAGTCTATTTTCAAAAATAAAAGTAGCGAGAGTTTACAAGTCATTTAGCCTCAGGGATCTCTGTCAAAGCAGCAACATGAATATAGTTAATGAACGTTGTTATAACAAATCATGGTAACACTTAAGACCATTTTAGTATACTCCTTATTACCTGTGGAGATTTAACTTAAGATAAACTTAAAACAAACATTATTGTAATGGATATCTATTAACAGATATCTATTAACACATTCAAGCAAGGAGCAAAATAATTCAAATGGGTGTGTGGGAAGCTACGCTGCCCGCATAGCTTTTTTATAAGAAAACTACATTCAAAGATTTAGGAATCTGAACAAATGTAAACCGTTAAAAAATGCATTTGCTCGTTGCCTAGCAGTTGTTTGTCAAGTAATATAATACCTCTCTTCATTGATTTTTCTCTTCAAAAATGAGAATGCTATGGAAGGGCAATGAGGGGGTATTTCTAGGAATGGACTCATAAGAACCAAAGTTACCAATGCTCACTGATTGGTAATTTATCACCAATTAAAATTTGCAATTACAAATATATTTAAAAATATATAGATTCTGTAAACATTCACACAAACACCTCCTTTAACCAAGAAGAAAAGGAACTTTTGTTTTCTCACAAGAAGTAGCTTTGTTATACATTTGCTTAAGGCTGAAACAATATTGCAAAGTAAAAAGCATCAAACCTTTTGCTTATTATCACTTTTAAATGAGTGGGAAAATAATATATGCATTCAAATTAGACTTGTAGAATTTAAAACTAAAATCCAAGTGCACCAATATTTTTAAGATGGCATTTTTGTGTGTGTGTGACATCAAAAACAAAGTGCTCTGAATTCTTGCCAGGAAGAGAAAGACCATTTATTTACTGTATTTATTCAGGGCAAACTTCCTTGTCCGTGTCAGAATGCGAAATTTAACATTACTGAAGAAGAGAAACAGTGATAAAGGAGGTGGAAGTCAGAAATAAACACATCACACCTTTCCCAATATTTAAAGAGGGTCAACGTTATGCCCACTTAGAAAGTGGGTATTCATTTAGAGAATCAGAGAATTCAGAAGTTTCTTGATTTTAACAGTGAAAAATTCTAAGATTAATTCACTCAACAACAACAGCAAAAATCACTTGGACTGGGTAGAGTGCTAATATCAAAGGAAGAAAAATCACCAGACCTACATGGCTAAGGGTTATCAAGCCTCCACGTCAGCCAAGTCAGTCACAGAATTCCTCTGACCTGGTTACAGACGAAGGACTTGGCTCACTCCCATGCAGTCTTTCTTAGCTGCTATAATCAATGAGGCAGAAAGGGTCCTTTCTAAAGGTGCCAACAAAAATGTTCAACAATCAATGTCACCTTAAGTAAAAGAAAGTCTTTACCTTGTAACTTCATGACATACTTTATAGTCACTATTTATAAAAAAAAAAATCCAAGACTCTCGAAGAATACTACATTACCTAAATAGGTAAAGTTAAAGTGATCTCACATTTTAAAAAATTAAAATCTATGATAGGGAATTCGAAATATTATGATAGTCACCAAAAAACAACCAAAAGGCCCCTACCCACAAAAATCATTTGAATCCTTTTCATGCTACCTTAGCGTCCTTCCCTTTCGACTGAACACATAATTTTCTTTTTTTAATGCTTGTGACAGCTTTTTTTTTAATTAATTAATTTTTGGCTGCGTTGGGTCTTCGTTGCTGCATGCGGGCTTTCTCTAGTTGCGGCGAGCAGGGCTGCTCTTCGTTGCGGTGCGCGGGCTTCTCACTGCGGTGGCTTCTCTTGTTGCGGAGCACGGGCTCTAGGCATGAAGGCTCAGTAGTTGTGGCTCGTGGGCCCTAGAGCGCAGGCTCAGTAGCTGTGGCGCAACTAAGTTGTGGCTTAGTTGCTCCGTGGCATGTGGGATCTTCCCGGAGCACAGCTCAAACCCGTGTCCCCTGCGTTGGCAGGCAGATTCTTAACCACTGCGCCCCCAGGGAAGTTCCTGAACACAGAATTTGTAAGGGTGAATAAAATGAAGCGACTCCTTCAATTGCCTGGCATGGTTTAAGCAAAAGTATTATCCCCACAGAAGAAGGGTAAAGGTATTTCATGAAGAGAACTTGCTGAAGAATTTGGATGCCAAGTGGCGAAAGAGCGCAGAGGTTCGGAGAAACAGTGGGCTCAAGTAGGAACGAGATGGAAGGCGTCTAGGGCTGCAGGCAATAATGGCGAGAAAAGTGCATCCAATAACCACTGAATGCATGAAGCAGCTTGTTTGCTCTGGTGCGAAAGGCTTCTACGACACTATGCGCAAAAGCCAGGTAGAGGGCAGCCTGGGGAGGAGGGCGCCCATCTGAAGTCAAAGACCCTAGCCAGGCGAGGGACACTGGTGTCTGCTGGGCCAAGTGGAGCTGACAGGAATTTTGATTTGGTTAATTTCAACCAGAGTGGAGATAATCTGTAAGAATCTGATGAGCCAGAACTTTTCTACCTTATATTCTAGCCTCCATCCTAATATTCACTTGCCCATCAAATCACATTCCAGAGAACAGAATGGGAAAAGAAATGACAATAGTTCTCTGTTATACTGAAGACCCAGCTGGTGAGGCATGGCTTGGACACTGCTGTTCTATTCGTTTAGTTTTATTCTGGTAATACATTTTCTTTAAAACATAAAATGTTTAGGACATAGGAAGACCTAGAAAACTAACTTGTTAACTTCAGATAGATTATAAAAATCTGTTACTCTGCCTACTAGAGCAGTGTTCCTCAGCTTGTTTTAAGAGGCATAAATAGGTGGTTTTTCAAAAAGAGGCATCCACAGTCAAATAAGTCAGAGAAGCTTTGAAGATACACCATGTCCATTACCACATAAAAAACTCTAAGAAGGGTGCAGTAAACAAAACAAAACTTGCTTTATAATTATATGTTTCATCAGGTGTTTCCCAAATGTATTCAAACATGTGACATGACAATCATCAACCCCCAGCCCTCCCTTCCCCCCTCAACATCTATTAACACCATCTAGTGCTGTAAGGAATACCTTTTGGGAAACCCTGCCCTACAGCAATGCTGACAGTAAGAACCAATGAGAAGAAACAGTATCAAGGCTTGAACTAAAGCTGATCCAGTCTCTGTATCCCCCGACTTCAGCACAGCTCCCCTACGTCAATCTATAGCACAGGACAGCAGAACTGCAGCAAAGCTGCTGCTGAGTTGAAATCAAGACACCTGCTTTACAGCACAGGTCCTCACACTGGTCTGAATCCTCAACCAGGTCACTGAACCTCTGAATCTTCCTCATTTTTTTTTTTTTTTTTTTGCGGTACGCAGGCCTCTCACTGTTGTGGCCTCTCCCGTTGCGGAGCACAGGCTCCGGACGCGCAGGCTCGGCAGCCATGGCTCACGGGCCCAGCCGCTCCGCGGCATGTGGGATCCTCCCGGACCGGGGCACGAACCCGTGTCCCCTGCATCGGCAGGCGGACTCTCCTCTCAACCACTGCGCCACCAGGGAAGCCCTCTTCCTCATATTTAACACCTGCCTTGCCTACCTCTCAGGGTTGGTATCTAATGATGTAGAATGAAACAATGTCGAGACGGTACTCTCTAAACCAAAAGCCCCGTAAGAAATATGGCATTGTTATTATTGTTGTTGTTGAACGACTCCCTGTCTAATAAAAAGGCTCCAGTTTAACAGCATGGATCTTCTGCATTTAGCTCAAACCTGCCAGGGAGAGCCTGAACGGGTCAACAGTGGTTCTACTGTTCTCAGTGAAAGTTTTGAACACATGGTTACAGGAGGCAATATAGTTGTTATCCAAAATCAACAACAACAACAAAAACCTTCTAAAGACAACCAAAGTCTGAGTCATGTACATTATTGCAGTCTGGGAGTATTAATACACAATTAATTTATTCAAAATAAAAAAAGAACCTCTGAATCAGAGATGTAGAAAAAAAAAAATCTAAGCACAGATGGCTGGGACCAGAGACGTCTGAAATTCACTTGTATTCCTAGCGCTTCATCATCATGACAAAAAGCTCCAAAGCCATCTTTTGGCAATTTCTAGTTAAACTGAGGAAAAAGAAAACTAATAGCATACTTCCAGTCATAAAGAAATTAATAAATTTCTTTAAACATTTGGTAATTACAAAATGGTACAACAGCAACTAACGTCCTTTCAGTTTCTGATGGAGAGAAGAAATCTTCATTAACACGTGTTGGAAAAATCTGTCTTCCTGCAATGTGTTTAGTTCTAAATGATGGATTAACCCAAAACAACTGCTACCTTACTTAGTCAGAAATAAAAACAAGTAATTTTTTATTGAAGTGTAGCAGACATTCAATATTGTATTAGTTTCAGGTGTACCACACAGTGATTCCACATTTATACACATTACGAATTGATCACTACGGTAAGTCTAGGAACAACCTGTCACTAAACAAAGTTATTACAATATTATTGACCATATTCCTTATGCTGTGACTTATTCTATAACTGGCGGTTTGTACCTCTTAATCTCCCTCACCTACTTTGCCCAATCCCCCAACAACTCTCCTCTCTAGCAACCACCAGTTTGTTCTCTGTATCTATGAGTCTGTTTCTGTTTTTTGGTTCATTCATTTTTCATGTTTTAGATTTCACATATAAGTGAAATCGTGCAGTATTTATCTGTGTCTGATTTATTCCACTTAGCATAATACCCTCAATGTTGTTGTGAATGGCAAGATTTCCGTCTTTTTTATGGCTGAGTAGTATTCCAAAGTGAATACATTTGGAATGTATGTAGTGAATACATCTTTATCCACTCATCTATCATTGATGGACACTTAGGTTGCTTCCATATCCTGGCTATTGTGAATAATGCTGCAGAGAACATAGGGGTGAATATATCTTTTCAAATTAGTGTTTTTGGTTTCTTCAGATAAATACTCAGGAGTGGAAGTGCTGGGTTGTATGGTACCTCTATTTTTAATTTTTTGAGGAATCTTCATACTGTTCTCCACAGTGGTTGCACCAATTTATGTTGCCACCAACAGTGCACGAAGGTTCCCTTTTCTCTACATCCTCACAAACACTGCTTCTTATTTGTTGTCTTTTTGATAATAGCCATTTGACAGGTGTGGGGTGACATCTCAGTGTGGTTTTGATTTGCGCTTCCCTGATGATTAGTGATGCTGAGCATCTTTTCATGTGCCTGTTGGCCTTCAGTAGGTCTTCTTTGGAAAAATGTGTATTCAGGTCCTCTGCCCATTTTTTAAGTGGGTTGTTTATTTGTTTGTTTGCTTGCTTATGTTAAGTTGTATGAGTTCTTTATATATTTGGGATATTGACCCTTACTGGATAAATCATTTGCAAATATCTTCTCCAATTCAACAGGCAGCCTTTTTGCTTTGTTGATAGTTTCCTTCACTGTGCAAAGGCTTTTTAGTTTGATATAGTTTATTTCTGCTTGTATTTCCCTTGCCTGAGGAGACATACGCCAAAAGGGTTGCTAAGACTGAGGCCAAAGAGCACACTGCCTGTTTTCTTCCAGAAGCTTTATGATTTTAGGTCTTACATTTAGGTCTTTAATCCATTTTGAGTTTATTTTTGTTTCTGGTGTGAGAAAGTAGTCCAGTGTGATTCTTTTGCATGTAGCTGACCAATTTTCCCAACACTGTTTATTGAAGAGACTGTCTTTTCCTCACTGTATAATCTTGGCTCCTTTGTCATACATTAATTGACCATATAAACATGGGTTTGTTTCTGGGTTCTCTACTCTGTTCCATTGCTCTATATGTCTATGTTTGTGCCAGTACCATACTGGTTTTGATTACTCTAGTAATATAGTTTTGTCGTACGGCTGAAATCAGGGAGAATGATACCTCCAGCTTTGTTCTTCTTTCCTAAGATTGTTTTATCCATTCGGGGTCTTTTGTAGTTACACAGAAATTTTAGGATTACTAGTTACAGTTCTGTGAAAAATACCATTAGTATTTTGCTAGGGATTGCATTCAATCTATAGACTGCTTTGGGTGGTATGAACACTCTAACAATATTAATTGTTCCAATCCACGAGCACAGGATAGCTTTCCATTTATTTGTATTGTCTTCAGTTTCTTTCATCAGTGTTTTATAGTTTTCAGACTATAGATCTTTCACCGCCTTGGTTAAATTTATTCCTAGGTATTTTATTCTTATCGGTGCAATTATAAATAGGACTGTTTTCTTAATTTCTCTTCCTCATAGTTCATTGTTAGTGTACAGAAATGCAACAGCTGGGCTTCCCTGGTGGCACAGTGGTTAAGAGTATGCCTGTCAAGGCAGGCGACATGGGTTCAAGCCCTAGTCTGGGAAGATTCCCACATGCCGCAGAGCAACTAAGCCAGGGCGCCACAACTACTGAAGCCCACGTGCCTAGAGCCCATGCTCCGCAACCAGAGAAGCCATGACAATGAGAAGCCTGCGCACCTCAACGAAGAGTAGCCCCCACTCACCAGAGCTAGAGAAAGCCCACGTGCGGCAATGAAGACCGAACGCAGCCAAAAATAAATAAATAAATAATTTTTTTAAAAGAAATCCAACAGGTTTCTGTACATTGATTTTGTATCTCGCAACTTTACTGAATTTATTTATTACTTCTAATAGCTTTTGGTGGAGTCATTAGGGTGTTCTACATATAGTTTCACATCATCTGCAATAGTGACAGTTTTACTTCTTCCTTTCCAATCTGGATGCCTTTTATTCCTTTTTCTTGCCTAACTGCTGTGGCTAGGACTTCTAGTACTATGTTGAATAAAAGTGGTGATATAATGGGTATCCTTGTCTTATTCCTGATTTTATAGGAAAAGTTTTTAGCTTTTCACCACTGAGTATTACGTTAGCAGTGAGTATGTCACACATGGCCTTTTTTATGTTGAGGTATGTTCCCTCTATACCTACTTTGTTGAAGTTGTATCATAAAGGATGTTGAATTTTATCAAATAATTTTTCTGCATCAGTGAGATGATCATATGCTTTTATCCTTCACTGCATTAATGTGGTATATCACATTGATTGATTTGAAGATACTGAATCATCCTTGCACCCGTGGGATAAATCTCACTTGATTGTGGTGTATGGATTCTTTAATGTACTATTGAATTTGGTTTGCTAATATTTTGTTGAGGATTTTTGCATCTATGTTCATCATTATGTTTTTTTGTAATGTCTTTATCTGTTGATATCAGGGTAATACTGGCCTCATAGAGTGAGTCTGGAAGCATTTCTTCCTCTTCAATTTTTTGGGCAGAATAGGTATTAACTCTTCTTTAAATGTTTGGTAGAATTCATCTGTGAAGCTGTCTGGTCCTAGACTTTTGTCTGTTGGGAGTCTTTTAATTACTGATTCAATTTTTTAGTTTCATTGATCTTTTCTATTGGTCTTTAAAAATTTATTTATTTTATTTATTTATTTTTGGCTGTGTAGGGTCTTTGTTGCTGCGCGCGGGCTTTCTCTAGTTGTGGAGAGTGGGGGCTACTCTTGGTTGTGGTGCGCAGGCTTCTCATTGCGGTGGCTTCTCTTGCTGCGGAGCATGGGCTCTAGGTGCGCAGGCTTCAGTAGTTGCAGCACGTGGGTTCAGTAGTTGTGGCTCACACGCTCTACAGCACAGGCTCAGTAGTTGTGGTGCACGGGCTTAGTTTTTCTGGGCACGTGGGATCTTCCCTGACAGGGCTCGAACCCATGTCCCCTGCACTGGCAGGCGGATTCTCAACCACTGCGCCACCAGGGAAGCCCTCTATTGTTTTTTAAGTCTCTATTTCATTTATGTCCACTCTGATCTTTATTATTTCCTTCCTTCTACTAACTTTGGGCTTTGTTTGTTTTTCTATTTCTAGTTCCTTTAGGTGCAAGGTTAGGTGGTTTATTTGAGATTTTTCTTCTTCCCTCAGGTACGCCTGTATCACTTGAAACGTCCCACTTAGGACTGCTTTTGCTGCACCCCATAGATTTTGGAATGTTGTGTTTCCGTTTTTATTTGTCTCAAGGTATTTTTTTAATCTGCTCTTTAATGTCTTCATTGACTCATTAGTTGTTCAGAAGCATGCTGTTTAGACTACATGTGTTTGTGTTTTTTCCAGTTTTCTTTTTCCCCTGTAATTGGTTTCTAGTTTCATATCGTTGTGGTTGAAAAAGATACCTGATATTATTTCAATCTTCTTATATTAACTGAGACTTGTTTTGTGACCTAACATGTGATCTATTCTGGAGAATATTCCATATACACTTGAAAAGAATGTGTATTCTGCTGCTTTCAGATGGAATGTTCTCTCTCTCTCTCTCCCTCTCATATATACATATATATATATATATATACACATACATACATACATACATATAGATATATACACACACACACACACACACATACATATATATGTATGTATATATATTATTATATATATATTAAGTCCATCTGGTCTAATGTTTTGTTTAAGGCCAGTGTTCCATTCATTTTCTGTCTGGATGATCTATCCACTGATGTAAGTAGAGTGTTAAAAATCCGTACTATTATTGTGTTATTGTCAATTTCTCCCTTTATGTCTGTAAGTATCTGCTTTATGTATTTAACTGCTCCTATGTTGGGTGTGTGTATATATTTAAAAGTGTTATATCCTCTGGTTGGATTGAGCCTTTTATCATTATGTAATGCTTTTGTCTCTCATTACAGTCTTTGTTTTAAAATCTATTTTGTGTGACATATTCCATTTGCATGGTGTATCTTTTTTCCATCCCCTCACTTTCAGCCTGTGTGTGTCTTTAGATCTAAAGTGAGTCTGCTGTAGGCAGCATATATATGGGTCCTGGTGGTTTTTTTGTTTGTTTGTTTTACCCATTCAGCCACTCTATGCCTTTTGATTGGAGCATTTAGTGCATTTACATTTAAAGTAGTTATGGATAGGTATGTAGTTATTGCTATTTTGTTCATTGTTTTCTGTTTTTGGAGTTTTTATTCCTTTCTTCTCTTCTTTCCTTGTGCTTTGATGACTATTTTTAGTGTTATGTTTGTATTCCTTTCTCTTTATTTTTTTGTGTATGTGTTACAGGTTTTTGATTTGGGGTTACCATGATGTTCATATATAACAACCTATGTATACAGCAGTCTATTTTAAGTTGCTGGTTGTTTCATTTTGAGCACATTCTAAAAGCACTATATTTTTACTCCCCTGCCCCACATTTTATGTTTTTCATGTCATATTTTACATCTTTTTATTTTGTGTAAAACTTAACCATTTACTTTAGATATAGATGATTTTGCTGTCTTTTAACCTTCCTACTAGCCTTATAGGTGGTTGATCTACTACCTTTACTATATGTTTGCCTTTACTAGTGAGATTTTTTTCTTTCATAATTTTCTTGTTTCTAGTTATGACTTTTTCTTTTTCATTTAAAGAAATCCTTCTAACACTTCTTGCAAGACCAGTTTACTGGTGATGAACTAAAGGAGTTAAAGTTCAGCTTTTGTTTGTCTGGGAAGCTTTATTATCTCCCCTTCAATTCTGAATGATACCCTTGCTGGGTAGAGTATTCTTGGTTGCACGTATTTTTCCTTCAGCACTTTGAATACATCATGCCAGTCCCTTCTGGCCTGTCAAGTTTTGGCTGTAAAACCAGATGACAGTCTTATATGGGTTCCCTTGTATGTATCTAGTTGTTTTTCTCTTGCTGCTTTTAAGAGTCTCTCTTTGTCATTAACTTTTGACATTTTAATTACAATGTGTCTGACAGTGGGTCTCTTTGATCTCACCTAATTTTGGGAACTCTGTGCTTCCTGGACTTGGATGTCTATTTCCTTAGCCAGGTTAGTAAAGTTTTCAACCATTATCTCTTCATACAGGTTTTCTATCCCTTCCTCTCTCTCTTCTCTTTCTGGGACTCCTATAGAGCAAATGCCAGTATGCTTGATGTTGTCCCAGGGTTCCCTTAAACTATCCTCAGTTTTTTAAATTCTCTTTTCTTTTTGCTGTTCCTATTAGGTGACTTCTATTACCCTGTCTTCCAGATTGCTGATCCATTCGTCTGCATCCTCTAATCTGCTGTTAATTCCTGCCAGTGTGTTTTTCATTTCAGTTATTATAGTCTTCAGGTCCAATTGGTTCTTTTTTATATTTTTTATCTCTTTGTTGCAGTTCTCACTGAGTTCATCCATTCTTCTCCTGAGTTCAGAGTGCATCTTTATGACGATTACCGTAAACTCTATCTGGTAAATTTTGTATCTCTGTTGCGTTTTGTTCTTTTTGTGGGGTTTTGCCCTGTTGTTTCGTTTAGTCTCCTCATTTGACCTGTCTGTGCTGTTTCTATGTATTAGGTATATCAGCCATGTCTCCTGGTCTTGAAAGAGTGGCTTTGTGTAGGTGTCCTGTGGGGCCCAGTGGCACAATCATCCTGGTCACTAAAGCTAGGTGCTCCAGGGGTATATCCCACGTGGGCTGCAATCTTCCTGCTACAGTTGGGCCACGACTGCTATGGGCATACCGATTGGTGGGGCTGGCCTCCAGCCTGGCTGTCTGCGAAGCCTGGCTGCGGACTGCTGGGGGTGTACTGGTGTGCAAGGCTGGCCCTGCAAAGTGGGAGCTGCTTTGGAGGGGTGCCAGCGCTAGCCGAGGTGACCTGCCAAGTGAGGCAGGGTGGGAACTGCTTTGGAGGGGCTGGCTGGGGTGGGGCAGGCAGCATTCAAGGGAATGCTGGGGTGGAGCATACTGTGTTAGCTACGTTGATGGATAGTGACAGAAATGGCACCCATCAGTGCCATTCTTCCACCCAATGGGTGGAAGAAGAATTAAAAAAAAACAAAAAAAAGGCACTAGCACTTCTGTTCCTGGAGGAAATTCAACCAGATCCCTGTCCCCCCAGCAGAGCCCTAAAATTATCAATGAATCTCCCTCTTGTATGAGCACTTTTCAATGAGCCAGGCACTTTTCAATCTATTGCCTCTGTGCTGGGATTCAGAGTGAGTGAATCATACATGAGCCCTGTAAGAGCAGAGTCTCGGTTTCCTACAGCCCTCCAGCTCTCCTGGACATTAGACCCATTGATTTTCAAAGCCATGTTATGGGGGTTCGTCTTCCCAACTTCAGGTTCCCCAGGCTGGGGAGCCCTACGTGGGGCTCGGACCAGTTGCTCCTCATGGGGGACCTGCACGGTTGTGATATCCCTTCAGCTTATGGGTCATCACACCCATAAGCCAGGCTGGTGGATTCTGACTAGACCACATCTCTGTCCCTCCTACCCATCTCAATGTGGCCTTTTCTTTATATCCTTAGTTGCAGGAAATCTGCTCTGCTAGTCTTCAGGTCGTTCTCAGAGATAGTTGTTCTATATGTAGTTGTAGTATTGGTGTGTCCACGGGAGGAGGTGAGCTCAGGATCTTCCTACTTGCCATCCTGATTCAGAACCCAAAGCAAGTATTTTTAAGCTGAGAAAATATGAAGTAGTTGCCTTGATTTCCCATGAGTAAAAGCTATACTAAAAATGAAGAATAGATGGTGAGACAGAGTCCACTCTGGATTTACCCTAGCAATGGATGTGCTTCTGAGATGACTATAAGACATAGGTAGGTAGGCTTTTTTTTTTTTTTTTTTTTTTTTTTGCGGTACGCGGGCCTCTCACTGTTGTGGCCTCTCCCGTTGCGGAGCACAGGCTCTGGACACGCAGGCTCAGCAGCCATGGCTCACGGGCCCAGCCGCTCCGCGGCATGTGGGATCTTCCCGGACCGGGGCACGAACCCGTGTCCCCTGCATCGGCAGGCGGACTCTCAACCACTGCGCCACCAGGGAAGCCCTGGTAGGCTTTTTTTGAATAAACTGGTCAGCCAAATTTTTGGAAAACTTAACTTCTCCCAGAGTCCATGTGATCTGGGTAAAGGTTTTAATGGCCACTAAAGTATGTGCATACGTGTGCGGCTCAAATACTGAGAGAAGTACGATGGTCAGCCCCAAGGAGTTACTGAAAGTTGACTTCCATACCCTCCACATCCATTTGCCCTAAACACAACTGGTGAACGAGGTATTGTGGCTACATACTATTTTTACCAGTTTTTAACTAGCACATGGTTAAAAAAGGAAAAGTCAATATGAAGGTATACTTTCAATTGATATATACATAAAAGAAAACATAAAGCGGAAATTACTAAAAAGGAGAAAAAATACAACTTCTTGGTATCACTCAAGCTTACAGCTAGGACTCCTGATTATGAAAAGTCAACCAGGAGATTCAAAGGCTGTATACTGGTGCGTACTTAGGAAAATTCCTTTGGCAGCAAGCTGCTGGAAACCGAAATCCTTCCATAGCCTCATCAATTGCTTTTGCAACTCTCTCAAAGGGGGAAGACCACCCTAATTTCAGAAAGGTAAATTCTTTCAAGTCTAATGACCTAGTCAGTGTTTCTGAAACTGCAGTTATCTAGGGGCCTGTTAAAAAATAATTATTTCTAGAGGCCAGCCAATCTACAATATGCATTTTTAACAAGCTCACTAGGTGACTCTTCTGCCTGTTAAGACCTGGAATTGAGAATGGGAAGCACTGACTAAATCACTGCTTAGTAGCACCTCCTAGTGTCAGCTTTTCAGAAAATACTCGGTTTTCCCAAATTGTGCACAAGAAGCAAGTATTTGATATTGGAACAACAATCATCACCCAAATCTTCAGTACCAGTGGTCAGAAAAAAGGCTTGCCCTAATGGGGAAAATCCCTCCCCTCTCCTTGCCTGTTAACTTGGTTAGGGATTATCTATGGTGCCTGAGGTACATGTTTTGCCAGCACATCACTTTCTGCTCTCTCTTTGTAAGAAAACTTGCTCCTTCCGTCATATGAATTGCAGGAAAGTGAGGGCTCACACCTAAACACACTTCTACAGAAAATAAGAGATGAGGGCTCTTCCTATTTTCTTAGAAAAATGATTAAGTGCAGCATGATATTTAAAATGTATTTGAATAAACTTCAATATTTACCGAAAGGTTTTCTACTTTTGTCCACTTTTTAATTTCAGTGCAGTCGTAATCTATTCTATTTGGACAGAAGAAAAAAACTACAGAAAATGGTAGGCCAGTTACATGTCTGACAGACCTGCACTTATGTTTTATACTATTAACTATACTTGAATATGTTATCAATGTAAGACAGTTTCAGTAAAACTGACAAGACTTCAAAATGTGTGTTCACGCCTGAAGCACTTCGTTGTTGTTGCTTTTACATTACAGGATGAACAGTCCCCTTCAGGCCCCAGAGGCCTGACAGTTGCTGGGGAGACGAACGGACCTGTCTGCTCTTTTTCATTTTTCTCCAGTCTGGCTCTGCTATTCACCTTACTCTGTGTTCTGTAGCTGCCATAAAAGATTCCAGTTCATTCCCACTGCATTTGCCTGGCTTATGAAAGTCCGTCTTTGATAGAGTCTGAAATGCACAGGTAAGTGGCCTAACCTAGAGGAAGTACGCAGGGAAAAGCACAGATACTTGGGCCAAAGCCAAGTGGGCAACAAGCCCACAGCTGTCTAGTATCACCCACTGCCACTCTCAGTTTGGGCGCAGTGGACAAAACATGCGTGTCTGCATGCGTCTGAGTGAAGGGGCCTGGCATCCCAGCAAGCAGCCAGGGTCCATGGGATAAGAATCAGCTGACAGGGAGTCAGAGCACAATGTTTAAGGCCTACGGACTTGAACATGGATCTTAGAAATTTTATCGGGAAAAACAGGTTTTTTCCCAAGTTCGGGTGACCTCCAACAAAGCTGAACAGGGAACTTGCTCCAAACTAGGGTCTAGGAAAACGTTGCTGGGCTATCTGTCACTACCTGACTCCTGGAAAGCTAGTAAAATTCCTGTCTAAGGTGGTAGAACTCACAGGGCCGAGTCAAGACTGAGACCAGGTCTGCAGCAAGCCCGCACTCCGCCCACTCTCCTACACCGTTTACCATCCGTTACTTCTGCTCTTTAAGACTTTTGTTCTTCTTAGTTTAAATTACTTTTTTCTATCTACACTGGTCACTTCCACAAAGTGAGACCTTGGGCACAGGGACATTACCTAGGAAGAGTCTGTTATTGGGTACGAGCCTTGAGGTTTCATGACTGCTTTGACACGGCAAACGTGTGAACGAACCAGCCAATTTAAGGGTGACCCTGTGGCTAAACTACCTTGATGCATTTGGATGTCACCACAGGGTTCTACACAATGTCAACGATAATTATTTTGTGGTTCTTTTACTGCAAGTGCTGTTATGAGTAAACAGGGTTTCTCTTAGTCACGGTTAACTAAAACAAAAGAATGGGCTGGTTGAGAATAAAGTACAAATGCCTAAGGTTACACCACTCTCTCGCCTCGCCTCCCCACAGCCTCCAGTCGCAGCACTTACTGAGGCGCTCGCTTAGCAGGGACAATAAATCCAGCCAACTCTCCTTTCTGCACAGCAGACCCTAAGTTTAGGTAGTCGCCACCTTGCTGGATCCTTGTCATAGGTCTTTTCAGCTCTACATTGTATTATCACGAGCTCAGCAAGACAGAGACAAATACGTTTCATGTGTACACTGCTACTAAAAATAGAATGCTAGAACATATAAAAACTTAGGTGAATTCTTCCTAATATCACAGATTAATCCTGCCTCATCCTGCAGAGAGAGAAGGTGGGGATAAATAAAGAAACGGGATGGATTTCCACTGAAGACTTAACAAAACTGCACCTCAAACTCAATTTCTCATACACTAAAGTAGGAGAAAATAAATACGATCCAGGTTATTTGCCTGTACTTACTTCCTACCATTTCAAAGATAATGACACTCTTTACATTTGCTTTACGTCTTAATGAGTCTCCAAAATGCGTTCACACACACTGTTTCATCCATACTGTCCAGGTGAGGAAGCAGAAGCACAGAGCAGGTAAGTGGCCAGATAGCAGTGTGGTCCCTCAACCAGAAGTGAAGAATGGAACCCATTCACCCCGCCTGTGGTTGCACTCAACCTCTATGGACCTCAAGTCAAGGGAGGACCTAGACGGTCCCTTTCAGTTCTAAAACCCTACAACTTGCTCAAAGTCGCACTGAGGGTTAAGTGACAGAACTGGGACTTGCACCTAAGACTTCCGACTTTTAAAACAATCAATACTCACTGAACTGCGCCAAGCCCCCTTCTAATAAATAGAACAACTGTTATCATTCCAACCCAATCCTGGATGCTTTGAGCTTGTGATCAGTGTCTCAAGAATCCTAACTACTAGCCAGACAAAAGCATTTCTATCATTGACCATGGATTTCATCATTGCCCCATGAGAGACTCTGCTGGTCACAGACTGAAAGTGGTAAAGAAAACATCGTATCATGCAAGGGAGCCACTGAAATGTAGCCAACTTATGGCACTGTCCCTCCAGCGTGAAAGGGAAGTAAAGGACATACAAGTCATAAATCCCATCACATACAGTCCAAGGAACTCCCTCCCCAGGAGCACACGGAACAACTACAGGAGTTGACAATGCCTGGGTCACCTGGACTGCTGAAACAAACCTCTGAGACTTCACGCAGTGTGTTCCTCACGCACCAAAGACAATTCCCTCAGAACTTCTTGCTCCACGTACAAGGGTAAACTTCACTATGAAAACAACTTTCACTCGTGGAACACCAATCTAATTTGGATATTCCAGGCTTGGAAGAGCTTTGCATTCCATTCCTAAGTCCGATGATAAAACCACCATTTTTTGAACTTGTTCCCATTCTGGGACTGCAGTCCCTTTGCCAGAATCCAAATGATGACAAAAACCTATGAGTTACCCTACATTCCTAAATCTTCCTTCCTGCTTGCTACTCCCAGATCTAGATTTCCCAAGCAGGCACGAGTAGACAGAGGACAGTGGGCCCAGGAGGAACCAAGAACTCTACTGTTTCCACGCCTCAACTCTGTCCCACACAATCAAGAAGATGAACCATAAGTAAGGAACATAGTAGCCCTCTAGGTATGGGGGGGAGGAAGTGCTCACAGAACAGGGGAATTACATTCTGCAAAAGAATCAAAATATCTATTGTCTTGTGGCAGGCATCTTTCATCCACCTTTATTCCCTCTCACCTCCAGCTTCCATCCTTGATTTCTATTAATATTAACATAGATGACAAGAAGACTTATTGAAAGGATTTAAGGGAGGAGCAAACTAGGACACATTATGACAAAAACTGGGAACTAACAACTTTGCACTTGAAGAATGACCATGACATTGTGAATGCACCACATGAAATAACTGAACCATTCTTTGAGCAGAGCTAAATAAATGTTAAAGAATATTATAATTAGTAGGTTCCCCAACAAATTTTGTATTATGAAAACTTTCAGATCTATACAAAAATTGGTGAACTCTCAATATTCTTATCAACAGTTAACGAGGTTCTGCCACATCATTACATCATTCCTTTGTTCTTTGCTAATGTAATTTCAAAGCAGTAACCAGAAACTTAACAATGCTTATATGTACTTTTCAATTAAGAAGCAGGAAGATTAACCTGCAGTTAAAACAATACATTTGGATTCCCGTGAGTATTAAAAAAAGTTCAATCTGTCTAACTCACAGTTACCTAGTTTCTTAGTGAGCAACTATTAAAGATACTGGGCCAGGGCCTGTGAATGGACACAAGTCACAGCCGCCATCTAAGGTAGAAAAGTCAGACAGACACTATTAGAAGCGTAATGAAGAGGTAGCACACTGAGGCAGCACACATGGAGAGCAAATTCAGACGGATGCAGAGGAGGGTGAAGCAAGAGGCTGCGGAGAGGAATCCCTTCATGAAGGTATAACTATGACGCAGGCCCCCCGAGGGCAGGGACTCCCGTCTGCTTCGTTACTGCTGCATCCCCAGAGCCAAGAACAGTGCCTGGCACAGAGGTATTTACTAAAAATCTGCTGAAGCCGTCAATGAGCCAGGACTTTAATTCCAGTGGCTGCTCAGCAGAGCAACTATGTGTGCCTCCTCTTCCTTCCTCAGTGGTGGGAAGCAGGACTTGAACTGCACTGGAAGGACTCGGACAGGCAGAGTGGACCAGGCGAGGGCAATGGAAGAAGAGGCAGTAATGTGGGGAAACAAAGATGTAGGACAAAGGCTGCCTGGGGCTGGCTGGAACCGTCCTGGGGGAGATCTGCAGCGTGGGGCAACAGGCGTCGCACTGGGAAGACAGAGCACGGCAACGTGGTGGAGGGTCTGGGGTGTGGGTGTTTAAGGGCGTGTGCATGTGTGTGTGTGTGTGTGTGTGTGTGTGTGTGTGTGTGTGTGTGTGTGTGATGTTGGCGATGACTGAGCAGGAAAGTAACACTACAAGAGAGAGATTCTGAGGAAACTGATGATAATAGGACACGCTGAAAAAAGGAAAAATTGCGGTCAGGGAGACCAGTTCCGAGAGAAATTCAGGGGTAATAACGATCAGGACATCGGTAAACATGGAAAAGCAGGATGAATGCGGTAGGTATGTTAAACATACAAAATCAACAGGAGCTGGTGATGGTCTGACGGGATATGAAGGTAAAAGGAAAGAAAGAAATCAAATATCATACTCAAGTCCACTATTCGACTATGCAGGGTAAATAAGATGCACAATGATGAAAAAAATGCTTCACGCTCTTACGTTTTTCCCTGCGACTTCGGGTATGTGTTTCATTCACTCATCGTCATTCTCACCTGGAGTGACCCCGCTGATGCCTCAATCTAAAACTCAGGACCAGAGAAGTTACAGGCTTGGCTCGGAGTCACAAGTGTGACTGCCAAGAGAGATCTAAGACTAAAGAGGAGATACTCCCGTCACTCAGTTCGTGACTCTTTCCACTTCAACATCATACTAGTTTCCACTCATCTTTCCCAACAGAGCAACTGTAGTTCTAAGAAAGGCACACCTGCAGCAGGTGAGGCCCATCTCTCCTGGTAGAGCACCTTGCACTCTTTCTGCGGGAGAGGAAAATGGAGCCAGCGGCAGACACGTGACCCATGGCTTCCGTCTGCCTACAGGAATGAGCCCAAATGGCTTCCACGCCGGGCTCACAGCAACAACAGTGCACTTCTGCATGCTCAGAGTACCTTCTGCAACCCACTCACACATTTCTATGGGCTGAATTAGGAACTGCATGCTTCCATGACACACTGTAGACAACTGAGGCGTGCAGCGAATGACTTGCGCTTAAATTCACAGGAAGAACGAATATTAGAGCTGAAGGAAAGGAGGGTAACGACAAATATACAACCTCCTTCACTTCAAAGTGGGGGTTTCTGCAGTCTCATCAGGCTCACGTTCTAATGGCTTGAGTAGGAGGCACTCATGAGGATGAGGATGAGGGAGTGGAGAAAGAAGAGGAGGGAGGGGAGGCCCACAGGAGAGGCCCGGGGCAATCTAAATTTTAGGTTATTTCCAGACGCCTCACATAAGGAAGTAAATCTGAATAGCAAATAGGGTAAGCTTTTGATTTTTGTTTTAAAATTGGAATAAAACTAGGGTCAGGATTTGAAAACAACACCCCTGCCCAAGTCTTTTGAGACAGAACAGTTTACAATTTGGAACTGATGGATGAGAAAAAAGGGTTGTTAAATTTTGAACAAATTTTCCTTTTGTTGTGAAACGCTTGGATCTTAGTGTTTCTAACCTTCTTTCCTTTAGTAACTATGAGCTGAATATCCCTATCCTCTTATGGAATGGGGAACAGAGATTTTTCCCTCTAAAATAAAAATGTGTGAGGAGACAAAAGGTTTAATCTTTGGTAAGACTCAACTTGAGAGGCTCTGCTACACAGAAGCTCCGCTAGGTTGCAGCTGGACGGCAGGGTGAGACAGCCGCCCAAGAAGAGGGAGGCCAGAGCACATATGCAATGACCTCCACCCATGTTCCCCAAGCAAGAGTGCCTTCTAGAGAAACTGAATCCACTGGAAAAAGACCTGCAAAAATTCTGACATCTGGGGGTTCCCCAAGGAAAAAGCCAAGTTGCCGTGACCACTCCGCACAGCACAACTCACCAGCTGAGCGGTTGCTGCCTGAGCAGCTCTCAACATTTGCTCACTGACTCTGAAATCAGCGCAGACAGCAAAGGAACGTCAGGCTGTGGGGAAACGCTCCAGCAGGAAAGAAACAAACCAAAACCAAAAGAGAAAAGGAGCTCGGGGGAAAAAGAAAAACCACCTGTAAATCTCATAACATAATGCATTCAGAGACAAGGGAATATATTATATCCATGAAACAAGAACAAGATGCTATTTAAAAATAAAGGGACAGTCAGATGATGAAAAATAGCTCTGGGCAATTAAAAATATGAGCATAACACTTAAAATTTTAATAGAAATGTTGGAAGATAAAACTAAGAAAATCTCCCCAAAAGTAGAAAATATAGAAAAACAGGAGACAAAAGATAAGAAAAATCTGAGGAATAACCCAAGATGTCCACCACATAACTAATGATTCCAGAAAAAACAAAGGGGAAAAAATAATCAAAGAATCAATAAAAGGTAATTTTCTAGAACTGATAGAACATGAAACTTCACATTGGGAGGCCTATCAAGTGTGTCTGGTGAATAAAAATGTCCAACAACTCACATTTCCACAAGATTTTATAAATCCCAGGATAAGAAGATCCTGTTTTCTCTGGATATATGAGATCCATATATCATATATATGGAAACAGATATATGTCATGGATAGAAATAAGAACAGCGAGAAAACAGATATATGTCATGGATAGAAATAAGATATATGTCATGGATAGAAATAAGAGAAAACAGAAAACAGATATATGTCATGGATAGAAATAAGAACAGCACCAACGGATATCAGAAGACACTACAGCAATGCCTTCAAAATTCTGAAAGAAAATGATTTTCAGTCCAGAATTGTATACCCACACAATCTGCCATGGCATTATGACAGAGATCTTCAGAACTGCATGCCTTCCCAGAAAGCTGCTGGAAGGTGAGTGAGGAGACAGACGCAGGATGCAGGACAGAGGAGGTAACAGGAGCAAAATGGGGGGGAATGTCTAGGATGACAGCGCAGAGCAAACCCAACAAGCAGTCCAGAGTGAGCGGGCAGAAAGAGTCCGAGGAGGGCGGACTTCTGGGGAAAAGACTGAGCTGACAGATTATCAGACACCTGTGACACTGCAGAAAGTTTTATATGACATGGCTAGTAGAGGGCACGGGGGAAATTACACGGTTACGCCTTTCGTTCCCCACCAGAAAACAACATAAAACTGTAAAAGGAAATATAGTTATGGTACACTACTTGGCTTAGCAGTGAACAATATTTACATAGTCATAAAAATATAAACACTAAAATAACTAATAAGTATAATACATCAGTATTTTGAATGGTAAAAGGCCTAAATCCTAACCTACCAAAATAAAAGTCCAGGTAATGTTAGACTAACACATCAAGAAAGTCAATGCAAGATATGTGCTTTAAATATGAAGATAAATACCATAAGATAATTGCCCTATAGATACCACACAAGATACCATGTAAGAAATGAAGGTGCTGTAGGAAGCAGGCTTAGGAGGTAAGGAGGCAAGGGGTACAAAAGATGAATGCTGCTTTTCGTGATGTTTAGGGCAGCTTAATTTTTTAAATCTATGTACATATATTACTTTGATTAAAAAATAACAATGAATAATTAATGAGTAATCACGCTGTGCTGGAACTGTTCCAAATGCTTTATAGATGATATCACTTAATTTTCACAATTCTATTAGGTGAAACTATTATTATCTCCGTTTTAAAGATGAGGAAATTAAAGCACAGAGAGGTTACGTAATCTGCCCAGTGTCTCACTGCTAGCAACTGATGGAACCGGGATTCAAATTTAGACAGTGTGGACTAAAATCTGAAGACTTTAACTTTGAAGTAAGCCAGGAAAATTTATAATCCATAAGTCTGGAAAAAGCTATCTGATTTTCTTTCACCTACTGATAAACCTAGACAATCAAAACTAATCAGACTAACAGACATGAGTAAGGAGAAGGCATTTATTTTCTCATACCTAAAATCCTATATTTTTCTATCAACAACAACAAAAAACGCAGCCTAAACAGCAAGAGCAGCAGAAAAGGGAAAGTTGGAAAAAATTGCAGTCACACAAACTATAGTTAAAAAATGACTAAGTTTCCTTGATATATGAATTTGTTGGAAAACCATTTATCAACAGCCTGTTTCTCTCCAGCAGAGTCCCTCAAGCCAAGAGCCATGTCATTCCCCTTTGACTGATTAATTAGCCAATCAGGGGACATTTTTCATTGTGAGGCATGATGGTTTATTCCAGCTAATGTTTGGTCTCTAATGGCGACACATTAAAGCCAACTCGGCTATTTTACCCTGTGGAGTGACCAAAAGGAAAGGATAGAAGATAAATCAAAAGAGCTCCCTTCAGTTTCCCTTCAGTCCTTAACAAAACCCCCAAGGAGCAAATGGCTGGAGGAAAGATCCTCTACCAATAAAGAGAAAAAAACAAAGAAAAGAAAGGTGGAAACCCGTTCAAGCCAAGGGGGATCCTTTCCTATTTCTGAAGAGCAATAATTTATTCTCTGTTGATTAACAGACCACTGATAGAACAGGCACCAAAAAGTCAATATCTAGCTCTTCTTGCTTTTATCAAAAGCTGTGCTCAATAGAAAACTTAGCTCTGCAATGCTTCTTCCTCACTTGGAACGATTTCACCTGCACTCTGAATTAGACGAGGCTAGCGAGGAACCTGATCGAAGGCACTATTTATACACCGACCTCACCGCAGTCAGGCAGCTGCCCACTGTGCTCCAGGTTCTCTAAGCTTCTTACCCTTCTCCACGCCCCTGACAGGCACCAAAGCACGGAGAAGTAGTAGACGTTCAAATATCAGCGGAATATGAGTTCCTACAGAGGACAGATGTGAGTATTCACATATCCAGGAGACAGGAAGCACATCTTAACCATGCTTAGTACACCGCTGAGCACACTCAACAGGACGGGTCTAAGCAGCCAGTCTCTGCTGTGCAAAGAGCGCTTGATTACAGAACAGCAGTCTGTGTCAGATGAGATCACAAACGCGTCTCATTTGTCCTGAAGAGGGTTTACCACCTCCGCCACCACTGTTACTGTTTTGTGAATCTCGGATTCCTGCTATGGAGAAAAATAAAGCAAAGGAGATGGTACAGGAGTGTCAGGGTTTTTTGTTGTTATTGTTTGTGTTTCCAGCTATAAACAGGGTAAAACCAGGAAGGCCAAGTGAGATGACATTTGCACAAAAACGTGAAGTAGGCAGGGGGCAAACATTCCATGCAGAGGAGCCGCCAAGTACTGAAACTTAAGGCAGGAACACTCCTGAACCACTGGAGGAACAGCAAGGAAGCCAGAGTGACAAGAGCAGAGCAGGCAGGGAGAACCAGAGGTGAGCATGGCAGCGACTGTGAGAGCGCGTGTGAGAGCCGCCAGGTGTGGGTGTGGTCACGCGGGACTTCAGGCCACTGTAAGGACTGGACTTTTACTCTGAGTGTGACAGGGAAACTTGGGAGGGTTCTGAACAAAGTAGTGACATGATCTCAATCCCGTTTTCAAAAGATCACTCAAGCTGCTCTGGGAAAAATACTCTGTAGAAAAGATTCTATGTATTAGATTCTCACAGGTAACTTTTTACATCATGGTCAAGGTGTTTATATGGCCATCTCCTCTAGCAGAGGACCATGAATTCTGCGAAGGAGCCGAGTCCTATTGTTCTGTAGCTTCAGCAATTAGAGTAATGACTGGGACACACTAGGTACTCAATAAATAATTACAGAATGGTTAAATGTTTGTAACTTTGAAGTTTTTCCTGCTTTTCCATTAATAAGTACCAAGAAACTATACTTTCTGTGGAAGAGAAGAAAACAGAACTATACATAACCTGTAAGAGAGTACCTTTTGTGTCTCAGTAAGTAAAGGTCATACTAGGTACAAAGAATCATGTTGGTTCAAAACTTAATATCCTTGGTAAACTATTTACTATTTTGTCTTAGTTTTCATATCTCCAAGGACGTTTATGTTGCTTACATGGATTTCAGTGAAAAGAAAGGATAGGATAATGGCGTCCTGATACCTCTTAAATAGACTGTCCCTCAATTCTCTTAGGCATTTGATTCTACTGGTAAATGTCTGCAAAAGTGAAATTTTCTAGGACCTCTCTAGATAATCTGTACTGTCCACACCCTCTTTAAACGGGAACATTTTTTCTATCTCACTTAATCTGTGAAATTCACATTAAAAATGTTTTCCCTTTCTACTGCTAATGCAAACAGACCGATTTGCAGGATGATGACAGAAACAGTCCTGCTGGGTACAGGGGCATAAACTAGATGATCCTAAGGGTCTTTCTGTCCTTGGGATCCATTATCCTTATATAAACAAACAGACTCCAAAGGTACTAGAACACTATAAATCTTTTGGGACTAGCGACGGCACGAAATCCATTTTGAACATTTTGTTAACTTCACTCCCATCATCTCCATGGATACTCAATAAACGATGACAATAAAAAGCTTCCATTTCAGTTTTCTTTCATTTTTTAAAAGCAATGAGTTCTTTACACTCTAAACAAATGCCTATACCTCTCCCCCAAATTGTACAGGACATCATATTAGAAGGAAGATTACCACCTTAGTCATTACCTATCTTAAATGTTAATTGAAACAGAATCGATGTGCTAAGAAGTCCTCTCTAATGGCTGTAATGGCAAAATGACAACAAAAGCCTCTCTGCTAGAGAAATTTAAGGAAGGACTCATTGGCAATGAGTGGGTTTAGTCGGTACATTTATAGTAAATGTCAGTCGGCATGTGACTATGTACACTGGATTAAAATGTTCACATTTCTAAGCGTTCAGTGGAAGTTATTACTCACCATCACAACTTTGTGTGTGTTAATTCCAGTGATGACAGTGCTCTTAGCAGCAGCAACTCAGATGCATTGGGCACTTACTATATGCTAGGGACTCTGCTAAGAGCTTTACATGGCTTGTTATTTCATCTTTGCTAGATATGTTATCATCCCCATTTTATGAAGGAAGAAGCTGAGACTCAGAGAGGTTAAATAACTTACCCCAAATCACACAGCCTTCAAACTACTCATGGGCTCAAATATAGGTTTATGAAACTCTGAAGTGTCTATTCTCAATACTATATTCCACTTAATGAGCCTCCCTTTAGAAGAAACCAGAGAAAGAGAACATTTCATTAGATGACATCATTTCCTCCGTCTCTTGGTTAAGATAATTCTACCAGGCTTACCATCAATGGATAATCACAGAACCATAGAATGACGGGTCCTAGAAGAGCCATTTCAGTTATCTAGATAACCCCCACCCGCCCCCCGCCCCCCGCCCCCGCCAAAGGAACAGCTTAAAACAAGAAAAACCATTTCATTAGCACACTATTTCTTTGGGCCAGCAATTCGAGGAAAAGCCTGGCTGGCTGGGTCTGCCCGGGGTCTCTAACGTGGCTACTGTCAAAAGAGGATTAGAGCTGGCATAGCAGGGGGCTGGCCAGGCACTTCTTGCTCTTTGTGTAGACTTGGGTACCCGCATCACTCTCCACCTCACGGCCTCTCCATGCAGGCTACTTTGGGCTCTGGGCTTTCCGACAATCTGGGGGCTCATGGCAGCTGGGCTGCTTACATGAAGGCTGAAGGCTTCGAGAGCAAGAATTTTAGCTGACGAAGCCTCAAAGGTCACACAACTCCCCACCGCTACACGCAAGTCACAAGCCTGCCCACATGGAAGCAGAGGGGACCGGGCTCCATCTCCTGACGAGAAACCAGCAGGGGCCAACCTAGAAGAGTATGTGGAATGCGAGGCATCCCTGAGGCCGCCTTTGGAAAACAGAATCTACTACAAGAACATATAATTCAACACTCTCATTTTATAAACAAGAACATGAAGTTGACAGATAAAATGGGGATACCCACAGCAACTGTCTTGACAGGATACCTTCACCTTGACACTCGCCATTTCTAGTAACTCTTTTAAGTCTTGAATCTCTAGGACAACTTGCTATTTTACCTCACTATTAGTTAATTTCGTATTTGAACACATCATCGAACACTTTTCACGTTCATCTCCTGGATAAAGACCATAAGTAGATAAAGTCAAAACTGCCCAAGTACATGAGAATAAGGGAGAGGAATCAGGTAATGTTCTTTCCTTTGTAGTCTAGGAAAATGTAAAACTTCAAGTCAAGTACCTTTTCAAATGTGAGTATTTCATGTGTTCTCCTTCCTCCAGAATCAGAGAAGACTTGGAAGAGTTGGAAGAGCTCACATGCATGTAGTTCAGACTCTCACCTATTACAGGAATCCCTCCAGGAAATTAACCACGAGGTACATCCTATCCAGCTGGCCGGCTCTGCCGGCCCATGCTGCCTCCCTTCTCTGAGTAGAAATCTTTCTGTGAATTTCATCCATCAGTACTAGTTCCTCCTCTGAAGTTTACCAAACAAATATGTTCCTTTCCCAGAGGACCCCTGAAACCATTCAAAAGTTCGAAGTCAGGATCTCTCTGTAGTCCAGGCAGAATTTCCTAACTGCTCATCTAATTGTTCCTGTGTATAACATGCTTTCCAGATACCTCTGTCCCTAATGCCATGCTCTGAACACATTCTTATAAAATATGGGACCCAGGCCTGAACAGAACAGTTCAAATACAGTCACCAGTGCAGAAAACACCCCAAACACCTGCTGCTTTCAGCTGCTTCTAAAGCAGCAGCCCAAGCCTGCATTCAGGACAGTTGCCACACTGCATATTTTGCTTAGGTTAAACTTGTGGTCAGGTTACATGTCCCAGGCTCTAAGGTAATTCTCATTCAACTGCTACCAGATTAGTTCTTTCCAAGGATTAAATGAGACTTTACATATCTTCACAAAATTTCATCTATTTAGTTTTGGCCAAATGTCCCAGCTTAGAGAGATTATTTTGAATCTTGATTCTGTTATCAGTGGTCAAAACACTTGGGACTTCCCAGTGGTTAAGACTCCGTGCTCCCACTGCAGGGGGCATGGGTTCGATCCCTGGTCCGGGAACTAAGATCCTGCATGTCATGTGGCGCAGCCAAAAAAAAAAAAAGACACGTGCTGACAAGAATTACCGACGTCATCATTGCTGGCAAAAAACAAACTATATAAACGTATTATTTATATAGTGTTATTTATTAGTATTAATAAATACATTATATTATTATAACAGTTACATTATTAAAAATAATGTTATTTATTAGTATTATTTATATAGTATTATATATAAATGTATTATTTAGCTTGTTTGTGGGCTTAGTTTAAATTTACCTCTGACTAAAAGGTTCTTCATCATAAGATTACCTTAAGCAAGCACTAGGCTAGAAGGCTGCTCACCTTTCGAATGGTGACGCAGATCTGGGTGAGGCAGGAGGCAGAGTGACAGAGGTTTGCAGGAAGTGGGGACATTCAAATATAAGAGCCCACATCTGGTAAGCCATTTACAAAACTCAACCCAGTTCACAAATACGGGTTACGAACATGAAAATTCAGAACCAGTGAGAAACAGCCTTCATTTCAAAGGTGTTTCAAGTAAAAAATTAAAAAAAGAGAGAGAGAGAGAGAGAGAGAGAGAGAGAGACTTCTTTTCCCAGTGATCTTCCCCTCTGAGTTATTTAGGGTAGTCTATAGAACTAGAAGAAAGACTGGCCTAAAATACCCCATGAATTCAACCACCCAAAAGAGAAGAGTCTGCTTGGAAGTTAGTTTTCAGATTTGACAGTCAGCAAGATATGGGAAAGGGGATTGGTGATGATTAATGAGAAAGGGACACAAACCACAGTGAAGTCATGCTTTGGTTCAAAAAGCGAAAGCTATCAGAGGAATGCACGGCAAGTGATCATTAGCTGGGTATCCTGAGAGAACATAAGAAATACATGGTTTCTAATTCAATCAGGTTATAAAGGTGAAGAAATTGACAATTATTTGGCCCAAAGCCTATGCCAGAAGCGTGTTGTTTAGAGAAACAAAGTAGAAATGCTGGTAACACACTCTCAGTCCTCGCTATGGTTTAGGAGTATTTTCTCTAGTGATAAGGCTGAATCAGGAAACAAGCTGGATAGAGGAAGGAAACTGGAAGGTGGGGGAGGGAAAAAATGAGAGAAGGGAAAAAAAAAAGGAGTATCAGGAAGTTCAACAAGATAGGAACTAACAGAATTTGTTTTTCAGTATCTCCAACTTCAACTTGCAACCAAGTGAGAAAAGACACACACACACACACACACACACACACACACACACACTTGTGCCTCTAACTCCCAGCAGGCACTGGCCAGCACAAGTACCCGCTGCAGGTCTCATGGGGCCCTAGTAATTTCAATTCAACATATTCAATCATTTCCTTGTCTCCGTAGGAAGTGCATACATCTCCAGTTTAGGCGTACTCCAATCCAGAGTTACCGTCTTCCCATGAATATAGTCAGAGTGTAGTCCCTGAAGAGACAGGAAGGCTTTAACTTCTACCGCAATGAAAAACAGTCAAGCCTGTGAAAAACTATTCCAGAGTGAAATGCAATGTTGGAAAACCAATTTCTGGCAAACAGGATTGATTTTTAAAAACATAAAATGGCATAAGCAAACATTCATTCGATAATCCTTCCTCAAAAATCTACTAAGGACATAGTGGATTATGCTTGGCATTGGATTGAAATTAGGTGATGAATTTTCCTGTTCTCAGAGAAGAGGGAGTTATTTACTGATCAAAACATTTCAAAAAGAAAAAAAATACTTCAAATATCAACCGTAAAGCTACACAAGCCATGATTTTTAAGATGGGTAACAAGTCTATTTTTTTAAAAACAGAAGTACAATGAAATTTCAATTTACTGAATCCCTACCGTGTGCCGAGCACTGAACAGATCACACACTGGGGACCCAGGAACAAGCACAGCATAAGTCCTCTCTCTTTAAGTAGGTCATTGTCCAGTGTATGTGACAGATGAGAAAGTCCACATGTAAAAATACAGTGGATCAGGCTTCCCTGGTGGCGCAGTGGTTGGGAGTCCGCCTGCCGATGCAGGGGTCACAGGTTCGTGCCCTGGTCCAGGAGGATCCCACATGCCGCGGAGCGGCTGGGCCTGTGAGCCATGGCCGCTGGGCCTGTGCGCCTGGAGCCTGTGCTCCGCAACGGGAGGGGCTGTGGCAGTGGGAGGCCCGTGTACCGCCAAAAAAAAAAAATTACAGTGGATCGATTTCTTCATTAAATGTATAAAGGTCAGAGACAGAATAGAAGGCGTAATTTAAACTTCATAAACGTGTCCTGGACATCTTGAGTTTAGCTTGGGTTGTTGTTTTGTTTTGATGTGAATCTCTTTTTATTTCTACATATTATAAGCAACTCGTACTACCCTCACAAAGAAAATTTTCACTTTAAGTGATTTCTTTTTTGGATTGGGAAGAGTTTGTTTTGTTTTGTTTTTATGCATAGTCCTGGATTTAAAGTTTCTTTAGGGTTCAAGGACTCCTGTGAAGATCAGATGAAAGCACTGGACTTTATATATTCAAACACACATGCAGACAGACCCACACACAAATTCTTTATGCAATTTAAAAGAGTTCACCAACCTCCCCATAATGAGTGTACCCCAAGACACTGCCCAAGGAGCTCTCCCATGCTGACACATTACAGATGGCAAACCTGTCACATTATGATACACCCTATATTTATATATCACTTTACGGTTTGATATACTTCCAGAATTACTAAAGTAAATGACTTAACCGATAACCTTGGGCTTTAGAGACATCAAATGATCTGATTCTACAAGGCGTTCTCAAAAGACCCATGAGACAGAAGACATAAAATCTAGCATGGCAAAGTGCAGGAGGCAGGTCACTGAAACTACAGTCAGCCCTTAAAAACCTGGGTATTGATCATGACTGATATGAGCAGACTCAGCATCAGACCGTAAGAGATCCAATGAGCCATATACATGATATTCTATTTCAGATCAGACAATTCAGTTAGCAACAGTGATTGCTGGGGGGAGGAACTGTGGTGGAGGGAGTGTGACTATAAATGGGCCCAGCATGAGGGAGACGTTCGTGGTGAGGGAACAGTTCTGCACCTGAATTCGACAGTGGTTATAGGATCCACAAACGTGATGACATGGCACAGAACTACACACAGATCACACCAACATCAGTTTCCTAGTTTTCATCTTGTATGATAGTTAATAAGATGTAACCCCTCTGTACTATCTTTGCAACTTCCTGTGAATCTATAATTATTTCAAAATTAAAAGTTTTAAAAAAACAAAAAGCAAAAAAACCTCATGACGTATTAATTAAGGGCTGCTAATGTTTTGGGGGTATATGTGTGTGTATGTGTATGTGTATTTAGATCATTCAGTTCATTTGAGAGACCAGAAAATACACAAGTAACATGGTACCTATGCTCCAGGAACTCAAGCTAGCTTCTTCTTAATTCAGCCTGCCTACAGCTCCAATGACAAAGTAAAATGTTCCCAAAGCTGGCCCAGGCATTTGGTAATATGCTTCCAAACCCCTAACAGTTCAACTCTGATTGAAGGCAAGGTAGTGACGTTTTGAAACTTAAACTATTATTTTCAGCAAAATGAGAATCATTTTTCCACAAAGTTCTGTTAAAATATTAACTATTTATGTCTCTGGCAAAATCTCAAATAAAATTTTGACATCATAACTAGATCATTAAAATGCAGATTTTTTTTTTTTTAACACAACAGAAGTTAATTAACATCGGTAGTAGTGTGGTATAGGGGAAAAAGCACTGGCTTTGGAGTCAGAGGGACCTGGATTTCAATCCTGTCTGTGCCACTTCGGAGCCTGGTAACAAACCCTTCTGAGCCTCTCTGCAAGAAGGTCGATAACGATGCCTACTTCATAAGATAGCTATGAGGATTAAATAGAGAAATAAGTGTCTAGCACAGCGTCTGGCACACAAATGCTTAATAAAGCTGTAATTTCTACGATCGTAACAGCCAGGGGGTGTAGAAATCAGCGGGTTGGGCTTAATGTGAGAGGTATGATGCTCCCCAAGCCTGATGTGGACAGCGCCCAAGGTTCTTTAAACCTAGATGCAGAGACAGGATCAGCATCAGCACCTTATCCAATGCACCCAGAGAGGTGCTACCGCTTTAACATTTCATACCACCATGGTTTCTGAGACTCCAGAATCTGACCTCCAGCAGCGCCTTGGCCTCGGTAATGCCAAAGATTGACTTGAGGCCAATGTTGCTATGGGGGTCAAGGGAGTAAAACAAAGCAATATTCCTTCCAGCTGAACACTGGAGCCAAAAGAGGTGGTGTTTTCAAACAGATCTGATCAAAGGACTCCAGCCCTCAGCTAGAAGGGCTGTTGTAATTAACATGGTAAGGTTTCTTAGCAACGGTTTACTTAGCAACAACGAAGGTACAGGTATGCCTCAATAAAAGCGAACTCAATATATGAAAATCCATATGTGTGTAAAAGACAAATTTAAAAGTGACCGCTTTACAGACAGGTGTTTTATTTGGTGCCTAAAAAATGTGATTAGATTTAAGTACATATACACATGCAGGTGTGTGTCAAATGTAAAATACTGCAGAGATAAAAGAAACGAAATTGAGTTATTTGTAGTGAGGTGGATGGACCTAGAGTCTATCATACAGAGTGAAGTCAGAAAGAAAAAACAAATACTGTATGCTAACACATATATATGGAATCTAAAAAAAAGAAGGTCACGAAGAACCTAGGGGCAGGACGGGAATAAAGACACAGACCTACTAGAGAATGGACTTGAGGATATGGGGAGGGGGAAGGGTAAGCTGGGACGAAGCGAGAGAGTGGCATGGACATATATACACTACCAAACGTAAAATAGATAGCTAGTGGGAAGCAGCCGCATAGCACAGGGAGATCAGCTCGGTGCTTTGTGACCACCTAGAGGGGTGGGATAAGGAGGGTGGGAGGGAGGGAGACGCAAGAGGGAAGAGATATGGGGATATATGTATACGTATAGTTGATTCACTTTGTTATACAGCAGAAACTAACACACCACTGTAAGGCAATTATACTCCAATAGAGATGTTAAAAAAAAAAAAAAACACTGCAGAGGCCCCATGCGCTCCCTGCGGCACATGCGGCAGTGCCACCAGCGGCAGCGGCATCGCCCGGGAGCTCCTCAGAAATGCAGAATTCAGGTCCCACCCAGCCCTTGTGAAACAGAACCCACAGCTTAACAAAAGTCCCAGAGGATTTGTGTACACATGAGGATTGAGAAGCCCTGCTCTAGGCAATAGTCCTGACACTACAGCCAAGGCTCCACCTGCAGAGTTACCCGTCAGGGCCTCTACTAGTGGTTCTCAAGCCTTACTCCTCATTACACGGCAGAATAAACACCTGAATCATCTGGGTAGGGTATCTTTTCTTTTAATTAAAAAAAAAACACAAAAGGGCTCTCTCTTTTTCTTACGTGCTGATGCCCAAACCCTAACCCAGACTTTGGATTTCATTGATCTGGGGTGGGACCCTGACAAGAGCAGTTTTTTTAAAGCTCCTCAGCCCATTCTTGGGCAACCGTGGTGGAGAAGCACAGCTCTAGAGCAGGAGCTGCACCTTGATAGAACACAGCCTCTCCACCAAGCAGGACCTTAACCGCATCAGCAGAATGAGAGATTAAGATGTGCCTGGATATCATTCTTGCACAAAACACAGAATCATATCAAGGTTGGTCTTCTCCACACCAAGTGTACCAAAACAGATTTTCCCTGGGCTAGTACTAGGGAACTGTTTCTGGAACTCCTCAAATACAGGGGAACAGCTCGCTTTAACCAGATCATAAATGACTATACCGCCAAAAAGTCAAGTACCGCACAGTGCTGAAAAACCTTATGGCATCCCACACCAGTAAGCCCTCAAATAGATGGCGATCAGAGGATGAGAAACCTCTCATCTCCTATAACAAAAAGCTTTCCTGTGCTTACCACGTAAATTCTTTTAAAGTTCTACCAGAAGCCCATAAGTAATATTTCCTTCCCCGATCTGTTCAACTGTACAATTTCAAAGAGGATGCTGGAGAGAGAGGACGCAGGCTGGGGGCAATGAAGGCTGGCAGCAGGGAGAATCAAGTAATCCAAGGCAAGGATTCAGAAAGCCGGTGCAGTGGGAATTCCCACTGGGAGAGCTGGGACAGAAAGACAGTCCCCGGGGACCCAGGGAGGGGCGAGGCACTGCGGTCAAGGCGCAGGGTGTGGCCAGGCGGGGCTGTTAGGGCAGAGCAGAGGCTCAGAGAGCATCCCTCAGGGTACTGAGGACACTGGAAGGAGGGGAAAACTGAGATAAGCCAGGGGCGGAAGTCCTTGGTGAACCAGGCAGAGGGCCTAATCCACATCCCACAGGAACCAGGGAGGGGCGGAGCAGAGGTGTGACCAGAAGCTGGGTTGTCTGAGGACCCCGGCTCTTTTCAACAGCCTCCTGTGAATGAAGCATCCAGTGCAGCCTGAACTCGGGACGCTCCCTCCCTAATGACCCACCTGCCTGGACGTAACTCAGTCGAGCTGCAGGAAGTGCCGCTCAGCAGGCCCCAGGGCCCAGGCCTCCCTCCTCTGTCCTCATGGCTACACATGCGGGGGCAGAAAAGTGCTGAAAGACTAGGAGTTTGGTCCTAACCTACAAAGGAAGTCACCAAACAAAATTTCCAATAACTGGTAATTCTGAAGTCTTTGAAAATTATATTAAGTAACAAATAGCTACCATCCTGGAAAATTTTCTGACAGTCTGGAGAAATGTCAGAAATAAATGAAACACGTCTTTTTTGCTCTATAGTCATCAGGGCCTTGACTAGGAACCAATAAAGGAACGTGAGTATGACACATCAGATTAGCTGAGTGATAGTTACCATAGCTAGTGAGAGCAACCATATATTTCAGATTTTCATAGATATCAATAAGATCAATTTTAAATATTTTTATCCCATTATCTCCAGAAATGCATATTCTAAGAATCCTAATATTTTGATATGCAAACGACATCCAGGGCTGTGTCTTACAGTTGGAAATGGCACAAAGAACTCTGTGCTGTATTACAGAGCCCAATTTACTAGTTAGGATCATGAATTACGGATGCACCCCATTCAGGGTGCAGTTTAGTCACTCGATTCTTGTCTTCTAGTTTTGAAACAAACAATGTTGTACAATGGAGGAAATACCACATCTAAATCCCTTCCAGATTCTCCATGCCGATCCAACACTGTCTCAAAATGCTTTTCAGGTGGAAGAGCCCAGGACTGAGCGTGAGTCTGACGGTCTTCCCCATAGCCACGCTCCAGAGAGAGCTACGCGCTCTGAGCAAAGCGAGCAAAATGGCTGCCTGCAGCGAGCGCCTCCCTCCCTCGTGCAGCCGAGAGACGCTGGCCCCTTTGAATCCGTCAGCAACAGGCGTTCTTCCCGGAGGTTAGTCTAGTCCTCACACCAGGAGGGAAAGAAGCCCAGAGAACACACATTCTTTTTAAAGTTCCTTGTAATACATATCATCTATCAAGTATTACTATTCAGAGGATACCATTCAGCCTTTGTATGAAGCCTCTAGAAGGTTTTTTTGGTAACTTTGCCTGGAAAGTACTATGAGTAATAAATATACATAGTTCTATACACAGTTGAAAAATCAATCGTATGTGGTTTAATACCTCGGGAGTCTTCTTATTCTGTCTTTTCCCAAAAATGCAGTCAAGATCTGTTTGGCTCCGAGATGAGAGATCCTTCCCTAGAAAAACATGACACCTTCAGTAATATATTCTTTCTAAAATAAGGAATACAAATATAAACCATGAAACTCCTGAAAGCAAGATGGGTTTTGGAAAAGAAATAAACAATTTTGTAAACTACTGACCTTCTGTTTCCCCTTCACAGATTACTGCAATTAAATAAATTTAAAAATCACTTAAAAATCAAATAAGTGAACCAGAACCCTTGACTTTCTCTTAATGTTAGAAACAGCCCTGAGCATGGAGATCGAGAGGAAAGCTCAATTCTACAGCAGCTCTACTACTGGTATGCCTTCAAGGTATGATTTCTGGGCCTCTGGGCTCCCCACTTAGAAAACAGATCCTGTTTACCTCAAGGAGACATGAGCTACTTACTTAGGATTATGAAATGCAGGACAAAAAAAACGCTGCTAAGAAACGTAGCTCCAAAACCCCAAATGAGCACAGGAATGAGAACATACTGCATTTGACACATAGAAGCTCAATAATTAATTGAATGAATGAATTTTTTTAATAAATGCAAATAAAATTCATTGCATTAGGGTGAAAGGGTTTCAGATTTTTCTCTTTAAATTTTTTTACTGTAATAGCTGTATCTTTTTTAAATAAAGGGATACAGAATAAGAGTCGGAAATTAAATGGCTTCTGGCAAAAACAGTGTCCAAAGGATCCTTGATTCTTATTAAAAACCCTAAACTCTTTAACTTAATTTCAAACCCACAAACCAACTAATTTAAAATTCACTTCTACGGAATTTCCACTTCTACCAATAATACCCTGTGAGCAGTGGACCAATAGTCCCATTTGTCAACTTCACGGTAAATGTATTCTAAAATGTAACTACTACATATAAAGTCTTGAGGCTCCGGGGGAGTGAGGCTCTGGGTTAGACACCAGAGTCTTTGTTCTGCGTTGGAAGCCTGAGCTCCACTGTCACAGACCCACTTATCTTCTTGGTTTCCTGCAGCAAACTGACTTGGCAAAGTACCGTCATGACCCAGAAGGGTTCTAGTTCACTGACTATCACTGGGGCATTCAAATATGATATTGCTTAGTGGCTCCATGAAATTAAAAAAACAAACACCCTTCGATTTAATGCAAAACCAGGCGCCAAAACCAGTTTCCTAGGCTGCAGTACCAGACTCATGGGTCCAGTCAGTGCAACCTGTTCCTGCCAGGACAGGCTCGTGCGTGGCTCTGTGCTGCTCTCGCCTCTCTTCCTGAGCTGGAAATAAATGAAGCTTCCTGGTTCTACCTGGCTATTACGTAGAACCCAGACAGAAGACACCAAAGGAAAGCTACTCAAGAGCAAAATGAAGCCTATCCCAGATGGGAACTCAGAAAATGAACCAGAAAAGTAGGGAATAAAACTGGTGGGGAGAAGTGGACAACGTTCATGAGGTCTGAGATCTATTCCAAGCTTTGCCCTCAGCAGAACCCATTCTGCACGGCAGAGCACATTCGGGTGGCAGTTTCTAGTTCAGAAAAAGGAGTTGTACTGAGTTCAAAATACGTGGCAGCCACCCATCCCTAAGCTAGCTCCTGAAATGGAACAGATACCCTAAAAGAAATGCAAATGACAATCTCTTTTACAGCAACTGAACTAAAAGGAATGCTGCAGGGGTTAAGGAAGGGAGGGTACATGCAAGATGACAATTCTAAAACAGGATGTCAAAACATGAACACGCAGTGATGAAAAACGAATCTAGAATCAAAGGGAAAGCTGTCAAGCTAGTAAAGAATGTACCAATGAAGGCGCAAGTATTTCTAAAGTTTTGGTGATGGGTTCTCGTATCAGAAATGTCTACCCTTTAGCAAAGTTCACTTAAGTAAATGTAGAAACCAGGATTGTTACAGGCCTTGCTCTGGATTTGATCTGGAAAACAAAACACAGAGAAGAATTAACAGAGACCAATGGAAAGGAACTTAAAGGTAGATAAAACTGTGAAGATGGAAGTGATGTTGAAATAGTTATTAGTTAATGGTCCTGGCTGAATAGTTTACAAATGTTATAAAATTATGGCCAGTTTTGAATAAAATATACATATTAAAAATGAGTTTGAAAGTTATTGGCCTCAGTTCTGAATGACGGTCAAATCATAGCAAATACTGTTGATAAACTTGTCTCAGAGAAAATGACAGTCAAAAAACTGAACAGAATAGGAAGTATATGTTATCTGCCTGGATTTGGTTTATTTATCTACCAGTCTTCAACCGTCCATATCATTTCAAGAACCGAGGAAAAAAGGTTCTAGTAGCCAAGCTGATGTAACGAAGTCCATGAAGGGATGATCTGATACTTTCAGAGAACAGCAGTTTATTTAGGATCATTTTAGCTGTTTTTCTAATCATGAGGATTATCAGGTGTTCCTGTCTATCAGTGCAGCAAATGGGAAGAGAGGAACATGACCGCAGCCAGACACCCTTACAACACCAAGAAGTCCATATGGGAAGCAAATAAAACAATAAAAAATAAACGTAAGAACTTAATAATCATGGAAATTTGGAACCTCTTAGTTTAAGGACAAAAGTCACAGAGAGCCCAACAAGCGCTAAGGCGAAAACTGTATTATAGCACTGTATTATATCCAGGACTCAAAAAACTGAGTTCTTCTACTCAGAGTAAAGGGGCAAGGGTAAGGAAATGCAGGTTTGAGAAACATGTTCGTTAAATAAAAAACACTGAAGGGTTACGTAGGTAGCTTCACTTGCTTAGAAAATTTATGTGCATTCCCCAGTCAAGAAGGATAAAACAAATGATATTATATTTTGATTTTGTTTTTTAGTGAAAACACATAGGACTGATAATAAGCCTAGGACAGAAGATTGAGAAAACTTCACTGAAAGGGTAATAATGTGAGAAAATCAGGAAACCCGAGAATCAGAGCAGGGGGTAAAATAAGTGAGACCCTCACAACCAATAAGAAGACAGTCAGAACTTTTTAAAAGCCTGCAGTGGTGCCACTTCACAGTTAAATGTCAGAAGAGCCAGAGCCTGAAGAGGAAGCGGAACACCCATCACCCGAGCCTGACAGCAGGGGGCCAGCTGGGCCAGGACACTACAGTCCGCGTCCAGACCAGGAGCCGACCACACGGACACGCACTCTGAGTGTAGTTTCCTTGTTTAAGGAGTGAAGTATCACAAGTTGTCACAGGTGAGAAGCCTGAATAAATTACCACAGTGAAGCCACACAAGTACAGCGTGCACAAGCTTCCACCCACCCACTGCATGGCTGGGGGCAACAAGCAATGCTCTCTGGGCAACTTCTCACTGTATGACACTAAAAACCTCGGAAACGGCTTTGGAGAAATTTATATTTTCCCTATTGTTTTTTCTCTGCAGATATGGCCTTGCCAAATATTTTTCAAATTAAAAGAAACCACTGCTGAAGTTAGGCTTTTAAACAAATATGGATGAAACTAACATTTTGAAATTATGTAATAAATGATGTCAAATTTAAATTATAAATTTAGGACTAAAGAAAGGAATAATTATGTATCAGAACTAAAATGCTACAGCCCATATTTAGGCAGTAACAAATTTTACAATGCTATTTGCTACTGTAATCTTTATCTTCACTCTTCACACCAAGCTAAATAAAATGCCGTCTTTCCATGTTTTAGTTTCCTGGACCATAGATGGAATTACAGTATGAATCATCCTCATTAAACAAGTGAGTTAGTTACTGTACTACGAGCATACCCATGGGCAAAACTCCTTATCATCCACTGTGCTGTGGACATCAAAATGTCCACACAACGGCATCATTTCTGGTAAGTTCTAAAGCACAACCTATTTTAGAACTCAACAATGACTTAAAAATCTTTCATTTCACAAAAATGGAAACTGAGGCTAAAAGAGGGGAGGAGGTTGAGTGATTTGTGTGAGACAGTCATGGCCAGAATCCAGTTTCCTGTGGCCTAAGATAGTCCTTCTTGGAGGAAACTGAGAGGTTATCATTCACATCCAGTGACAACAGCTGCTCTACAAGGAAAGATTTCTTTCAGTAAGTTGAAGAACTTTAAAATAAACGTTTGGGGACTTCCCTGGCGGTCCGGCAGTCCAGCATGGAGGCGCTTCCACTGCAGGGGGCATGGGTTCAATCCCTGGTCAGGGAACTAAGATCCCACATGCCGCGCCGCACGGCCAAATAAATAAAATTAAAAATAAATAAATAAGTAAATAAAAATTAACTTTCACTGTGGATTGCTGAGATGGACAGTAAATGAGTATTTTCCTCACTACCTGGATTTCTGCCTCCCTCTATCTTTCCTATTTATTCCCAATCTGCAATTCCTCTATTTTCCACTCAATCTTCTCTGCTACCTTTCTTACAATATATGTTGAATTACCCTCCCTACATACCAATGCCCCCTGCTCCCCAAACAAGGCTAATAAATAAGCAAACCTCATTTTAAAAGAGAGAAAAGGAAAGCACAACACACCAAGCAGGTTGATAGGGTCACCTGGCAAGGGGGTGGCTTAACTAGAAACAGAAAGGAGATACTCCCGGCATCCATTAGATTAAAGAGTTTTATCCCAGCTTCGGCAAATGCTTCAGATGAAATCATGCATGTAGTCAGGTACAAAAGGAAAATGAGAAGATTCTATTCTCAAAAGTCAGAGCTTAAAAGGCTGCCGTACTACCCAAAAGTCACAGCGCACTTTTAATTTCATTTGTGCTCAGCACCCCTCCTGCTGTAACTATTTTTTTTTTTCCCTAAGGGGATGGGTATTAAGTGACCATTTAGCCTCTCCCGACAAGGACAGAGGGGCCAACAAGGATTGCTTTCTGTCCTGCAGCAGGTCAGGGGTGGAGAGGAACCCTGCTCAGAAGCCATACGGGAGAACGACAAAGAAGCTTCTACCCTGACAGAAAGAAGAGAGACTAACAGGACGAGCCAGACAAGCCATACCTGCCGGGACAGGGAAGGGGAACCCCAGTCTCTCCCTGCACGCGTCCCCGAACCCAATCGGCTCTCTCCTCCCTTCAGCTCTGCCATGAGCCCTCCCTCAAACCAAACCCAGTCTACCTTTTGGGGTCCTGGCTCCAAATGAGAGCCACCATTAACAGTTTAGAGTAGTGAGAATTCCAGTGCCCATTGCTATTCAGCAGGTTCTACATGTCAGGGAATTCCCAATCATGCCAACGAGACTAAAGCAAAGACACGTGCTTTTCCTGGCATACAGAGGTAGAAACATACAGCCACTCTCCCATAGACGAACCATCAAATGGTGACTAGATAACATAGTTATCATACTTACACTTTAAGCATATTAATGTAATAAATAACGTTTTGTGCCTGAAAAGTACACTTAGTACACAACACTGTTCCATGGGAAAACATCTGGGGAGTTGATGACTTCAAGTTAAATGGTTTCTTTCCAATACAAGACTGCCACCTAGTGGTTAAATAGGACACCTGCACCCACGACTGACCATGTAGGTACAGCACTGGGGAGTGGGGAGGTGGTGATGAAGGAAGACATGCTTTCTAACACTATTTTTGCAATGACCATGGAACACCTAAGTTAACACTGCATGAAACACAGAAACGGTGTGGAATAATAGAAGAGTCAACTCGGGAGTGAGATTTCTCATACTGGAGATCTCAACATGGCGCATAATTCTCTAAATTGGCACATTTTAGGAGCTGTTCAACACCAACATTAAGCTCTGAAAAACAGGAAAATGTAAATAAAAATGTTGAGCGATAAATTAAAATTTTCTGATCTAGCCACATAAAGTCCCTTTTCTCTTCTAAACAGCAAGTTAGCTTCCACACTCAGCTTTTTACCAAAGGACTCGTACATAGTCTAAAGCCGAACCTGGGGCCCACCTCAGAACGAATGAGTCTGCATCTGCATCCTAACAAGACCCCCGGTGACTCACAGCAAGAGCTGAAACGTCAGCGCTGCTTCAGATCAATCCAGTCAGCGCGGCCCTCCTTCCCCATTTTGTAAGTAAAACAAGTGATGCTAGCGAAGAGCTAAAAATGCTTTAAGAAATCCAGTGTGAACACAGAGATTTCAAACAAGGAAAGAAATGCTTCATTTTACCTTTTGTGAATTTCATATAATGAACACGGTTTTTGGAGATTTTGGACTTCTCTTCAAGGCTGAAAGATTTCTTTTCCTTGTTGTCTGAGGAGTCTTTTAAAAAAGCATGAAAAGCATTACATTAAACTCTCTGCATTCCATTCTCATTCTCTTACAGTGACACAGTCTTATTTAAATAAAATCCTATGAGACCCATTATTTATTACTGAACTCTAAAAATGATCAGAAATATTCTTAAACTGTGTGCCATGGATCTGGCAGGGCTATTCTCCATAAGTTTATAACATCCTGGAAGAAGAGAAATGAAAACTTCTGTTCACACAAAAAACCTCCACATGAATGTTCATGACAGCTTTATCTGTGATAGTAAAATACTGGAATTAACCCAAAATTCCTTCAATGGGTGAATGGCTGAGCAAATTCTGGTACTCCCTTATATGGGAACACGACTCCGCAGTAAAGAGGAAGGAGCTGTTGATACTGTGCAACAACCTAGATGGCCTTCAAGGGCATTATGCTTAAATGAAAAGGTCAATCTACATACTATATGATCCACTGAGACTATAACATTCTTGAAATGACAAAACTACAGAGATGGAGAAGAGATGAAAGGTTTCTAGGGACAAAGATGAAAGTGGAGGTTGGAGGGGTAGAAGGTGGGTGTAAATACAAAAAGGCATTATGAGGCAGCTCTTTTGTGGTGATGAAGCAATTCTGTATCTTGATTGTGGTGGTGGCTACATGAATCTATACATGTGATAAAATTGTACAGAACTACACACACACACACACACACACACACGAATGAAGGCTAAAAAAAAAATAGTGAAAACTGAATAAGGTCTGCGTTCTAGTTAATAGTCAACATGAGTGTCAATTTCCTAGTTTTGATGTTATGCTACGGCTATCTCAGATGTCACCGTTGGGGGAAACTGGGTGAATGGTATTCAGGACTCTTTCTACTACTATTTTTGCAATTTCCTGTAAGTCTATAATTGTTTCCAAATAAAAAGTTCTTTTAAAAAGTGAATAAAGGTAAGATAGATTAATGATAATCAAAAACAGATCAGAGATGCTAATCAGGTAGAGCGTGAAGGCGCAGAGCTGGCACTGAGCCACCGCCTCAAACCCCAGATTTCACTGGAGGCTCACCTTTCAGAACAAAAGCAACAACAAAAACAAATCATTGAGGAATAAACTCATGTGGTTACTCCTTTGACAAAACAGGAAAACGTGAGCCAGAAAGCAGTCTTAGTCCTTTGCCTGAAATATCAGAGCACGTAGATCCGGGGTGAGAGTCAGTGACAGGAATCTCAGTAGCTGCCTGTGTTCCCTCATCTTTATCTATTTGTCAAGTTTAGGTAGCAGAAAGAGCACATCATAGGTAGAAAAGAGACTGAATTTTCCTACGGTTATGTCATAAGGAAATATAAATACGAGGTTAGAGAAAGGAGAAAAAAGGAAATTTTCACCTTAGTAGTGAAGCAAAACAAGCACATGTCCATTAAACACATTAGCTAAGGGTAATCCCTCCCAGGAAACTAGTCATTTCAAAAGCAAAGTGTAAATTACATAGCAAGGCTCTGAACAATGTTAAGGTAGATGTTTCAAGCTTTCAGACAATGCCTAGCACAGCTTAATCACATGAACAACCTGAAACATTCTCCTCCGCAGTCACTTCCCAAGATCAGCTTGGGACTTTTTCAAAAACATCCCACCAGGAAACTTTCTGCTGTTTTCTATGGCCAAACACTTTACATAGCACATAACAGTCTCAATTTTTTTTTTTTTTTTAGCGGTACGCGGGCCTCTCACTGCCGCAGCCTCTCCGGTTGCGGAGCACAGGCTCCGGACGTGCAGGCTCAGATGCCATGGCTCACGGGCCCAGCCGCTCCACGGCATGTGGGATCCTCCCGGACCGGGGCACGAACCCGTGTCCCCTGCATCGGCAGGCGGACTCTCAACCACTGCGCCACCAGGGAAGCCCAACAGTCTCAATTTTGATGTTCCAAACACAAACTACCAAGCACAGTACCAGCTTGAAGTGGCTTTTACCCAGGCGCTGGGCTGTAAGCTTTCTGTGCCACCCTGCATTCCATCTCGGTAACCGCCCTGGAAGGTAGCTGCTAGGACTAATAAACCGACTTCACCGGGCACTGAAGCAAGAGGGCTAAAATAAGGTCCATCAAGGCGGTGGCTATGACGGAACTGGAACCCAGGAAGATCTGCATGAGAGCACACATCCTTAACCTCCACACTGTGTGCCAGCGGAGCTGCGCTCACACTTCTGGGGACGTGAGAACCTCCTGGGAGCTTCGCCACCTTCCGAGCACACAGCCTTTCCAGAGCAAACCCGAGCCCGGGCACGTCCTAGGGGAGCAGTTTCTACCTGGCTGTCCACACACACGCTTTCCTAAAGCTGCTCTGTTCTGTGTGGATGCATCAATCTGGTCCTCCTTCTTTGCTTCTCCCCTGCGTCCTCCTCCCACTTTACACAAGGGGAGCACAGCTCTCCTCTCACCAGGATCAATAAGGAACAAGCCACAGTACTGGTGTCATGGAGGTGTCTTTTATTCAAAGCCGCAAACCCAGCACTTCCAAAAAGGTTTTACTGTTCTAATAATTATTTATCAAAATTTATTATTTCCTGGTTTTGTGCATTACAATCTACTAATTAATAAGACAACCTAATCCAAAGTAAAAGTATTTACCCTTAGGCATTGGGGCTATGAGAAATAAACCCAAAATTTATATGTATTTGTTTTGTAGTGGAGAAACATGACAGGGTAATGAATTTTTCAAAGTTCAAGCAAAAAATATATATTTACATATTATGGGCTATATACAAGGGAAATATTTCAGAGGAAAAGAAACTAGGAAACATAATATCTCTGAATATTAAAGGACCTACTTTTCTATTTCTAAAGAGATGACCATGGATATCAAATTGCTCTGGGATTTAACATCCACTGGATACATTTGGGACTGACGGAATGATTTTATTTTAAAATGCCAATTTTCCCAATAGGCAGGTATTATATTCTTTGTAACTATTTAAAGCTGTGATTAAAAACATTATAGACGTCGATCTAAAACTGTGAGATAGGGTATACTGTTCTTCGAAATTCCCTCAGGAGCCCTGGGAGCAAAACAATTTGAAGATCCCTGTCCTAAACCACACCTCTGTGGATGACAGGTTATCAGCATCCCCGTTTATTTCCAAAATATTTAAAATCACAAGGGACAAGATACCTGACAGAAGTAAAAAGCATTTCTTAAACCATGATATAAGTCTATCAAAAAGCTGAACTGAGTCTGGGAGTAACTAATTGAGACAGGATAATTTTTAAAAATGAAATTTTAAAGAATATAGAGATTTTTGTGTCCCACAAAGGAATAAGGGTTATTTCTAGAATCTTTGCAAGATTCTACGAAGAGAATAGTATAGAATTTCTGTTTAGTTGAAAGGCAAACTGTGTTGATTCGGTAAGCAATCTTAAGGAACTAAAAATGTTATTATACCAGAAAAATATGTTACTAGGTTATCGTGTCATCTGCTTGTCAGCTTTAATTCAAGTAATAAAACCAAAAATTCATTTGGATGAAGATACTGTATTTACCAAAGATGACTTGGCAGAAAAATAATCGCAGCTCTCCTGATCCATTTCCGGGCCAGCTTTTCTGTTAAAGGACTATTCTAAAGGCTGGACTGTACTGAGTGAGACGGAGGCAGAGCTAACAGCCCTGTCCCTACCGCAGGGGTGCAGCACCCTCTAGTGGTCTTGAGGTGGAAGTTAACCTATAGATCAGTAACTCAGTTAATGATTTACTACACTTCTATGGCTCACGCAGAAAAAGACTCAGCCTGCACAGGTGAACCTGTGGATGGGGCTGCACACAGACAGGCACCACCACCTGGAGTCTGTTACGCCCTCGCCACCTTCCTGACAAATAACACAGGCTTCCCCGAGTCACTTTCAACACTTCCCTGACCACCCTTGCGGGAATCCATCAGGAAGGCCCAGCTGCAGTGATTGTGCTCAGCCTGGGCAATCAGCACAAAGGGACCTGTCCCGAACCAGGGTTTTCATGGCTATTACAATGGCATTTCTCAGTTAGCAAGCAGTAATCAAGATAACAGCAAATTGGAAAAAAGTAACTTTCCAGCTATCACTGTCAAATCTCAAAAGCAAACTGCTCAAAAATCTGCTTTCTCTTTTTCCACAGCTCCAAAAATGAATCTCATAGCTCCTTCCTCTATGGAATCCTGGTGTGATAATTTCTGGGCAACCCTATCACTTGAAAAGTTACAAAGTATTCTCTAACTCAGTACATCAAAGGAGAAAGTTATGATACCAAACAAGGTGAGAATTTTCCCTGTTCAAGAATGAACGTGTGGCGCTTCCCTGGTGGCGCGGTGGTTAAGAATCCGCCTGCCAATGCAGGGGACACGGGTTCGAGCCCTGGTCCGGGAAGATCCCACATGCCACAGAGCAACTAAGCCCGTGCGCCACAACTACTGAGCCTGTGCTCTAGAGCCCGTAAGCCACAACTACTGAGCCCACGTGCTGCATCTACTGAAGCCCACACGCTTAGAACCCATGCTCCGCAACAAGCGAAGCCACCACATTGAGAAGCCCGTGCACCGCAACAGAGACCCCACTCGCCGCAACTAGAGAAAGCCCGTGTGCAGCAAAGAAGACCCAACACAGCCAAAAATAATAAATAAATAAAAATAAAATAAATATATTTTTTAAAAAATGAAACTGTGAATGCCTCTAGGTAAAAGAACCCAAACTCAAGAGCTTCTGCCTCCATGACGATGGTCACAGTAAAGGCCACCTCAAGTCTGACACCTTAATCATGTCATTGAACCTGTTTACGAAAAGTGATGGCCATTATACAACACCAGATTTTCATTAAGGTAGACATTGATTCCTGACACTCAAATTGTTGCAGCTGTACTCTTTAGTTAACCTTCATTACAGGTTTAACATGACATAAATTACACTTGCCATGTTTTACCTCCAGAAAAGGGCCCATGCAATTTTCAGGAATCTTTTATCACCACAAACATCACCACACGTAGGAGTACTTGAAGTCTGTACAATTAGTTATAAAGCAAACCCCTCGTTACCACCTCCAGGGTTAGAAACAGAACACTACCTGCATCTAGAAGCATCCTGCACCCCTGTGCCTCTTCCTTCTGTAACAGGGGTTCTCAGCCTCGGAGCTACTGCATTTTGCGCTGAATAATTTGTTCAGGGCAAGGAGGAGAGACACAGCTGTGCTGCATCTCCGGCCTCTCCCGATCAATGTCAGTAACATCCCCCCAGCTGGGATCACCAAAAATGTCCACAGATATTGTGAAATATCCCATGGGAGGCAAAATCATCCCCAGTTGAGAACCATTGTCCTAACAGTAACCATTACCATGATTTGGGGGATAACCACCCTCCCCTTACTTTTTGTTCTGGTTTTAACCATTCTGGGGGGAGAGGGGGTAATAGCCATAGAAAGTGCCTAAAGCACAATGTACTCACATACCTGTGTAACTACCAACTGGGTCAAGAAACAGAACAAGAATAACAGCCCAGGAGTTCCCCATGAGCCCCTTCTCAATCCCAAACCCCTCCCCCTCCCCAAAGGTAATCACTGTTGTGACTTTCACAGTAGAGTACTCATTTCTACGAGTAACTTTATAACAAAAGTTATAACAAAATAACTTTGTTTTAACAAAGTAACAAAATAACTTTACCACCCAAGTCTAGTACCTAAATATCATATTTCTGCATTCCATTTGAAGTTCTATGTAAGTGGAATCACACTGCATGTTACCTGTCCCACTTCTTTCAGTCAACATTGAGTTAATGAGAGTCTTCGACACCAGAAGCAAACTACAGCCTGTGGACCAAATCCGGCCCACTACCTACTTTTGTAAATAAAGTTCTATGGGAACATGGCCACATCCATTTGTTTATATATCATCTCTTGCTGCTTTCATACTCCAACAGCCAAGCAGTTGTGACAGAGACGCTTCGGTCTGCAGAATATCTCTATCTGGCCCTTTGTGGAAAGTCTGCCAAACCCTGCCCTATACTCTCACATGTAACTGGACTTTATTCTTCATTTCTTTGTATTTACAAATGTGGCAGTCTACTTTTCCGTTCTATTGTTGGCGGACATCTGGGTTATTGCCAGTTTGGGGATACTACAGATAGTGTTTTAAGTATTCTTTCCTTCTGACTGAAGGATGTACATCCTTGGAAATTGCCTTTATTTATGGCCTACTGATGGTAAACTTTTTGTCTGAAAATGTATTCTTGAAAGATATATTTGCTGAATGTAAAAGTCGAGGTTGCCAGTTATATTTCCCTCAATATATTACTCCAATGTCTTTGGCTCCCATTGTTAAGAACTCTGCTTTCATATATAACTGTTGCTTCTTTGAAGATAATAAGTATATTGTCTCTGGCTGCATTAAGAATCTTCTCTCTCTTTTGTGCGTGTGTGTATGCTGTTCTGCCATGATGCTATGTTGTCACATCTGTTATTACATTTGCGAGTAGAGACTTTTAATGTAATCTGCATGGATTCTCTCAATTTTCTTAATCTGTGGATTTGCTTTATCACCAGTTCTAGACAGTCTTCAGCCCTTATCTCCTTAAATTTTTTTTTTCAAAGTACCATTCAGTCAGAACTCTTTTTTTAAAAACTTTATTTTAGTTATTTATTTTTGGCTGTGTTGGGTCTTCATTGCTGCACATGGGCTTTCTCTAGTTGCAGTGAGCGGGGGCTACTCTTAGTTGCGGTGAGCAGCTTCTTACTGTGGTGGCTTCTCTTGTTGTGGAGCACGGGCTCTAGGCCCACGGGCTTCAGTAATTGCAGTAGGCAGGCTCAGTAGTTGTGGCTCATGGGCTCTAGAGCGCAGGCTCAGTAGTTGTGGCACACGGGCTTAGTTGCTCCGCGGCATGTGGGATCTCCCCAGACCAGGGATTGAACCTGTGTCCCCTGCATTGGCAGGCAGATTCTCAACCACTGCGCCACCAGGGAAGCCCCTATCTCCTTAAATTTTGCCTCTGTTCCATTCTCTCTCTTCTTGTGCTGCTGAACTTTTATTAGATATTAGATTTTCTCACTTTATCCTCCATCTAAACTTCTATTCCATATTTCCATCTTTTCGTCTTTCACACCTGCATTACGGATACTACCTTCTAATCTATGGTCTACACTTTCTTCAGCTGTGTCTACTTTATTAAACCCAACAGCACATTCAGTATCCAAACCTGTGTGTTAGAAGCCACCTAAAGTCATCAATAATGCAAACTTATGAATACCTGATGGGAAAGAAAAAGCTTAGCAAACAAAGAGATTTGGATAAATTTTCAAATAAATCCCTCCTGTCTTTGCTACTCTCTCTCAACTATTCAGGAACTGAAAAACATTGGGAGATCTAGTTATTTTGGTATTTACTTCACTTCTTTCTCTCACACTAGATTTGAAGTTTCTTCAGAGGGGGAATGAGTCTTTTTATCTATTTCTGTATCCTTAGTCTTCAAATAATACCCTCAAGAAAGTGAAAAGACAACCCACAGAACTGGAGAAAATATTTGCAAATCATATGTCTGATAAAAGACTTGTACCTGGTATATATTAAAAATCCTTACAAGTCAACCATAAAGACACATAGCACAGTTTAAAAATGGGCAAAAAATCTGAATAGATACATCTTCAGAGAAGACACACAAATGGTCAATAATCATATGAAAAGATGTTGAGCGTCATTAGCCATTATAGAAATGCCAATCAAAACCACAATTAGATACACCACTCCCACCAACTAGCATGGCCATAATCAAAAAGACAGATAATAGAAAGTGTTGGCTGAGATGCAGAAAAATTAAAACCCTCATACACTGCTGGTATCACCCAGCAATTCCATTCTAAGTATAAACCCAAGAGAAATTAAAATATATGTCCACACAAAAACTTGTAAGTTAATGTTCAAAGCTGCATTATTCAAGATAGATAAAAAGTGAAAACAACCCAATGTCCTTCAACTGATGAACAGACAAACTGTAGAATATCCATACAGCGGACTATTATGTGGCAATAAAAAGGAGTGAAGTACTGATACATGCTATAACAAGGATGAACCTTGAAAATATTATGCTAAGTGAAAGAAACCAGTCACAAAAGACCCATGTTGCAAGATTCCATTTATATGAAATGTCCAGAATAGGCAAATCTTTTTTTTTTTTAACATCTTTATTGGAGTATAATTGCTTTACAATGGTGTGTTACCTTCTGCTTTATAACAAAGTGAATCAGCTATACGTATACATATATCCCCATATCTCCTCCCTTTTGCGTCTCCCTCCCACCCCTCTAGGTGGTCACTAAGCACCGAGCTGATCTCCCTGTGCTATGTGGCTGCTTCCCACTAGCTATCTATTTTACATTTGGTAGTGTATATATGTCCATGCCACTCTCTCACTTCGTCCCAGCTTCCCCTTCCCCCTCCCCATGTCAAGTCCATTCTCTACACCTGCGTCTTTATTCCTGTCCTGCCCCTAGTTTCTTCAGAAACTTTTTTTTTTTAGATTCCATATACGTGTGTTAGCATACGGTATTTGTTTTTCTCTTTCTGACTTACTTCACTCTGTATGAGACTCTAGGTCCATCCACCTCACTACAAATAACTCAATTTCGTTCCTTTTATGGCTGAGTAATATTCCATTGTATATAAGTACCACAGCTTCTTTATCTATTTATCAGTCGATGGACACTTAGGTTGCTTCCATGTCCTGGCTATTGTAAATAGAGCTGCAATGAACATTGTGGTACATGACTCTTTTTGAATTATGGTTTTCTCAGGTATATACCCAGTAGTGGGATTGCTGGGTCATATGGTAGTTCTATTTTTAGTTTTTTAAGGAACCTCCATACTCTTCTCCATAGTGGCTGTATCCATTTACATTCCCACCAACAGTGCAAGAGGGTTGCCTTTTCTCCACACCCTCTCTAGCATTTACTGTTTGTAGAGTTTCTGATGATGGCCATTCTGACCGGTGTGAGGTGATACCTCATTGCAGTTTTGATTTCAGAATAGGCAAATCTTTAGAGTCAGAAAGTAAATCAATGGTTGCCTAGGGTGGCTGGGGGAAGTGGGGAATGAATACTACTGGGTACAGAGTTTCTTTTGGGGGTGATGAAATGTTTCATAATTGGTTCTGGTGACAACTCTGAATATACTAAAAGCTGCTGAATTGCACACTGTAAATGGGTGAATGGTAGGCATGTGAATTACACCTCAACAAAGCTGTTAACAAAAAGTGCAGCGACTCCCTGCCCTGTCCCCTGACCCCACACTCTTAGCTGGTTCTTCTCATTTTCCTTACTACATGTTTCTCAATAATATTCTCATGCTGCTATTTCTTACCAATTTTCAACTGACTTCCAAAAACGGAACTAAGGAACAGGATGCAGTTTTAAGTTGGCAACTGAGTGTGGACCTTGTTGAGAAGGTGCACAGAAGCTATCTGGGGGAAGAGTGTTCTAGAGAGAGGGAGGAGCCAGTGCGAAACCCCAAGGCAGGAGCACGCTTGGTGTATTCAGAAACCAGTACAGGAGTCGGTGTGGTCAGTACGGAACTGGTAAGAAGGGGGAGGGTAGGAGACAAAGTCAGAAAGGGAGCGGGTCCATATTGTGTACGGCTGCAAGTCCGCTGCAGGGGCTTCGGCTTTTATCCTGAGCAGCACAAACGGACTTACATTTTAAAAGAATCACTCTGGCTGTTGGGCTGAGACACGCTGGAGGAGTCTGCGCGTGGACGGAGAAAGATCAATTCAGAGCAGCAGCTCCCTGTCAGGGCATTCTGCCCAGGGGACACTTGGCACTATCTGGAGATATTTTCGGTGGCGACAACTAGGGGGAGGGGGTGCTAGTGGCACCTTGCGGGTAGAGGTCAGGGATGCTGCCAATCATTCTAAAATGCACACGACATGCCTCACAGCAAAGAATTATCTAGCCCAAAACATCAGCAGTGCCATGGCTGAGAAGACCGGCTTCAGAGGCTCCTGCAATAATCCAGACAAGAGATAACAGCTGCTCAGACCATGCTGGTTACCGTGCAGGTGACATGGAGCAGTCAGGGTCTGAATATATTTTAAAGGTAGAACCAACAAAATTTCCTAGTGGAAAAAGTTCTTCGGCTGGAACAGCTGGAAGGATGAAGTTGACATCAACTGAAATGGGGAAGATGGTGGAGAAAACAGGCTGTGGGCTACGGGTGTCAAACAGTTTGCAGGGTGCAGGTGGGGGAGGTACAGAACTGGAGTCTGGACCTGCTAGGTGCCAGGAGTCGACGACACCCTGAATGCAGACACTGAGCAGGGCGTTCAGGAGAGAGGGTGAAGGAGTAGAGGGAAGTGTGGCAGTGGTCACCACACATCGCTCCGTGAGACTGGAGGGCGTCAGAAGAGAGCCAGGGCCAAGGAAAGATGAGAGAGGGCCAAGGCCGGAACTGCGGGACCCCGGACATTGTCAGGCTGGGATAAGGGAAAGGCAACAGAGAAATGTAAACTGAATAAAAGCTTTACCTTATCATTCTCAAACTCGTAATGGGGAAAAAAGTATTTGCTTATGACTAAGGTTAATTCAATGAGAATACCCCTAAAACATAAACAGAAATGACTATTTGTGAGAGCTACAATCGATTAACTTTCAGATATAGGATGCTTACAGTAAAAAAGAGTTGATCAAAGCATCTTAGATCGAGATTACGTCTTCTATAAGCCTCATGGATAAAAAGCAAAGTCTCCTTACCTGTTTCCTGCCCATGGCAAGTGCTCAGTTCGGCCAGAAGCTGGTTAAAATCATCCTGATGAGCAATCCAGCTGTCCTGAAAACACCAACAACTCAATTAGAGACAAGCCTGTAGTCTACCTAAGCTGCGATAAGACATATACTGGAATCAGGGAAATCTGGTAGTTAATGTGAATTTTTAAATGTTTCACCAAAATATTATTTTATAAATTTGAATGAAAAAGAAATAGTATAATTTGAAATGTAATTTATCTATATCATTATTAAAAATGAGGATCTTGGAAGCTTAAGCCCTGACTTCAAATGTAGATGACTTATCAAGTCAACTTATAGTCAAATAAACAACAGGCAACCTGTGCGCTAAATGTTAAAATAAAGCAAAATAAAATATTTTTTTTCTCACTATGGGAAAATTATGTAGGTCAAAGGAAAAAAGCAGTGACAGATTTGAGGGCTCTCTTCTTTGCTCATTTGAGCTGAAAATATTTTGCCCAATTCTGCTTGCTTGCATCCACCCCAATTTCAGAAAACAGCAGTGGGGACGGGAGGAAGAAGGACTCCAGCTTCCCTGAATCAATCAGCACCCATTTATAAGGGGCTCAGTTAATAAGCTCATCGTAACAAAGACGACCTAGCTTTAAAAGAGAATGAACATCTCCAAAACAATATCAACCTGTGGGGAGCAGGGTTTCAATTCGGGAACTTGCCTCATGCGTACTTTTTAAAGAATGCTTAAGGTTAAGGTATATTGAATAGGTTTACCGGGCAATGCTTCTCCTAAAAAGTTAAGTATATCTGTATATCCACCTCTTCAAAACTACCTTCAAAATCAACCTTACATAAACTCTTTTTTTTAAAATTGTCCAAGGTGTGTTTATTAATTGATGAAAATAGATGATATTGCTAAACATTCCATCTAGTAAGTGTGTGACATTCCAAACATTTTGAAGTACTGGTCTTGGATTTTGTCCTCAGAAATAGAACATTCCCCTGCCCCTTTTTTCAAGTGTATTGAGATATAGTTGACATATAACATTATATTAGTTTTAGGTGTACAACATGATGATTTGACAACATGTATATGTTAAACTCTACCTTTAGTGGTTTAAGATTTTAGCTGTTAGCCCAAACAATTTTAGCTGCTCCAGTCCACTACTCTGAGCTATTGAACTAAGCCATGTAACCCAGTTTACCTAAAGTAATTCCCCAGATTTCCTACCAGATTCTGTTGGCTGCAGAAATGTAAGAACAAAGCTTTCGGTTTAAATCCTTTCTATAGTGAGCAATGATACTGAAAATGAAAGGCAGGGTAAGCCATGAACTTTTAATTACAGGGTCATATTTTCAAAGTGTCAGTGTTTTAAGGGGAAATGTGAATAAATTCAAGTGCTATACACCAACAGTCAGAAACAGACAACAGGACAGGAAAAGAATACCACTTTCTTTCAGTATTTCCAAAATGAAATGCCACCAATTTTAACAATATAAGCTAATATTACAACGCAGGTAAAGATGAAAATTCCTCTCTGTCCTGAAGTGAATATTTCTTTAAAAAGAACACTTTTTGCAAAGTTCAGCAATAAAGCTACTTTGGATCTCTTATGCATAAGCAAGTAAAGAATCCCATAGGGCAATGAGGCAAAACGATGACACGTTACAGATGCCCAGCAGCTTAGTTATGGGCTCCTTAGTTACCGAAAACATGTATGATACACGCTTGAACAGCTGAAAACTGATCAATCAATTTGACTGGATTAAATTTTTTACACTGACAAAAATACCAATTATGCAAGGAAAACCCCCAGCAGACGCTGTTGCTCACTTCATTATTGATCGTAGCTCCTAGTCCCAGGTGGTTATTTTTAACTTGAACTTTAATATGATCTGTGGCTCCTTGCTCCTGAGCCCCTAAACCCTGTGGAGATTAAACACAAAGAGAGTTAGCATTTTTATCAGGTGTAAAAATACCTCTCTTCCTTCATCAACTGTCTGATTAATCACTAAACATCTAGGAGGCATTATCCTTGTCCTCAAAGAGGACACAGTCTAATGGAGTCTTACAAGACTCTGTAATATCAAGGATGCACTTACAATAATGAATGCCAATCCTGCAACCTGTGACCCACTTCAAGGACCATGGAAACACTAAGGAGAACATCCTTTCTCTGATGCTCAAAAGCAGAGTGCTACTGCCAAACTAACAGAAGCCCATCAGAGGCATTAAAGTCTATGGTGCTTTCCATTAAATAATTTTACAAAACAACACTGAGGAAGGGGACCCCAAGTCCCCCGCATCATTAACCCTCATTTGTAAAGAGTCCCAGAGCGCCTGGTGTACTAAATGGCACCCAAGGGGCTCCAGCACAGTGGATGGAGAAAAAATAAGGTGATATAAAGGGGCCAGGCCTTAAGGACCTTGGAAGCTATGGGGAGAATTTGGATATTATTTTTTAAAACAATGGGAAACCACCGAACTTTTAAGCAAAGGAATGACATGATCTAATTTCTGTATTTTAAAAGCTCATTAAGGCTGCTGTATGGCAAATGGCCCAGAGGAGGAAAAGAAGGGAGTCAGGGAGGCAGCTGAGAGGCTGCTGCGTTGATCAGGGCAAGCAATGGCGGTGGTTGGTCCAGGATGGGGCCCCGGATAGAGAGGAATAATGGCTGGGGATTCGGGAAGTGAGAGAGGTCAAGGAATCAAGCACGACTCCCAGGTTTCTGGTTTGAGTAAGGTGATAGGGTGCTATTTGCAAAAATGGGGAAAACTTGGGAAGAAAAAGATTTGTGGGGGGCCGGGGGGAATCAAGAGTTTTCTAATAAAAATAATCTACTTGAGATGAGGACAGAGAAGGGACTAGGGCTGAACCCCAAGGAATTCCAAAGCTCAAAAGTCTAGAGGAGGAAGAGCCAGCAACAAAAATTTAGCAGTGGCTGGTAACGGAGAACGAAAAACCGGGAGAGAGGGCAGTATTGTGGAAGCCAAGACAGTGGTATTTCAAGTCAATTATGTCCAGTGCTGCTAAGGGATAAAGTAATGTGAGAACAAAAAAGGATCCATTGGATTTAGCAAGATCTTTAAAGACCTTGACAAGAACTGTTTAAGTGCAGAGATATCAGCAGAAGTCCTACATGAGTCAGGAATAAAGGGAATGTGAGAAAAAGGAGAAAATGTGTAGTCTAGCTTTAAGGGTGAATAAAATCTTACTCTAAGCAACATAAAACTCTGATGGTTAAGTATGATTCCAAACGCAACTAATTAAAAGGCACCATTTATGAAAATCACAGCAGGTTAAACAATAAACAAAGACAGCTGACGTTTATGTTCAGTTCTACCTCTATCATCACAAGGTCATTATAATTTAATTATTTCTCCAAAATCACTTATTGATCCAAAATAAATTTCTCCCAGTCTCCTAAGGAAGATGTATTCTCCTGATCTGAAATCTCTCTGCCTGGCTCCAATTTCTTTGCTCTTCCCCAAGATACCTTTCCTTTAGACCACCCCATCTTCTCTAGCATCCTCTGGCCAAACTTGGAGTCATCATTACTCCACGCAGTGTTTCTTGGATCCACAGCCCACTTCTGCTTCCGCCGACCTGTAAATGACAAATTATCTCATTAGCAACTTATCTTTCAAACCTGGAGAACACCTCGCAAGTACACACATACCTAATGCATATACACGATACTTGCATAAATACAGCAAACATTATGTTTTATTAGATACAGATAGCAGACTTGGCATCCAATGGATAGTATCAGCTTGGATCATTTATCCTGGTTTCCCCAATAACTGTATATTCTGAACATACAAACTGACCTTATAAGATTAAAATAAAAATATTCCCCCAAATGTGACAAATCGAAACACATGAGGTACCATCAGCTGGGCCTTCCAATTCAGCAACTGGCAGCAACCTAAGGCACCTGTGACACCAGTGTCACTATCACCAGCAGCAGTCATCACAGACATACGTTAAGTGCCAAATGCCATCCATATATTCTCAGGTTCAATTTTCACAGTAACCCAATGAGGAGAGATCTGCACTTTTCAGATGAGAAAATCTGAGGCCTACAGAAAGAATGTTCCTAATGCCCCCAAGCAAAAAACAGAGTCTTTATACAAACCAAGGTCCTACCAACTCCAAAGCTTATATTTTTAATTCACAGCATACGAGTCATGATCTTGGGGAGAGTCACCCTCCGTGCAACCTACAGATACTAATCATCCCTTCTCACAGAAACGCCCTAAAGCCATATGACCCCTTTTCTGAACTCACACAGTAAATTACCTGCTGCTTTTTTTTGTCATTTAATTAACATTCTTCTGTATTATGGCTGTTTCTATCCATCTCTTATGTTTGCTATTATGCCATAATCTCCTTAAGGCTCACATCCATGTCTTATTCTTTCCTATGCTTCACAGCAAGAAGTGAAAAACACTTTGCCCACAGCAAGCATTCAGGAAAAACATGAATGAATGTATGAATGACTGAGAAAGGAAAAAGGAGGGGAGGCTGAAGAAAGGAAACAAGAAAAGGGGAAAGATAAAAAAGAGGAAGGAAGATAACTGAATTGAGGAACTGCTTTGAGTCCCTACAAGTTTTTTTTTAATGTATATAAATAACTGACCATTAGAAACTCAAGTTTATCGCTATAGTTTTAAGGACAATTATGGCAGAGAGAAAGAACTCCAAAAGTTTACTAAACAAGCATATGAAACCCAAAAGTAAACTCTGGCCACGCGGGGAATTTGGAGGTCAGGTGTCATCATCATTCACCTACTGCACCAATGGAAGCAGAGCATCTCACTGTCAACAGCTGCTCACGCCGTGGCAGTCTCCTAACGAGTATAAAAATAACAGCCTCCAGTCAGAGAGGCTCAGTGTACTGCATGTAAAATCAATAGAGACCTGTAACTATCCACACCCTAGCAAAAATAAGTAAACCTTACTAAGCATGCGGGCAGAAAAAGACTACTTACAAAGAAAAATGAGTTGGGCTCCAATTTAGAGTGCTTTGCAGAAAAAAGGTGACCCCAAAATGCTACATGTGACTAAGTTACCACTTATCTAGTAAATACTCAGCTAATGAACAGCATACAAGATGGGCCTTGTTAACCAGGCCTCTCTCTCTGTAAGGCTGCTTCCTGGTGTGTGTCAGAGTTCATGTCTCTACTGTAGTGTCTGCCAGGGGTCTCCGACTGGGGCTTGTATGAAGGAGACATTTTTGAGAATGACTGCACCCACCCTCTGCAACAAAGACGGCATACAGTTTATGTCACAAACGTCTATACAGCAGACTCTAATGCTGACACAAGACTGGAGAGGCAGCGAGGTCAGCTCCTCTTCCCCAGGGAAATGGCAGGTAGCCTCACCCAGCGGAGTAGGGCAGCTACTCCGCTCAGGGTAGAGTGCCCTGAATCTGCACACTCACTCCTTGGGATGACGGCGGCGGGGCGGGGGTAACCGTCCTCTAGCAGGGACTCCTCCTACATGGAGATCTAATAGGATACTTCCAGGGTAACCCCAATAAACAGCCCTGCACACAACAGCTGCCAGGCCTAATTCCATAAGGTTTATGCCAGGATTCAGCTTACTCTGAAAAGTGTGCTGAGTTCCAAGAGCCAGGGACAGAATTTTTTTTTTCTTTGCCCCAAGACACTTTCAGATATTCAAGACCTCAAAAAATATATCATTCATATATTCTTATTAAAATATTATTCAAGACATATTCAAGGTTACAGAAACTGCAGCATAAAATAAATCTTAATGCAATGAAATCCATTAACTATCGTGTTGTCATTTGATTAGAAAATGTAATAACTGCAAGTGTCAAAAACTGGTCTTGAAAAGAGTCTATGAAAAAAAGTAGTATCTTGATAAAATATGGGTCTAAGACTCTGAATTAAATAAGGACTGAAAAGTGACAGTGATAAATGAAATTCTTCTCTTACGTTTATATAAGCGAGATTTCTTACCTTACATAGGGGAGAACCAATAAAATAATATTTGATAACTAGAGAAATGCAGGATAAAAAATGTTTTTGAGAAACAAAGCAAACTACTAGATTTTAAAAATGGGATAAGTGACTGTGGAGAAGATGAAAGAAAACAAAATATAGTCCATATGGCAAGAGAAAACAAAGGAAATTAGCATACTTACTGAAGTGAAAATGTTCACTAAGATTAATTAGGGGAAAAAAGTAGGTTATAAAACTGTACCTACAGAATTATCCCAATTTTATAAACTATCAGAGAAAATAACTGCTAGGTAGTGAAATGGCAGACTGGGACCTTTCTATGCTTCTATTTTCTCATTTCTAAAATAAGAACACCAGTCCCAAATATCTAATCATAAGGGATGCCACTGACATTAATTTAGTAAATTGTTTAAAACAACACAAAATATTATATACTATTAATGTCAAAGATTTGAAATTTTGGAGTCATGGTGGGAAGAGAACGGAAAATATTCTCATGAAATTATGCAGCTTGAGTTGCTGATGTCCACAGATGGCACTTCACATCTGTATATCATTTCATACTTTGAACTATTTTCACGTTCACCATCTCATTGATTTAAGCCAACCTAGTAATGAACATAATCAAAGAAGTTTTTAATAGCCCCAGAGAAACTGATCAGGGAAAGAAACATAAATGAATAGCAGAGCCAGGGCTAATGTTCTCAAGTGCACGCTGAACTAAGCATACATCAAAGAATATTAAAACCACAAGAAATCTTAGCCACACTGGTTACACAGATGAAGAAACAGAGCCCACAGGGTCACACTCTAAAACACACTCCTTTCTTTAAGTCCCTGTTTAAAAAACAATAGAAATCTGCTGACCCTGGTGACAAGAACGTAAAGATATAGCGATAACTAGATCAATTTTGTCACTTTCTACCTCAATGAACTTGGGGTGAATTATTTTCCTCTGAACCTCAATTTCTGCCCCTGTAAAATGTGAATGGTGCCTTACCCACTCCGTTTTGTGTTCCCATTCCTCCACCCCCTTAGAGGATGCCGACAGCATTTATTTCATGGAATCCCTGTGTAGCGTCTGTTGGGTCTGTTAAAATTTAACAGTTGTTTCTGCTCCTCGCTCACCAGACACTTTCAAAAGATACCGGCCGGCTTTTCAGGACCAAGGCACGACTGCCATCTGGTGGCCGGCAGCCTTAGCTACAGGTATCGTTCAGAAGTTAAACAGCCTCTCCAGAGGGAGGGAATTAACGAACTTCACAAAGTGATGGGAAAGGTCAAAGGCAAACTGAGGCAGGGTGGGGCGTTGAGGCCAACATTCCTTCCATAGTAGAGTGTTAGTAATTCCAACTACTAAAGTCAAAACCGCCACTGTCTTACTTATAATCACTCATTAGCCCCGCCTCCCCTAAAAAACGCTAACTTCTTGTGTTCGATGCTTCTAACCCCTTTGCTTTTCTTTTTCTTGATTCAATACACTTTCAAGAACGGGATTTCACTGCCTGAAGAGATTCTGCTGGCCCAACCGCCTCTTTTTAACCAGAGGAAGCTGAGGCCCGGAGAAGTGAAAGAGCCAGTCCGGATTCCCACAACCAGTGTCCGGACCCCCATTCGAACCCACCACTCGCGTGCTCAGGTCTGAACGTGAGAACAAGCGTCCCAAGTGGGCACTCGCAGTCTCTCACCAGCAGACCGCAGCTAACTTTCGGGGAAGGCTGGGCTGGGAAATCTCCGCGGCAGCCAGGGTAAGCCGAGCAGGGCGTCCGGGACCCCGGCCCCCCGCATCCCCCGGCCCACCGTGCGCCGGCGACCGGTGCCCACCGCCACTCGGTCCGGCCGCCGCGTCACCCGGAACCTTCACCCTCGCGCCCGGTCGGCCCTCCGAGCCCAACACTCACGCTCAGCCAGCATCGACATGTCGCCGACCCTGTGACACCGCGGGCCTCGGGACCTGAGCGACGGTAGATACCGCTCGCGGTCTCGCGGAGAAGCTAGAACCACGAGCCTCGCAAGCCCGGTAAATTGCAGCGGCGAGGGCGCGCGCTGCTGACGTCAGTGAGGCGCGACTCGCTCCCGGACCGCGCGGCGGCGAATGGGCGGGGCGCGGGAAGCCTGGGACTGCATTTGGGTGGATGCTGGGTAGACTAGCGGTTTCCAAGGTTTGTTCCAACTCCAGCATTCCGTGTGTCTATGAAATATCTGTAAGGATCATCCACTATAAAGAGCTGTTATTAAGTTTGGAGGTTTTTTTTTATTACAGAATCTTGATATTTTAAAATTGTCAGCTGGGAGTAGATATTGCACTTTTAAAAATAAGGTGATTCAGTGTAAGACATTCCATCTTATTCTTCAGTCTCATGGCAGACCCGCATAGAGCAGGACTTCTCAAACTTTAATGTTTGGGTGAATCACCTGGGGATATTGTTAAAAATGCAGTTTCTGGTTCAGCAGGTCTGGGATGGGGCCAGAGATTCTGCATTTCTAACAAGCTTCCAAGGACGTGGATGATGATGGGCTTACTTTGTGTAGCAGGCCATCAAACAACCAAAGGTGTGAGTGAACTCAGGGTTAAAATATACTCTTTTCTTTTTTCCTGTTCAAGAAAAGTGCTTTATGAAGAACACTTTATAAAGTGATGGTGATAAACGCTTTCAAAATATTTCAAAGAACTGAACCAAGAAGGTATTTAGGTAAGTCATCTATGCTATTCCCCTGCCTTCAGGCAAGTAAAGACCACTATTAGGGACCGATGATTACTCCTTCTTTTTTTTTTTTTACTAAATTTGTTTATTTTTAGCTGCGTTGGGTCTTCGTTGCTGCAGGCCGGCTTTCTCTAGTTGCGGCGAGCGGGGTCTGCTCTTCGTTGCGGTTCGCAGGCGTCTCATTGCGGTGGCTTCTCCTGTTGCGGAGCACGGGCTCTAGGCACATGGACTTCAGTAGTTGTGGCTCGCAGGCTCTAGAGCACAGGCGCAGTAGTTGTGGCGCACGGGCTTAGTTGCTCCGCGGCACGTGGGATCTTCCCGGACCAGGGCTCGAACCCGTGTCCCCTGCATTGGCAGGCGGATTCTTAACCACTGGGCCACTGGGGAAGCCCTCCTTCTTTTCTATAGCTCTGGTAAGTCTCATGTCCATCCCTCCCATCCCCACACCGTTCACATGCGTACAATCGTAAAAGCTATCTACACATTCTGTACAGTCACAGAAAGGAATTCTTAATGTGTTGCATACATCTTTATATTCTATTCCAGATATATCACTAACATTTTATCTATAAAAGAAATAAAGCTGAATCTTGCCAGTTTAATTTAGCTCATTCCTAAAGAGGCACCAGTGTGACACAATGCAGGGCTGGGGTGGGGGAGGGGAGGGGAGCAGTCAGAGAACATGACAGAGCCTAAATTCTGCTACCGGCTTGGGGTGAGTCCTTGGGCAAGTCATTTCACCTCTTTTGATATCACCGTTTCAATCTATGAAAACAAGGATGATCTCAGATTATTTCCAAATCTAAAAGACTTTCAGAGAATTACTTTAATCCAATCCGGTTGCTGTTACCCAGAGAGTGGAAGGCTCATCTCTCCCTGGAGGATTTCTCCTGCGGTCCTCACCGAATCTTCCTCAGGCCCCACAAGGAACACAAGTTGAGAAGCACCTACCCACCCTGAGATCCAGGACCCTAGAAATGGATGCTTGATGTCTTGCTGAGATTTATTCAGCCATCCTGGGGAAGGGGGCGGGGGGTGTCTGGTTTTGCCAGGTTGTTCCCCCTGCAATCCGCTTTAAACTCCACCCCATTTCTGTTGCTTATGCCTCTGAGTAGGGGAATGTGTCGCTGATACTGTTTCTCTTAAGTCGACAAGCCAGTGAATGCCAACTCAGGACTCTCATCCTCCAGGCCTCCCGAGTAGTTTATCTTGTCCTCGCTTGCAGTCTTTGTCTGTTGTCAAAGCTCAAATAGGAAGACAAACCCTAGCCAACTGCTTTGTGCAGGGAAGACTCTCTCTTGACCCTAGTCCAGGAATAACTCCCGGCTCCCCGGCTGCAGTTCTGGCCTGCAATTCCTCCTCTGTTGATCCTCCCTATCAAAATGTTATGACTTCAGGGCTTCCCTGGTGGCGCAGTGGTTGAGAGTCCGCCTGCCGATGCAGGGGACACGGGTTCGTGCCCCAGTCCGGGAAGATCCCACATGCCGCGGAGCGGCTGGGCCCGTGAGCCATGGCCGCTGAGCCTGCGCGTGCGGATCCTGTGCTCCGCAACGGGAGAGGCCACAACAGTGAGAGGCCCGCGTACCGAAGGAAAAAAAAAATGTTATGACTTCAAGCTTTAGCCTCCACAAAATCTGTAAAGCTCAACAATGGAACATCGTGTCCAGAGATCAAATCACCTAATGACATCAAAGGGAAAATAATCTGATTTCCTGACTGCCTTATGATCGTTTTCTTTATTGTCTCAGGTTAGCCTTCTCTAGTTTTGGAGCAAGGTGGTGACACTTCAGTCTCCTTGTCTTGAGATAGTTTTAGGACTGTAGGTGGTAGTGGGGAGGGTGATGGGGGATGGGGGCAGGGAGATGCCTGCAAAGGGAATGCGTAGACACAGGGTTGGAGTTGGATGATGAAGGAGGATGGGCTGACTTGGTCACCACGTGAGAGGGTTTCCAGACCTGAGCTGCTGGCCGAGGACCCCTGTCCTGAGGGTGGGAAAGCATCATATCAGGCAGGGACTGCACTGTGGCAGTGATGATGGACACCCTGGGATCCCCTAGGAGGTTCCCCGAGCCTCACTGTGGCTCTCCCTGACCCCTCTGGCATCTTCCTTCCGGTTTCTGCTGCTCTCTGGGTAAGCAGTGCACAGCCCAGGGAGCTATGTCCACGTGGTCTGTCCCCCCCTCCTTGGTGCAGTAATTAACAGAATGGGCTCCAAAGTTACAGAGTTCAGATCTGGCTCTGACACCTGCAAGTTATGTCTGCTCTCTGATTCCTCATCTGCTATCCCATGGGGTTGCTGGGAGGATTAGGTAGAAAACACATGAGGACACCTTGTGGGCTACAGCACTATAATACTGTAGGCAGCCATGGCTGTTTACCCTGAGAATTACGGGCAGGTCTTGGGTCGAATCTGCCCCATCCTTATTCTTCATGGTCCTCTCTCATCTCCTACCGAGTACCAGTTGTTGACCTTGGGCAGCTCACTAAATGTCCTGTGCATCATTTTCCACATCCAGCTGATAAGGATAATGCTGGTACCTGCCTCAAAGGGTTGTGGTGCTGATTAAATGAAGTGATTTAATGAATGTCTTAAACGAAGTTCTGAAGTACTGGAGGACAGTGTCTGGCATGGAGAAGGAACTCGAGAAATGGCTCTGTCTGTATTTGAGTGCACACAGTTTTGTTTTTTAACTGCACACCAAGGCCACCATCTTACTTTAAGGAAATCTCTGTAAGTGTTTTAGGGTCATCTTTTACTTACACAGAGTTCATTCACATTTGATCTCTTTTTAAAAACTTTGTTATGAGAGATACCATTAAGTAAATACTACCATTCGCAAAGCTGTAGGAGCCCCATTTTTTTAAAATTCCACTTTAAAAAATAAAAAGTATATACAATAGTCTACATATACAGTTAGCATATGCATGGAAAAACTGGGGGAGACTATATTCCAAACTCTTAATACTGGCATTTTCAGGGGAATGGGGAAAGGAATTATGGAAGACTTTTCATTTTCTGCAATACATAGTTGTATATCATCAGAACTTTTAAATCATAATAACACGTTACTTCTTTATTATATCACAATAGTTTAAATATATATATATCCTATGTATTAATATGCATGCTCCCTATAGAAGTGTTGTCTGGTGGAACAGACATAAATATCTTGCCTGGAAATTTAATCCCATCTTATCCACTCAATCCAAGACACACTAGAAACCTGTCACGGGCACAGGTGACAGTAATCTGTCAACATTTTGGAAACCACTGGACACTTTTAGCATGTTCCTGAGGCAGAGACAGACGAAGAGGGAAGCGTTGGGAGTGATGCCCAGCGGTACAGCAGCGGACCCTGTGGACCTGTGGGCTCTGCCACGAGTCCATGTTACTTCAGACTCCCCTCAACCTTGATTCTCTGTGGCTTTCCAGCTCCTACTTCTGAATTTCTCCCTTTGGGGGATCTTTGACCTCCAGGCTCCCACTTCTTGATCCTGGCTCGACTTTCTTTGGTTTTCTGGTCCCTGATTTCTTGAGGACCTCTCCTGCCCCAGGTGCTCAGACACCACGACCACCTGTCTGGCTCCATTCGGGCAGCCCTGCCTGGCATTGGCCTGTGACACAACTCTGTGGAAATTTCTAGATATCTGAGAGGGAAGCTTCAAATGCGAAGACGTCAGTCATATGGCTTTGCAACTCTCTTCTGATTAAAATGACATCTGCAGTATTTGCGGGCAGGCCAGCCATCTATGGTCTTGGTCTCTGTAGATTCATCCAAGTTGCCGCATGTGTAACAGTCTGTACCTTCTGTATTGCTGAGCAGCATTCCCAGGTATGGACGTATCACTGTTTCATCATCCACCTGTTGTAGGATATCTGGGCTGTTTCCAGTTCTGAACTATTATTGCAAACATTCCCGTGTGTGAACATAAATACCCATTGCCTTGCAATAAATGCGCAAGAGTACAATTGCTGAGTCATCGGGTAATTCACGTTTAAATTTGTAAGAAACTGACAAAACTTTTTTTTTTTTTTTTGGCCACGCAGCCACGTGGCTTGCAGAATCTTAGCTCCCCGACCAGGGATTGAACCCGGGGCCCCGGCCATGCAAGTGCTGAGTCCTAACCACTGGACACCGGGGAATTCCCAGAAACTGACAGAATGTTTTCCAGAGTTGCTGCCCCATTTCACTTTCCCATCCACGGTGTATGAGTGATCTGGTTTCTCCGCAGCCTCTCCAGCATTTGGTGTTGTCACTATTTTCGTTGTATAGTGATATCGTGTGCAAGGCACTCCCAGTCCTGGGTTGAGCGCTCCCTTCCTGTGGCACTCAAGGTCTTCATGGGACCACAAGTCAAATGCATGGACTGAAATCTGGGGACAGAGGCAATCAGACCAGGCCCAGACCACACAGGAAGCTAAAGAAGGAGCTGGAAGGAAGAAAGCGAGGTGGAAAAGCTGAGGGACGGGGCAGGGCACAGAAGAAGTGAGTCTAACCGGCCTCAGCAGCACTTGCTAGGGGGCCTGGGGCTGATGGGTGGTGTGTTAGGAGTAGAGTGTCGTGTGTGTGTTTGTGTGTGTGTGTGTGTGTGTATGTGGTCAGCAAGTAGGAACTTGACAGTGGTTCACCCAGTTAGCCCCTCACCCAACTCCAACTGCTAGGGACCAAGACAGCCAAACTTGTCTTTACGAGTAACACAGAAAAGAGGGCCCAGAATCACAGATCCCCAAGTGCAAATCCATATGGCACAGGGGAAGACCCTGACATTCTAGACTCATGTTCTCCATGTAGCTGGAAAGGGTCTTCTACATTGCCTTTGATGAAACCATTTAGCAAAGCAGGTAAACACAATTTTAGGGAGGATTTTTGTCCCCTACATGGCCCCATATCCTAACTTTTGATTGCCAGCCTGCATTCGGACTCCAAGAGCCAGTAGCCTTCGGTCTGGGGTTTTTCCTACCTGGAGCGGGGGGGTGGGGGGGGTGGGGGGGTGGTATCAGCGTATCAGGAGGTGGCCAGGGCCTGAAGGGCCCACCCACTGACCTCCCCCCGCCCCCTGTAAGGTCTCTTCCTCTCCTGGGGGTTGCCAGCTGCTTCTGAGAAGCCTTTGGTCCAGTCAGAGGCCACCTCAGCTTACACTGCTGCCAGTAAGCACCCAGAGTTTTCCACTCCACACTCATCTGTCCCTCCCCCTCCATGAACAAAGGAAAAGGCACACGTACACACATGTTATTAAAATGAACTGTTTATATATCTCAGTTGAGTCAATACATTATAATGTATTAAAATGGAAAGGTACAAAATTGAAATAAATACTTTCTGATTCATGTATAAATCTTTTTTTTTTTTTGTCAAGATGACTTTTATCGTCAGTACATGTCACAAGAAAACATTTAAAATGACACTGAAACAATCATTTAAATCATGGTGCATGGAGGAAAAAGGTAAAGAAAACAACTTTTGGCTTGTTTTGGCATGAGACCTTGATACAATTTGGGTTCCCCAAAACCATGTGAAGGGTGATAAAATAGAAATGCTCAAAACCGACTTAAAAAAATAAACAGGCTTTACAAAAACCCTCTTTTTGATGAACCCGGCCACTTCTCTACATGGTCTGCACTTAACAGTAGATACATTCAGTATTGTCCACGGGAAGACAGCAGCTGCCTTTCGTTTTAAAGAGCTTGGTGGAGAGGCTGAAGGAGTATGCTGAGGTGGAGGTGGGCAGGATGTACAGGAGAACAGAAAGCCTGGACGGTCTTCAGGAACGCCTCTGAGAATGGGGGTGTGGAGGGTCTCTGGAGCAAGTGTTGGCGCTGAGAGCATGAGTCCAGACCTGAAGCAAAGCAAGTGGGCAGGATGGAAACGGTGGCTGCTGTGGGGCAGGGTGGTCTCCCCACCTGAGCAGTTCTGGGTTTGCCCTCAGCCTGGGAACGTTTCTGTCTCAGCAAGAGGCTAACCCAGCGCTTTGGGGACAGGGCTGGGACTCTTTTCAGGCACAGCAGCATGGGGGAGACGGGGACGGGTGTGGGGCTTCAATGAATGCCACGGAAGGGGCTTCCTCCTCTGGTTCCCGTCTTAGGTGGCTGTTAAGGCAATAAGGACTTCAGCAAACTAGAAGTTAAGGGCAGCTAAATTCAGCCAGATTGAAGGCAAACAAAAGGTGAGAAAGAGTCCCTTTCTCCTCGGCTACCTTCCCGCCCCAAGCACAGGAGGTCTCAGCGCTCAAAGCTCTGAATCTATAGTACGCGGTAGCGGAGGGCTTGCCCTTTGGAAGCTCCATGGAAAAGAAGGCTCATGCCTGGCTTTGGGCAACTTGACCCAAGTTTCCTTTCTCTAGACTCTCTTTCCTGAGGTCCTCTCAGGAGGGCAAGCTATGGTCACCCAGCTGTTGAGTGAAAAGTGGAAGCACCAAGGTTCACGCAGAGTTAGGGCAAGTCCTTGGCCGCAGACCATCTGGCCCATCCCAGTGGCCTTGAACACTGTGTGTCCTGGAAAGCAAGGCCTGATGTTCGAATGCCCCAGTGAGACCTATGCTCAGCTGGAGAACAGGACTAGCCCTTCAGGGCTCAGAAATGTTCCCCCTACATCAGATGGAATGACGGCTACGAAGTCCATGGGAATGTGAGGTCCTGGGAAGGTTTGTGAGCTCATGTCTGGGTCCTCAGGGGAGTGAAAGAAGCTCCTTTGACCTGAATCCACTCACAGGGAAACATACAGAAGACTGAACAGAACAGATGGAAGAATCTTTTCCTTTGCCCTTGCTCTGGAGTGAAGGAAATAGACCTTGACATGCTACGGGAAGGATGAACCTTAACAGTTGCCTCCATTCTGGGCAGGCTGCTGGCAAAACGCAGGGTGATTTGACTGCTGAGGCCTAGAATTGAAGAACTGACTCTCAGGCAGTTGCTAAAAGGTACAGCTACTCACTCCAGCAAATGTGAGGTCAGTAAACAAGGCAATATCCCCTCTATCCTGTGGCACTAGGTTACAGCCTAACGCCAGAGCTCTCCGTGAGATGCCTGGGGCCCGAGGATGCAATGACTTGGACACAGTGGCAGCTGTGATCTGATTACTCAGCACCCCCTCAAAAGGGGGCATTCATGGGGACCCGATGTGCAGAACGAGAAATGCCGTCTGGGGGCCAGTGCCCTGCCTGACTTTTCTCTTGTGGAAGCCGTATGATTTTGGTCCTAAGCAAAATGGGTAACATTTCTTCCAGGAATCCAAGGATTATAATAACAAATCTATAATAAAGTCAATGTGATCATCGAGCTGTGAGGGTACAGATGAAACAAGACTGGTCAGGAGTTGATCATTGTTGAAGCCCATTGGGAGTTCTGTGGGAATTCACTGTACAATTCTGTTTTCATTTGTGTTTAAATATATGTTTTGAAATTATCCACAATACAAAACAAGGCCCCTTGGACGTTCTCTAACTTAATCCCTCATTTTCCAGACAGAACCCAGTGGTTAAGCACCCAAAATCACATGGGGAGTTCATGCAGTACCGGTACTAGAACCCAGCGTGCTTTCTGCAGGGATTAAGATACATGGGCTGGATTGACATACTTAAATCAATGTCAGGTTCTTGAGCTCTGCTCTTACCACGCTGAGAAGCAGGGGTTTTTTTGGTTTTTAAATCCTGCCAATTAGCCCTAAGAACATAATAATAATGGCAAGTACCCTTCTCCCATAAAGCCACCAGTGGCGCCTTCTGTGAAGGCTCTCTTTGGTCCCAGCATTTCAAAGGGAAACACTGTCCCCTAAGGTTTCCTGGGACAAAGCAGTCACTGTAGCTGCTTCTCAAGGGAACCACCACCAGGAAGGGCACTGAATGTCCTTCCTGAGCTCCTGGCCGTGTGCAGTTTTCTCTGGAGCCTGGCTGAGGGCCCGGTAGGGGGAGGGGAGTGTCACACTTACGACGGGGGGGGGGGGGGGGGGCGCGGGGGGGGGCGGGTAGAGGTGTAAAGGGCTGGTATGGCAGCCATTGAAGGGAATAATAAGTCCCTTTAAAAATCTTCAACCCAGGTTACTCGATCTCTTTAGAGAAAGAGCACTGTAACCTAATTGGAATCAAAGACATTCATCCATTTAATAAGAAAAAGACTTTTAAGAAGTGGAGGCTTGGGAAAGGGAGACAGGAGACGGGGCTCTTCTCACAGTGATGACACGGGTAGGGAACCAAGGGGCCTCGGTAGCAAGTTGTAGACTTTAGTTTGAAAATTAAAAATGTTCTAGATACATCCTTGTAAGCTTATGAGGACACACCTCAAAGGGTGTATTCCCAAAGGAAATCAGGCCATAAAAGCCAGGCAGTTCCATGTTCCCAACAGGGAGAAGGTGAGGTCAGAAGACCTGCACCAATTTTAGAAGAATAACACCCAGGAAAGTTCCGGGTCCATCATTCTGCACAAGGAAACCACGCTTTGGGTTCTGGTGGCTCAGCTGAGATGAAAGTTAGCAGAGAGAGGTGAGATTGAAAAAAAAAAAACCCAAAACACAGAAGGAATTTATAGTAAGAATTATGAACATGAGCCTGGATTTTAAATGTGTGGGCTTCCCGAAACAGCTAAAAGAAACTGTGGAATGTTCTCGTAGAGAGATGACATGCCTTGGGCATGGAAGATGTCCAGGAAAGTTGTAATGGCTGAAGGAGAGATGGGGTGCCTGGGTGGATGGACAGACCCCTCCGATTATCTAGAAAAATCTGTTCTGGCAAGAGACTTAGTAAGTTATAGATTTCAATTCTGCTATTTCTTACTCTCATTGTTCTTCCTTGTCCCTCAAAATATAGGTTAAATAAGATATCAGCTCATTTTTTATTCAATACCCTAAGCTTCTTAACTTGGTTTACAGGGGGCTGGGTTTGGAGAGGGCGTGTGTCTATGTGTGTGTTCACATTGCCCACAGTAACTGAGAAAATAGATGCATTTCTTCCCCAGAAACTTATATAAAACATGACGGTTTGGGAAATATCATCTGAATTTCACAAATTAAAAGAAGGTCTCTGAGCTACCGCTTATAAGTCAGGAGAGGGACAAATGAGCATCGCCTTGGGGATCTGATGTAAATTACTAACTGTGTTCCTTTGGGAAAATTACTTCCTCTCTCTGGACTGGAGTTTCCTCATCTTGCCACTATGCGGTCAACCTTGACTCTGAGGGAGTGTAGCAAGTGCTACTCAACCTAATGAAAATGTCAATATATCCTGAAAGATGTCCCCGGCAATGGTCAGTAAGGGGCTCGGTGCTCACGGTCACGTACGTCCCAACAGGATGAAGTGCCCATGACAAGCGACTGAGCTCTGAGGTCTCCACTCGGAAGAGTGAAAAGAGCAGTAAGCGCCTGTTTCCACCTGGCTGCCTGTCAGGGCTGATGTTTCACTGCAAAGCCAAGAAGCCTGAAGACCTCAGAGAACTGGCTGTGTCTCTAGATCTGAGGTGGAAGGAAAGGCCCATTTGGAGACAGTTGAATTTTTCTGCCAAAAGACCAACGTCTGCAAAACCACAAATGCTGGAAATACAGGTGCTTCTAATACCAACTGTGCATGTTGTTTCCTAGCAGTCAGGGTAGGGAGAGTCTATCAGTTTTTGGTGGGAAAACATAGAGCAGCAATCTCCTGTGTGCTCGGGGAAAAGCAAGCCTGTGATTCTGACTCGATTGGAGAAAAGATGGGATCCCAGGGGGCAGGAAGTCAATTCCATTCGCCAGAGACACCGCCTGCCGATCCCTCCTCCTTCCAAGCTGGGCAGGAGCCACCTCACAGAAGAGAAGACTTCGGAAGCCAGGGTAGTGCCAAGCCAGGGTGGCTCGTGCCTTTTAAGACATGTCTTTCCCCTGAACAGGCCTAGATGTCCTGAGGGGGAGAGAGGATGCTACCAGCACGGTCTCCAGACACACGGCAGTCACATCTCCTAGGTAAAGACCACTCTTGCTCTAAGTGCACTGAAGATTCAGGAAACTGTAGTTGCCTCCCCTCGTCCCACCCCAAACACTGCCCTTCCTCATCTTACATCTGGGGAAACTGAGGCACAGCAAGGACAAACAGTTTTTCTGCAGCTCTCATACTGATCTAGTGACACACCTGGCAGGAGAACCCAGGGCCCCTCTCTCTCTCCCTCTCTCATTCTCATTCTCTCTCTCTCTCTCTCTCTTTTGATATCTTCCATTGCCTTTCTGCTTCATTCACATTTAAAGTCTGTCTACCTGTCTATTTATCTATAATATATGTTCTCTTATGTATAAAATATAAATAATTTGTAGATTTCTGCTTAACTCCCTGTCCTTTTCTCTTCCTTTACATAACTTGGTTTGGAAACAAAAATAGATGTTCCATGGCGAGGGAAAACCACAGTACTGCTCAGAGGAACAGACCTCTGGAAGGAGAGATGACAGCCTTTGTCTGTTGGGCTGGGGGTGCTTCAGATCTGGACTGTACAGCAAATGAAACGGAACACAACTCATCAGAAATCAGCAATGGAGACATCTGTGCCAAACGACGTGAACGTCCACCACCTGGTTTTAAGGAACAGTAAATACAATAGAGATAGATAGATACACTATGCTGAATCTCGAGTCATAAAACAAGTTGTAAATAGAATTATGCTAAATTAAAGACGGACATCATAGGGAATAGTCTGGTCAACAACCAATCATCGTTAGAATCAAAAAAGTAAACCGGCCTTTTCACTGAGTACCTCCACGACATTTCTCAATGCACTAAGTACATTTTAACCATGCAAAAATACACAGACATCTTAACTAGGTTGTTTTTTTTTTTTTGTAAAAAAATCAAACACCAACAATATGCATTTTTTTTTTGTTAATTATATTGGTTAAAGTAACAGCCAGTGGCTGCCAGGTATCAGATATATCATATACATATTTTTATACAGAATCTGGACAACACAACATTACACATCAGAGAGAGAAAGAGAGGAAAAGAGAAAGAGATTATTTGTTCCTTGGTGGGTTTGTTGCTGTTCAGTAAAAAAAAATAAAGTAAAAATATGAGAAGCAATGCTAAGAAGGAAAACACTTCAACAAGTTAGGAATACATAGGGAGAATTGCTAATCAGAAGTACAGGAGGAAGAGAGTTCATAGTTAGGTCTGTGTCTAGAATTTTCTTCACTAAGAAGCAAAAGTGCACAACAGGTGTATTGGTTTGGAAAAGCAGAAAGAGCGATTGACATCATGCTGTCTGGTTCCCAGCACGTTTCCAGCGAGAAGAAAAAAAAAAAAACCATAATCACAAATTAATTTCACAAGTTTTGTTTTAAAAATGTCCTCCCTTACCCAAGAAGCTGGGTAGTGCAGGGGTCGGGGCAGCTGAGTTTCGAGAGTCCTTGGCAAAGGTTTGGCCAAAACCGTTGGCCTTAGATTAGTTGGAGATATGAGCTGTCTGTGGGAATTCACGCAGTGGAATGCGACGTCGGCTCACTGGGTCCCCAAGCTCCCCGTGCCAGCTGGTGATCTGGTGGAGGGAGCACACAACCCACTGACAGGCCTGCTAGCCAGGCCCCAGTCCTGCCCCTGAAACATTTGGCGTCAACACGATCCTAAGAATTCAACCTGGAAAGAAACAAGACCTTGAACACAAGCTATGGAAGCACTACCATGGTCACGGTTAGATACAAAAATGTGAAAATTCAGATGTAATCAAAAATACAAAATCAGTTTCGATAAGATTTGCTTTTCGTGTGTCTGTTTGTTTTTAAACCATTACAGTGCAAGGTGTTTTCAAATTACAGTAAAAGTTATGTGTCTGCTTACAGTAACTAGAGTAAGTAGCTGATTTTGCTCTGCTGGAATCAGAGGTCCCTGATAAGTGAGGATGCACCAGTCTGAAATCAACCCAGCACAAGAAAAGGATGTCTCAACAGAAACACAGTTCACCAGGGCTTTCACCCCTTCGAATTGTAACGAAAGATGGTGTCCTTTGCGCAACTCATTAGCGTGAGTTTCTTCCTCCGTTGAAAAAAAGAAAAAGAAACGGATGGTATTAAAATTCCAACAAGAAAAGGACTGGAAATCTGGGGCTGAAGGGCAGAGCATCTGAAGGGAGTTTCCCGCGTCACTGAGCTTTCCCATTGTACTTAAAAATAAAAAGAATTGTTTCAGCATGAGCCTCCTTGGGCAACGCTGCTTTGTGCTTCAGTCCCGCTCCACACCCCCCATCCCAGGCTGCTGGGAAAGGAAGCGGCACCACCTCACGGGGTCAAAGGAAACCGTGATGGAGGTCACGGCCTTGTACCATCAAGAATCGCCCCCCAGGAAAGGACAACGGAACTGCTGAGAAGGGCTGGGGGGCCGGGGGGGGGGCAGGGACTGAGGAGCCTTCGTCTGGCAAAAGGACGGCCCTCGTCAAGACCACTCTCAGAGCCAGTTCTGGAAAGGATGCAGAGGAAGGAGTCAAGAACCGCAAATCATATCTCAGAGGAAGAGCCACCGTTGCCCCAGAGCCTGCCTTTGGGAGGTGGGCAAGTGGCCCAAAGAGGGCCGCTGGCCAAATGAAGTGACAAGGCGACAGCCTTCACGTTCATGCTGTGGGAGAGGAGAAGAAGGAAGGGTAGTGAGGAAGCATGCTTTTCCACTCTAGAACCAACAGTCGGCCTGGATCAGGAGATGCAAGACACCCTGGAAAGCCTCAAAGAGCCCTTGTCTCCGTTCCAAGCGGAGCGGGCGGATGTTGGCAGCCGTGGGCACAGACATCAAGCCAGAAGCCTGCGGGGGCCACGCAGAGCCCCCGTTCCTCCCAGCCCGTCTCGAGCCTCATCCTCGAGCCCCGGCCCACACAGAACTCGCTCTGAATTCTTCCTAACTCAGTGGGGCAAACTCTTCCCAGGTTTGTTGAAATTAAAAGGGACAGTTTTCGACAGCCAAGGCTGTCACTCAGGGCCTGGGATCCGCCAGTCCTGCATAAGGGGTGGGCAGCCCAGTCTCCCATCCCCCAGGATGTGGCCCGGGTGGCGGAATCTACCTGCCTCACACGAGTGACCTGCGTAGGTGAGCGACCCCTTTACTCACACCCACATCCCCGAGAAAGAGAAGCAGCACACATTCCTCCGTCCTCTACCTTCGAAATAGAGTGTGAGGTGCTGCACTCAACTGTTTGGTTGTGATCTGGTCACTGGAGGAAATCTGGGCTTGCTCTGCACATTTTGCTACGTTCCTCAAGAAAAGAGAGCTCCACCAAACCCTGCAGGCCCAGTGCCTCCGCACGGCTCTGGCTCTGCTCCCCAGCGGGGAAGTGGACCGCCATGCTCAGCTGAAGCACGAGGCTTCCCCCAGCACACCTCCCTGGCTTGTTCTGACCCTAGGGGTTGTGGAATCAGGCAGACCCTGTGTGTGTCCATCGTTTTTAGCATAAGATGCTCACGCATCCTTATCCCTTTGGCCATAAGAGACGCTGCGCCTTCCTAGGCTCCCCGATCCCGTTTCTTACCCAGCCTACCCAGAGTTCACTACCCAACCCGACCTGTTCTAGCAAAGCAGTTGCTCTAGAAACATTCTCTGTGCTCGTCCCCCAGCTCTGACTCGAAATACAGCCCACAGCCTGGTCCTCTGGTGTACAGAGGTGGTGGGACTCCAAACAAGCCCTCTGCTCACAGCTCTGGGTGCCGCTAAGGGGCTGGTTACCTCCAAGCCAGCTGCGGTCTACAGGGACCACCGACCATGGGTCTCCCCTCCAGTGGAGGACTTTTCAAAGGTGCAAGCTGCTTTGCCCGAATGGCCTCAGCAAACGCCTTTGTTCTTCCTGAGCTAAATCCCAGAAGCTCTGCCCGGCTAGATCTGCTCTCGCCAAGTGGTGTGTTTCTAATCTGGCAGTTGGCCACTGAAATATCATTTGAGGATTTGTGATCACAGGTGTATTTACACGAGTGAAGGGACAGGATGAAGTTAGGGAATGAAATGATATGTAGTGTGGCTTGAAGGCGAAAGAAATGCTCCAAGATCCCTCTGTGCTGAGTTCCTACTGCTGTCCCCAGGCAAACGTGAAGCCTGGTGAAAATGTACAGAACTGGGCTGTGACGCCCTGTTTTGGGTTCCTGGGACTATTTCGTACTATTTACCATTAATTATGGAGCTGCCCTGGCTGAAAGAGATTTCCAGGAGTGGTGTTGCAGAGCATAGGTACCATCATCCCGGGGACAATGGTGGGGGAAGTGGGGTGGTCAGTAATCTCTGCACCTCCAATACGGCTGATTCTCCTCTCATGATGAGCAGATGCTCTGGTCGTTACCCCAATACACTTAAACTGTTTGACAACCACAACAGAAGAGGGATTGAGGGAAACAAAATGTTTTTTACCTTCAAGATACATATTTTGAGTATGTTTATTAAGACGGTGAGAAGTTGGCTTCATCTTTTCTTTTAAAGCAAGAGAAATATAGTTGAATTGATTTAGGAGATGTTTACGTTCCATTTAAGGAAGATCTCCTAGGTTCTTATAAACATGAGGATGAGTTTAAAAGGAAAAGCTACCTTTTTTCCCCTGGGGTATTTTAGTTCACAGTCTGGAGACAATTAAGAGCTTCACAGACATTTGTTGAGTGAGTGGGTGTATTGATAACAGAATTTTAGGATGGGAAGGGACCTTAGGGAGTGTCGTCTTCATTTGGCAGGAGAGAAACTGTCCTTGAGCTGATTCAGTGGGTTGGTGGTGACTCCAGTGGCCCTGCTTCTGCATATGGATTGCAGGGAAGCGGGACCCTGCTTGGAGGGGAGATGGGGCTGGAGCACAGCTCTCCTTGGCCCTGTGATGTAACAGCACATCTTCCTAAACAATCTGTGTTTCTGCCACAGAAGTCCTTCTACCCTGCTCTCACCCAGCCATGCTTAGAGCAACTGGATAAACTACTGATAGGCTTATAGTGGTCCAGGTGGCTGAACTGAACTAGGAGATTAAGGAATTAACAATAACTTTTAAAAGTCCACTATTTCTCATCACTGTTAAACATCGAGGACTTAAAAAAAAAAAACCCACCAGCTATTGAATAATCTGTAGCTTTAAAATGAACTTACTTGGAGATTAATATGTAATATTTTAGAGATGGGCACCTGGTTAGTGATGGATGCAATAAGTGTGACATGTCTTGACTTCAAAAACTCTTTTGATAATGCAGACCTCATTATCATTATATGTCTTGACCTCAAGACATACCTCAGCATTCACCATGAGAACAGAACAGTGCCCCCAAAAGGATCATTCTTAAGAGGAATTAATGACAATTCTTCGTTGGCCTAAAGGGGCATCGTGAGTGTTTTGTGGGGACCAGCCCAGGGCTTCGTATTTCACAGGGAGCCTTAGAAGGTTAGCTGACTGATACAGTCATGCGATTGCGCCCCGTTTCTCTCGTGGCTCTTCCTAAGGGAATAGCCTTCTCTCTTGTTCTCTGTAACCCATGTACACGTTCATAGCATATTGCAGAACCTACACCTTGTAAGCCCATAAACTCAGGATGGAGGTATGTGTTCGTGGACATGAAGAAATGATGGCTAAGAACAACAGCTGGAATGGGGTAGGAATGCTGAGCTTCACATCTCCTGGAGGCAAGGCAGTAAAGAGGTCTCCTGGACTGAATGTTGAAGTCCTAATTCTTAATGTGATGGTATTTGGAGGTGGAGTCCTTGAGAGATCATTGGGTTTAGATGAGGTCATGAGGGTAGAGCCTCCGTAATGAGATTAGTGCCCTTATAAGAGGAGGAAGAGACCAGAGCTCTCTCTTTCTGCCACATGAGGACACAGCAAGAAGGCAGCCATCTGCAAACTAGGAAGAGACCTCTCACCGGACACCAGACCTATGACACCTTGATCTCGGACTTTCCAGCCCCCTGAACGGTGAGAAATAAATGTTCGTTGTTTAAGCAACCCCCCACCCCCAGTCTATGTTATTTTATTATAGAAACCCAAACTAAGACAGAATCCTTTCCCGAATTCCCGATCTGCATCCCTTTTAAAGCTCCAGGTCAAGGCTAACATGATTACGGATGAAGCAACCTGTTTTCTTTCTAGAGCAATCTATCTTCGGGAAAGGGGAATCTTCTCATTACTCTCCTGTCTCTGTCTCTTCTTTCCGGTCAAGCCATTTTTCCCAAGAGAGCATTGCTTTTGAGCAGAGCTCCTGGTGATCTTACAAGAGGTATCTGCTAAAAATGGTGGTCAAGGGAACCAATATATTGGTGCACACTGGGGGTTACTTTTAGGGAAAGGAGAGGAAGAGTAGGGGACACATTGTGTTAAGGTCCTAAATCCAAAGTGTGCCACCCACGAGGAAGGCTCAGCAGTCTTTCAGAAAGACAGGTGGAGGCAAAGAGCTGACAACACCCATGTCATCTCCTGCCCATTAGAGCTCAGAGAGCTGTATCTGGACTCATCACTTTCAGGCTTACCCTTCAGCCCTCGATGTACAGGTTTTAGCTCCCCGCCCAGACTGAATTACTTGAGGACAGGGCCTAGTCCAATGCCTGGGATACTTTCTGGTTGAAGGGTGAGTGAGTAAATAAGGAGACTAAATTATGAAGAGAATGAACAGACTGGCCGTGAGTCAAGAGTCCTGAGCCCTTGGTTCTCAAAGAAGGGGCTCTCCTTCACATCAGGACAGATTGCTGCAGCTTTGACAGCTGGGGTGAGGCCAAGCCAGGTCTTCACAAGCTTCCTGAAGCAGAGTTAGAGCCAGGGTTGTCCCGGGTCTGTGGGGCAGTCCTTCTGGAGGCAGGAGCTCTTGTCGAAGGCAGAGCTTTGCTGTCTGCATTTTTTGTTTTGTTTTGTTTTATTTTTTTTTTTAGCAGCTTGGGCTCCGAAAGATAATGGTGACACTCAACGCCCTGATTTCTTCTCTACAACACGGGTGGATCCTGATCAAAAAGCCCCTCGGGAGAAATCAGAGGAACACCGATTGACTTAAAAATATGTTGTTTAGGCCCTTTTTTTTTTTTTTTTCCAGAGCACCACTGGAAATCAGGGAAAGGGTTTCTTTCCCATATGTTGACTCAAGCTGATACCTTGGGTATCAGAGGCCTTGTACCCTGATAGAGTAGCAGGGGCCCTACTCTTTGCCCATTTCAGTAGGAGTTGTTTATACCCAAGTCAAGCCGTTTGGGTTGTTACAGGCTTAGATAAACGTCTCGCTGTAGGGTGGACCCTCAGAGTTCCATTAGGCAGCAAGAAGGAAAGAAAGGTAAGATGACCCCAGCAGTCTAAGTAGGGGTGTGCGCCTTTTCAATCAAGACACCTGAGCCCACGTCGTTGTTTGTCTTTCATTAATCAAAGGAAGTTGGGCAAATCATTCAAACCCCTATGTCTCTTTCCTCCTCTGTAAAATAAAGCCCTACATTAGGTTCCCGCAGATAATAAGGTCACTATTAACTCATTCTTTAAAAATAACTTGTGCAAAGTAGCAGCCCACCTTTTCTGGATGGATGCTAGGCGGATACGTTTAGTCTGTCAGCCTCAGGGATGCAGGGGGTCATCATCCCTCTCATTCTAGAAAGAGTCCAGGCCATGGATTGGCAACAAAGACTTATTTTATGGAGGTTAAAGAGGGAATGACTATAATGAACCAGACCAAGGAAATTAGGGGATTCCAATTAGAGGGCCAAGCCCATGTATTCTATTAACAGGGTCTAACGTTCAGAACATCCACCCCTGCATGTCCACTTAGACATGCTGAGAATCTGAGGTCTGTACCAAAGGCCAGGCCACTCCGAATAGGAAACATGAATTCCAGGAAGGGACCCATCAGTGGGTAGGGTCTCACGCTTGCCCTGCTTCTTTGTGCCTTGCATCTCTCATCCAGTGTCTGAATGTCTTTTGTTATTTACTCTCAGAACATGAAATTAAGCCGAAGAAACTGGGGGGTAATCTGTGTGTAAGGCTGAAGGAACTGGGCGCCACTGGGGAAGGGGTCGGACAAACCCCAATTTTTCTTGGCCTCCTTTTCATCGATACTCTTTTCGTGGTATCTGGAAAGGCCCAGAACCACCGCATTAATTATAGAAGAAACTGGGCCCTTCCCCAGATCCCAAAGACTCAGACCCCCTTAGGATATGCTGTGCCCATAGTGACCAGCTGCTACAGGGAGCACCCAGAGCTGGCTGAGGTCTGCAGGCCTGAGTCCCTCTGGGAGGCTGCAGTGGTCTCAAATATTCTGGAAGGTTGGCCTGAGCAGGACTGAACTGAAACCTCATTAAGAAACAGAGACTGGGCTCTTCTGTGTCTCATGGGCAGCTTGGGGCTTTCAGAAATCCCATTCATCATTCAAGCCTTCCTCCTCTTTGGCCTTAATTCAAACCTGGAATGGTCAGCGGACACCCTCCAATCCCCTGATTCGCCCTCACCCGCAGAGATATGCACATCACCACCACTTGAAGGCCTCATTCCTCTGGCTTCCACCGCACTGGGCGGACCAGAGGAATGGGTTTTAAACAGACCAAAGCTGCAGGGAACTAAACTTTGAGCCAAGATGTGCACGTGAACACACACGAGCACCCACAAGCCCGGCTCTGGGAGCTCCGTGAAGCCTTCGAGGAGGGAGAGGGTTTAGCGACAAGGGAAAGCCATTCTCTGAATCACATTACCAACTGCAGAGAAACCGGTTGCAGCTTGAAGGACTATTCTTTCAACGAGGTTGGGTGAATGTGAACAGACGGTGACATTGCTGGAAATTGTCTTGCTTTCTCATCAGAAGGCAGGCAACGTCTCGAATGAATGACGTCACATGACTGTAGGCACAGTCAACTCAACTCACCCATCTTCAGGCATCCTACGGAGCCTCCAAAACCCAACTCAAATACCAGTCTTTTTAAAGTCTCCTCTTATATCGCTACTTGGAAACCTTGCTTCCCATTTTAGGTGCCCCTAGCACCGTGCACTCTCTTAGGGCTCTGTTTTCCACTGTATTATACTTATTTATGCACATTTCTTCCCTCTCATATTTAATTCCTTGAGGTTTGTCTTCTCTTTGGAGCCCCTTCTGCCCTAGCCCTGCACTTGGCATAGTAGGTGTTCAAGAAATATTTGAGAGCCAGGTGACTGACTGAATTTGAAGTGGGAATACTGTCTGGCAGGAATGCTCCAGTGCGGTGAAATCAGTTCATCGTCCACCACCTTGTCCTCGCAAGGAGCGTCAGTGCGTGGCAGACCCAGTGGTCCAAGGTCAACAAGTCTCTACCACTGCTGTACCATACTTCAAATTCAAGGTAAGAGAAATCCTTAAACCATCTGCCACATCCCACTGAAATACACTTCCCACCTCGAATTTCAAAGCAATTTCAAAGTATCTCAGGCACAGAAGCTGCCCTTGTCTCACAACAGCCCACCTAGAAAGCAGCCAAAGAGTCAGAAGTGGATTCCAAGTTGGAGATTACCCCGGAGGTTCAGGACCAACGAACAACGGTGAGCAGGGCTGCAAGCTTCTCTATCTAGAACCATCACATCCCAGGACAGCACCCTCTCCCTTCACGGGGATGGAGAAACACCCAGACTAGTCACAATGAAAGAAAATGGACAGCATCCTCACGGCAGTACAGAAACTTCCCACAACGACCCAACAACGACGTCAAGACCAAAGACCAACCCGCCACGCAGACACAAGGTCTCTGGACAGAAGACGAAGGGCAGAGAAGAAAATACCTTTTCACAATGAGGTGAAGCTCAGTGCCCTTTCCCCTGTTCCCAGGCTCGCTCTGTCATGTTGGGAATTCCCTCTCCACCAAGGGAGCTTGGCTTGGGAGCCAGCAGTGGGACACTACGTGGACAAAACTGGCTGGTCTGGATCAGAAGTCGCGTCACGCCCTCACCTATAGCGTCTGGTCCATTTGGATCCTTCCTCTGTAAGAAACAGACGAAACCTGATGCTCAGGACTACAAACACACCTACCCCAGCTGCAGCAAGAAGTTCCTTCTGTTCACCCCGGAACCTCCTAGTTAGCTGTGTCCTGTAGAGATCTGGAGGTACAACGGGTCTGGTCATCCAGGAAAGGTGACACCAAGTGTGGAAATGCCCAGAACCTACATGGAGAGAGAAGTCAGCCCAGGATCCAAACTTCAGAAGGGTCTCCAGCAAACAAGGCCTCCCCTGTGGGAAAACTGGGGACCTGAGATGAGTGGAAAGACAGAGCAAAGATAAGACGGTATGGATGGCTCTGTCGGTAACTTTCTTCTGGCATTGGGTGGGCTGGAAGGTGGTGGTACAAGAAAGGATCCCATAGAAACTCACCTAAAAATGGGCTCCTCTGAATCTACAATAGTTATGTCCCCAAAAGAACAGGGAATAATTAGAATTGTGCTTTCTAGTACCTAAAACGCAAAGCAAAACCTTTCTTAAACAATTATTTCAAAAGAAATTTGGGAATCTTGGAAAGCTCAGTGAGGTGGCAAATTCCTCAGAACCAAAAACCAACTTTGGAAGTATACTGTCATTGTGCCTATGTGTGTGTTTTGTGTGTGGGTGTGCAAATATATCCTATATTTCCACTCACCTACATGTAGATATAGATAGATAGATAAATATATATTTATCATTAGATTTTTTCCCCCTTCAGGTCAACACCAGTGTGTTCCAACTTCAGTACATATTTTATCTGCATTTCGACTGATACACAGACCATTATACTATTAAAAGAGAGAAACAGCTGAGAACAGGCAAAGTATAACCTAGCCAGAGTTGTTTAAATGCTGGTTCAGCATTGTTAAGGAGAAAAGCAAACCTCCCCAAATACAAATGAAAATGTCTCTTCTTAATACACACAAGCAATTCTTTATGATCTTCAGAAGAAAACAAAACAGGAGGAAAATGGAACAAACTATGAAATTGAATTGTAAGCATTTTTCTTTTTTGTAGTCATCGTAAGTACTTTAAGGGAAAACACTGCACGTGTAGAAATGATTCTCCCCCGCTTCGATTACAACTCTTCCCTAGCTCTCTGGAGCTGGGGGATAAAAACACATGTTCACTCAAGTAACATTTTAAAGGATCTTTAACGTGTAGACCTTTCTTTATCCCGTTGAAGCTGAGAAATGTCTTCCAGATTTTGGCAAAAGATGCAGAAAAACAAGGGTAACTGAACCATACAGAGTATCTAGGGCTCACGACCTAAGTTGCTTAGTTAAAGGAAAGTCATTCTGTTCAAATTACAGAAGAAGGGAATCAATTGCAGACAGTCCACCTTGCGATTTCTATTCAAGATCCCTTCGCCCTGTCCTGTAATTGGTCAGGATTCTTCTGAAGAACTTGGGTCTTTATGGCATCGCTGGCTTGCAGACTACAAATGTTTCCAGATCGCCATCCCTCTGAACACATGGTATGGAAGAGGGTTTCACAAGGTTTGGAGAATATGTAAGGGCTGGGCACAGGGCACTTGACCACCAAACAGCACAACACATAAAATCGACCGAGAGAAAACGGCGAAGTCAAGAAGTTGAAAGCTGCCAACTCAGGTGAGGATGCTAGGGAGTCAGTGGGTACCATGTTCCATGCCGAGAGATCGAAATGAAAAAACCGAAGTTGGACATAAATCAACATTGAAAGCTTCAAGAAGTCTAAGCCAAACCAATGTTTCCTTTTTCCCCCTACGCACAAACCTTTTGTTCTAAACCCAACGGCATTGAGATCGATACTTCTATCTGGAAGATTCAAGTCTGCAGAGACGCTTGCCTTCCATTTGATCACATGAGTCCACAGAAATAAAGCACCTTTGGAACCAAGAGTTGTTCAAGAATCCTAGTGTCTTATTGAACGTGTCAAAAAAGTACCGTTAAAATAATTAGAATAATTCATCAGATCACAAACAATAATATTGACTCTAGTGAATAGGCGAAAGGGCTCCCAGGACAGTTCACAACTAAGAGGATAGAGCACAATAAAAGGCTATGACATGTCATGAAGAGTCTGTGTTATAGCTTTGAACTTTATTGCAAAGCAAAAAATATATATTTTTATATATATATATTTTTATCTACATTTCACCTCTGACATCGTACACAACACGAAAGCACAGGAAACCAAAAAACTCATAATGAGGTAGATACATAACACTTACAGATGGAGGAGACTAAAGAGTTCCAATCTGGCTTAATACTGCGGTCACCAATGTACGCATTTTCAACACAGCAGCAAGCACGGATTCACAGGGCGAGAAGCCCAGTGATCTCAAACCCCAAAATAAGCCCCATTGAAAAAACACCTGCTTCAAGATGAAAAGAAAAATATTTTTAAGTCAGGGAATCAGACGTGTTCAATTAAAAGCCCTGGTGTAATAAAGTTTTTGTTTTTGCTTTTGTGCCCAGGAAAATATATATAATTATATATTTATATATATATATATATATATATATATAATTTTCACCTATGTAATTGGAGTAACCTGTCCCACAGGGCTCTCCTTTGTATCCCTGCGGGTGGGGTTGCGGCAGCCTTGGGAGCTCAGCGCTTGGGGGATGACAGTAAGGGTCTGTAGATGCATCCTCACCTCTGCAGCCACTGTGCCAGGGACCGCTAGCCTCTGAGGGCCCTTGACACGTGCCTGGGAATAGCTGGACATCAAGTTAGCCCTGAAGTCTCTGGCATGACTTTACCTTCCTAGGATCACCTGTTCTCCTAGTGGGTGAGGTCAGAAGCACCTACTGGTTTGGGTTGCTGGGATTGTCCCTTTCCCTTTGTCATTTCCGTTTACAGTCTTTCTGATGGAGAGCTTAAAAGGCCACGAAGAAGGCCATCTTCAGCCTCAGTTTTTACTATAAATGCATTTTCACTGTAAAATGCACTGTCAGGCAGTGGTAGCTGATGAAAAAACCAACTCCGTCCTTGTCTGATGTCTTGAACGGGAGGAGGATGGAGTGAGGGAAAGGGACCAGGAGAGGACACCTGGCTGATTGAGGCAACCGGTGGGAGGACGGAACCATGAAATGATGAACCAAGGAAGGGTCAGCTCAGACAAGTGCAGATGGAGATCTAAGGGGCTCCAACCAGCAAGCCAAGGAGAAACTTCAGTTTGTTGCCAGTGACTCAAAGGCCCCAGAGACCCTAGAGAAAGTGCAGAGGAAGTGAGGCTCAGAGACACCGATGGGCCTAAGAGTGGAATTGAATCAAGCTTCCTCAGACTATTCAATAGTTATTTTGACTCTGGATGTGATCCTGCTTTGGTTGGGATTTGCTCTACCGGGAAATAGCTGGGAACAGGTCAGCTCGAGCAAGAGGGAAGACAGAGGGGTCCAAGAAGAATGCCTGGTGAGTTTGGGAGAATGGCAGGATGGGGGAGGGGACGGGGTGGGAAGCCTGGTACCCGAGCAAGTGCACACCAGGGAAACTTGAAGTCAACCCACGCCAGGCCCGGCCAGGCCCTGTTCTCCAGAATCAAAGTGCTGACTGCACTGTCCCGTTTGTCTGTGGGTCTTCTTTCTCCCCTGCTGGACTGTGGATACCCTAAGAGACCCTCTTTCCCCTCTACCTCCCCAGCGCCTGGCACAGCGCCTGGCACGTGGAGGGCATCACCCAGGCTGGATTGCGTTTTTAGAAAATGCACCAAGAGAATGGTTTGGGGAAGAAGGGAAGGTGTCCACAGTGTTGTAAGAGCTTTAAAGACCCTACATTTTCCCCCCAGACCATACCCAGGAGCCTCCTCCTGTCTTCCTAGGTACATCTCAAGGCAAGAGTCACATGTGAATTTTGAACATAAAACATTATCCTGACAAGGAATAATACAGTGGCAGGACCCAGCGGGAGAGGAACTAAAAACAATCTGTCTGAGGATGTGTGAAAACTGAGTCACAGCAAAGTGGACCGCTGTCTCCAGCACGGCTGGGCCAGCAGGTTGTGAGGGAGTGGTGCAATCTATCTGAAGTTCACATACTTTCAGGAGGCAAAGACAAGGTGAGCTTATGACCATCCTTCTCAATTGATTCCCAGTCTTGCCCTCCAGGAGTTCCCTGGGAAGGGGAGGCCGAGGGCTCAGTAATCCAGAGACTAGATCCCTGTCCCCTCGGAGACCCAAAGCAAAAGGAATCAGTCTGGTGAGCAACAGACAGCATTGGAGTCATTACAAGGGCAGACTGTCTGACCACAGGCATTCACTAGGGAGCGAAGGCAAAGAGTTTTTACCTCGGAGGCCTTGAGAAAAAATTGATATCATTTTGTCTATGACTGTGCGGACAAGCAAAAACTAGGTGGTGTCTGAGTCTCCTTCAAACCCTGAGATTCCATTGCTCCTTTGTGCTCTGAAGAAGCCTGAGCTCTGCCCAAGGACTGAGGGATTTTTCTCGTGGGTAACTGCTGTGACTACAGCAGGATTAAGCGTGTGTGTGTGTGTGTGTGTGTGTGTGTGTGCACGTGTGCGCACACCCAGTTGGCATCAAGCTGACATAACTGTAATCAAACGTATGAAGCAGGAGGCTGACCTATGTTTGTGGGGAAACAGCATGTAGGGTTCTTCTCTCCCCTCCTCCAACTCTCTCTATTCTGCCCTTTCCTGCCCCTTTCCTCTCCCGGGTTCCCCTCCTCTCTCATTTATCTTGTTTTTCTCCCTTAATCAGTTCACATGACAGTGAAAATCACTTTCTTAAGCTGAGTAGTTTCATGTTGGTCATTTCATCCCCTGGCTTAAGAACTTACAGTAGGTCCCAACAGCTATCATCCCAAATCCCAATGGATCAGTTCAGTTGTCAAGACGTTCACAAATGCATTTGCCTGTCTCGCTATTTTCTTACCTTTCTGGTTGGGACCCATCACGGAGGTCACCAAGCTCACCCGTGTTTCAGAGATGAGGAAACCGAGGCTCACAGAAGGCAACTGACTGGCCCAGGAAGTGGGGACAGGAAGACGATGTAGGTTCCCAGGGTGCTCCCTGCTCCAGCCTTGCATGGGGACTTTCCTGTCTAGAATTCTCCTTCCCTCTGTCATGTCATAGCCAGTATCTTTAAAAACCTTCTCAAAATTTATCCCATGAAGCTTAAATTTCTGATTCTGTCCTAATTCCAACTGTTCAACTCTTCTACGGGATCCTTAGAGAAATAATCCACTTGTCCGGAAGTCACCTCACCTTTCAAGATCAGACACACAAAACCCACCACTACAAAACCCTAAAGAAGGAGATACAAAAGTTCTCAGGACACCAAAATAGACATCTCACAGCATTTGCAGGAGGAGCTCTCCAAGAACTCACATGGAAAACAGGCGTCCTTTTCCATGGGGATACCCTATTTCATAAAACGTCACTAAGCTTTTAGTCCCCTAAAACCTCACACTTCTCCAGCTTCTATGGCCACCTGCAAGGAAACAAAAATGTCAAGACAGCCCTAGCCCCAAGCTGTACCTACCAGGTACTCTGAGCTACCTGGCCTTTGTGAACTGTTGGGAAATGGCATGAGGGGGAGCCTGGAAGACCAGTGGGACCAAAGATCCAGGTCTGACCCCCAGCTGGACCCCTGGATGACCACGGGACCCTGTGCAATCACAGAAGCTCCCCAAGCCTCAGTTTCCTCATTTGTAAAATGGGTGGGGTTTCTCACCTTGCCAGAGTATCAGAAGGATTTAGGTGAGATCATTGTATGAAGGCACTGGGACAAAGCCTTCGTCATCATTGGCCTCAGTTAATGTTAGCTGCATCTGACTTCTCCCAACCTCCCAAAGGGCTGACGTCACCTGTGCAGGTCACGCTGGTCTTGCTCTGACACCCTCGATGTTCCTGAGACTCCAGGAGTCCTAAATACTCCTTTCCTCTAAAGCAACTGTCCCCTCCCCCAGAGAAGGACACACAACATCTCTGACGGGACTCCTCCTCCACTGCCAGGTGGGCTCTGGGCTGCGCCTGACTTCTCTAGCGTCGTGGCATCTGGAACTCTATACCTCTGGGCCCCTCAGGGTCTCAGGTGCCAGTCGATGGCCAGAGCCCACCTGACAGAGGGTCAGCCCCCACCCCACAGCAGGATTCATCCCCTCTGAGGGGGAGGGCTCTCCTCGGCAAACGTTCTGTTCGTGCTGCAGGTGAATTGCCACCTCCAGACAGGCACAATCCCCGGGTCTAGATTTCTGGCGGAAACTCAAGGATGCCACAGCCCCCAGAGGTGGGCATGTCCCTTCCCAAAGAGGCAGGTTGTCACAGCTGCAAAAGAGGTGCTGGACGCTCTGACTCGGCCCTGGTTGAGGAGTCGGGGATGGAGACCACTTCCACCCTTTACCTTTGTTGTTGGCCCTGAACTCTGAACTTCTTGGAAGACCCAGAGCCTCCGGGTCCTCTAGGCTGGTACCAGGGACTGAGCTCGGTTGGGCAGGCAGGAGAAGAGTGGGGTCACAACGTCGACAGGGCCCCGCTAGCCCCCAGCCACTTTTTTTTTTTTGCGGTACACGGGCCTCTCACTGTTGTGGCCTCTCCCGCTGCGGAGCACAGGCTCCGGACGCGCAGGCTCAGCGGCCATGGCTCACGGGCCCAGCCGCTCCGCGGCATGTGGGATCTTCCCGGACCGGGGCACGAACCCGTGTCCCCTGCATCAGCAGGCGGACTCCCAACCACTGCGCCACCAGGGAAGCCCCCCCAGCCACTTTTTAAGCAAGGACAGGAGTTGAGAAATCTCCTAGTATCCTGGAGCTGATTCCCTTGATGTTTTCTGAGCTGTAAAGACAAGCTGGCTTCTGGTAGAGGCTCCTGGGTCTGTGTCTGATAGACCTAAAAGTGTCTCGAATGGTACCTCCAAGGGTAAGAGAACTCCTTTTCAGGAGGAAACGAGAAAGAGTGAGTGATAATTTCCTGGGATGGGTCTTAGCAGGTGTGACCTATGGAACAGGACAGAAAGCAAATGCAGAGCACTTAAGTAAGATCCCCTGAGTCACTAAGAATATGTGTAGGATGAGCAGGCAAGGAATGAGGCTGACAGAGAAAATGCACTCTTGTCAAAGAACCGACCTTTTTCATTCCAGAGGAACTCCATCCGAGCTCCCACCAGCCGTGGAGCGGAAGCAGGTTGTGCCGGAGCAGTTAGGCAGTGTCTGAATTTATCTTTTGAAAACTGTCTCGGATGGCTCGGCCACCTTGTGCAAGATTTGTAAACCGTGTGCAAAACTCAGACTTGTGCAGACAACCAGAGAAGCAGAGGACCTGACTTCTGTGTGCAGGGCTGCCCCTGCCTAAGTTGTGCTTTGTCTAACCTCGGGAATCTCCCTTCTTCCCAGCGACTCCTTTTTAACACCTCGTGAAGATGGGCTTGGCCAAGCTGGGTAGTTTGTAAGTGAACCTGGACCCGCTCTTCTCTGTAGCTAAGAGTGTGTTGCAAATACCCTCAAATGACATGTCAACTGAGGACTGACTTCCTCGGCGCTTTAGAGGTCAGGTTCTTGCAGACTTTCTTTATGTCTATCTTTTACATTGAAAGCAGATGCAATAACCCCAGTCAGTGGCTGCCAGGGGAGGAGAAGGATCAGCAGGAAGCAGCGCAAAGGCAGGGAACTGGGATTTGGCACTGGGTAGAGTGCGGAGGGATGGTAGGTGGGAAGGATGAGGCTGGCATAAAGCTGGGTAGGACATGTGAGTTCACCCTCTGGGATAGGTTACTCCATAATAGAGGACCACACATAAGGAAATAAAAATCCCCAGGTCAAATCCTGCCCAGAGTAGCCGGCTCCCCCGCCAGGGTCTCTATTCAGGACCAAGGTGTAGGTGCTAATTTAGCTGCAGGTCCACAAAATTTCCCCGCCCCACCCCCAACCCCCGAGGTCACACGCTCATTGTTCCACTTAAGCCAAATTTTTTTTCTTGCGTTAAGTCAACACATCCCCCAAACTTCCTATAAAAGTTACACTTTATAAAGAAAATAATTATTTTGAATCAAGAAGAGGATGGAAACCAGTTTGTAAACATGTAACCGAAACATAAAAATACACATCAGTTCACTTATAGAACCAAACAGGGTTACATTGAATCATTGAAAATGAAAGAAAAGGAAAATTTTTCTCGGGAGCTCTTAAATTTAGGAAAAGAATCACTGTAGCACGCTCACCTTGAACCAGGGGTTGGATACTGTGGTTCTGGTACAAAGGAAAATCTGTGCGGGAGGTGGAGAGTGGAGGTGAAGGCGGGAGGGATTGCATAGTTGTGAAACAGTGGCTTCTCATCAAGGTGAACAAGTGCGTCGTCTGATAAAATAGCATTTGATAATTTTTTTTTTCTGTTCATGTCTGTTTATGGTATTTTTCTCTGTCCATCAAACATTTCATCCACTGAAGCATATATACAGTACACACACACACACACACATGCTAGCACTAAACACCTGAATTACACAGCCGTACTTAAAAGGACCCCACAACACTTGTTCCGGGCAAAGTCTGTATTCATCGATACACTTTTGCTACAGCCTAACCCCATTTCCTGTCAAAACTCATCTTTTGGGTTATTTCTCTCTTTAGCAAAGGAAGGGGCGGGTGAGAATGGGGGCACTGAGGAAAGCACCAGAAATGGTTCTATTCTCTTATTGAACTTCTGTGGAAAGGCCTCACATTTTGCCTAGGGGTTCACTGCTTTCTAAGGGATGGGGGGAGACAACTGCCTCTTTTTTTAAGCTTTCTTGAGGTAAACATTATTTGTTAACACCTTAGGCGGCAGACGTGTTTTACAGTGCTATCAGAAACCTTAGAATAAGGAGGAAACAACACCGAAGTCTAACGTGGACGCTCAGAACATTTAGAAAGCACGTCTCTGTTTTAATTGATTTTCCTGTCCTCTCAGTCAGCCAAACTCCTTCTAGTAGCATATAGAACAGAACAGAAATAAGAGTAATTTCCTATATCATACTGGGCATCCCTTATCTCATCCTACCATAAACCTCTCTTGCTCATGTCCTAAAAGTTGTGAACCAACTGAAAATTAGGATAAAGATGAACATACGTTACACTTTTTCATTCTTTCTATCTGCCTCAAGCATATATATATATATATATATATATATATATACACACACACACACACACACACACACACACACACACACACATATATGATAGTTTACATCAATATAGGAAATAGCAAAGGTCTTTTAGTTACATTTTATACAGAATCACTGCATCTTATCTTTATCTTCTATTCTCTCTCTCTTTTTGGATAAACAATTGGCTATAACAATCTATAGTAAGGCTTCACAGAAAGAATTCTGCATGTTTTGTTTTTCTCTAAGAACCAAAGTCTATAAAATGAGGTTTGATTCTAGCACCTTATACAGTGTTAGTGACGTTGTTTCCTTGGGAGAAATTAGCACTACCCACCCCTTTAGGTGAGGTCTATCAGTTACACGATTTTCATAGGTATCGCCAAAGGGAGGGCATACAATGCGGTGGAGGTGGAGAAGCAGGGGGGGGACAAAGCAAACCCCAGGATCAAAATCTTAGCAACATACAAACAAAATCTTAAAAACATGTCAAGTTGCCGTCTCCAAATTAATAACGCTTTCACGTTTGAGTGCCACAGATGCATCCTTTGAAGTTACCCTTCCCCGTGAGGTAAGGAAATATGAAGTGTATTTTAGATGAGGGAACTGAGTCTGGGAGACGTATGCAGGTCACAGAGCAAACCGTCTGGATTAAGGCACAGAGTCGGGGATCCCCAACATCTAGCCTCTTATTCCCAGACTGTCCCCTGTCACCTCTGATTGGTGAGTTGAGATTATGGAAAAGCAGCTTTTTGGCCACTGATGAGGAAGCAAAACAAACAAACAATTTTAAAAGTATCAGCACCAAAGGAAGTTCAAAAGAAGCTGCTCTTTGCTCCCTTAGCAAACATTCCATGTTATGGAGACAGCAACTTTCACAAGAAAGGAGAAGAAAACTCATCACAGGAGTAACCCATCTCATTTGTTGGTGTCCTTCCCGGAAGTCAAAACTCTCTCCCCAGAGCTGTGAGTTCCAGTTGAGTAGTGTCGACTTTTTTTGCAGAGGAATGATCAACTGCCATCAAAGCTGCATCAGAACCTCAATTATATAATTATATAACTATAGTGATATCTCTATATATCTATTTATACATGTATACGTTAAGTCTTTTACTGCACGGGCACACGATACCAAGGAAAAGCACTGGCATTGCTGTTTGCTGCAGGTGGCTGCCTTGTCTGGAGTTACATGAGAGAAGCACCACGAGAAAAGGCACCACAAGGTTTCGAGAAGTTAAATTGTTTGTCGTCACTGCCCTGACCTTGTCGTGGTAGGTGAAAAGAAAAATCTTTCATCTTTAGAAGAACCCTGGGGCAAGTGATTCAAAAATGACCCCAACTCAGGTACACCTGTCCATTTCAACTCACCAGGGAGAGAGGGAAGAAAGAGGCTGATGTGGTTCCTTTTAGTGAAATTTTTTTGGCTAATAGAAAAGGAAAACGTTTCCATTTTTTAAAAGAAGCCGGGGGTGGGGGGTGGGCGGTTACTGAGACACTAGAAACCAATACCTCCTAAAAAAGTGAGAATAAGAACCAAAATCTTGTGCTAAGGAAAGTCCTCCACGGACATCTGTCTTTCTGATATGATTCCTTGGTGGTATAACGCATTAGGAAGAAAAAGAGAGAAAATGAAGGAATTACATCCGTAGGCACTGTTAGCCACAAATAGCACCGGCTCTAGATTAATGAGGACAGAGAGATGTCCACAGCTGTCCACATCGCTGAGAACCATGAGTGTTGGCTTAAAATCAACATTAGAACTACTCCATCCTTATAGTCTGGCCAAGAAAACGGGAAGTCGTTGGCCATTCGGAGCACCGAGAATGACGTGTGCCACTGACGAACCAGAAAAGAAGAGGGGGCGGACTGCAGAATGCATGGTAAATGGCATCTTAATTTTTATTAGTGACTTGCCGGCCTTGAAATAGCCCTTCGTATGTTTCTCGTTCCAGGCGAGGGCCACACTCCACACGGGGTTGCTGCAGAAAGGTCTGGACATGGGGTGAGGGGGGCAGAGCCTTCCTCACCAGCCACTTTCCTTCCCTCGCACCTGGTCTGGGTTGGAAGAAGGAAAGCCGACTGGGCATGCTGGTGTGACCTGCAAGGCTCCCGGGACTTGCTGTCTAAGCCCACGGTGACAGGATGGGGGCGCCTGAGACCAGGATCAAAAGGCTTGCAGGGGGCTTCCCTGGTGGCGCAGTGGTTGACAGTCTGCCTGCTGATGCAGGGGACAGGGGTTCGTGCCCCGGTCCGGGAAGATCCCACGTGCTGCGGAGCGGCTGGGCCCGTGAGCCATGGCCGCTGAGCCTGCGCGTCCGGAGCCTGTGCTCCGCAGCGGGAGAGGCCACAACAGTGAGAGGCTCGCGTACCGCAAAAAAAAAAAAAAAAGAAAAGAAAAGGCTTGCAGGGACCCTTCTTCCCAAACCCTAGTCAATGTGACAACACAGGAGGCTGCTGAGAGGGAGTCTGACACAGCAGTCTCAGTGGCATGCTTATTTAAATGGAATTATTGCTTTTCCTTCTGGTTTCTTGAATTGGGGTTGGTTTTTTGTTGTTGTTTTGCCTAAGTTGGTGTTCAAATTCTGATGCTTGTCTATACTGAAATTGATACTCCCATTTCAGTATGAGGAAAAATGAATTATTCCTACCACCTTCCAGCAATTTGAATTATTTATCCAAACCTACTCTGGGGGCATGGACAACAAGGGACAACCAAAAGACTTTTGACAGAAGAAACCTCTATTTGTAAAGGGCCTCTTCTAGCACCTTCCTGGGACAGAGAGAAGCCACCTGGACGCGCCACCTGCCCCTGCCCCCACGTCTCCTTTCAAGCTCTTTTCCACCCACATGCCTCCTGCAGTAACAGACTTGGCTGTTTGGAAGTCGGTCTGCCCATGGCTTTAGGAGAATGGTCTCTGCCCATCTGTTCCTTCCAGGGGTTCCTCAAACTTCCTTCTAGACATGAAATGCACTGCTGACCTCCAAGCCCCTGCCTCTCCATTGACTCAAGGTCACTGGCGTCCTGACCACAGTCCCAGCAACCACAGCGGGTAGAGTCTGGACAGGAACGTGCAGTGCTGAGCTGCCAGGACAGGGAGGACTGGCCCCGCCCCAGCCTCCCCAGCTCCTCCTGCCGCTGCCGGCCAGCAGAGACGGCAGAGAGAAGGGAAACCCACATGTGTCCCTAAACGAGACCAAGGGCCAGGCGATCCGTTGGTCTGTAGCTCTGGAGAAGGGAAATACTGATGGGCTCAGCTCAGAGGTCTCCTCTTACTCTCAGAGTCAAGTGCTGCCTCGGCTGGAGGGGCTCAGATTCGCTCTGCATCTCTATGTATTCATCAGCCCGCCTTCTGGTAGAGTGCTTTGAGTTTCCAGCTGAGTCATAGTGGCCAGAGTGTGTTAGAGCCAAAAGGAACTTTTTGGAAACAAAGAAATTGATGACTGGAGAGGCTAAAGCATTGGTCTAAGATCACACTGATTTCCTACTGGGAGTCTTTACACTGCCCTGTTAAGACAGGTGGAATGCCATTCTTAGCCTTTACACCTTCCACGGTTCCAGGCACTGTTTTTCCTCTCTTGCTGCGTCACCCATGGGCCAGGACTGTGTTGTGCATACAACAGGTGCTCAGTTCAATGAAATTAAATCAAGTTTTAAGAGCTTCCTTTCCCATCCAAAGGGGTCCATTAATTAGGCAGCCTAGGTTATCAGCCAAAGACATAAGGATTCTCCTTGGCCTGTAACACAGGCTTCCCATAAGCAGTACCTGTGCAGGTCAGGTGTGATAAAGGGCAAGGGTACCTCCTTAGCCGTCCCGCACCTCTGGCTAAGGCACTTCCACATAGAGCTGCTCAGGAGAGAAGGGGCTACAAATAGGCTCATTTACATTCCCTTAGGTTGAGAATTTTGTCAACAGCAAGGTGGCCATAATCCTGCTGTATTTGGGAGGTTCAGCTGATAGGCTTAACCTTCAGCCTAGAGTTCACTGTAAGTTATCTTTAACACCAGCAAACTCAAGAGTAAAGGAAGGCATGGTCTGAGCGGTGGAAGCTGTATTTAGTCACCCAGCTGCTTCATGAAACGGAGGAACTGATGATGAAGATGAGATACAGGAGAAGGGAGGAAGAAAAGATTCCCAGCGGGATGCAAGGGCGAGTCTCAGAAGGATGACTAAAGCTCCCGCAGCAAACTCCCACCTCGGCAAAACAAGAGAGACTAGGGCACTTATCATCCGATTGGAATTGCCAAGTTCTAGAACGTTCCTTTTATAGGTGCGTGTCTGATCATTTGTTCAGTGGGGGGGATGGGGGCAGCAATAGGTGGAATCTCAAAATGAACGGTGTTTATGACTCTGCTTCCTTCAAACCCTCAAATACACATCCAAACCAGTTTCTCAGACCCAGCTCACACTCAAGAGTAGTGAAGAGAATATTGTGTTAGCCCTTTAGGGAAAATTACAAATATTATGCACTCAAAGCTTTGAATTACCTGAGAATTTCAAATAGCTTTGCTCTATAAAGAGTCAGTTAGCAAGTCATCAGCTTCATTGGGGTTAAAATTGGAAGAATGATTGGTAGAAAAGTATCCCAGAAAAACTAAGCAACTGTCAGGAAACGTCCTAAAAATTAACCATTATCTGGGGAAGAGAGATTGGATTCCAGCCTTTTGACCCTGCAGGCAGCCTCCCCTCACCAGGCAGATGGGTTGGGAGAGCCAGTGACCAGGTGAGCCCAGAGGTTCCCAAACATCCCTGCAGGGTGAGCTCAGCAAGGCCGGAGCCACAATTCTGTGGCCTGTCTGCCAGGCATACACAGAATCGGAACGCTGAGAAGCTCCAGCAGCTGTCAAACCACAGTGACGACCTGCAGATGCTGAGAGATGGCAGGGACTTGATGAGAGTCTATTTCTCTTTCTGTCTTTGCCCTCTCTCCTCCTCCCTCCCTCCCTCCCTCCTTCCTTCCTTCTCTTCCCTCCCTCCTTCCTTTGCTCCCTCCCTCCCTTTCCTTTCCTGCTCATGTATTTTCTTCGAATGTGCACACTTCTTTTTTAAGTAAAAGAAAAAAGCCACATTAGTCCCTCCAGGATGGTACTCCCACATTCCTGGGTCCCACCTCCGCATCTCCCTCCCTGTAACACCAATAGAAAAGAGCCTTCTTGGAAACACATCTTGTCACGAGAGTCCATGCAGGGAAAAAGATAATGGAACTACTATACACTGGGGACTCGTGCTGGGGATAAAGGGACAAAAAACTGGGGGAGGAGGTGTCACGCATGCTCCTGGCGTGGTGGTCTGCAGCAGCTGGCAGCGTGCCACACCACCGGGGGTTGGGAGGCACAGACGTGCACATGTGACAGGTCAGGGGAGGGGACCCCAAAAGCTGCTCCTCTGGAGTGGGCTTGAAAAGGTTTCCAGGGGTCTTGTTCAGACCCTGTGGTTTTTCTCCCACCTGACACAGGTGTTTTGGGTGGCAGCTCTTGTCTGGATCCCAAACATTAGGACATGGCTCCGCCCCTGGCTTCCCTCACTCTTCTGGTCAGAGGAGAAACCTCAGAATAGGATGCAGGTCAAGAGAGGCTTGTGACGCAAAGCACAAGTTCAGCACCTTTTCCCTCCTGGTAACTCCCAAAGCTCTTTTCCCCTCTGTGCAAGGACCCTTCCAGCATCGCCACATCCCCTGGCACTTTGGGTCACGTGCATCCTGTCACCTGAGAGGGAGGGAATTCGAATGACTTTTCCACTCCATGTACACCTGTTTCTTCCCAGGTCTGTCCCCAGACTTGTGACTGTCACTGCATTGGGGAGGGATGTGGCCCGGTTCTGAAGTCGGTTCTGCCTCCTAAGGGCGATTGCTCTGAAATGTCTCTGTTAGAGTCTCCAGGAAGGGGGTCACATTCCCCGAGTCGCTGGGGGCTTCACTAGGCAGCCTCACGCCATCTGCAGATACTCATACTGCACGACCACACCCGTCAGGCGTGAGTTTCAGTGGCCGGAGACGCTGGTGGCCGAAGGACATCTAATGCTGCCTGGGCTCCAAGCAGTAACTTCCCACCTTCCTTGTCCACCTGTGCCTCCCTCTCCTTCCGCTCTGAGGACCACCGTGCTAACGATCAGAGTTCCTAGGTGTGATCTGAATTCTCAAAAGCGGGGAGCTCCTCAGTGAGCTGCAGCCCGGAGTCTCCGGGTTGCTCTGGAGACCTGCTACCCGTCCCAGGTGTAGCAGAAGCAGGCACATCCCAGCCCAGGGGAGCCTTCATGGCCCCGGCCAGGGAGAAAGAAAAGCCCATCTAGGCTGGGTCTATTTCAAGTCCGGCAAGAGCCCTAACATCAAAATACTCTGTTAGAGCAACTTTTTAAGCCCTTTAAGAAAATGACATATACAAACATGTGTGTGCGCGCGCGCGCGCATATATATACACAGACACACGTGTCTGTGTATACATATACGTATACATGCCCAAGATTGGCATATTTATGTATCTCGATGTGACTAAGAAGCTTACAATGCAGTTATATGATCATGGACTTCAATCAGGACCCTCACTTCTGCCCAATTCACCATAATCTCAAAATCTCAGATCACCTCACAGCTTATGTGTCCACTCTCTCTCTCAAGCATTTCATAATCACTATAATTCCAAACAAATAAAAATGAAGCCCTCGGTAAGGAGGAAGACAGCGCCCCCTGTGAGGTTGGAGGGGCCCCTACGGAGCTGTGAGCAATCACTTCCACAAAGGCTTTTTGTTATTTCGATGAGAGGATGCCCTAAGATAGCCCAGGGACTGAGAAAACTTGTATTTTCACTTGGAGGCCCAAGTTGGCCTCCTAAGTTACTGGAGAGTGTCTCGGGCTGTTTAAGTGACATAATCAGCCCCTCTCTCCCACCCTCCAGCTCGCGCGTCTCTGCTGGGATCCAGGGCCGTGCCTTTTAAAGGCGTATGTATGTAAATGAAGGAAGAGAGGGAGCCTGTCCTTGACCTCAGGCAGGCTGGCCAGCGGAGAGGCTGGGGCCACAGCTCGGAGTCCTGCGCAGTTAGCGGAAGCACGCATCGGCGGAGGCATCCAGGCCAGGGAGAGGCTGAAGGGGCTGAGTCTGGACAAGCGGCCCCACCCGGAAGCTGTGTGCGCGTAAGGACTGGCCTCGTGGAAAGGAGGCCCTTTGGAATCAACGCCGGGCTTTGGGAGCTGTCAGGAGAGCACAGGCTAGAGAAGGGCAAGAGAGACGGCCGCGGAGCGCAAGATGCTCTGGGGCCAGGCAGCGCCAAAGCTGAAGACATCCTTTCCTCAGGTCCTGGGTCGGAAGGAAAGGACCCAGAGCCCCTGTACTACCTTGGGTTCCTGAAGGAACTCACACGGGGATCCCCCAATCGCGCATCCAAGGTAGAGGGGACCACTGTGGACCACTGAGTCCCACATCTTTTCTCAGCCACAGAAGAGCCACGTTTCAAACCTAATAACCTTCCCTTTCTCTTTGTTCCCTCTTCCCTCTGAAAGGCAGGGAAAGTAATTCTCTTCTTTCCCTAAAGACTGGCATCATATCATACTTTTCAGAGTAACAGGTGGTTTCACTCTGGTTCTAAGACACAGAGGAAGCCCCGCTGAGCTCTGAGGATGGCTTTCTGGGGCACGAAGATTTCTGAGGATTCTGGGAGACAGCCCTAGTGGTATTGAAAGAGCATTCCTAAAACTATAGGGGGCTGCGGGCACTTCCAGAAGCTTTGATTTGGGGCTAGATTTCCAACCTGCTTAGCTCAGTCGGTGGTTTTGGCTCTTTTAGAAACTAGTGAACCTTGGGCACAGCACTGGAGAAATAAATTGAGATGTGCTATATTTTAGATTATTTCAGAATCCAGACTTGATTCCTTGAGTGTGTTTTGGAAGGGAAGAACTTCGCACATGGAAAAACAAATGTGAAATTTAAAAAGGTTTCATCTTATGTGAGGCAGCTAAGGAACTCAAAATTCCCCCACCCTGCTGCCACCACCAAAGAAAAAAAGGCAGTCACATGTTTTGATTTGTTTTCTAGCGAAGACCCTTGTCTTTGGAAGCCAAGACTTTCCAGCAAACAACAGTGTACCAGACTCTCCAAGGACACAAACCGACCAAAAAGCACCCAGCTATTCCAGCACAGCATAAGCAACCGTCTTCTGGGTCTGGAGAGAGAAGATGGAGGCTATGGTAAACTGACGCTGAGCCCGGAGGTATGACAGAAACAATGGAACCTCATCTGCTGGTCACAGCACACGCTCACTGACCCCCAAAGGGAGAAGGGTAACCAACATTTGTTTGCTTCTCAGAAGAGCATTCTCTGATGGAAGATTTATAGCTCTCCCTTCTTGCCCAAATACTTGGGAAAAAAAGGAGAGTAGCCTTTTTGGGGTAGAAAGACAGAGAACATCTTTCCTGACCCATATGGAGAAAACTCTGTTAATTCTGTCCTCTTGTATTGTTTTAAAATATTCGTTAATCAAAAAAGAGAAAGGGAGCTAGATCGTCTTCCCCTTTCTCCACGGCACCCAGATGGTGCCTTGCACACAACAGGTGCTCAATGAATGTTTAAAAGGATTTTAAATAGGAAGCAAACTTGACAATAGTGATACTTTTATCCTCAGAGTGCTTTCCCAGACATTAACGACTTTATCCTCACAACACCCCTGTGAGGTAAGTAATACTCTTCTCATTTTACAGAAAGAGAATTTGGCCCCAAGAGTGACTTCACTTAGGTCTGCAGAAGGATAGAGTCCTGGGTTTTTACTTCCAATGACATGATCTGTTCATAAGAGCATGCCTTTCCTTCCCATAGATGCTTTCTCTGACCCTTTACTGAAACAATAATGCTTAAATACGGCACTCCGTAAAATCAATTTCCTCCTTTTGAAAAGAATATGCCTTGGTATTTCTGCCCCAGAGTGCGTAGGAAGTAGCGATTAGATGGTGGCCGCCGTTTTCTTTCCACATACTTCTGGGAACCCTCTTCTTCTTTATCACTCTTCCTGCACATCTACTGAGTCACTTTGTTCTCTGTGGCTCCACATGGCCAACTTCGAAGTCCTTGTTCACAAATGCCATACAGTTCGTCCGCCATCCATCCCGGTCAAAAGAGGAGTGCCGATGAGAATGGACGTCTCATTTATTCCTTCCTCTGGCTACCATCAGAAATGCTTGTGGAAAGAAATAATCCCAGCACGATTTGGCCTATCCACAGAACGATCAGATACAAAATCAAACAGAAGTCATTATTGAATTCCAAACTATGATCTGGTCCCTTGTGCTGTCAAAACAATAATATTAACTTTGGAGAGCAGAGTCAGAGCAGGTGGGAAAGGAGCTCTCGTCAGAGCTGCACAGAGAGCAGAAGAGGATTTGCAGCAGTACCTGGACCTTTAGGACAGGCTCAGGAGGTGCCTTTTTTTGTTTTCTGTTTTTTTCGGGTGAGAATTTTTACATGAGAATACACCTGAACTCCCAGGAAAGGACCAGAGCCAGAGCCAGATTGACTGAGCTACAACTGGTGAAGCTTCTAGAATTTTCCTCTCCAAGAAGGTTCTCAGAGCCAACAGAAAATCAGTGTTACAGCTGGCCCTCCCAGGGTGCTGGTGTCGTTCTCCACCGCTCCCACCTGCCCTCACTCTGGTTTAGACCCTAAGAAGTATCATACATGGAGGTCCTTAGGATAGGTCTGCTTTCTTGCTCAAATGGTATCTTAATAGTTGAATTGATAATAGCCACCCCATAGTAAAAAGGAAAAAAAAAAAAGAAAAAAAGGAAAGAAAAACTCAACTGAACGTTTCCAATTCAAATGATGAGGGAAAAAAATACCCGGATTTGGATAAAAACCATTAGTGATATATCCAGCAACCCCTGTTTGTCTCTGAATCTTTGCCTGCGGGCTCCACTCAAAGCACACCAGGGAATGATTAAAACCCAACATTGGGACCCACATGTTGGCTGAAGGGATTTAAAGAAACAACAACAACGACGTTTTGTTTCTGTATTCTGCAGAGAGGCAAAGAGAAGGCCAGTCCGTCTGATGAGAGGAGCCTCAATGTTGAAAAAGATTGTAAGGAAGAACAAGAGAGAGCTATTTCCTAAAGAGCTTTCAACCACCTTAAAAACGATCTCCAAATACTCTCCAAACTCACCCATCCTCTTGTCTGCCCAAAGCTTAATGAATCTCAGTTTTCAAACTGATCCGTCCCTATATTCTCCAATACTTAGGAAAAATTAACATCAGGACATTTGGTTTTAGAACTACGAGGGGCCGGCTTGAGCCAGGGGACTGCCGGTTGCCTAACCGGAGTCCCACTGTGCTGGGTTCACAGTGCTGTGCAGTATCTACGAACTACGGGTATGTGAGACTTTTCCCTGTCCAGCCGTGCTGCTTGTCCTGGGAGCTTCCAGGTGGCCCTGCACCCAGAACACACGCTACCTTTCTGTGGTTCCACTTCCCAAGTAACGAGGCCACCACTATTCCTTACATGATGCCTCCGCTACAGGCAATAATGACTGAATCCTCACAGCATCCCTGAGCAGGAAAGAAGCTGGCCTTCTTTCTCTCCACTTTACAGATGGAGAAACCAAGGCACCGAGAGGTGAAGTGAGTTATCCACGATCACAGTGGGGACCCTGAATCAGCCTGTGATATTTCCTGATCTTTCTGGGTCTAAAGATGAGCTTCTAGGAGGTCTACAGCTGACACAAATCTCCCAGCCCCACTCTAGCCCGAGGACCCCTGAGCTATGGTGAGGATGGAGAAATCGACCAAGGGAGTTCATCTACTAGGCGACCAGGTGTCTGTACCCACCATGTCAAATGGCCAAAGGCCGCTTCTAGAGAGATGTTTGCTGGGTGACCACTTGGCACTATATCCAAAGGAAATTATTCCTTTGTTCTCCCTGGTCTGAGGATGTATTTTAGGAGTAGACCCTCCTGGACGAGCATGAGTGAGCTGACTGACTTCAGTTTCCCGTGTGGAGTCTTGCGATTCGTGTTAGGGGTTGGCAAGGGCAGGCAGCTCCCATTGGGGCGTGCGTACTGTTCTGCATGGGATGGGGCACACCAGGGCAGGAGCCCCTGAGGTCCTGCCTGCTGATTTCCCATTTGGTCTATTCTTAGCCCTTGACACAAAGTGTTGGCTGTATGCAGGGGGAACTCCCACGGCGTCCGTCTGCTGCCCTCGGGAGCTGCCATGAATAGGACTCCCAACCTTTGGCTCCAACACATACCAGCCTTGTCCTGCCAGCCACTACGCGGAAAGGTACAGAGGATAAGAAGGCACAGCTCCTTCCCAGGAGGAGGGGAAGAAGCAGATGGTGCCCGGGAGAGTCAAGTAAGGCAGACAGAAAGAGGCAGGCAGAGGAATAAAGCTGCAGGTAGATCAAGGCAGTGCCTTTGTCTTTTGATATTTGGCCAATAGCATAAGATGCAGTGTTTCAAGCAAGAAATGAAACCTTTAAAATAGCTCAGGATAGGTGAGAAAGAGGCTTAGGTTGCCACTGCAGGAAATGAGACTAAGCATCATCTTTTTCCCCCAGGGAGACGCTTCGAAAAAGATCTCTGAGAAGGCAGGATGGCCTTTTCACAGGCTTTGCAACTGGGACAGGGAAACACTGATTTCAGATCCTCTGGGGCAGTCCTCTTACGAGCTTATGGTTTTGTAGCCTGCGATAGGCTGACCACTGCAATTTCCATGTCCAGGAGGTCAAGCTGTGGATGAGAACGGAATGTGGCTTATCTGGATGGAATGTTTGTTTCTGTGCCGTGTGTGTGACTGTAATGTTCGTACAGCAGTGGCCGGTGTTGGATGAAGGGATTTCATGCACGTCTGGGCTTTAAGAAAAGGAGCGGATGTTGACTTAGATTCACTTCCTATAGGACACCTGTGTGTGCTTCACGAGGAAGGCTGCCAGACAGAATCTAGTACTCGATCAATGTCTGAGAACGAAATGAGCAGAGCTGCTACGTCTAAGGCAGATGCAGGCCCTGGGGATGAGTCTGCCCTGTGCGTCTTCCCCTTTCCCCTCGTGCGGAGGCTCTTCCCGGTCTCCCCTGAGCTCTTCGAGATTTCCCTGGCCATTTTCTGGTCTATACTGGGAATATCACTGGAATCAGGGGAAAGTCATTGCAATAAGCCATCTTCTCTTCCCACTCTCCAGATACAGACCCCCCTTCCCCATGCCAAATCTGGTAGTGTTATTTTAATATTTTTGGTGAAGAAATAACAGATTTTAGTTTTTTGATGAGAAAATCAAATGAATGTGCACAAGGAGTGTGCCCTTCACGAAGACACCCCCCCCCCCCCAGCTGCTGTCATCATACCTCAGAGACCTCAAAAGGGCTCACTTTGAGTAAGAAGCCACTTTCCTTGGCAAAGACAATGGCATCATGTGGGCCAAGCGAATGCTAGGGAACCGACCCCTCCTCCCCAGCTGAGAGCCAGCAGCGGGAGGGTGTGGAAGCTGTGTGTAGAAGACGCCCCAGCCCCCTTCAATTTAGGGCCTGACACCCTTTCCTCCAGCCCAAAGGCTCTGAGCGGGGCGCACTGTTGTTCTCCTCTTCCCTCTGTTCCTAGGTAACGGAGAAACAAAATTTTGCTACGGTCTGGGGCCGTTAGGGCCTGGGGCTCCTTAGAGCTCTCCCAACCCCCAGGAGCAAGGAGTAGAACAGAAGGGGAAAGAGGAAGTATGCCTCCAGCAGAGGGCCTGTCAACGCCGTGAGGGGAGTCTCGGTGCATACAGTGAGGCTATGCCTGTTCAGAGGGCCTCTGGACAAGATCGGCACCGGAAACCTCTTCTTCTGCCCCTGTGACCGTATGGGAGGGGATAAAAGGAGAGGGAGAATGCGGGAAATGATGTCATTCGATGCTTCTTAAGAACCTATAGATTTTTCTTCCTGAGAATAAGGCTCCTACTGGGACAGGGTCTGATGTCTGTGGTCCACCCTCAGGACCACGGTCCAGACAGGTGTTTGTACTCTTTTAAACCACCCTGGGACTCAAAGGGGCTGTGGCTATTGAGGGGATGGGTTAGGCCTCTGGGTGTCTGGGGTGACTTTGTGCCTGGGGAGGTGGGGTTTGGGGGATCTGGGAGGGATGAAGGGGCCCCCCCGGGCCGTAAGAAAGTATTGTCTTCCTTGACTGAAGAGGGACATGCCGGCAGCATGTACCACCAACAGAGATGGAGCCTGCCCTCCACAGCACTCCCGGCCCCCTGCCTGCTGGGACAAGTCTGACCCCGCAGAACAAGGGGAACCTTCTGGAGACAGAGTGGAGGAATGTGTTGGAGAAATGAGAAACTCTGGGGGTGGGTAAGGTCATTGGGGCTCATCTGCTGAATTTAAGTCCTCTTAGCTCTGGTGTGGGATGTCACAGGCCTGTGACAGTGAGCTCAGGGGACACCGCCTTGATGCCGTCTGAGGGGACCGAGATTACACGCAGGGGCCCAGAGAAGAGGCAGACCTACTGAGCAAGGGAGAAAAAGAGCTTACAGAAACGATGCTAACAAAATCAGCCTGATTTTAGAGATGCCACCATCTTTGTTCTTCATTCTTTTCTGAGAATGAAAAGAAGGGCCAGATTTTCTGTGGGGGATTGTGGGCATATCTGATGGGGATGCAATAAGGAAAGTTAGTTTCCTATTTTATTCTCTAGCTCCTGGTACAGTATGCTTATCTCCTACCAGAACTAAATATTGGAGCTTGTTAATTAGTTTTCATCAGGAATTTCTGGGCAAGAAGTGGGCCCAGAGAGTTGTTTTTTTTAAACATCTTAAGCGTTCCCTTGGGAAGCAGCTGGGGCAGCATGAGCTGGTGCCTCAACGCCCTTAAGGGTTTGTCAGGGGTCAGGCAAATGCTGATTAACATGGGATTCCTGGGGTGGGCTGAGGCCACCACCTCTCAGGGGGTAAGAGGACAGATGAAAACTTTAAGTTTCCCTCCTCCCTCCCACCCTCCCATGTTCTTTACTTCTTTCTTGACTTTTGTTCCTTTTCCTGTCTCTTTGCAGAACCGGACTTCCCTGCTGCTGCTCGTAGATGCGTATTTTCATCCTTAGGAAAGGCTGTGGCACGATGAAGGGAGTGGGGAATAGCATGTCAGGGGAGCAGGGCACCCTCCTGCCTGAGTCCTGTGGAGCCCAGTCCAATGCAGGTGGAAAGAAAGGCTTCCTGAAACATCCTGTGGTCTTCAACTCTGGTCCCAGTGGCTAAGGCTCCAGAGAGCCCTCCCTGAGTCACCCCGACTTTTGGCGCTCCAGGTCAACGGACGTCAGCAGTTTTCTCAGTTGCGTGTAAACACACGCACGCGCGCGCGTGCACACTGAACGTGTATTAGTAAAACAGAGGTGGCAAATTAAAGTCCGTGACTGCGTCGAAATGAAAAAGAGAAAGGAACTAAACCTAAGAACAAACAAGTCTGCGTGGCCGAGGTCCCAGAGGGATGCACAGGATGGACAGCGTCAAGCCCTACTCAAACGGCCTCACCTTCTCCAGCCTCTGCAGAGTAAGCCATGAGCTAATAAGCCCTTGGTAGGGAAGCAGAATAAAAAGGAAAAGCACCTCTGACCAGATTGGAACTCCCAATTAATCGCCGAGGGGCCCCAGCCCTCAGAGGGGTGGGGACAGGCCAGCAGGGCTGGTCCTCAGCAGGCCTGGGTGTGCTCTGTGCGGAGTGCTTCCTGGACATGCCCTCCTGCCCTCTGCCCTCCGTCCCGCTGCCAGGGAGAACCCGAGGGGACAGCCACGTCGGGGAGGGAGGGGGCAGGACGGCACTGCAAATTTAGTAATAATCAAGGAAATCAAAGGGGTCTGAACAGAGAAAGGAGAATCCAGTTTTACAACCCAACTGAAATTTAAAATTTGTGGGGTTTTCTGTTTTGCTTTGTTTGTTTTTTACAGGTTTAGATAAACGATGAAGGGAGGAAAGGAGAAACCTCTTTGAATAATACATATTTTTAAAAGAACCCCACAAACATAAAAAAAAAAAATTCCTCAGTTTTTGAACTTCTCTTAAGAGTAGCTCAAAGTGAGGTCTTGCACCCTAAACAGTTATATCTGGAATTAAGAAAAAAAATCGCCGCTACACACAACAAAGACTAACAGTATTTTTACTTAAAAATATTGTGTGTATATAGAGAGACTTATATATATATACCTTTTTTGTGGAGATTTTTTTTCTTTTTGTGATTTTTTTCTTTTCCTTTTTTTTTTTTTTTTTTTTTGTGCCCAAGTAGAGATAAGATGGGATTGAAATGATGCCCTAGAACAGAATATTCCTTACAAGAGCAATACTTTGAAAAATAACATTTAAAAAATGGTTGAACATACTCGCAACACCTCCAGAAATTCAACTTGGTACAATGAGGAAACAAATAATTGAATCAAATCTTCACCCAAATGACACGGTCTCTGAGACCCAGAGTATGCTGCTGGTGTGACTCTTGCCCTCATAAAGGGGCTCAAGGTAAAGCAACACCCCCTCCCCCTGCTCCCCACTTCCCAGCCCCTTACACTCCACCTCAGCAATACCCAGAGTCTGTCATCTATTGTTTTTTCTACATTTCTGGCAAGACCTTGCAGCAGACACACACACACACAGACACATACACACATATGTGTGCTCTGGGCGCACACACACACACACACACACACACACACACACACACGACACACACAGAATTTCCCACTCAACCCAGATGCACCGAGTGAGCTGAAGAACTTTCAGCCAACCACAATGGTGAAAGACAGAAGCACCAAACAGTCTTTGAAATGGGTCAGTTATTACAATTGAACTTATTTTTTATGTTCTAATTTTCCTCTTTGTGTTACTATTTTTAAAAAGCACAAACGAAAAATGAAGAATTCTTTCCAGATCAATTTAAGGCTTCCCACCAAATGGAAACAGAAGAGGCCTTACACAATATCACATGGGATAAATGTATACCTTTCACGGCCTTAAAATGACAGAACAAATCATTTTTGCCAGTCACTGATTAAGTATTGTGCCTTTAAATTGATGTCATTCTTTTTGCTACTATGCTGAGTTTTATTATTACTGATTCTCTTTGATTACATATATGGACATCTCCTTTAATTTGCTTTAGAATTTCCTTTTCTTAGCGAATTATTAGGGTGGTTTTTGTTTTGTTCTGTTTTGCTTTTTCACCAGGAAACAAATGTGATTCTTAATAGGTGAACGCTAAAATGGCACCTAATCAGCCTTCAAGGAGCTTTTCCAACCATCTGAATTTCAAATGGCCCTTTGGCTCCGAGAAGGGGCTGAGAAGTTGGGGGCAGGGACGGGAGAAGGGGGAGAGAAACCAAAAAGAGGGAGGGGTTTCTATGCTTTTGCTTTTGGTCAATTTGTTTTTTTCAATACAAATCATCAGATAGGAAGAATGATTGCTTTGCGTTTTATTGGTTGGTTGGTTTTTGTTTCGTTTCTAGATTGGTTTCATTTGATTGTTTAATTTTCCCTCTCCCAGTGCAAAAATCACCAGAGAGTTTTGCATGAGAAAACGTGACAGTACTTAATGAAACTCAGCACCTAAGGGCATAAGGCAGTTGAAGGTTTTGTTTGTTTGTTTGTTTGTGTTTGTTTTGTTTTGTTCTTTCAATCAGCACCAATCCCGTAAATGACCTACACTTGGTGTAAAGGTATAAAACTTTGTTTTTCTTTTGGAGTGGAGACAACTCCTTCTTCTCCACCGTATGAACCATAGTGTGGGATTTTTTTTTCAATACTGTTACTTATGTGTAAAAAACAAAAGAAAGGTTTTCTTTTTGTTTTTACTTACAAAACATAGAGAATATCTTTGTATACATACAGCGACTGGAAAGAAAGCTTATCTGAAGGGGTTGTGACTTATTTTCTTTTTGTTTTTTGTAGCATTGGTGGTGGTGGTGGTAGTGGTGGTGGTAGTTCTGTGTATTGAAGGAAGGGAGGAGTTATATTTCTTGCAAGCGGCGTTTACCGCAAACCAAACTTAAGGTCCCCTTCTCAACTTGGGTCAAGATGCTCTTAGAGTGAAGACTCATACTGTAGCAACTCGTAAAGGAGCGGTCCATCTCGATACCGAATGCCTACCGCGGCGGGGGTGACATACTGCAGAATGTTAATAGTCCTTCTCAATCTCCTGTCTACAAAATGAGCATCCCAAGCTGGGTATCTCTTTCTTGGCATGTCAATCTTAATGAGGGGCCCTTCTGGGAGGTAAGGACGCCCCAACGGGGTAGCGGGCCCCATGGGTCTCACTTGGAAAACGGGCAAGCAAGTGTCAGCCGTGAGATCCTCCTGTTGTTCCGTTACGGCTCTGGTAGGCGTGACCTGGGTCCCCCGGTACCCAGGGGTCTGAGGCGCCATGGGCTCAACATCGGGGGGCAAAGGGATGCCCCAGAGCAGCTCGGCACAACAGGAGCTGGCCAAGATCTTAACTCGCGGCCCCGTGGGATGCAGCACACCATAGTATAAGAGCATCAGTGCAATCCCAGCCACAAAGCTAATAAAGACACAACACAGTGCTGGCACCGCAAAGGAGTCAGTGGTCTCCGGGTCTCTGTAAAAATACCAAAGGAACGTCAAGGCAGCATTCTCGGTCAAGACTATCGTATAATATGCAAACATTCGATATCGAGTCCGCCCTTCCTTGACGTTAAACCAGCAGAAAATGTACACGATCCCTACCACCATGTTGAAGAGGATCTCCTCCCACTTGGACATGCAGAAGTCTGTTCCGCCATGGATAATCCAGAAGGCCATGGCACACCAGTGAACCACCACGAAGATCCCGAAGTAGAGCTGGAAGATGGAAGCAAAGAGGGCAAAAGAGAGAACTCTGGATGAGATGGTGAAGAGGCGCCAGAAGAGGTGGATGAGGGCCCCTCTGTAGCTCATACTCTTCTTGTCGTCCCTGGAGTCCCGCAGCAGCTTGTGATAGGAGGCTAGCACCCAAGCCAGGGACATCAGGGAAGTCACAGAGGAGACACCTGCCGGAAAGACACAAACCCACACAGTCAAAACCGTGGACCTCAACCGCCGGGCACAGCAGGGCTGCCAGCCGAGGAGACGCCCACACACACCACGATCTAAAGGAGGAGGGAGAAAGAAACACAAAATCAGGACCCGAACTTGGAGGCCATGGCTGCCCCCTAAGCTGACAGCTTGTGAAATCTAGCTTCAGTGTCAACGACCCAGTCCAGAACTTCTGGAGACCCACGGCTCAAGAGTGAAGCTGAGGTTGGCGTGCCCTGCCAAGGGGCTGGAGAGCCAGGGCCGCTGTGCTGGCTCATCACCTCTGCTGTGGGAGGGACCCCACGTGTTCTATTGTAAGAGATCATAAGCTCACGGCGGGGTCGGTGTCCTTGTCACTACCAGGCTGTGCTCTCAGAGCAGCCAGCAGACGGGATCACCGATTGTGAAGACCGAGAGCTTGCTAACGCCCCAAGTTGCACAACTGTTCTACTTTGAGAAGGCTTTGGAGTCACCCTTCCCCTTCTCGCCAGCTCGCTCAAGGCCAAGGAGCCCTTAAGGGGATATTCTTCTATCTGGCATTTCCCCATCCACTCCCTAAGGCCACCCTGATCAAGGACCCGGGGATAGCCTGTGTTTCTCTGACTGCTTTCGCATTCACTCTTGTCTCTCGTGGTCTCCCCACGTTCCTTGTTGCCTTCTCCAATCAGCCACTGCTCAAGGTTCCCTGAGGCCTTGACTGGTGAGGCCCTGTCCTTCTCTGCTTCTGTCCTGCAATGAGCAGTGTAACTTGGGCTTTGGGGATGCCTTTCCCCTCCCTAGCCCGGGGAGCTCTCCAAGGCCTCTGCACATCATTACCTACATGTCTCCTCAACGAGCAAGTGAATGTGTCTGATCCCAACGGACTGTAGAGCAATTTTATTTATGACGCTGCCTATGTGATATTTGTAACTCAATCAATCTAAACACAATAAACAGTGGCTGGAGTCTCTCCAAATCCACCCATGAGCAGGCAATCACGAAGTCAGGCATCGTCATACCATCTCCTCTGGAGCAAGACCCCCTTGCCCCTCTGCTCCTTCAAGCACTATCTCCACTCAGTCCGTCTAGTGCCTCTTTTGTTTTTCTTCTCTCCCCAGATTTCAGAATTAAATGCAGCTAAATTCAGCTGGAGCCCTGAATACTACCCCATGGGCCACCATCTCCTAATCGAAGTCCCCACCTTCACCCCAGAGCACGATTCCCCTACGGCGTTCTTCCAGGCTGACATCAAAGTGACCTGGTAGTTTTCTCTCCTAAGGCCAAAGGTCAGACCCAGGAGCCTCGTTCATCAAGAGACCCACGAAGATGGCCCAGAGCTCCAGCCTTCTGTTGGTCTTTCCCCGGCCCCTCCTCACCTCTCCACTTGACCCTCAGTGAAGGATCAAAGTCCTCTGTCGCTCCCTCCCCCCCGCCCCATGCATTTGTCCTTCCCCACCCAGCCCACGCGGCACCTCCCTTCCGACATTTCAGGGAGATGCACCGGTTTGCAGCTTGCAGAACATTAGAGTCTGATGCCAAAAACCAGTGTGCTGGCAGAGCACAGAAAAAGCCTGGAAGGTTAACTGTGACAATGAGTATGTGTTGCTTTTGCAAGAATCACAGCCAATGTGGAAAATAAACAGGGAAGAAACAATCCCAATTTCTCCATAGAAGCCAATCTTGAAAACACCTGATGATTCTCCTCTCACTTTTCTGGAAAGTTCTGAACACAATACTTGTGTGTGTGCTGCTTTGCCCTTTGTACACACAGGGCATTTCCACCAGCCTCTGCTGAAGCCATGTGGTCTCTTGCGACCATGTCACAGTGGCTATGCTAACCTTTCAGAGCCCCCTGTGTTCGTGTTCTTTTGAGGCTGGGGCAGGGAGGGGAATGGGTTCCCTTGGGAGTCACGTGATTTAGGCTGTAGGTTTCTGGACGGCAGGGAACGTGCAGTCATCTTGATCGTCTGGGCCAGGCTTATTACCAACACTGGAGCGTCCTCGGAAAGCTTCTTTGCGGCATTACCCCTCTCCTGGTGAACCCAGTTCTTGATGCTAAAAGTGATATATCTCAGAGGTGCTACCGACCCTCAGTGATCAGGGGGATCTCTACAGCAGCTGGATGGAAAGAAGGCTTGATTTTTCTGTTTCTTCTAATAAAGCAAAAGGTATTACTTCCCCTGTTTGCAGAAAAGCACAAGCTCATGAAGTAAGAAGTTAGCTTTTGCCGAAGCGTGGTCTAATCCAGTCTAACTCTGAGTGTGCTCTTGAACAAACTTGGGGTGCAGAAGCAGGACAGCCCCTCTGCTGTCACCGTCCTGATTTCATTGTTCGGTGTGCTGTGATGGTAGCCCCATCCATGCCCAAAATGAGCAAAGAGGAATTCAAACGTCCACTGACCACACTGGTGAAGCGAAATTCAATCCTTCATCGTCAATCTATCTTCTGGGTCACCTACGCCACTTCCAGATCCATGCCTGTGGTTTCAGGGTATTGCAGAAATCACTCCCCTCTAAGCCGACGCACACACCGCCTCGGTCCACGGTCAGCGCTTCTGGAAGTTCTCTCTAGGATGTGGTATGAATGTTCCGCAAACGTCATAAGACATCACTGCTAAATTACAAGGGGGGCTCGGGAGACAGTCACGTGCAGGACCGAGAGCTGACACTTGGCCGGGGGCCTGTGGGCTGGCTGATGTCCAGCCCCCGTCTTACCTCTCTGCCTCATCTGCTCCCGACATGGTGAAGTTGTAGATCGCCGAACGTTATATCCTCTGGAGCTTCACAGACCACCCACTTCAAACCCACACATCCAACAGGAAACAGAGGCTACCCCAGAGAAACTACACACCATGATTCACTGAGCATGTGTCTTATTTAGAAGAACCCTGTGATGTAGGTACTTGTTATGGGCAATGTCCCCACCTCTCCCACCCCCAAATTCTTATGTTGAAGCCCTAACCCCCAGGACCTTACTATGTGACTGCATTTGGAGATAGGGCCTTTAAAGAGGCAATTAAGGTAACATGAGATCATTAGGGTGGCCCTAATCCACCCTAATGACTATTGTCCTTATGAGAACAGATCATTTGGGCCCACAGAGATGCCTGGGATGTGCTCACAGAGGAAAGAGCACGTGAGGACACAGCAAGAAGATGGCCGTTTGCCAGTCAAGGAGAGAAGCCTCAGGAGAAATCAACCCTGCCGACACGTGATCTTGGACTTCCAGCCTCCAGAGCTGTGAGACAATAAATTTCTGTTGTTTTAGCCACCTAGTCTGTGATATTGGATACAGTGTTCCAATTCCATTTTTTTGATGAACAAGATATTTTTCAAAAATCATACTTCTATCAAGAAGTAGAATTGGAATTGAAACTCAGACTCCACGGCCTTGAAAGTAGCCACTGTATTAAATGGACCCTCCAGATTTGGTCTCAGAAGGGACTGGGCCCTCTGGGTGTAAAGGATTTGAATCTTTTGCCAAGGGTGGATGGGAGGTGTAGTACCTACAGGTATCTGAGAGAGGGCCCTGAGTATGGAGCTAAAAACCAAATCTGAATTCTCTTCCACTTTCCTCAGGAAAGTAACATTCAAGCCACAAAGGAAGAGATGACTCCAGCAGAATTAACTGAGATCACTTTCCCTCTGTTAAGTGATTAATCTTCAAAGGCCTGCAGCGTATATTATTACAGAGGGAGGAAGTGCAGGGTTTTCCTCCTGCAGTGGCTCACTTGGAAGATTTCTGTCTGGCCCGAGGTCAACCCAAAAGTCAATGCATTATCCTGGCCAAGACCCCAAGACCACAGCAACCGGCTGTGGAAGCAGCCTCGTGGCCCCCAGTGAAATTCTCAGACAGGCCTGGGCACATTTATGATTCCTCTCACTTACAGCTCCATCATTTTCTGCATTGCAAAGATCAGACTGGAAATTGTAAAACACTCCACGTTCGGCTGTGACGAGTTCTGGGCAGTGACCTTCACGGCTTGCTCTCTTTTCCTGCTGCAGACCAGGAAAGGGGGATTGCAGCTGGCCCACTGGGTGAATCAAGTTCAGCCCCACCATCTGGGAGGTCACTAAGCCAGAGCCTCGTGGGGGCCACCCCCTGAGAAAGGCTTGGGACAGGGGCCTTGGGACTCTGATCACCAGACCCAGGGGCTAAGGTTTCCGGAAACAGGATGTCCACACCTTATGACCAACGGAGCAAGAGCATGAGGGGCTGCAGCCTGCAGTTGGAGGCCCTTGACCAAGGAGGGCCAGTCCTCTGGGAAGTCACTGTCACCACCAATTTGCTGGTGTCCCTGCAATACCCAAGGGTCACTGCCAGTTGAACTGTTGCCAGTTGGGGAGCAAAGCAAAAAATGAGTGTGGATGTCCCACCACGTGAGAAGCAGACAGAGTGACAGGGTGTCTGGGGGAAGATCGGGACCCTAAAATCAGAGAGGGGTGGGGAGCAGATGAAGTGGAGGAACCAGGAGGAAAGGTGTGATGCCGTGGAAGGGACCAGGGCGGCAGGAGGGCCGTCATCAGGGTGAGGTAGGGAGGCTGCAGTCTGGCAAGAAGAAGCAGGGCCGTGACCCGGATGGACCAGAGCAGAAGGGCACTGGGGGCCAGTGAATGGGAGCCAGAAAGGGGACTTGAGGAGAAACTAAATCGCGAGACAGTCTCGCCGGGGGAACGCTGCACGTGGGTTCAAGGAGTCTCTGAGAAGCCGCAGGAGCACCTGGATTGGCCCCAAGGCTGTTTGTGAGCCTGGGCGAGTGGGGTCCACTGCTGGACTTTGTTTCCCAGAGCGGGGGCGGTGAATGCCCGGCCCTGTCACCGGCTGCCCTGTTCTCCCTTCTGCCACAAAGAGCTCCCTTCTGGTCCCACCGCTAAATCACACACTGGAAAACACTCGAGGAGGAGGGACTGGATGGGGCGCTGAGCGGAGCAGAGCAGGCGCAGAAGAGTCAGCCGTGCAGACTCCTAGCTCCCAGCTCCCTCCTATCAGCGTGTCTCCGTGGGCAAGCGCCGCCAGCTTACAAAGAACAGCCCCCTGGACCCTGCACCCTCTGCCGTGAGATCCCACCTCTCCCGTCTCTTCTGCAACCTTCTCGAGGGTCACCTCCTTGCTCCATTAACTCTCCCACCTCCCTTCACTCCTGACCCCCGAGTCACAACCGAGAGCTCTCGGTGAGGTTGACGACCAATTCCTAAGGGTGGCATTCAGAGGACTGGGTCCATGCATCTCCCCCTGACTCTGCCATCTGTCATTTGGATTTACTCTGTCCTTCACACTTGACCATTAGCTAGTCCCCAGTTATGGCATCCTTTCCCTGCTGGGCTGTTATCCTCGTTTTACAGGTGAGGAGACTGAATCTGAATTTAAGAGATGTGGATGTGGTCACACTCCCGTTGTGACTCACCTGATTTATATGGCTTTGTACCCCCATGGGCGGGTCCCCCAGAGATTCCCCAAACCAAGAAACAGGCTCAAGTTGCTATTTGTCTATCCACACGTCAAGGTCAACATCTGCCTCTCTCAGCCCTCACCTCCTCCCTCCTTTTACCACTGAAGCTAAGGTTTGGGGGAACTCCACCACCTGCTTGTCTAATTTCCACTGTCTATTTTCTCCAGATTGAGCTCCTATTAGACGGGCAATTCTTCTCTTTCCACCCATCAAACTTCACCCATCTTCCTACATTTTAAAAAAGCCCAGTCTGTGCTTAGAAATGCTCTCAGAAAAAAGATAAGGCAGCTGTGGGCACAGCTCTCTAAGCATCACTGCCTGTCTCCTGTACTAACCTCCACCCAGGAGACACAGCAAGGGAGTGATGATACAAAGGTACTTTCCTACCCGGGCCACCAGGGAAAGGAAACCAGCCTCAAGGATGCCATCTGTGAACCAGGCTCAGAGACGCCAAGTAACTTGGCCAAGGTTACACAGGAGTAAGCAAGAGTGCGACCACCGACCCCTGGGATTATCTCACTCCTCACTCACGGTCTGTGTGCTGGGGCCAGTCATCCTGGCTTCCGAGATCCAGTTGTCAAGTTGGCAGGAATTTTGTGGGCTGGCTGATGTCATGTGAGAGGCCTGAAATAGGTGTGGTGGGAATATTTACACCACAGAAATTGGCAAATGCTACAAATTAGGGTTCCTTCCAACCCTGCTAAAAACTGGTTGTTAAGCATTTACCAGCACACCCCTTAAACTTGCTGAACATTGGTGCCAATTAGAGGAGCCTCATAATGTTCTCCTCCACATTCCTACTCCACACTTCTAAGCAAATCAGACGCACTGCCTGACGATCAGTCAGAATTATATTCTGTAAGTCTGATGTGGCAGCAACAAAGAAATCAATCTCTTTTTTCAACTTACACTGAAAATACATCAACAGTAAATAATTTAAGGTCTAACAGTTTTCTTTGAGCTGTAGACTTTTGCAAGCACTGACATATTCATTTTAGTCCCATTTGGAGAGAGTGTGATCCCCACGTGAGGTTACCACATGGGGTCACCTTAAGACACTCCTGACATTTCCAGACTGACCTTTAGGAAGGGTCATAATAAAAGATGGCATCCATCCCTGTGGATGTAACCCTCAGGACAGACACACCGGTGGCTGAGGCAACCTAAAAAAACCCAAGGCCAGTCAGGGTGGCGTGGTGTAAACATAGGAAGGAAGGGAGGACTGGAATAATTCAGGAGAGCTGACATCTGAGAAATTATACCTTAACATGCTCCTTAACGTCAGGGAGATGGTCCACGGGGGACAGAATTCAAATCGGGCCACCACAGCAGGAGTCTCCGTTACAGAGCATTGTCTTACCATGGTTTCTGTGACAAATCTCTTCACTGACTCTGAATTCAGGCTCATTATGTCACCTGCTAATCTCTAATAAGTTTCCATAACAATAAAAGCCCCTCTACTGAACCGCTACCTTGGCCCAGACTCTATGCTGTGACACCCATTAACCGGATCATTCTTCCCTATAAATGTACCTGAGGCTGATTTTAAGATGCAGAAACGAAGGCTCACGGTCTAAGCCGCTTTTCCAGATCCAGTAGTTAAGAAATCACAGAACCGGGATTTGAACACAGGCTACCTAACTCCAAAACTCAGATTCTCTTTTGAATCACTGGAAGGGCATGTCTTCCCATCCCCATTCATAAGTGAAGGAATTAGCATTCAGGTTTATACATCAATTTCTTATCAATTTGGTAATCGAGCCCCTCTGATCATCTCTGTGAGCACTGGTGGCCAATCTGTAGGCCTGCAAAGCCGAGGACCCACCCTGGAGGCCCCTCCCGGAGCCTGCCAGTAAGTGCAGAGGTGGTGACACCTCTTTTTCATCTCTCTTGCCCAGATTGTTGGGAGGACCTCCTAGTGGGTTTCCCTGCATCCGCCCTCGTCCCGACAGGCCACTCGCAATTCCACCTAAGTGACTAAGCTGAGGTACGTCTCTCCTCGTGGCCTCCCAGGCATGGCGGCCTGTCAACGGTGCCTGACTTTCAACCTTTTCCCAGGGAGGCTATGCCTTCCCGCCCTGCTGAACTCAGCTGTGCCCGTGACCTGTCCCAGCCACTGGCACATGAGCAGAAGCATGTGTGTGTCACATCCAGGAGGAAGGGCATGCTCCCTCACCCGCGCCGCAGTGACCTGTGATAGACGCGCAACAGCAAGAAATGAACCGAAGTTGTTTTAAGCCAGGGAAATGGTTCTGGCCTCTAAACCCGGCACGGCCAGCCTCTCCTACTGACACACCGCTTCGCCCAGGGTTAATGCCGTGGTCCTTATACGGCCTGTAGGGCCCCTCGCGACACTGCCTGGAGTTACAAGTGTATGCCATGGAGTCCCCACCCACGCCCTTCACCACCTGCCTTCTCCGATGGCCTCAAACCTAAGTCCCTCTCAGGGCACCAGACCTTCATCCTGGGCCCTACATGAGACGGCCCCTTCCTGCTCCAGGGTCGCCTCACGCCAGCCCCTCGCTCCCCCTCTGTCCCACGTGGTCCAGGCACAGTCCCGCCTCAGGGCATGTGCGCTGGCTCTGTCCTCCACCTTGGGGGCCCTTCCCCAGGTCCCCAAGTGTCACCTCACTAAGGCCTTTACCAGAGCTCGGCCTCTCAGCCAGGCCATCGCTGGCCAGCACACTGAAAACTGCAACCCCCCAATGCCTCCCCCACCTTCCAGGCTTCATTTCCCACCTTGGCATCTCCCACCACCTCCATACGCTTTCTCTCTTACTCATTCCCCTTTTCCTTAAGTTCGTAGGTACCGTGATGCACGTGAGCCCCCAAGGGCAGTGCAGCAATTGGTCAGGTCCTTCTGAAACTATGTGCAAAACCGTGGGGGTATTTTTCTCACGAGACCGTCCACAGCTGTCCTGATTCTCAAAGGGGCCCATAGGGAAAGGGGTCTGTGACCCACCAGCCATCTCCCTTCCCGCCATTTTCCCCCGGGGAAAGGGGAATTTCCCGGGAGCCTTCATTTATGCCTGTGTCCTTTAGAAGAAAACCTTGAGGGTAGAAGACGGAGATGAAGAGGAATAACATTCAGTGAATGTTCCCAATGCATCAGGCATTGTGCCAGATACTCTGCCTAAGTTATTTCATTTCATCCTGACAATAATCCCCTGAAGTGTCTACTGGTGTCCCATTTTATAGGAGAGGAGACCAAGATGCAGAGAGGTAGAGGGATCTGTCTAGTGACTGCACGAAGCATGTCCTTTTATTCTGATGGTTTGCCTTGCGGGGTCTTGTGGATCCTGGAGGGACCGCCCCTCCCAGGTTTAGCAAATTCCTCAGAATAGCAAACCACAAGTGCTTTTCATGTGCAAACCAACCAGTCCCGAAGGGAACGCACACCTCCTCTACTGGGCTCTGACACTCTGGGCCACTATCCCCCTGTCCTAATCACCCCAGGGCCAGGTACCAGACAACTAGGGACAGCGCTGTGCCCCAGAGCCTCCTGAAATTATTCAGACTAGCCTATGCTAAGCCTGCTTCCCCTGCCTCACTCATTCCTTTCCTGGGAAACCACAATAAAGGCTCTTGCCCACATTTTCCCCTCACTCCCTCTGCCTGCGGATGGACACTGGTGCTTCCCCAGGTGGCCCCCCACCCCATGGTGTGGCATGCCCTCTCCTCTTGGGATCTCTGAGTAACAAGCGATCTTTTCAATGGCAGTTGTCTCCTGATCTGTTGCCCTTGAGATGCCTAAATAACAACAAAACCTGTCTTTTAAAACAGTTACAACATTAGCAAACTGTTGGAGAGGGAGCTTCAAACCCAGTACCTCCAGCTCCAAAGTCCCCCGTGGCCTGGGGTTACAAGGCTAAAGCCTCCAGGAATTCCCTTGTCCCAGGGGCTCACATCCGAGCCCCCACTCATGGTGCCCAAGACCGCTGTGTCTGGGCCCTGCTCCCAGGCCCGTGGTCAGGACCTGGTGGTATTAACGCACTCACAGAGGCAGGAGAGCACCGTGGTTCTGAGTGTGCGCTCTGGAACCAGGCTAGATTCTGCCACCCTGCTGTCAAGTGATGCTGGCATCACGCCTGTCTGCTCACCTGTAAAAGGGCAACAATAACTGAATGCTCTTCTTGACGTTACCGTAAGGATCAAAAGACAAATGGCTACGCACGGGGTTAGCTCAGTGCCCGGCCCTCGGCGAAGTACGATGCCCACATATGAGCGGCTGTGAGTAGAGACACGGACCCCCATACGCACCCTATGTTGTCTCAGGCCCCTTGGCCCTTGCTCGTGTCATCCCTCTCCCCTTTCCTGCTCATCCTCCAGGGCTGAGGTCGGCACCATCTCCTCCTGGGACGCCCTTCTGACTCCCCATGAATGCACGGTACCACCTCTGCCCCCTCCACATCCGCCTGTGCATTCCTCTTCGACGGCCACTATTTTATAGTCACGTTTTCTGCTGAATGTTGGTCTTTCTCCCTTAACTGTGACTTCCCTGAGGATAGAACTAACATTTATTCTTGAGGGTAGAAAAACTGGCTTATCCATTCCGGTAATCCCCATGCCTGGTGCAGAGTTGTCACCCAACAAATGTGTCGCCTGCACAGATACGCTTTCCCAAGCAAAGTCACAAAAGGAAACCCCAGATAACCATGGTGTTGATGCCATGTCTTGTAAACAGCTAGCTTCAATTGCCTAGTTAAAGAAAGCCACCTTCCCCGCTCTATCAGTGTCCTATGGCTGCTGTAACGAATTATATCGCCAACTTAGTGGCTTGAAACAGCACAGATTGATTATCTGACAGTTCGGAAGTCAGAGTCTGAAATGGGTTTCATTGGTCCCAATCCGAGGTGTCTGTAGAGGCTCCAGGAGAATCTGCTTCCTTGCCTTTTGCAGCACCCACAGCTGCATTCCCTGCATCCCCTGGCTCACGGCCCCTCCCCTCCTCTTCAAAGCCAGCAGCGTAGCATCTTCAACTCTTCCATTTGTCACATCGCCTTCTGTCCCTCTGATCCTCTGCCTCCTTCTTATAAGGACCCCTCTGATTATATCAGATATAACTGGATAACCCAGAATAAGCTCCCATCTCAAAATCCTTAAGTCAATCACACCTGCATAGTCCCTTTTGCATAAAGTGCCACGTATAGGCTCAGGGGATTAGGAGGTGGACATCCTGAGGGGCCGTGTTCAGCTGACACCACCCACAATCACCCATTTAATAGCAGGGCAAAGGTCCTCAATGGGAATGTTACGTTCTCCCAACGCCCCCCACCCCCAGGACATCTGGCAGACTTTCTTGGTTGTCACAGCTCGGGGTGAGGGCGCTGTGGGCATCTAGTGGGTGGGAACCAGGGATATTGCTAAATATTCTGCAGAGCACAGGACAGCTCCCCAATACACAAGCAAAGAATGATTTGGCCCCAGATATACTAGTGCTGAGAATGAGAAACCCTGTGACGGGGTTCCTATTCCTATTTCCTCAATGTTCTCAAGTTACAAACAAACTGTGAACCTGCATGGGTCAAGCAGCTGGAGATTCAGGCTTCCTAGAGTTCCTCCTGAGAACTGCTCAATATCCTGAAAGAGGCCCCTGGGGCGCAGACCAGTGACCTTGGGAGAGGTCATGAGAACAGCATCTCTGCGGTCTGATACCTGGATAAGGAGTCTCTTCTGAGCGGCTGAGCATGAGTTACGGTCACTCTGGGAACATGGGGGAAGGCAACAGCCCCCCTCTCAAGGAGCTTCAAGGTCAAACACTGGTATTTAAAGGACCGGGCAGGAGGAAAGCTAAATCCAGCCCTCTGATTCGGTTGCCTCTTCTTTCTAAGATGCTGTCAGAGTTATCGAAATACCATCTTCCCAGCCAGCTAGGTAAAGGCAAACTTTAGAGCGTCTGGAACAAATGTCAGCCACTCAGCTGGTCTGGCACAAGCCTCGCGGATGCCTGGATCCTGGTGGGCCTGAAGCACCCTGTGAAGAAATCCGTCTGCTATCCCTGGAAAGTTCCAGTAAATCCACCCTCACTGAGGAGCAAACAGCCAACCAGTCTCAATGCCCTGATGCTCCCAGACTGACTGCATTTTAACAGAGGCCGTGCGATGCCCTGGAAAGCATGGGCTTTGGTACAAGCAGACTGGGCCTTAGTTTATTGTTTGTGGCCCATGCGTAAAAACAGGGATTTGGAATATTCAATATGTATTTGATATATGTACATCTTTGATGTATTTACATACTACACTATATATTTATATATCTATATATAGTGTATAGAGAGAGAGACAGAGACAGAGACAGAGACAGAGAATGTGTATAGTACGATGTACATACATGGTGAATATACAGAGTGTACATATACAGTATCCTATGGCAATAAAGGTGTGCCTACATGTCCTATTCCCCCATACACACACGTACATAGACTCAATTATATTTGAAATGGTATTATTCATGTGTTACCCGTTATTGCCTGTCTCCACTAAGATGTAGGCCCCCGAAGGGCAGAGACCCGCCTGCCTGGCTCACCTCTGTTTCCCCAGAGGCTAGCACAGGGCCAGGCGTGCTCAGTGCAAATGTGTTTCAGGGAGCCTGTGTGATGTATTATCGTTGACCGTCAGACTTACCTATAACATTTTTTTGTGTGCGACCTCTCCCGTTGTGGAGCACAGGCTCCGGACGCGCAGGCTCAGCGGCCATGGCTCACGGGCCCAGCCGCTCCGCGGCATGTGGGATCTTCCCGGACCGGGGCACGAACCCGCGTCCCCTGCATCAGCAGGCGGACTCTCAACCACTGCGCCGCCAGGGAAGCCCATACCTATACTATTTTGACAAAGGCCTAACCTAACTGATTTTCTCACGCAATCATGCCCTCCCAAGAGAGAAGCAGGCCTGCAGCCGGGGGCAAGAGCATCTCCAGCTCAATCCCACCTTGCAGGGCCCTGGGATTCCAGGTTTGTAAGTGGGGGGAGATGAGGGTCCTGCTGGGATTCTAAGCTACAATGATGTAATTTAATCTAAACCCCAAAGTCATTCCCTCACCCGAGACACAAAGTAACCGCATGTGTAACCCTTACCCCTAGTCCCCAGGTGGCTTCCCCTCTAATCTCACAGGGTCCCCACCCATCCCCTCTGAGTAGATTACGGCAGGTACGATTATTCCCAACTTAAAAAGGAGAAACCGAGGCTCAGAGAGGTTAAGTGATGTGTCAGAGATCCCAGCCAAATTAACGGGCAAGGGGGGTGGCTAGAAGCCGGCGCCCACAGCTGGAGTTCCCACCATTTCTCCTGTCACATCCCCCCTCCTCCCCCGCGAACTGCTCCTCCAGCCAACCGGCTCTGTGTCTCCCTGACAGGTCACCGCACGATCTGACCACCACAAGAGAAATCCTGGGAGGAGAAGGGCTTGGGCCAAGGGCAGGGGCACCGCCCACTTCTGCACCAGGGACTGAAGGGTGGGGAGGAGGGAGAAGCGGGAGAAATGGGGGGGACGGAGGCGCGAGACTGGCCATCGCAGGCTGACCTCGCTGCTGCTGCTGCGCCCTCGGCACTGTGCTGGGCTAGAACCAGCACTCTCCACGGTCCTGGCCTGGTTACAGGAGGAACGGCCCCTGGAGCCCTGGAAGGGACTGTGTCAGGAGGCTGCGGAGGGCTCTCAGACCGCTGTTGAGCTCCACGGCAGCTCAGGCGAGCAGCCTGGCGAAGGGAGCAGAGCTGCCAAGCAGGTGACGTCGCCCAGCCAGAGCCTCGCTGAGCAGGGCAGCAAAGCGGGCCTCGGATGGGCGATTGCCAGGGGGCCCCCTTTGTGACACAGACAAATGTATTTCACTCGCTCCTGACAAAACCCCTCTGGGGCAGGAGTTACGATGCATGGTTTACAAACGAGAACCCCGAGGCTCAAAGAGGCTAAGGGCCTTATGGGACTGATGCAGCTTCTAAGTGCAAATCAGAGTGTGAAGCCAGGTCCACACCTGTTACCACTCAAAACAGGAGGCAGCACCTTTTCTTCTAGGCGACAGTCTCAGGAGACTACCGGAGGGACAAGCAGAGAAGGCCTCAAGGTACTTGGTTATTACTGGGGCAGGGTGGGGGGGTGAAGGGAATGATGGGGTCCCCAAGAACAGCAGGAGATGGGGATGAGCTCCACGCGGTCACAGGTGGGCAGGTATTACAGCGGGCAGGCTCCTGAACCCCAGGGTCTGGCAGCCTGGGGCACGTGGGGTCTGAACACATAAGAGGGCCTGGAATTGAGAGAGGACTCAGCTCTCCGCTGGTCAGCGTCAGACCCAAACGTCACTCCAGGTTGGCCAGGGAGTGACTGCCTCACCCCTAGGACTCCTCTTGTTGTCCTGACCCACCTAACACCTCCAATTGTGTCTAGAATGGAAAGGATCCCTTTTTTATTTTTACAGATGAAGAAGGTGAGGCTCAGACAGGAAGGAGAACAGCTTACAGGGACTCCCCCATTTCCTTCTCAGGGTCTCTTCCATTCCACCCACTCCCCAGGAGTGAGAGGTGTGTGACACAGGAAGACATCATTCATGAAATCTGTAGGCCTTCTTTCCTTGGAAATCTTAAGAAATAGAAAAGATCTTTTGAAGATCACTTAATTGCCGTCTTTCCTGGAGCTGGGAGTTCCCACGAGACCTTGAGTTTGCGATTGCCTCTAATGTGAATGTCTAGCCTAATAATTAAACATTGCTCCTGTCCGATTCTTGCTCAGATTCCCCCACTTTTCTCTTCCTTACAGTCACAGCCTGCCAGACTGAAAGGACTTCAGGAGTCCCTCCTGCCCTTACTCATATTACTCAGGCTCAGAGATGAGATGGGAGAGATTTTCCCAGCATCCCTTGCCACGTTCTAGCACAGTGGACTCAGGACCCAGGGCTCCTTCAGCTGCCCACCTCCCTGTGCAGGAAAGTTGCGGGGTGGGGGACAGGAGAGCAAATCTAAGAAGGGTGACGTGTCTCTGTGGGGCAATGAAACTGTTCTGAGATTGGTCGTGGTGATGGTGACAACTCCGCGGATACACTAACAGCCATTGAATCGTACACTTCAAGTGGGTGAATTTTACGGTATGTAAAGTGTATCTCAATAAAGCAGTTTAAAATGTTTTAACAAAGCAGAAGAGGAAGAGATGCTCTGCTGGCAGGACCCCCGGGGCAGGGCTGAGCCCAGGCACGACACACCCACCTTCCCAGCCTCCTGGCTGCTCCCCAAACACTGGAGTCACTTTCTTAGCCCAAGGCCTTGCCCTTGGCTGTCCCCTCCTCTGGTACACTCACCTCCAGAGATCTGTGGGCTGGCTCCCTCCCTCCTTCATATCTTTGCTCAGAGGTCCCCTTCCTGCCACCCCATTGAAGACGGGGAGACCTTCCTGCAGCACTGCTGAAGGCTGACATGGCTCTGCTCCCCCGCCCCTCTCTCTTCCCAGCTTTAGAGCTCTGCTGAGTACCTACCATTTTCTAATAGCTGTTTTGTTCGCTGTCTGTCTCTCCCTACAAGAAATGCAAGCCCACGAGAGCAGGGCTTTCTGTCTGTTTTGTTTATTGCTCGTATCTGTCCCCGGTGCCTAGAACCATGCTTGGTGCATAGTAGGTGCTTAATAAACCGTTACTGACTAAGTGGCCCCGTTACAGTTACGGCTCAGGCTTCTGAACTGGCAGCACTCGGCGCCTCCCCCGAGAAGCCGCACTGGCTTTGTCCCAACATTTCATGCACAAACATTTTCAGGTGGCCGATGGTTATTTCATCGGTGTTAACTGTAGTGAAATTGATTTAGCCTGCCTTTCTCAAACGTTTTCTGCTGCTTTAAGAACACTCCCTCATACGTACATACTGCATTTTCTTTTACACTTAAAATTTGTTAAGAGGGTAGATCTTACATGTGTTCTTATCACAGTTGAAAAAAAAGAACTCTCCTCTCTTTTTGATGCACCAAAAGTGATGTCTCTGTTTAATATCCTTGCAAACTCTGTTTAGAAGTGTGAGGTTTTAACGTTCTGTTTGACAAGAAGCCACTGGGAGCTGAAGCAGAACTGGGAGCTGGAGTTGGCTGTTCAGGGCACCCTGTGTGTAGACGCCAAGCGGGTATCTGATGGGCAAGAAGGAGGGGCAGCTTCTCAGAAGGAGACAGAAACAGAGCTGGGGAGAGTTCGTACCCCGGGGAAACGAGAGAGGCCGAGTCTGTGTTCTGGGGGGAGAAGGAAGGCGTGTCCCTCTTCACTGCAGGTACGGGTGAAGATGCAAGACAGCCAGGGGAAGGGCATGAACAGGGAAGGGCACATCTTCTCCTTTATCTATCCTGGAGGCTAAGACCGAGAAATGGCATGAGCAGCCTGGAGCTGAGATCTGAGGCTGGAAGATCGTGGTACCAACCTGGTCTGAAACCCCAGAGCAACTCTCAGAGCTAGCGGCTCCAGCTCAGCACGGGGCGGGGGTGAGGGCCAGGGGGAGTCAGGGAGAAGGCGGCTACTCCACCAGGATTAAGTCAGGCGGTGGCTCACACAATAGGGGATCAGGGGGCACCGAAACCCCCCATAACTCTGCTCAAGGTGATTCATTATCTGATGGTGTTTGATGCAGTGAAATGGTTGTTTCAATAACAAAGTTTACTCCTTGGTAATGAGGAAAGTTGAGTAGGAAATTCCCAGGTCTGGTATAGAACACAGATCTGTGGTCATGGGCCACACAACCAGACCACCCTCACTTTCTGGGGGGCAGCTTCACCTAAGTGTAACCAAAATCCTAAATGATCAAGTAGCCAACTTTTGTGTCCCAGATTTGGAGGGTAACAGCTAATGTCCATATGAGCGGGGCTGGAGAGACAGGGCAGCGCTTTTCACATTACAGAAAAGAACTCTCCCAAGGGGAGAAACATGGACGTCTTTCACTGTGGGGAGGGGAAGGCAGGGAGGGCCGTTTAACCAAGCCCACAGCCGAGAAGCAGACCCTGGCCTTCGCTCCCCTGAGAACCAGAACCTGGAAGCCTAGCCCTCACGCAGAACGGAAACCTGATCCGGAGAGGAAGCCCGGAGAGGGAGCTGATTGGGATGACTTTCGTCCTCACTCGGGAAAGGAGGAAGAGCTCCTGGGGTGGCAGCTGAAGAAAAAGGTACAGACGGGAGCAGAGAAACTGGACGAACACCTGCCTCTCTGCAGCACTCTCTTGCTGGAGAAGGGAGCAAATGTGAAGCTAAGGTACACGCCACTGGTGGGCTTCTGATGTAAGCGGAGCTGACAAGTGAGGTTAAGAAAGAAGGAAACTATTAGGGAGGTTAACACCAAAGGGATGGAAAGACAAGAGGCCTATTTGTATCTCAGAGCTCAACGTTTGTTTAAAAGAAAACCAATGCTTAAGGGCTTGGTGTTTAAGAACACCTACCGAAGGGTAGGTATCTTAGCAAACCCATTCCTGACACAGCATCTTGCCTACAGCAGAGCAGGTGCCTGACAAGTGGGGTCGTGAGGCCACGGGCGAGTGGTCATCAGAGCCCTGAAAGGAGGATAACTCCTCACGGTGAGCTCAACCCCAAAAGGCAGGCTCAGGTGCCGTGTGGGTGTCGCCACACGCTCGCCAGCCCTGCCAACGTTCACGTGGGAGGGTCAGAAAACCCAAAAAGCCAGGAAAGGTGACAGAGCTACGAACTCTTGACCCAGTCCCCGTAGAGTGTCCTCAACCTCAGCATACCCTGTTAGAAACCCCCAGCCCTCCTTCTATCACTGCCTGCACCAGGCCTGCTGAGTCTTGTTGATTTCCGCTCCAGAGCAGCCCAGCCCTCCAGCCCGTGCACTTGGCTTCCACCCCCAAACACTCCAACCCCATCGTTTCACCCTGGACCTCCACCGCTGCCCCTAACCGGCGTTCCTGGCTCAGCTCTTGTTTTCCTCCCTGCACAGCAGGAAAGGGAATCTTCTTTAAAAGACTTCCTACATAACCCTCCCCGCGGCACTTGGTATAAACCCAAGCTGCCAGGCCTCTGCCTTCCCCTCCATCCTCCGCACGTCACTCTCCTTCCCCACACCGCCAACCTCCAGCTATGCTGAGTCCTTTCATTTTCTAGAGCAAGCCAGGCGTTTCCTATCTCAGGGCTCTACGCATGCCGTCCCCTCTGCCTGGAAGGCTGTATCTGCTTCTCCCATAGCTGGCTCCTCAGTGTTTCTGCTCAGCCGAAATGTCAACTCTCTGGAGAGCCTTCCTCTGACATTCCTGCTCAGATAAGCTCTCTCCACACCCCACCCCGTGTACTGTGGTCTTGGCACCCGGACTGTTTGCTTAAGGCACTTCCCACAGCGTGCTAGCTGTCTAGCTGTTTCTGTTATGTCTCCCAAGAGAGAATGGAAGATTCATGAGGGCCCGGACCACATCTGTTCCCTGTTACCCTCAGCACGTAGTACGGCTCCTGACTTAATGCATCTTGTTGAATGGCAGAGTGTATCAAGTGCCCATAATACGCCAGCCAAGGCGCTGTAGAGGGGTACGTGCAGCTCGTCAGACCTTCACCACCACCCAAAAGCAGTTATTATGCCCACTTTACAGATGAAGAAGCCCAGTTAGGAAATTAACGTGCCCCGTGTCGTAAAGCCAATAAATGGTGGAGGTGGAATTTATACGCAGCTCTGTCGGGCTTTTCTCACTATTCAGGACTGCTTTCCAAACTCTGTCACAGCCTAGAAGCCTCGTGAAGCTTTCAGCAGACAAAAGACTCACTACTAGTGTAAGTGGCATGTCAGATAACATGCCCCTTTTATATCTTTATTTAAACTTTCAAGACACCAGATTTAAGGAAGACCCCACTGAAGTACCCAAATGACTCTAGCATAAGATTTCCATGATTTATTATTACTGTTACTATCGCGTTAGCCAAAAAGTTCGTTCGGGTTTTTACGTAAGATTCCTTGAGGTGTTACGGAAAAACACGAACGAACTTTTTGGCTAACCCAATATTATCTTTTGACTTGAGTCTGGTTTTGTGGGTAAATTGGATACAAATCCATCTTGCAGGCCAAATACTGTACTGCTAACCCAGTGATAAAAGAGGAATAAAAGGTGGATAGCTGGCAAAAGTGGAAGAGGTTGGCATTGGACAAGATCCATGGTAAACTCACCTATTACAGCAATAGTGATCTTTCTAGCCATCTGCTAGCATTAACGGTATAGAGTGGACAGGTGTCACCAAAAGCCCACCAAACAAGGCCAGTTAGCCATGATCTCACTAGTAACTCGTGGTCCAATTCAGAAAGTGTATCTGCAGTAAGAGCTCGACCATCACCAACCACAAAATGACCAGATGCGGCCCGAGGCCCTCGACATTCATCACGTCAAAAATGCTCAGAACAACCCTCTGTGGTAGGTACCAATGTTATCCCCATTTCAGAAACGAGAAAACTGAGGAACAGAAAGGCTCGGTCACTTGCTGAAGGTCACACAGCTGTCCAGCAGCAGGCGGAGTCACCCCATCTTTCCAGGCCACGGTCCTCTAAGAACTCACAGAGTCCACGTCGCCAACACGTCCCTTCCAAGTTCACAGACTTTCTCTCCTCTCCTCCAATTTCTACTATTTAAAATGGTTTTCTTTAAAGGGCATACATTTCATGCAGCTTTTTATGGGAAAAGAGAGGGAAGGCATCTACCACCATAACACAAGGGTCCAGTGATGAGCAGATATTCTAGAAGTTAAGAAAGAGGAACATGGGACTTCTCTGGCTCCAGTGGTTAAGACTCCGTGCTTCCACTGCAGCGGGCACGGGTTCAATCCCTGGTCGGGGAACTAAGATCTCACATGCCGCACGATGTGCCCCCCAAATAAATAAATTAATTAAAGGGTTGAAATTTTTTAAAAAAGGAAAAAGGAACATGCCAAGAGCTTACAGTCTATGCTCCATGACAGTGACGGCCGGTTTCCTTCCTTCCCATCACCCCAGCCAGCCCTGCAGACCCTCATCCTGGGGACTCACAACCCAACAGCAAAGATTGCCACTGACCTCTGTCAGGCCCAGCAGTCCCCAAATGTATTTAACTGTGCAAGTCTATTTCAAGAAATAACTATTCCACTCACCAAACACGTGGGGAAGTGCTCCCCCAACCTCTGAACCGCTGGCATGAAAAGACGGGCATGTGGGCAGAAGAGCCAGGGAGTGCTTCCCCAGGCCAAAGTAGCCTGGCTCTTGTCACTCCCAGGCTCCTGCTGACAAAGGCTCGCCCAGCGGCCCCTTAGCCTTTGCTGACATGGGCCGCCTGGGCTCCCATGTCAGGAGGACCCCTAGGAAGCAACATCGGCTGCCCCTCGAGTTTCCTCTCTGGGGACTTCACATCCAGCCTCTCTGCATTTATAACCTGAGCAGTGATCATAGAAAGAGTGGGCTCAGCAGGGCAGCTGGGGCAGCATGACCCACGGGGCGGAAGATGGGGGATCACCTAGGATTGTGCCCATGCCGCTTCCCCGGCAATGCGAAACACACCCCCTTAGATGCCTGCAGAGCTGGATAACAAAGTGTTCTACGTGCCGAATATCATTGCATTCCCCCCAAATTAGGTACGGTTGTCATCTCCCCCGTTATACCAAAGAGGCATAGAGGTTCAATGAAAGGCCAGAGCTTGGGGCCACGTGGGGCAAGGGGGTGTCCCGCTGGAGAGTGCCCCCTACAGGTGCTCATGAACTTGGTGGGACCCAGGGCCCGCTGGAGCAGCTGGGGAGCTGTGGGCCCAGAGGTGAGGACCCAGGAGGCCAGCAGGCCCCACTGGCCAGGGAGAGGTGGGCATGGCGAACAGACCCTCTGCCCCAGCTGCCTTGCTACTCCAGATCACACATACTCGAGCCCTCTCGAGTCAGGAACCTCTGGGCTGAGTCCCTGCAGCAACAGCCCTGCTTGATTATTCCGCACGACGGGAAGCTCTCTACTTCCTGAGACAGTCTTTCCACCCCTGGACGGCTCCTGCTGTTTGAAACGTCTCCCCCATGTAGAATCGATAACGGCCTCCCTGTAGCTCCCTCCAGACCCTTTGGAGCTTCATCCTTCCCTGACATCCCTTCAAATGGTGAAATTCACATAGCTCAAGTCCTCCCCAGGCAAAACGTCCCCAGGGCCCCCCAAGTGTTGTGATCTCCAGCCCCTCGTCACCCTAGACCTTCTCCCCTGCTGGAGCTCCAGCCCTGCTGAAATGGGCTCTGACATGACAATGACGCTTGCAGGCTGGTCTGACCTGGGGTCTGCCCTGACATTGGCGACCTGGGGTGAGACTCCACCTTCACCAGAGGAGGCCAATGTGGAAAGTCAGGTGGGCAGTCAGGTGGCCCCCAGAGGCTTCCCGCTGCTGTAGAGACCAGTGTCCAGACCGGGCCCTGGGCGCTCCGAGACCATCTGGGGCCACAGTGGCCAGGAGTGGGGAGGTGCGGCCAGTGGGCGGGGCACGCTGGGCTCTGGACCCCCATCCGCGTCTACCTAGAACAGAGCTACTCGAGCCTGTTTTATAAGTGGGGCTGCTACCTTTTATATGTGGGTCTAAAGCAGGAGCACCACAGCTTACAAACGTCTAGAACTGCTAATGCCTCTTGGCTAAGGCATCTTCCCCATGTCCCGCATGTGTGCAAACACCGTGGCTCAGGCCAGCGCCAAGACAAGGGGCCTCTCCCCCGCCAGGACTGGGAGACTAGGGCCCTCCGCCCTGCTGCTCCAGGGACACGGAGACCCGGCTCTCCTCTGCTCACATGACGGCGGGGCAGGCTCGCACGCAGGGGCGCAGAAATCCTGTGCGGGGGAGTGACGACTCGGGGTCAGGGCGACGCCCCCAGCCCCGGGGAGGGGGAGGGGACTCACAGGGCAGCGTCTCGGCGCGGCTCTTCTGGATCATTATGCAGAGCTGTAGCACCAGTTGGGGGGCGCTTTCCAGGAAGGTCTCCAGGAGGCGCAGCATGTTAACGTCTGCATATTCGTACATCATAGCCCAGTAGAAGCGTCGCTGGTGTTCCTTCTGCCGCTGGCTCTGAATCCCCAGGTACATGGTGCGGATATACCTGCCGAGAGACGGGACAGAACACAGAGAGCGTGGGTCGGCGTGGGAGCTGTGGGAGGGTCAGGCCGTCCCCACAGACTAGCATCCCCTCCTTGGCGCTGAGGTTTTCCGGGTGCTTGGACCAGCTCCAGGGGTTCTGCCGGACCACAGACGGGGTGCTGAGGCTTCGGGGTGGGGTGGGGTGGGGGCAGGCCAGGGAACGGGTCCCAGGCAAGTTGTCCCCTCCCTGACCTCACTTTGCTCATCTGTAAAATAAGAAATGGAAGAGTGGGACCAGGTGATCTCACAGGCCTGCCAGGGAAGCACCACAGGTGAGCTCAGGGAGCAGGGGGGCTGGCCGAAGTTCAGGGTCCCATGGGGAACCTTCCTGCAGGGTTTTCACCTCTCTGGAGGAGGAGGGAAGGGAATTAGCATTTATGAAGCTCCTACTAAGTATCACTGGCTGGCTGGCTACTGCGTGTTGCCTGGGTCCCAGGCGACAGGCAGGTGTAGTTCCCACGTAGGACAGACAGGCGGGACTCACTTGCACAGGCTCCAGACCCGATGGCGGAGCAACCAGGAGGCGGCCCCAGGCTGCTGGACACCAAAGCTCGTGCGTGCCCCGCTCTACACTAGGGACGGCCTGCAATGGAGCCTCTATCCAGGTACAGCCCAGGACTCAGTCACACAAACCACTGCGCCCACTCCACCCGGGAGGGACAAGGGGCAAAGGGAGCAGGTGCAGGCAGAGGGCACAGGCTCTGGGTTCAAATCCCGGCTCTGTCATCTGCTCACTGTGGGACCTTGGACTAATTACCCAACTCTGTGTCCTCGTTACTCTTCTTTCACACGGCAGAATCACAGCATCACACGGCTGGTGGGAAGATTAGGGAGATAATCCGCGTGCTGGGCACGTATCCAGGTCCACGTGAGAAAGCCCCCAGGCCTGCCTCACTGTCACCTAAACTTCGGAAGCTTGTCTCCTAGCCACAGTCAAGGGGAGGATGGAAGGTAGCGTCCAAGCCAGCCAGCCGTCTCTGGGGCCAGGCCAGGCCCAGAGGAGCCGGCAGCGCCGGGACGAAAGCAGGGTTCAGAAGGCACAGCTTTGCGGGCCTAGTTAGGATCAAGAATACGCATATAAACTGAGGCCGCAGACAACAGGACAGAGCCACACTTGCGTCCCTGGCCGCCCCCTGGGAATGTATATCATTGTGTCTTTTAAACGGCCGAGCCGGAATCACAGAGGTTGAGAGCATGGTTGACCCCCCTACAGAGTCCCCACTGTCCTCAAGCACCGTCAGGGGCCTACTCGGGGCTGCTGGACGGTCCCTTCTCTCCGTCCCCATCACCACCGCCAGCCTGGTCCCCGCCACCACCCCTCTCTCCTGGATCGAAGCAGAAGCCTCCTAACTGGTCTCCCAGGGTCCACTCTTGTCCCAGAACAACCCATTCTTTGCACAGCAGCCAAGGTGCTTTGTGAAAATCACAAACGCAATCACGTCACCACCTTCTTTCAACACTCCCGTGGCTTCCCGTCACGTTCAGAATAAAATCCGAGCCCCTCCCTCGGCTCATGGGGTCCTGCCCGCCCCTCCTGTCCCACCGCCCGGTCTCTCTCCCCGCGCCCCCTTCTCGTGTCTTCTCTGTCTCTCACGGACACCTGAGCTTGTTTGTGTTCACGCCATGTCCCCAGTGGCTGTGGATGCAGAAGGAAGACTCCTGCCCCCAGTGCTCAGACTCCTGCAGGGCAGCACTGTCACAACACGGCGAAGGCAGCTCATGCCCACGTTTACACCGGATTCCTGAGAGGCTCACAGGCAGGGGCTCTATACCCCCCACCCCCTGGAAGCAAAGGGAGAAGTGGGTGTTGCCCAAGAACCTTGCATCGACGTTAGAGAAGCCCATGCTTTAGAGGCAAAGACGCAAAAACATACATTTGTAAAATAATTTAAAACTGTAATTGATGCCCTCTCCAGATCCAAAACAGTGGGCCTCCCTCCTGTGCGCTAAGCGTGTACTGGACCCACAGAGGAACGAGTGGGCCCCCAGAGTGGGCATCTGGGTCCCCCAGAGTGGGCATCGGGACACAAAGCAGCCCACCTGAACCATCGGTGTGACCTGAACCACACGTGCTGGTGACGGCGAGCCCATCCGACACCTGACGAACACCTGACGGCTGCTTCTCTAGATTCCTGAGGGCCTCTAAGGGATGGGATCTCTGAAAAGACCCACCCGGGGGGCTGGGACGGACACCTTATTTTCTGCACATACACTCCCTGGAGTGAGTGGAGAACAACCCTGCAGAAAACTAAGGGGAGGGAGGCACTGCAGCGGGGACGGTGCCGGGGCCAGCGTGGAGAGGCCGGGGGCGCCAGCCTCGCCAGGCACTGCAGGCCGGGCATCTTCCGGAGGCCCCGCCGTGCCCTGTGGGGCAGGTCTGGTTGTCATCATTTAACACCTGGGGACACTGAGGCTCTGAAGTGAAAAAGGGCCCTGAATTCCGTTCCGTTCCAGGTTCTGTCATTTATTGGCTGCGCCACTTCCCACGAGTCACTGCCTCTCTCTGAGCCTCCATCTGTAAGTTCCCAAAATCAAAGGACCAGGGGAGGGGCTAGGGGCAGGGAGGTTGTTGTACCTGACCCGTAAAGCTATGGGGTCACTGAGAGACAGAGACAGAGAGACACAGGGACAGAGAGACACAGAGACAGAGAGGCACACAGAGAGACAGAGAGACACACAGAGAGACAGAGACAGAGAGACACAGGGCGACACAGAGATAGAGAGACACAGAGAGAGACAGAGAGACACAGAGACAGAGAGGCACACAGAGAGACAGAGACAGAGACACACAGAGAGACAGAGACAGAGAGACACAGAGACAGAGAGACACAGAGACAGAGACACAGAGACAGACACACAGAGAGACAGAGACACACAGGGAGACACAGAGACAGAGAGACACAGAGACACAGAGATGGAGAGACACAGAGACAGAGGCACACAGAGAGACAGAGACAGAGAGACACAGAGACAGAGACACAGAGATGCACACAGAGAGGCACACAGAAAGACAGAGACAGAGACACACAGAGAGACAGAGAGACACAGAGACAGAGACAGAGAGACACAGAGACAGAGACACAGAGACAGACACACAGAGAGACAGAGACAGAGAGACAGAGACACACAGGGAGACACAGAGACAGAGAGACACAGAGATGGAGAGACACAGAGACAGAGGCACACAGAGAGACAGAGACAGAGAGACACAGAGAGACAGAGACAGAGAGACACAGAGACAGAGACACAGAGAGGCACACAGAGAGACAGAGACAGAGAGACACAGAGACAGAGAGACAGAGAGGCACACAGAGAGACAGAGACACACAGGGAGACACAGAGACAGAGAGGCACAGAGACAGAGACAGAGAGACACACAGAGAGACAGAGAGACAGAGAGACACATGGAGAGACAGAGAGACAGAGAGACACATGGAGAGACAGAGACAGAGAGACACAGAGAGAGACAGAGACAGAGAGACACACAGAGACAGAGAGACACACATAGAGACATAGAGCGATACAGAGACAGAGAGAGACAGAGAGACAGAGACAGAGAGATAGGGAGAGACAGAAACAGAAAGACAGAGGAACAGAGAGAAAGAAAGAGACAAAGTCGGAGACAAGGACAGAGAGACACAGAGAGAAACAGAGATGGAGAGACAGAGAGGGAGACAGAGACAGACACACAGAGAGAAGAGACAGAGAGACAGACAGAGCTCTGCAGGAGAGAATGGAAAGAGAAAGAGACAAAGGAGAGGGAAGCCACATCAGAATTTGGGGCCTGAAAGAGAAGACCGACTAGATGAGGTGGCAGTAGGAAGAGCCTGGGTGGGAGGCCGGCCCTAAGGACATGTGGTCACAAGTAGTTGGGAGGCGCTGGGAAGTCTGACTCTGAATCTAGGGCAGAGGGGAGGGTCAGATTAGTCAGATTGGATGATGGCCCGGGAGGCAGAGCAGTGGGGGACGAGGCGCACGGGTGAAGGTGATGAAGCAGGGCTTCGGGTCCAGAGGCTCCGCACCAGCACCCAGAACCGCCCTGTGGCCGGCGGAGCCTTGGTGCCATGGGTCTCCCAGGTCAGCTGTGGTCTCTGTGCTCCAAACCTCAGCTCTGCCCAGATGCGGCACCTGCAACGCACAATACTGTGGGCCACAGACTCCCACAGGGGCCAGACCACAAATCTATATTCTCTCAGGGGTACACTCAGACCACAGCCTCTACCTCTCCTAGACTCAGAAGGTGGCTCAAGGTGGAGGAATGATTATGTAGCAGAGCCAAGCCTATGCTTCCAGGTCCCAGGCCAAGGTAACAGCGACACTCAGGTTCACCCAGGTCTGCCCTACCAGGGCAGAGGGAGCAACTCGATCCGCCCCTCCATCCCCATGTTCCCCGAGCCACAAGCCCCTCTGCCCATCTTGGCCAGTGCAGTGGAAGACAACGAGCCCAGAAATGCTGGTTCAACCGTAACACCTGCCAGAGAAACCAAGCTTGCATTTCCTCTGTGAGAACATCCCCAAATATGGGAGTAGATGAGGGTGGGAGTGGACAAAGCCAGAGCCTCTCCCCACCGATGAGCAAACAGATGCTAGGAGCCCAGAGCGCACTGGGATCGAGTCCAAGACCCAAACTGGAAATCATGCCTCGCAGGGACACCAGCTCACACAGTCACCCACCGTGGAGGAGGAGCTAAATCAGAGTCCAGTTCAAAATTCCCAATCAAGGGCCTTCGGCCTATTCCACCCCCTCTGGCTCCTGCACCCCTCTCTTCTATCCTTAAGTCCTTGGGTTCCCAGTAGACCTTGTAAAGTCCACAGTGGGTCTAGGTGATCTCTCCGCCCGCCCAGCCAGCGGCCTCCTGCTAAGCCTTCAGCCCCTGTGCAAAGACAGCCTTGGCCCGTGACCACAAGGTGGCGCCAGACCCTAAGCCACGCAGGAAGGCTGCTCCGCGCACTGATCTCATCCCCAGCCGGCGGCCCCCTAAGGCCTGCACCTTCCGACGCGGCGGCAGCGTTGGGGTGCAGGGGGCAGCAGGCGAGGCCTGGGGGCAGGCCCAGGTGTGACGAGTCCCCATGGGAAAGCCCGGCATCTGCAGGCGACACACGGTGGGCTGCTGCTCCCTTACCTTCTCCCCTTCCCTGGCAGGTTCCGGAAAGCTCACCTCCCCCGGGAAAGGTAGTGCAGGAGAGAAGACACGCAACTCTCCTCCTGAATTGCTTCCGCCTGGATTTTGTGTAGCCTCCTGTCACACCATTCTCTCCTAAGAATCATGAAACGCACGGATCTAAAAGCAGGGGTACAGCGTGTCCTCATGGAGTGAGGACTCAGGAAAGCTGGGCCTGGCCTATGGTCTGCAGGGCTGCACGACCTTGGGCAAGTCACCCCCGAGGCCGGGCCTGCCGGATTCATCCAAAACAGAGGGCGGACGGGAGGATCTCTAAGCTTCTGCCTACCTTTCGTTAACTCCATCCTTCTGTGGCTTCTTAGGGCCTTAAGGATGGCCTAGCATCTTTACAAATAATACCCCGTGTATATGTGGCACTCATATATATGTACCAGGCACTGTTCTGATCATTTTGTACTTATTAGTTCATTTAATCCTTCCAACAAATGTATGAGGTAGATGCACTATTACCCTCACTTCAACAGATGGTAAACTGAAGCACTGAGGTTAAGAAATGTGCTTCAGTTTACCCAGCTAAGTAAGGGGTTGAGGAGGGCTTCAAGCCCAGCAGTCTGCTTTGGGGCCAGTGCTTTTCAGCTCCTAGCCACACGCCCCCTCACAGGTAGACCAGTTGTCCCTTCTCTTTTAAACTTGGTCCAACTTGCTCCCTTCACTACAGTGGAAAATCACCGTTTGCCCCCAACACCTGGGCTCTCTTCCAGGTCTGTCACTGGCTGTGTTGCCTTGGGGAACATCTCCTACCCTCAGGGAGCCTCAGTGTCCTCATCTATACAATGCCTGGCCCAGAGCAGGACCCTAGGACATGCTGAGCAAATAGATGCCCCCCCCCCCCCCACAAAGGGGCTCTCCTCCTGTCTTTCCTTCGGTCCACTCTATTCTCCTTCCAAGTCTATATCCTCCCCTTACTTTGTAAACCATGGAACGGTTTAAAGCTCCTTATACCTCCAGGAGAACTCTCTACAGTTTTTTGAGCACATTTTCACTTTTATAGCAGCTCTGTGAAGGAGACACATTTGTCATCTTTTTCCCGTTGGTTCATCTGAGACTCAGAGAGGATGAGTGATTTCCCCAAAGTCACACAGTCAGTCCTGGTTCAGGTGAATCAGAGGTCTTGCCCAAATCGTGTTACCCCATTGGGAGTCAGCTATAGCTCTGCCTAAATCTAAGGGAAATGAGTGATTTCTGCAAAAGCAGGAGGCTGAATAATTTCGCCTGTCTGGACCTGTAGGCCCCTGCTGCTTCTTATGACACCCTCAGAAGCAGCATTTTGAAACCTCCGATTGTGGACAGCAACTCACCCTCAAAGCCCCAAACAGGACTGAGTCTAGGTTTTGTGGGGCCTGAAGCTTAGAGAATTCGCTTTAAGAAAAAAAGTAGTCTACCAAACATTTAAAGTAGAACTAGCCCGATTCTACACACTTTTTTCCCCCAAAAAAATAAAAGAGGAAAGAACACTTCTCTGTTCACTTTATGAGGTCAGCATTACTCTATCAAAGCCAGACACATACAAGAAAATAAAACTACAGATAATATCCCTTATAAACATAGGTGCAAATATCTTCAACAAAATACTAGCAAAACAAATCCAGTGATATACAGAAAGAATGATATTCCATAGCCAACTGGAGTTTATCTTGGAAATGTAAGCCTGATTCTATATTCAGAAATCAATAAATGTAATCAATGATATTAACAAGAAAAACCACATATCACATTAACTGATGCAGAAAGAAAGCATCTGACAGAATTCAACATCCATTCTTTTTTTAAACTCTCAGCAAACTAGAAATAGAAAAGAACTTCCTTAACCTGACATAGATGAAGGATATCTATAAAAATTAACAGTTAGGGAATTCCCTGGTGGTCCAGTGGTTAGGACTCCGCGCTTCCACCGCAGGGGGTGTGGGTTTGATCCCTGGGCAGGGAACTAAGATCCCGCATGCCATGCAGCGTGGCCAAAAGAAGAAAAAAATTAACAGTTAATATCACACTTAATGATAAAAAGACTGAATTCTTTCCTCTTAAGATCAGGAATAAGGCAAAAATGTCTAAGCTCACCCCTCCTATTCAACATCATACTAGAAGTCCCAGTCAGTACAATAAATCAGGAAAAAGAAAGTATATACAAACTGCAAGGAACGAAATAAAACTGTCCCTATTTGTAAATGACATGATTGTCTAGATAGAAAATCCCAAGAAATATACACAAAAAGCTCCTAGAACTAATTGGCAAGGTAAGCAAAGTCTCATGATACAAGGTCAGCATATAAAAATTAAATATATTTCTGTAGACTACTAATGAACAATTGAAATTTATAAACATACCTACCACTTAAATTAGCTCCCTTAAAGGGACAGGAGGGGCAAGACAGGTGAAGGGGATTAGGAGCCCCTTGCATCACAAGCATGCAACGCACAGCACAGGGAATACTGTCAATACTTTATAATTACTCTGTTCAGAGTATAATCTATAAAGATATCAAATTACCCTTCTATATACCTGAAACGAATATAATGTTGTAAGTCAACTATACTTCAATTTTAAAAATACCTCTATATTTTTGTTGTATTTCAATATAAGCAGCCACACCTCCAGGGGCATTTGACCCTTATCCTGGGTGGGCGTGGAACACACTCTCACAGCCACACACACACCACCTACATGAACACTCCACACAAACACCACACAGACACACATGCACCAACCACCACGCACACGAACACACTGCACACGTCCAGGGCTCCACCTGTAGAGACACCTGTAGCCCATGATCACATCCCTGTGTCAACATGATCCAACCCCAGATCCCTGAGGGGGTGGGTCCCTGCCTGCCCCGACCATTCGCTGTCATCACAGCAGGTACAGAGGGAAAGCCAAACGCGCATCACTTCCTGGTAGCTGGGAACCCACCCTAGAGAGGACGGGGCACTGCAGCTACCAGTCAGACAGCATCCTGCCCCCGACACCAAGGACAGAGCTGGGCCAGCTACCACCAAAGCACCCAAGGGTTCACTGACATCTGAACGTGCGCAGCCCCCAGCCCTGTTCACACTTGTCCCGCTTCACCTCCCCCTGCGCCTGATTGATTCGGGAATCCTGACTTGTGGTCGCAGCAAAGGCACTGAGGGCTACTGTGATGTTGTGTGATCTGCACTCTCATCTGGTCCATCTTTTGAGGGGTGGAGGAGCTCCCCCCTTGTGTCCTTTCCATTGCTGACCACATCCCAGGGGTCTAGGGCCAGGTGGCCATGCAGTGGCTGTAGAAGAAAGTGGCCCAAAAGGGGGGTGGGGGAGGTTTCAGGGTCCCGGGCTGCATGGCGCTTGTGCAGGAACCTTGTCAGTCTGGGGCTTGTCACCCGCTGAGGACTGCTGAGCTGGGTCACCAGGCGTTAACGGGGGCTCCAAGGCTGCTATGTCAAAAAGGCTGTGCTCCCACCTGCATGACATAGACTCTGTGCCCAGGTAGGAACCCCCGCGGCTGTTCCCTGTGGTCCCAGGTCAGGACAGAGAAAAGTCCTTCAAGCTCTTCCAGACCATCACAGATCTCAGGGGCACCAGCATCCGAGCTGTCGCAGACAGGATCAGGGTTCAGCTTGCAAGCATCTGCCAGGTTATTATCATCGCCATTCCCATGTTACAGATGAGGAAATCAAGGCTAACCTGGACTCAGTAACCTGGGTGGCTCCCTATTGGCTGTGCAGCCGGGCCAGCCTCCTGCCTTCCCCTGCCCCACACCTGCCCCCGACCCCTGGCCACACCTGATGGCCCTCCCATCCCAGACCTTCCCAGCATGTGCCCATCTCTGTGTCTTTGCTTCTGTTGTTTCCAGGCCCAAGCAGCCACCCCTGGGCAAGGCCCAGCTCTCCCCACGTGCCTTACCCCATGCCTAGGTCCAAGTATTTCCCTCCCATCCTCCCCTTATACTGGGTCCTCAGTATAGTAATAGCTTCCATTTACTGGGTTCTCCCTACCAGACACAGTGTAAACTCTCTACATGTATTAAGTCATTTAACATGAGAACCTTACAGTCATGTACAGATGAAGAAACTGAAGCACCTGAGGACGCCACTACCGGGACTCACACCAGGCCGCTGGACTCCAGAGAGGGTGCTTCTGACCCAGAACACTATATTCTCCTGTTCCTTATCTTCCTCTCATTCCCTCTCTCCTCAGTTCACTTACTTCTTTCCACAATTCTATGAATTAGATTATTAGCCCCATTTTACACATCAGAAAACTGAGGCTCAGAGGGGTTAAATGGCATGCCAAGTTGGAAAGCCAAATTTCAGCCTCGATTTGTTTGGCTGTGCTACACGCCTGTTTTCCACCCCTAGAAGCCCCTCCCCTCCCCTATTACAGCTCTCCTTGCAGCCCACGCTGTACTGGAGTCACTTACGTACAGAGATGCGTCTCCAGCTAGATCTTAACCCCCAGGAGGGACGTCTGTACAGCCGCTGCCCCCAGCCCACCATAGTAAACATCAAATCAGAGGTGCTAAGGTGAATTTGTCCCCTACTCTGACAGTCTCATTTGACCAAAGAGATGCCTGCAACACTACCTTCAAATACATAAAATACATGTTCCCCGAGGCAGACGACCCGAATGGGTGCAAGGAGCACAATTAAATCAGGAAGGATTTGGGTTGGAGACAAGAGACAACTTACCAACCAGCCTGACAGGATAAGTTACAACGAGGCAGGTCTTTCGCCCCTCTCTGGACAGTTTCAGAGAGAAGCAAAGCTACGGGGCTGTCAGATGGCAGAGGTTCGCAACTCACGGAGCACAGGGGCTGCAAGTGTCCTCTCAATTTATCGTAGGCGCGGCGCGGTGTACCCAGTGTCCGCTTGGGCACACACATGTGTGTGTTCATACACAAGTCCTAGACGAGGACCCCCTCAAACCACCCAAATGCAGGTCTGGGTGGCTCAAGGGGCCCCCAAGCTGGCACAGCAGGAACAGTGCACCAACGCAGCCCTGGCTGTGGGCCATGGGCTCTTTCTGAGTCTGAGAATGGACTCTGCAACCTTCCACTGCCAGGTTGGCCCGGAAGCCCCTCTGATTCCCCACCTCACACTCCCGCCCACTCCCCCAACTCCAGCTGAGATGCCTTCAGCGGGTAGGAAAGATGGAGGGGCCAGCTGCCAGCTCAGCCCCCGAGAGCAGCACATCAAATCGGAGCTATTTTTAGCCCTTCTCTCCAGCATCTGACATCAGCTGAGCAGTGGTGGCCGGCTTGGGGCACGCATCCGAGAAAGCAGGCGTGAAATGGCATTGCTTTGCCGGGCCCAGGGGAGATAGCAGAGAAAAGCTCCACAAAGCTTCAGGGAAGGGAGGTGGCTGCAGTGGGTACCACCGGTAGTCTTCCTGGATGTAGGGTCTTGGTGACAAGGTGGCCTAAGCATCCCTCAACACCCCAGGGCTCAGCACAGCAGAACGTGGGTGGAAACTTCCCCACCAGCCTCATTTTCCCACCGGCACAGTGGGGCCTGGGCTACTGCTCCTTCTCTGAGACTCTGCAAGAAACTTGATTTAAAAAATCAAAACACCTTTGCAAACCTACATGTTGGAGAAATGCTTTTTGTTCCCCCTTATAAACTCCCAGAAAGACAGAGACCAACGCGTTTTGGGGGTTTTTTGCTTGTTTTTTCTTTTTTTTTTTTTTTTTGGCTGTGTTGGGTCTGTTGCTGAGCACGGGCTTTCCTCTAGTTGCGGCGAGCGGGGGCTACTCTTCATTGCGGTGCGCGGGCTTCTCATTGCAGTGGCTTCTCTTGTTGCGGAGCACGGGCTCTAGGCACGCGGGCTTCAGTAGTTGTGGCACACGGGCTCAGCAGTTGTGGCTCACGGGCTTAGTTGCTCCGCGGCATGTGGGATCTTCCCGGACCAGGGCTCGAACCCGTGTCCCCTGCATTGGCAGGCGGATTCTTAACCACTGCACCACCAGGGAAGCCCAAGACCAAAGTTTTGAAGTTTGGGTTTATCTTTGCATACCTGGTGCATGGCACACTGTCAGACACTCGGTGGGCACTTGGTGTTTGTCTCATGAATGCATGAAGCGACTGGGCAGGCTGCTAGTAAAATCCTTGCGCTCTAGGAAGTTTATAGTCCAACCTTGCGGGGCAGGTGTAAGGAAAGCCCCCCTCTTCTCAAAGCTCAGGTCAGCCTGGATCCTCCGGGAGCAGCAGTCGCAGAACCTGGGGCCCTCTCTCCTGTTCTTCTTCCCCCCACCCCTAAGTTGTCTTCAAGCCTCCCTCTCTGGCCAGCTGAGTCCCCAGTCCTGGATGAATACGTGACTGCATTCCTCTCTCCAGCTGACACAGACTCTTTCCAACCAAGAGAGCAAGCCCATCACCGGCGCCGCCCTTGTGCTTTTCTGCTTGGACGTTGGAACCACTGCAGTGCCCACCGTGGGAAAGCCCGTTTCACCTTCCCCCAGATTAGAACTGAAGACTCTGACAACAGCCCAGCCCATGCTGCTCTGCCTGCATCCTGGTGCAACGGATTTGCTCGATCCGAGGCAGCCGGTCCGCACCCAGCTGCCTGAGCAGTTTGGGAGGAGGTCGGCTCCACCCAAACAAAGAACACATTAGTGTGTGTTCAAAGTACCTCACAACCAAAAGGCAAAAATCGTATATTAACGCATACGTGTGGAATCTAGCAAAATGGCATAGATGATCTTATTTGCAAAGCAGAAACAGAGACACAGACGTAGAGAACAAATGTATGGATACCAAGGGGGAAGGGAGGTGGGAGGAACTGGGAGATTGGGATTGACACATACACACTATTGATGCTATGTATAAAATAGACAACTAATGAGAACATACTGTATGGCACGGGGAGCTCTACTTAATGCACTGTGGAGACCTAAACGGGAAGGAAATCCAAAGAAGACACATACGTACGTATACGTATAGCTGATTCATCTTGCTGTACAGTAGAAACTAACACAACATTGTAAAGCAACTAGACTCCAAAAACAATTAATTTAAAAAAAATTTTTTAATTGAAAACAAAAACAAGACAAAGTACCTCATGACCTTGACGGGGATCCAGTGGCCCGCAGTAAAGTCACGTGCACCTCGGTTGGAGCTCTGAATCACGCCATCAACATATAAACACGAGCCTGCCCCAGGGCAGCGGCCCCGAGGAACCCTGGGCACTTGGCAGGAGGCCACGCCTGTGCCTTTGTCGTAAGCCTCTCGTGCAGGGTGTGGCTAGCATGTCCCAGCGCCCCTTTTCTAGCCCATGCTGGGTCTGCGGCAAACGAATTTATCTGAAACGTTCAAGGAGGTGTTCTGGTTTCCTGATACTACCTCTTGGGGCTTATTCTCCTTGTGGGCCGTCTTGTCCTTTCATGTGCCCTGAACTTGTCCCTTTCAGACTCTCAGGAGGGCTTCACTGCTGCAATCCAGCCCCCTCCCAGATGTACACCCCTGTTGCACGCCAGGCACTGCGCCAGGCACGGGGGACCCAGCCCGAGTCCCCGTGTCCTTCCTCTGCATCATGCTGCCTCTCTGACCCACGGGAAATACAATCTCTGCACCAGTGTCGGGCACGGTTAGTGGTTTAGGCTCCGGAAACTGCCTTCCAGCTGTGAACGCTGCCCTTGGAGGGTGAGGGATGGGTCGAGGAGGAAGCCATGGGGCCACTCACTGATGGGTTTGACCCTGGCTTCAAGGCTCTTCTACTGTGTCCTGCTGCCACCATGTCCTGGCTCTGTGGCCTTGGGGACGTTCCTCCCCCGTGTTTCCTTCTCAGTGAAATGAGCAGGTAAGACCAGATGAACTCTCAGGCCCTGGCACTACCTTGACCTCACAGGCCTCGTAGGGCCTGGTCTGCTTCCCAGAGATCTTTCCAGATCAGTGGTCACCCCGGAGGACCTGGGCCATCTGCTCTTGGGCACCCCCCCCCAAACCCCCCTGCAGGCTGCTCTCCTGCATGGGAGAGGCTCAGGGCTGCCCGGGAGAGCAGCCTCTGCCCCTCCAAGCCCACTTCTGTATTCAGGTCCCCATCCCCATCTGGGAAGCCAGACAACATCACGTGTGCTGCTTCCTGGAGATTTTCAGGGAAGCAGGCTAGAAATAGGAATAGAAGGTGACATTTAGTCGAGTTTGCACTGCACCAGGAGTGAGGCCAGTGACGTTTCCACATCTTAGAGCCCATCTCCAGGTGACGCCCAAGCCCAGCTCGCTTACCAACGCCCTGGGCAGTCCAGCCTCCCCGGGAGGCCGCCAAAGTCAGACACGAGAGAGGGCACCCAAGCCAGAGTTCGCTGTGTGAGCCTCACACTCGTGCTGCCCTCTCCGTGACGGTGTCCCAGTGAGCTGCTGGGGACACAGGGGATGTAGGAAGAGCACTGGGCTGAGAGGACGCCCGGCAGCCAGGGCTGCCTCTGCAGGTGACCGGCTTTAGAGCCTGGCAAGGGGCTCTGTCCCCCTTACCCGACCCCCGCCTCCCCATCCGTAAAGTGCTGAACGATCATTTCTAACTTCTTTCCGGACCTCCACGTCCAAGGGGGCAGCCGTGCAGACTCTCTCTAACTGCTCCACGGCCTGCAGGGGGCCGGGCCCATCTTGGTGACGGCTGCAGTGCCTGGGACGAGGCCACAGAGCCGGGGCAACACCTCATACATGTAGGCAGGCTGAGAGCTGGCCGTTTCCACCTGGGCTGGGGGAGGGTGGGCTGGGAGGCAGCGTCTGGCCTTGAGCTCAGATCACCTGCTGCGGGGGGGGGGGGGGGGGCGGGGGGGCGCTTTCTGGGTCCATCCCACCAGATCCCCTGCTTTCAGGCAGTGGCACTACCTCTCAGGCCCACACCAGACGGGGCTTAAGAAGAAGAATAAACAATACAATGGCTCTCTGGTTTCTCTCTCTGTTTGTGTACACTCGCCGCTCCCTCCGACACACCTGCACTGACCTTTCCTCGTCACCTTCTTAAGGTTCCAGCCAGGGGTGGTCTGGAGTCTCCCCTGCAGTCAGGGCAGAAGGCGGTGGCCCCCAGCAGCACAGGGCACAGGCTGTAAGTGCGGGGGCCCAGCCCTGGGCCCAGTCCCCTCCCTGTGGCTCTGACCTCTTGCTCTTGTGGCCGGGAGGGCATGTCGTTCATGGAACAGTCACCTGACAGGAGTTCAGGAGGCCTCCCACGTGCTGGACACAGAGCCAGGTGCAGTCGGGCCCCAAAGGAGCTCCCATCCAGCAGGGAGACAGGCAAGGGCACCTAACGCTAAGTGGAACGATGCTACTGAACACGGTGCATCTATTGTTCCCCCCACTTTGCAGATGAAGAAACTGAAACACATGGGCATAAATAACTCATGCAACGACACAGAGTCAAGGGCCAGAGGCTACGGACTGTACCCTGAAGCAGGAGGGGCTCTGAGCACAGAAGAGCTCCTAACCCAATGTGGGCGAGTGAGGAAGGTTCCAGGAGGAAGTGAAGTCTGGGCGGAACCTCAGATACCAAAGGGACCAATTCTACAGCCACAAGCCCCTTTCCCAGTGTCGCCTGCCTTGACCCAGGGCGCACAGGCTGAGCTTACGGTTCCTCCACCATGGCCCTCTCCTGGATCTTTCTAATGGGGCTGAAATTGGGAGCCTTCTGAGGTCACGAGCTGGGTTGTTCTCACCTTGCCATCCTCCCTAGCCCATGGATGGATGGATGGATGGATGGATGGATGGATGGACGGACAGACGGTAGGATGGATGGGGAGGGGGTGGCTGGGACCAGAGGAGGCCAACGCTGAGAGAGAGGAACGGCTTCTGAGCGGGGGAGGGTGGGATTCCGCTGCCTCCTGCAGGCGGTCTCCGCCTGGCCAGTGGGTAGTATGGGGGCTTCTCTTTGCTCTCAGTCCCCAGACCCTCTAGGCCCTGCTAACAGGGTGCCCCCTGAAGCCAGTGTGGCACAGGGCACCCTCTCAGCCCAGTCTCAGATGCCCCAGCCCCCAGGGGCTCCCGAGGCCAGGACGCAGCAAGCGCCCCTCCTAGGAGCCTGTGAGAGTAGAGCATCCTCCCTGGGCCAGCAGCCCCAGGCAGGGCAGAGGGTGGCTACAACAGGGCCCAGGGGCCCAGGCCTTCTCTGTCATCCCCACTGACCAGGCCTGAGATGGCCAGAATCACGTCAACATCTTAAGCACCAATCGCGTCATCCATGAAATGGGGATAAGGGTCTCTTGTGGCTTCCGCTTTTGATTTCCCACAGGTGCAAATGAAGCAAGTGATAAGTCCGTACAAGTCTCGGTCTAAGAATATGTAACAAGACTATAAAGCCTGGCCTCAGACACAGAATGCTTAATTATTCATTAATTCAGACCTCAGCACATCCTGAACAGAATTTGAGATGCAAGAGCATGTGATACAGCTGAACGGCACCGCAGACCCTTCGCTCGCAGGCCAAACCATTCCCCTCCCAAGGTTGCCCATGAGTAATTGTTGGACGTTTTCTATGAGGCAGGCAGTTTGCTAGAAGTTTCTCGTGGGCCACCTTACCCAACCCTCATAGCTAGCTGCCCCATCAGGCAGGTACTGTTATTGTGCTATTCTATACATGAGCAATCTGAGGTTGACCCAGAGATGGTATGTTACCTGCCCAAGGTAACACAGCAAGGATGGAAGAGCTGGGATTCAGCCCCAGAACCAAAGCAGCATGCTCTACTGTCTCCCTGTGATGGTGTCTTCAAAACCGCCACGAGCTACCCAACCAGAGTCCACCAGCTTCCCCAGGGACAGCTACCCTGCGCAGTCCCTTGTACCAGGTACTCGGGAAGCCTGGAGAACACGGCATCTCAGGCCCCAGCCCTTGAACTCATGTTCCAGGTGGAGGCAGACAATAAACAAAGGAGCAAATAATTATGTAACATCATCCCCGGGGTGGTAAGTGCCTGGCACGAACAAAGCCCAGGGATAGAGACGGCGGAATGCGCGTGGGTGCGTGTGTGCAGGCGTGGAGCCAGGGGCCCAGCCATGCGGAAGGAACAGATGGTCCACAACTCCGAGACGGGAACGGGCTTGGGCAGGGGCTGCAGGAACGCGGCGGGTCTGCAGGCTGGGCAGGCACGCGGGGAGACGGGATGACCTGGGGCTCATCACCGAGGAACTTGGTTTTAGTGCCCAATAACAGTAGTAGCTTCTTGTGTATTACACATCGCACTGTTCCCTTCTGATCTTTGTGCCCCGGTCTCTCCACCTCCTTACACAAGTCCCTCGACCTCTCAGGACCCCAGTGTCCTCACCTGTAAAATGAGAAGCCTGGCCACGTGGCCTTTACCGCCCCTCATCTCACTCTGTATCTACTGGCCATCAATGGGCATTTGGGACCAGAACTGACCTTCCCCTGGGGACATGCAGCCCGACCTGTGCTCCCTGCTCGGGTGACGTCCTCAGGGAGGAGGCTGTCGAGCGCCTCCTGGGCAGGGGACCCCGATGGACATCTGCACGTGCTGGGATGTCCGGGAGCCCTGTGCCCCTCCACGGTCCACTGTTGCTTGGTCCAGCGTGAAATGGGCCGTGCATGGTAGGGGGCCTTCGTGGGGAGCTGACTGGAGGGACAAGGTTTCCTCCTTACCAAACTGAGCTGGGTGTGGGGAGCCTGAACCCAGGGAGGGGGTCAGAGCGAGGAGTGGGCATCCAGCCCCTAAGAAACTGGGATCAGCTTCAGCGTGAATTGGAACTGGGACTGGGTGGCTGGGAAGGAGAAGGGCCAGATGTACAGGTGTGTCTTTCTCCTCTGGGCTCAGCACAGGTCCCCAGCATGGCCTCCCACTGCCTCTGTGAGCCCGTCTCAGGCCTTTCCAGAGCTCCCACCCCATGCCTCAGCCCCACCTGCCTCCAGGCCAGCCCAACACCGCTACCTAATTGCAGATCATTTCCATCACCCCAGAAGGAAATTCCAGACCCAGTATCACTCACTCCCCACCCCTCATACCACAGCAGCTGGCAAGCACTAGTCTACTTTCTGTCTCTATGGCTTTGCCCACCCAGGGCATTTCCTATACATCGAATCATGTAATATGTGTCCCTCGGTGTCTGGCTTCTCTCACGTAGCACACTGTTTTCAAGGTCCATCTACACTGTAGCATGTGTCAGTACTCCAGTCCTCTCTATAACTAAATAATATTCCATTACATGGATATACTACCCTTTGTTTATCCATATATTGGTTGATGGACATTTGGGTTGTTTCCACTTTTTGGTTATTATGAACAATGCTACTGTGAACATTCATGTACAAATGTTTGTGTGGACATGTGTTTTCAGTTCTCTTGGGTACAGAACTAGGAGTGGAATTGCTGGGTCATATAGTAACTCTAGGTTTAACTTTTTGCGGAACTGCCAGACAATTTTCCAGAGTGGCTGCACCATTTCACATTCCCACCAGCAATGCAGGAGGGCTCTAATTTCTCCATATCCTTGCCAACATTTGTTATTAGCTGTCTTTAATTTTAGTCATCCTCATGGGTGTGAAGTGGTATCTTGTGATTTTCACTTGAATTTCCCTAATGACTAATGATGTTGAGTATCTTTTCATATGCTTATTGGCCATTTGTATATCTTCTTTGGCAAAATGTTCATTCAGATCTTTTGTCCTTTATTAATTGGCTTATTCATCTCTTTATTACTGATTTGTAAAAGTTCTCTATGTAATCTGGAGACTAGTCCCTTATCAGATATATGATTTGCAAATATCTTCTCCCGTTCTGTAGCTTGTCTTTTCACTTTCTTGATGATGTCCTCTGAAGCACAAAAGTTTTTAATTTTGATGAAGTCCAATTTGTCTATTTTTTCTTTTGTCGCTTGTGCTTTTGGTGTCACATCTAAGAAGGTTTTGCCTAACCCCAGGCCATGAAGATTTATTTCTGTGTTTTCTTCTGAGAGTATTATAGTTATAGCTCTTATGTTTAGGCCGATGACCCACTGAAGTTGGTCCTTATGTAAGATGTAAAGTAAGGCCCAAGTTCATTCTTTTGCTTGTAGAGAGCTGGCTGTCCCAGCACCATTTGCTGAAAAGAATATTCTCTCCGCATTTAACTGTCTTGGAACCCTTGACAAATATCAACTGCACATAAATGTAAGGATTTATTTCTGGACAATTCTGTTCCATTGATCTACATGTCTGCCTTTATGACAGCACCACTATTTTGTTTACTATAGCTTTGTAGTAAGGTTGGAAAACAGGAAGTTTAATTACTCCAGCTTTGTCATTCTTTTTCAAGATTGCCTCTCTCACTCTCTCTCTGCCTTCTAACATTTATTGAGTGGAGACCTATGTCAGATGCAGGTCTAAGTGCCTTGTGTGTATTAATTCACTTAACGTGACCTGTGAGATAGGTTCTACCATAGTCCCACTTTACAGATGAAGAAACTGAGGCACAAGGAAGTCAGATAACTTGCCTAAGGTCACACAAGTGGTAGGTGGCAGAGCTGGGAGGGGAACCCGAGCCGTGTGGCTCCTGTTTCCCTGACAGACACCCAGAGAGACGCCAGACGTGGAGTGAGCTAGTCTGGGGCTCCCCTTATATAGAGAAGGGACTGGGGTTCAAAGAGGCTGTCCAAGGTTCAGTGTGACAGAGGCAGGATGAGCTCCTGGTCTCTGCCCCCGCTGGCCAGCTCCTCTTTCCATGCAGCCCTGCATGTTCATTTCAATGTGGATGACTTGTCAAAATGCTGGGAGGGTCACAGTGGCCGTGCAGTGATTCCCTTGGCCCCTAGGCAAGAGGGTGGGGCCATGATGCTGGGCCCAGCCCTCCACAGATCCATGGTCCTTCTCACAGCGAAAGGGGCCCGGGACGGGGACTACATGGGGTCACTGTGCCCATCACTCTGCATCTAGTACCATCCCTGGGCCAGCAGCTATAAGCTCCAGGAGCTTAGTGGCCCCGTCTCCCACGCTTGTGACCCTGCGGCAGCCAGTCCAGACCCTGGCAGGGACCCAGCAGCTCTGGCTGATGCTGGCTGAACGGGGTGACCAGGTCGGTGCTACAGGCCCCCGATTTGGGTGCTAGTCTCTCGCAGCTGTCAGTCAGCAGCTTTCACTGGATTCGCACTGCCTGGACCTCACGAGCGCTGGGTGAGACCTCCCTGCCCCTCCTGGCCCTGCAGAGGGTTCCACTAGGCAGAGCCCGGCACTGATGCCACAGCTGTCTGAGGACGACAGGCCCACCAGGCCAGCAAGGTCGGGCTGGGGTGGCTGAGACTCCCCTGTCCCGTCCCCCCTGCAGTCCCAGAGAGGAAGTGGGCTCCTGACTCCTGAGCCACCTGCCCCAGCACCTCCCTCCTGGCCATCCCAAGACACCCTCCTCAACACGTCCAGGGCCAAACCCTTCCTCACTCCCTTGTTCACGCTCTGTGGCCTGCTGGGTTGCCCTTCTCCCTTTCACTCCTCATTATTCAATACCCAGCCCCAACATCCCTTCTGGGAATTGTCCGATTCCTCCCCTCCCCTCCGCCTCCCTGGGGAGTGTGTGGCACCCTCTCTGTCCCCCTCCCGCCCCGGCACCTGTCACCGTGGCGCTCAGCACAGTCTATCGTACTTGTAATTTTGTGCTGCTTGTTTTGCTTTCCCTTTGCCTCCTTCATGAGAACGTGAGCTCCTAGAGCAAGGACTGGGCCACACAGGGCCAGGCTCGCAGCTGGTGCTCGGTTACCTTCTGTGAGTGAATGAATGAATGAGTCTTGATTAAATCAGTGGATGGATCAGCAGTGGATCGCCCCCGGGAAAGCACTGGAAAAGTCACCCAGTTGTTCAAGCAGGTCTCTCGGCACCTCGTTGGATCACTGCTGCCCAAGTTCCCCACTGACGCAGCTTAGCAAGGCTCCTGGAACCCCTGCAGGAGCCCCCAGGGGCCAGCCGGGAGCCCACCTCCTCATTCCCGGCCCACCCCCCCTTAGCCCAGAGTCGGGACTCGTGTTCTTCAAATCCCTTTGGTCACAGAAGAGAAAAAATGATCAAGCTAATTCACACTAAGATGACAGTGGCTTAAGGTACTATCCCTCCAAACAAGGGAGAGAAATGTTTCAAATAAAAGGAATGATGGCTCCTGGCGTCCCAAAGGGTTCCCGTCGTCGCAGCATGGGCCATGTCCCCCGCCCCTCCCCCATCCTTCCTTCTACACAAGAATGGCCCTGCCTCGCTCCAAAGCCACCTTTCTGTAGAGAAGAGTCCATCTGACCAGCCACAAAAATTCGTCCTTGAACCCAAAAGACACGTGTTTCCCCCAAGCAGACAGAGCAACCAGTGTACGCAGCGCATCATACTGTCCCGTTTCCTGTGTGTCTGTGACACAGACAGGGTGGGCTTCATCATTCCCCTGCTACAGATGAGAACACCGAGGCCGTGAGGTTGCCTCACTGACTCTCACCTACCAAGACCTGAGGTCAGGCACAGCAGCCCAGGCTGGTCTTCTGGCGTCTCCAAGATCACCCTCCCTAGCCACGTGGCTCCCTGCTCCTGCTACCTCCCCGCAGCTCCGTCCGTCATCATCATCACCCTGGAGTACTGTCACCCTGTTTACAGGGAAGTCACTCCCAGAAATGTCTGCCTAGGACTCTGTTATGAGCTAAACTGTGTATGTTGAAGTCCTAACCCCTCCGACTGTGAGTATATTTGCAGATAAGATCTTTAAAGAGGAAATTAAGGTAAAATGAGGCTATAGGAGTGGACCTTAATCCAATGTGACAGGTGTCCTTGTAAGAAGAGGAGATTAGGACACAGGTAACACACAGACTAAGGGGTGACCATGTGAGGACACAGCAAGGAGGCGGCTGTCAGGGACTGAGCTGTGTCCTCCCGCCCCCGATTCATATGTCGAAGCCCTCGCCCCACCGCATCTGAAGGCAGGGCAATGAAGGAGGTGGTTAAGGTTCAATGAGGTCCCTAACCTGATGGGACTGGAGTCCTTATAAGAAGAGGAGGAGACACCAGCGATCTCGCCCTCTGTGCTCACCCGGACCAGACGGAGGGCCGCGTGAGGACACGGGGAGCAGGCGGCCATTCATGAGCCAGGAAGAGAGGCTTCAGCAGAAACCAGCCCTGCTGGCATCTGATCTCAGGCTTCCAGCCTCCGGAACGATGAGAAGATAAGTTCTTGTTGTTTAAGTCCCCGGTCTGTGGCACTTTGTCATGAAGTCCTGGCAAACTAATGGAGTCCTAGGACCGCCCATAGAGAAGGGGCATCTCTGTTTGTTCCTTCAGCTGACGGTTTCTGGGCGAGTGCTGGCCCTGCGGTCGTCTGGCAAGGAGGTGGGGGGGGTGCAGAGTGTGGGTGAAGGGGCTCTGAACTCAGGGGTTCAAATTCCGGTCCCCTTCCTGCTGTTAAGACAGTCATTCCTTTGACTTAAGCCAAAGGAGGTAGCATATCCTGTCTCGCTTTGCAAGAACAACAGAAAGTTAGAGGCAGAAGGGGCAGAAATCCAACCAATTCCTTTACAGACAAAGAAAACTGAGGCTCCAAGAGAAGAGCCTGGCTGTGATGCATCCCAGGTCTCCTGGCGCCCGGCCTGCATTTCTCTGCCGTCTTCTGCCTCCTCTCACGGGTTCTCTTCTGGGGTCAGGTGCTGGGGGGGGAAGGGGGCGGGCAGGAGAGCTGGGCTACCATGTTACTCTCACAATTTGCCTCCGGCTGGAAAGGAAAGCTGCAGAACCTTCCTCTGGGGCCTGGGGGACAGATCACCCCCCTCAACCCAGTGGTCACTGGCTTGGCTTCACTCCCCTTTACTTTCTGCACCACCCACCTGGGTGGGTGGCAGCTTGTCACGCCTCTAGCCCTGACTTGGGGTCCATCTTCTCGGCCCTGGGGCGCCAGCTCCACCCTTTCTACGAGGCAGGAGCAAGCCTGCCCCACACTCGAAGGAGACATCTCCCAAGGGGCAGAGAGCTCACCTGAGGGCAGGAGGGACACTCAGGCACAGTGATGCGCACACACCACTGGAAGGACAGCTCTTCCCACCTTGGCTATGAGAGGCCAGGCAAGCCCCAGGGGGTGAGGGGTCCTCAGCCAGGCAGGGGGCTTCCCAGGAGAAAGCAGCAGGGGCCAAAGAAAGGGGCCACGGCCAAAATCCGCCGCAAAGTGGCCGCTGCCCCCTCTGCATCTCCCGCACCACCTCCACCCCACTGGCGGGTGGGGAGAGAGACTGGACCAGAATTTGCAATTAAACTGCCTTCAGCTTCTTGGGTACAGGTGAGGCCTCTCTCACAGCTGCGTCCCCATGGGAAGGAAGACCCCATTCCCTCCAGACAGGTCCTTCCACTCAGCTGGGCATCGCAGGCCTGAAGGGAGCTTCCAGAAGCAGACCCGAGGTCCCCTGCGTGTCCCCTACCCCACTCACTCCCCCTTGGCAGTGACAGGCTCCCAGCGAGTGAGGGATTAAGTGTTAACGTCTGGCGGCCTCCCAGGAGACAGACAGGCAGGCCCTGGGGTACCGATGCCGCAGTCACTGACAGGAAGAAGAGATGAGACGGGCGGCTGGACAGATGGAGACTCCACCTGCCGAGGCCCACTCTCCCTCCGTGGCGTGTTTCCATCCCTCCCTGGCGTCCAGTCCCACTGCCAGGGTAGGATGGGGCTCGCCAAGGGGGACCTTCACCCCAACCCAGGGCAGGCCTCTCCTTCCCTCCTCCGAACCAGCCGAACTGGAGGCTGAGGAAATCCATTCAGATCAGAATTGGTCATGTTTGGTCCAGAAACTTGAACTAAACCACATGAAGAGCCGACAAGTATACCTAATCTCAGAATGAACCCCAGTATATTGTTCTTTTTTTAAGCTGATTTTTTAACTGCTAAAAAAGAGTTATTATAGTTAGATTCGTAATTAAACACAGACGTTTCCTATCTGTACTAGACCAAGACAAGTGGAAGAAATCATGGTGATTTGTAAAGTCTGTTGGTCCGGGGATGTGCTGTGTGACCTTGGGTAAGTCACTCGCCCTTTCTGGGCCTCAGTTTCCCTCATTTGCGTCAGGCTAGAAGATCTAAATGGCTCTTAGCCCTGCTTATCTAATCCCTGAATCTCAAAATAGTCTCCAATTGGACTCTGCACAGCCCTTCCATGAGATTCAGTTCCCCTGCCTGGATGATAACCAAGGCAAGTCGTCTGGAAAAGGAATGTTCTATACGTGCCATCTGTGAGGAGCCTGGGAAATGGGACCGAACCCTGGGACTCGGGGAGCCTGCTGACTCTTTGGAGCTGGCACTAATGTAATTATGTGATTAGGACGTTCATCTTGGTTTTCACTGCGCTTCATGTGGTTACATCAAAAGTGACAATGAGCTGCCTGGTGGGTGACACCATTCTCCCAGAAGGGCCCACGGAGAGTTATTCTGGGCGGGGGTCATCCCAAGACACGAATATCCATTGGCAGGACGGGCAGTTTCGGAGACGTCTGTCACCTGGGAAGGGGCGTGCCCGCTGCTGTCAGGGGTGAGAGTCGCAGAAGCAGGGGTGGGAAGAGCTGAGGCCACTCCCACCCCCGTTCTCCATTTCCAGATGGAGAAGCAGGCCGGTCACTAGCTGACAAAGGCGGTACCGTTTCAGCTGCAATTTCTCATCTTTGCACGGGCTGACTCACTCCTTCGTCTCTATCCCACAAGGCACGAGGCGCGCAGCTGAGAAAGTAACACCAAGTCTGGGAGTCCCTGGAGACGGGACACAGGGGAGGCGTCAGGAGTGATGACTGTGCTGTGGGCATCCTGCCCTGAGGGCTGGGCCGCCAGGCCTGGAAGCAGCACCTGCTTTGGGAAACGGGTCCCTCCTTCTGTGCAAAAGACACGTCTATGCTTCAACGGGAAAACATTAAGCCCGAGAAGGGGCCCCAAACTTCCCGGAGGCCGGAGGACACCCCTCTCCAGGGCTCCTGCTGCCAGAAGTGGGGTGCTGATGCCCTGAGTTCTGACCACCTCGCCTGCTCACCCTGGGCTCCACTTGCTCTGGGGCTCCTGCACGTGGACTCACGCAGGGATAAGGACAGTCCACGTGGCTTTCCCCACCCTCCAGGATGGCTGAAGCGTTCCTCCGGTGCCTCTCCTCTCACCCCTCTGCAGTGAGCTTGGCATGGAGACTGCAGAAATGACAGAGGAACTGGGCTCCCTCTGCTGCCCCGTGTCCCCTGTGACCCCGGAGGGCAGGGAGCAATGGATCGACATTATAGGGAGACCGGTCTTGCCCACCGTCTCCGTCAGCTGGGACTGCTCTAATCAAATACCGTAGGCTGCGGTTGCGGGGAGCACTTAAACAACAGACAGACATCATTTCTCACATTCTGGAGGCTGGGAAGTCCAAGATCAAGGTGCCAGCAGGCTCAGGTCTTGGCGAGGGCTCCCCTCCTGGCTTGCAGATGGCGACCTTCTCACTGTGTCCTCACACAGTGGAGAAACAGAGCTCTGGTCCTCCTCTTCTTATAAGGACACAATCCCGTCACAGGGGCCCCACCCTCATGGTCTCACTTAAACCTCATTACCTCCCAAATCAGGATGCCATTGCCTTAGGAGTTAGTGCTTCGACACATGACTTTTGCGGGGGGACACAAGCCTTCAGTCCGTACCACCCAGTTCAGAGAAGACAGGAGGAAGACACAGAAGAGTCAACCGTCTACGGAGCTGGATACCCCGTGTTCCAGGGGCAGGAATGGGTGGGAGGTCCTTCTCAGGGTCCCTTCCAAACAAATGGCTGGAGCCATGAGGGGTGAAGGGAGAGAATTCAAGGTGTCCCCCGCTCTCAGGTGCGACCCTGCCCTTGCACAGCCCCAAGAGTGACGGCCTCCTTACTTTGTGCCCTGGCGCCCTGCTCACCTCACGTCGTCTGGGCCCTGTCTTCAACCTGCCCGAGGTCCAGGTTGCCTCCTGCTGGGGAGTGCACACAGATCTCTTCCCAGGGAGGTGGGTCCAGGTATAGTTTCCAGGATGTCAAGGGAAGCCTCAAACCCATTAACCCATGACTATCACGCAGTATTAGAGGCATCCCCTTGACAGCCCAGTCCCGGGGAAAGGATTCACACGCTCCCAAAGGCAGGAGAGAAGCAGATTAGAGTGTGAGCTGAGGCCTTTCCTTTGATCAGGGAGTAACCCTGCACCTCTGCTGGAGGGGAAGGGAAAGAAATCTTGTGAATTTCCACCATGGGTCTGCCACTGAGGCATGGTTATCTGATTTGATCCCCAAAATAGTCCAGCGAGGGAAGGTTGTTCTCCATTTACAGATAAGGAAGCAGAGGCTCAGAGGTGTCAAAGGATGTGTCCAAGGTCACAGAGAATCAGAATTTCGGGTCTGACATCAAAGCCGCGTCACGTCCCAAGGCCTGAATTTTCACTCACTCCCCCTCCCTCAACCATTTAACCACTCACACCTTCAACAAATAGTATTTAAGAGCCTGATACACAGCAGGAATTGTTCTAGGCGCTTGGGGTACAGCTGGCATCAAGAGAACAAAACTAGGGCCATGTGACAGGGAACGCCTGGGCGTGCCCATGTTGGACTGGCCAATAAGAAGGTCTCTCTGAGGGACACGTGTCCTGAGACCTGAGGTCCAGGGTAAGAACGCTGCGGGCAGAGGGCAGGGTGAGGGCCCAGGTCCCCGGAATGGCTGCGGCACGGTGAGCAGGGGACAGCAAACACCATGACACGAGGTCAGAGAGGAAAGCAGAGGTGACCCACGAGCCCCCACAAGAAGGTGCGTTTTTTCCTAAGTAAAAAGGGAAGGCTTTAGAATGATAAGATTTAAAGATTTAAACGGCAAAGTGGCAAGATCCAATCTACTAGTTAAGAAGCTGGCTCTGTCTTTTGTGTGCCCACCAGCGGGGAAGCTGGGTGCCACGGGGTAGCCAATTGGCTCTTGGCCACATTCTAGACAAGAGAGGGCAGTGGTGTGAGTGACGGTGGGCAGTGGGGAGGACAGACGTCATGACACAGAACGGCTTTTAGACCGAAAGCTGTGTGACTTCCCACCAGCCTGGCCGGGGCCGGCGGCAGAAACAGGAGTCAGGGGTGGGACTCGCTATGAGCCGGAATGCAGACACCCCTGACACATGGAGGGAGAAACAGGAAACCTCCGATGAGCGAACAAATGAAGAAACCCAGGAGAATTTCAAGACTGCCCCTTCGGGCAGAACCTCATGCACAGGGACCCACCTGGATGGAGGATGGAAACGGCTCCAGCGTACCACCAGGATCACCCTGGCCCAGGGGGCTGGAAAACAGGAAATGTGTTCTCCGAGTTGCCTCTTTTCACTTTTTTAACGTGAGGGTGTGGGTGTCTCGAGAGAAAGAAGGAAGGCCAGGGACTGTGGCTGGGACCCCTCACCATGCCAAGGGCCACAAGAATAGTTACTTCACTGGTGATAAAATGGGGGCATTTCTCACTCATCAGACACAAATGCATGTCTAATTACACACCACCTTTTTAGAGTAAAAGCGGTACCTTTTATTCAGGGGAGAGTGTCAAGCACCTTCTCCCTTAAGTGCTGCCCTGCCTGCACTGCTCTCTGAAGTACAACGAAGGATCTTGGTTTAACTGCCACTTTCACTTCTGGTGGTCGGGGGTTGGTGCCCGAGTGGCGAGCAGGGGGTTACCTTCTGAGAGCACGGAGGGGACATATTTTCAATCTTTTTTAAGAGGTAAGAAAATGCAAACCAGAAGTAGGCTTACATGCTTTTTTCCGAAGCATAATATTATCATACGGTGGAGAGGTTATTAAATCGCCCGGTGCGACTCAGTTCCTCAACCTGCTTTGGGTGGCGGAGTCTCCTGCTACATTTCTGCAGCCCCCCAACTCTCTCTTCAGCCCAATTTGCCACTGAGGGGCTGGGAGTTCGGCTGTAGCAAGCCTCAGAGGGTGCCCCCTGGTGCTCTAAGAGGGAGAAGGGCCTCACTGCCCCCTTCTGAAGCTGTGGGCCAGGGAGGGCTTTCTCTAGAGGGCGCACGCGTATTATCATTTCTTTTTATATTTTGCCTCTTTGGAACCTGCAAGGGAATTTGGTTCAATAGCACCTATCTCCCCTGCTCCCCTATTTCTAAGCTGAGATATCCTGTTTTTGAAGCAGATAGGATCTGTTTTGGCCCCTGTCTGAATTTCCAAGTAACGACTGCCCTTTGAACCTGGGCATCCTCACTGGTCCCCCTGCAACCACCCTGGGCCCCTACGGTAGACTGAGTACCCAGTACAGCCTCCTACTCACTCAGAGGCACACGGACTCAACAAAAGCCCCCTGCTTCCTCGTGTCCTTGCCCACCTCTCCCCCTCACTCATTTGGCTTTAGTCCCGCAGGTGCTCTCAAGCCTGCTCCTGCCTCAGGGTCTTTGCACTCCCTGCTCTCTCTGCCTGCAACACTCTTTCCCCAGAGGCACACACAGCTTTCCCCTTCAGGCCTGTGTACCACGAGGCCTCTCCCGACCACCCCATTTCAAAGCGCAGCTCCCTGCCCCCCACCCCCCAGCCCCCGCCAAACACTGCTCGCCCCCTTTTCCGCTTTACTTTTCTCTAAGCCATCTTTACTATCCCTCCTATTCCCACGACTTCACTTAGGTACCTGTTCACTGTCAGTCTGCCCTCACTAGGATATCACGGCACGAGGGCAGGGAGTTCTGCTTGGTGTGAATCCCCAGCACCTACAACAGTGCCTGGTGCAAAGTAGGCTCTTAATCATTCATTCAGTGAATGAAGTGAGTAGAAAATGAACTTTGGGGTCAGTCGGGAATTCACCTCCTAGCTCACAGCCACGTGCCACTGGGGAAGTTACTGGACCCCTCTCTAAGCCTTCGTTTCTGTGTCTCTGTAATGGGCAACGTAGTACCCGCTCAGAGGGTGGCTGTGCGCAGTGTGTGAACCATCCAGCACAGTGAGTGGCACAGAGCAGAGACGCAATCGATCTTAGAATTCCACCATCTCCTGCTACGCGCCCACCCCCAACCTTCAGTGGCTGCGGAGTCAGTGGTGGTGGAAGAGCCCAGTGTGCCTGGTACCCCAGGTGGGGCATCCCAGCCACCCAGAATCCACAGACGGGAGGGCGTCCCCAGCCCTCAGGCATCAGCCCAGGGTACCACCTGCGGTCTGTGAACTCTGAGAACCTTCTCCTGGGTGCCTGGGCTGCATTCACTGTCCCAACTAACCTCCCCGGTGCAGGGCTGCATCTATGTGTCCCAGGAGACAGCCTGCATGGAGAGGCAGTTGTGGGAGACATTAGTGGCTGATTCTCTGAACCCTCCACCCCACGGCCTCCGGAGGGGGCTCCCAGGACACCGGTCTTCTCAGCTCTGCAGGACTGAGCACACTGAACCCCCAGGCCTGTCCTGAAGACACAGCCTTGCTCAGGGCCGGAGCTCAGCCCCAGAGGCACAAAGGCACAGGTGGAGGAACAGTTCCCAGTCACAGGACCCCAGATTTCCCACGTTCGGGGCAGGAAAACAATCACGACACACACCCCTCCCCAAGCACCGTGGTCCCTGAGGGCTCTGAGGCCCCACAGACACTCCTACACGAGAAGCTGCCGGGCTCGCTGTGGACCGCTGGCACCTAGCACAGCACCTGTGCACACGGATAATTTGCTGTATGGACGCAGGCAGGAAGAATACAAGAATATGGCTATCCTTCTGGCTTTCTGGTCATTTTACAGGATAATCGCAGGCACTCAGGGGCCCTGTGGGAGCCGTTCTGGATTACGCTCTTTCCAGAAGGAAAACCAGGACAGCAAACAGCTCACTTGAGACACGGGGGAGTGAAAGACCACGGGTGCCTGAAAGCACCATCTCTCCCTCTCCAGCAGCTGCAGGGTGTTGCCGGGGCAACAGAAGGCTGTCTGACAGCATTTGGCAATTTAACTCTTACTCCGCACAGAACATGAAAGTGAGAACAATTTAACAGATGTTCTTGCTTCTGACAGTTCAGACGATGGAGAGAAGCTTGTGATGCATCTGGCCTGGGCCAAGCAGAGGCACTTCTGATTTCCATGTGGTGCTGTCTCACGCCCAGCAGGTGTGGGCCGCCTGGCTCCCTGGGAACCAAAGAATCATCTTCCGCATCCCGAGTACTGGGCTTCCTCCAGGGCACCAAGCTCACCTTTCAGCCCAAGCTGGGCAGACGGAGCTGGGATCCTTTTCAGGTGCAGTGATGCCTAAAGGTCTATAGCGGGGGCTCTCAAACTTCAGAGTGCATCAGTATTGCCTGGGGGGTGAGGAGAGGGCTGCTAAAATACAGACTGCTGGACTCCACCCCCAGAGTTTCGGATTCAGTGTGTCTGGGGTGGGGCCCGAGAATCTGCATTTCTAACAAGTTCCCAAAGGTGCTGCTCACCCAGGGACCACCCTTTGAGACGCTGGCGGGTACAACCTTGCCACTCAGAGCACAGGCCCCTACCAGCACGGTTGGCACCGCCTAGACATCCGTTAGGCACGCGAGTTCTCAGGCCCTGCTCTCAGAACCTTGAGAATAGCGTCTCTAGGGGCGGGGCTCAAGAATCTGGGTTTGAGCGAGCCCTCCAGGCGATTCTGATGCACCCTGACGTTTTGAGAAGCGCTGGGCTAGGGCAGCAGTGCTTAAACGTTCACTGCACATTAGAATCACCCAGGGAACACTTCCTGTGCTCAGGCTGCACGCTGATCTCTGGGGGTGGGGTACAGGCCCCTTCGTGTTCAGAGCTCCCCAGGTGATTAGAATGCACAGGCAAGCCTGAGAACCACCGGTCTAGGTGGCTCTACACAAGCGTGGTCTTAGGACCAGCGGTGTCAGCATCACCCAGGAGCTGGTTAGAAGTGCAGAATCTCAGGCCCTACATCTCCTGAACCAGAATCTGCATTCCGAAGAGACCCCTGAGTGATTGGTGTGTACAATCAAGTGTAAGTTCCACTGATCTAGGGACACCCCTCCGCCCATACCTACTGGAAGCATGATCCATGAACAAAGCATTTGTCTTCTCTGAGCCTCAGTTTACTCATCTGTAAAACAGGTTTACTACACAAACCAGGTTTGGATTGTATCGATTAGTAGATGAACGGTCTCCCTCTGAATCAAGCAGGAGGGAGCCGGACACGTTCCCGGATTGTACAAAAGCGACTGCCATCCTAAAAGGTCAGGGTGCCAGGCTTTGGCAGCAACACAGAGCTGAGCGGGGCCTGGGGGACGAAGCCTGTGTGCTGGACCCAAACCCACCACGTTGGATAACAGCGTGATCCCAGCAGGTCGAGACGCCCTCCGCGCCTCAGACTCCTGTCTGTAAAATGAGGCCATCGAACCAGACATGCTCTCAGATATGCTGTGGCCTGAATCCTTGTCTGGAGCCTAACATACGATTCCACAAATACTTATGGAGTGTCAGCACGCACCTGTGCTGCCTGGTGCCAAGGCACAGAGTTTCAGACTAACAACGTAACAGGCCCACCCCAGAGAATGTAAACACAAAATGACCGGGACTCAGAACTGCCCCAAACTCACCGAGACGCTGATGTTTGCAAGATACTGTCTGTTAACTGCTCATTCCCGTAGATTCTCAGTGCTGGCCCTCATCAAGATGGATTATTAATTCATTTGTTAGGCCTCAGTTTTAAGTCAGGTCACATACATAGAGTTCATTATTTTAACTATAGAAAGGCCTTCCCTGGGATAAAATTTAAGGTCTTTGCCCTCAGGTTTTATGAGGGAGCAAAATGAAAGCTGTCCGTTTGTAACGAAATTTCAGCCAGACCTTGTTGCTTCGGCCTTTGATATGAGGACTCGGGTCATAAACCCCTTCAGTGCCAGGAAGATGTCTCTCCCTTTCAAGGAAAATCTGAAGCACCCTTGGATCAGAGAGTGTGATATGTTTCCCTTTTTGCCTCAGCTGCCGGAAAGCTCAGAGATAAACGGAGCTCTCAACCGTAGCCCCATTCAACTCAGGCACCCTGGCCCATCTCCTCTTTGGTCTCTTGTAACTGGGATTTTATTCTGTATTCTTTTAATTTTCCTGTACAATTGTGAGCAGGCTTAATACATTTTGGAATTGAGTAGGGATAAATATTTCAGAGAGTCGTAGAATGTGAAAATTGAAAGAGACCTTCTCTTGGGCCAAGAAAAGGTAAGCAACTTCCTAAAATTAGTCAGTGGTTTGGGACTAAAAGGGACCCAAGTCAAGGTCCCCCTGCCCAGTATTCCTAACTACCTTCACTTCCACATTCTTCTCCGGGGACCCTGGCGATATCCGCTCTTGCCAGTGGGGAAGCTGAGGTCCCAAACGGGGAGGGACGTGTGCTAGCCACATTCACGTCGGGGTGCTGGCTGCCGCCCCCGGCCCGGCATCCCATGTGCTCTTGCTCAGACCCTGCGCCAGCATGGAGCCCACCGTGGGAATAAGTCACCCAATCAGAAACATTCCTGTCTGCGAACCCCAAACTCCCAGCCCTTCCCTGCCCCCGACCCCTTGGCAACCACAAGTCTGCTCTCTGTGTCTGTGAGTCTGGTTCTGTTTTGTAGATAGGTTCATTTGTGTCATGGTTTAGATTCCACATATACGTGACATCATGTGATATCTGCCTTTCTCTGTCTGACTTCACTCAGTGTGAGACTCTCTAGGTCCATCCATGTTGCTGCAAATGGCATTATTTCGTTCTTTTATATGGCTGAGTAGAATTCCATTGTATCTATGTACCACATCTTCTTTATCCATTCCTCTGTCGATGGACATTTTGGTTATTTCCATGTCTTGGCTATTGTGAACAGTCCTGCTGTGCACAGAGGGGTGCGAGTATCTTCACTTTGCTGCACAGCAGAGATTGACACAACATTGTAAATCAACTATACTTCAGTAAAAAATGAAGTTAAAAAAAAGAAGCACTTGCGTCACTTCTTGCACTGGGTGACAGATTCGATAAAGGAAACACTTCTCGGGGCCACATTTTCCGGTCTTGATTTCCAAAAATGGATTTATCAGCCCCTTCTTACAACACTCCCTCCACCTCTGTAAATCCCACTAGAACCCAATCCCAGGAGTGACAATCAGTGATGTGCCTCCGGACCATGGACCTGAAGTATTTGTTAAATATTCCTGCACCGATTAGCCATTGGTTGGAACACCCTGAGCAGCCCTGCCCCTGATTGCCCTAGGGTTCATCCTGGCACAGCAGGGGCCTCGGGGCGACCTCCCTCCTGCGGGGATCAGCTGATGGCTGTGCCTCACCGTTTCTTCAATATTTTGAATATGAGCCCGGCCTCAGCAGAACAGAGCTTTCTAGGAGACATAACATGGAATTTGGAGTTTGGCATTAGACGGAGTTTGAGTATGTGGTTTGCTAATTACTAACGTAGGACTTTGAGCAAATTACTTAACCTCCTTCTATCTGCCTTACAGAGTAGATAGGAGATGGACAGAACATACACGTAAAAGTGCTTTGTAAACTCTAAAGGGGCCACTGGTTATTGTCAAGTCATATGGTCTTGGGATGTATCAGCACGGAGGGAAGAGAGCAACTTCGTTAAAACTGCACTGGGAGTGAAAGACCAATTAATTAAATGTGGTCCATCCACACAACAGGGTGTTATTCAGCCTTAAAAAGGAAGGAAATTCCGACACATGCTACGTGGATGAACCTTGAGGACATTACGCTAAGTGAAACAAGCCAGTGACAAAAGACCAAACACTGTATGATTCCACTTTTAGGAGTTACCTAAAGTAGTCAAATTCATAGGGACAGAAAGTAAAATGGGGGTTTCCAGGGGCTGGAGGAGGGAGGAATAGGGAGTTAGGTACAGTTTCAGTTTGGGAAGATGAAGAAGTTCTGGACCTGGATAGTGGTGATGGCTACACAAGAGTGAATGTCTTCCATGCCACTGAACTGTACACTTATAAATGGTTAAAGTTAAAAAAAAAAAAAAAGGTTAAAGTGGTACATTTCATGTTATGTGTATTTTACCAAACACACACACACACACACACACACACACACACACACACACACAACTTAAAAGAGAACTATGCCAAGAGTCACACTCTGTAAGTCCCAAGGGACAGCCTGGCACCTCTGGGAGGGAGCTTCCTAAGCTTTTGTACACGGAGTTTGTAGCAGTTAATTTGGTCATTCAGTAGTAGTTTTGCTCTTTCTCATTCCTTGAGAACATGCCCAATAGATGAAGCTTCAGATTAGATTCTTCTGGATCAGGAGGGTATTACTGTACGTCACGCAGAAGTATTCCTTGAGAACACACATCACAGGACCAGAGATCCAATTAACAGGAATGGACGGAACACTTATTCTGAAAGAATGAACTTGACCCACGTTCTAAGCTAATACTTTAAAGTTACCCATTACTAACTGCCATGGATGTCCCAGTATCTCGGTGAACACCACCAAGCGGTAACAAAACCATGGTGGAGGAGGAACACACTACAGGCGCCATTCCTCCCAGGACAGTCATCGAAATGCCCACTGCCCAGAAAGCCTGCAAAGCATCCCCTACTTTTAGGATCCGTGTCTGCTGGGCTCCAAACTGCAAAGGGAGGAAGGAGTGATATTAGCTAAGCCTCAGTGTACCAGACTTTCCACACACTCTTCATTCAGTCTTTCCAAACTCCCTCTGAAATTCCCACTTCATTGATGAGAAAACTGAGGCCCAGGGAAGGTGTAAGGCTACTGGTATTTCTTGAGTGCCCACTTTGTGTTGGTACCATGGCTAGGTGCTTTCCAAATGGGATCTCCGTTTTCTGGATATTACCATCATTCCTTTTTTTGTTTTGTTTTGTTTACAAGTAGGAAATTGAAGCTCAGAGAGGTGAAGCCATTTGCTTAAGGTCACACAGTGAGTGAATGATAAAGCCAAATTGGAATTCTTATCTTTCCAACTGCCCAGTGGTGCTTCGCGTTATGTCCCAGTGGCCACTGTGAGACAGTAGGGCAGGAGGGAGGAGAAGGTATTTCAGGAAGGGCCTGGCAGCTAGCTGGGGCTCCACGGATGCTAGTGGACTGTGATATGTTAGTCTTAAGAGAACACTGTGCTGTATGTTTCTAACTTTAACAGATAAGCCAGGAATTAGAGTGAAACACGTCTCCTTAGGAGTGTGGAATGAGCAAGGCCTCCTACTGACAGGAAGATGGATGGACACAGAGGACAGCACCTTCCCACAGTCACACAGTGGGACCAGTGTTGCTGGATCCTCTCCTGCGTTTCTCTTCAAAATAGCGCATGGGCAGCACAGCGTGGTGACCACCAGCTTTGGGGAGGAAGATATCACAGGAGAGGCCAGGGTCCCCCTCCTCAGCCCGAAACGTGGACCACATGCCCTGCCAGACCCTGGTCACAGGGCAGTCCAGCCACATCCTGGGCTCGGGCCTTTGCTGGAAAAATTATTTATTTCACCCCCATCCCCAGCTTTGGTGAGGGAGAGGTGCCAGGTGAAGAGCTGGATTGCCATCCAGGGTGCCTAGAAAATGGTCTCACTTTCAGCCTCATTCTGCACTTCTCCCTCTCGCCAAGAAATGTCACCTTAGTGAGATTCTATTTCTTCTCCAAGAGCTGCTTCCATGGAAAAAGGCTCCATCTGTACCAAGCAACAGAGGAAAGAGCACAGAATTCAATGTCAGCGCATCAGGGTCCATGGGGGGAGGGGAGATGGTGTTTGTTCCCCTAAATTTATATGCTGAAGGCCTAGCCACCAATGCGATGGTATTAAAAGGTGGGGCCTTTGAGGGGTGACTAGGTCTAGATGAGGTCATGAGGGTGGGGTCTTCATGATGAGATTAGTGCCCTTAAAAGAAGAGGAGGAGAGCTCTCTCTCCCTCCGTGAACACACTGAGGAAGGGCCATGGAAAGGCACAGCAAGAACACGGCCGCCTGCAAGCCAGGAAGAGAGCCCTCGCCAGGAACCAAATCTGCTGGCACCTTGATCTTGAACTTCCCAGCTTCCAGAACTGTGAGAAGTAAATGTCTGTTGCTTAAAGCACCCAGTCTATTTTTTTTTTTTGTTACAGCAGCCTGGGCTGACTAAGACTGATGGGGCGTTATTGCTTAGTGCGTACAAGAGTTTCCAGTGAGTAGGTGACTCCTGGAGATGGACGGTGCTGATGGCACAACCGTGTGAAGGTACTTAATGTCATAGAACTGTACATTGACATGTGGTTAAAATGGCACATTTTATGTATATTTTACCACAATTTAAAAAATAAAAATTTTAAAACAGCCCTTGGGTTCAAAACCCAGCTTTGCCACTTGGTGGCAGGTGACCTGAGTGGGGGGCTGCCTAGCCTCTCTGAGCCTCAGTTTCTTCCTCCGTCAAGTGGTCCCATCCTGACCTGAGCAAGCCTCCCACAGGTGGGTCAACAGCTACAGGGGACCAGAGAGGACCAAAGAGCCCAGGGACTCAGGGGCTGGCCAAGAGCCCCTGAGCTGCCCCGACAGAGGGCTGCAGAGGGGTGTGGCTGACACGACCTCACACTCACGAGGAGCCACAGACCTGCTTCTTCCAGGAGGAAGAGCACAGCAGTGTCAGCCGACAGCTGCCCAGGAAAGAAAGCACCTCTGGCAGATCCCCCAGCTCTCTGAAACGGCAGGTTCAAATAAAGCTGCACTGAGAAGCAGACACAGCGAAGCAATGTGTTCCCACCCTTCATGCCCTGAGAGGGCAGGACCTGGCGCCTTCCCCCTGGGGAGTGTTCCCACGCCCTGGCCACCAGCCCGATCCGGGCGCACGGCTGGAAGGAGGAAAAGCTCTCTGCTCAGCCCACCCTTCCTCTGTGGGCTGGAGAAAAGGCAAAGAATCCGGTCCACGAGCTTTTCAAGACAGGGAGGCACAGCCCCTGTAGGAGCCCTGGTCGGGGAGTCAGGAGGCCGGGATGCAAATCCCAGCTGGGAGATGAGGGCAAGCCGATGGTCTCTGCTCGGGCCTCACTGCCTCCACCACGTCCCGCTGGGAGACTTAGGTTCAAAGCCCCGCTGGGTCACACAGGCTATCCACTCAGTCTCTGAGTCTCCTTCATGGGGAACAGGGAAGCACCGGAAGTTGCCCCCACATTGTGGGAGGATCTGTGAGGTCAGGAATGGCAAAATGCACTTGTCGGGTGAGAGGGTAGAAGGGAAGGGCCCACATCGTCCTCTATCATCCGTGTAACGAGGGGATCCGCACATGGGAAGCTGCCATGGGGAGGCCACAGGGGGCCTCGAACGGCAGCTGGTCCAGGTCCACATGCTGGTCGGGGACCCGAGAGCCAGAGGAGCCGGCAGGTGACCACCGTGCATCCCACCTGGTCTGGCAGGGCAATGAACGTGCACTCAGGCCATCCCCACCCGACGGCCAGCTGCTCTCTGGACACTGTCCTGTTCTCGATCATCCAGCAAGCGGTTAGCAGTGTCCACGAGGCGCCCAGCAGTGAGCACAGGGGCACAGGAGGGGACAGCTGCCCCAGGAGGGCCAGCTCCAGTCCAGGCTGAGCAGCAGCGGAAACTGTGCCTTTTCCTCTGCGTTCTCAGGCCTGGCATGGGAGGCCCGACAAACGTTTGCTGAATGAGCGCGCGTCACAGAGCCACTGAAGCGGCTCAGCGGCCCCTATTCCTAAGCGGCTCACCCACCGACTTTCTCACTCCTGGTCTCTGCCTCTGTTTCTGTCTCTAGCCCTCTGTCTCACTCTCACAGCAGGCTACCTAAGACACCTTTGCTTTAATCCCTCCCAAACCGACGTGGCCCCCCCGAAAGCCACCGAGAGCCAGTTTACTTGAGGACCCACCTGAGCGAGGAACGGGTGTGTGGACACAGGGAGTCTGAGCACACACGCCATCAAGTGTCTGAGCTCGAAGACCCCAGGCAGTGACGACTCCCCTGCTTGTGTCACTCAGCCCACCACCTTCCTGAGGCCTGGGCCATGAAACGCTGAATGACTACTAGCGTCTAAGGATGCCCCCCAAATGCAACAGACGTCAACGGTCAAGTGACCTGCTCGAGATCACAAAGCTAGTAAGGTTTTCTGAGCTCACATCCAGGACCCTGTGCTTCTGCCGTGAGACCTCGTCTCTTGGAAGCTCCCATTAGGAGCAGCCCGACGGCCTCCCAAGGCTGGCTGGCACCACGGAGGTTGTCCAGGCCAGCACTCTCGTTTGACTAAGACGGAGCCCGGGGAGAGTGACCTGGCTGACCAGTGGTAGAGCAGAGTCTAGAACCCTTGCCTCCGGTCTCCGCCCCGGCCCACACTGCCCTCTGGTGACCGCCGGAAGAAGACACGTGAAGACCGACCGGAGAAATGATCTAACCTGCTGCGCAGGGTAAGAAAGAAGAGAGTGTCTAATGATACAAGCAGTCTGTCCGCGGGCCTTGGGAGGGGGTGAGGCCCCCATCATTGGGGGAATCTGGGAGCAGACTACATGACAACCCTGGATGTGACTCAAAATATGTAACAACTGATCCTACACAAACACAGCCAATCGTCACCAACAGCCGTCACGGCACCAGGACGGCTGGGCTTGCGCACCCCGAATAATAATCGCTTTTGTCACCACTCTCAGAAAAGGCATGACGGCTGGAGTCCCTCTGTCTCTGAGGGTCTGTGACGGAGGCAGGCTCTGGGATGGGGAGGCGGGGCTTTGGAATGAGCGAGTTACTTAGGAAAGGCACTTAACCTCTGCGGTTGGGTTAGGCTGAGGTGCGTGAGTTCTTGAAAAGTGCCATGAGAACACACAGCAGGCCCTTAACTAATGGCAGCTCTTATTTCAGCAGCTGATAGTGGTGCAGGTGATGACTGAAGACACAGCTTTTGGGGGCAGAAACTGTCACCTGCATCTCTCCAACTTCCAGATTTTTGCTCTTCTGACTCCACATCTGAAACCTAAAGGGCCCACCGACTTGAGCCTGCTTCCCATTCCATTAGAGGGAGTGATGGAAACGAAGGAGACTGGTCCCTTGTTCCCGTGAACCACCTGGCACCCCAGGGACATCCAGTGACGCCCACCTCTCCCCCACTACCACCCAAACCTTAACTCGCCCCAATTCAGAACAGATTTATAGGAGAGAATAGATTTATTGCCTGATATGCATATTTGATGACCTTCAAAGAGAGTTCATAAATACGCCATGCAATTTATTGGTATTTAATGTTATGCATTAATTAATAATTTTTATGCCCTCCAACATGTGCTAATTTGAAAAACGTAATGTAACTTTCAATAACTCTTGTCAAAACTTAATAAATTTCCATGGATTTATACATCCTGGGAAATATACTCCATCTCAAACAAATTAAATAATGCATGTAATATGGGGGGGGGGGTTTGAACAATTTATTAAAGCTTGATTTAATAGGAAATAGGTGTATTTTATGAGCTTCTTATTAGGGACTCATGCATTCTCTTCCAAAGAAAGAGAGCGCGGCACCCCAGGCACCCTGCTCGCGGTGGCTACGGGAGCTGCAGTGTTAGCCTCTGACCCTAACACAGAAGGAAACGGGCTGCTCTTGCCCTGCCTGCCCAGCTCCGTCCTGGGCCCTCCTCTCTTCTCTGCATCGCTTCTTTGCTTTGACAAAGGCGCTCATCCTCAGCGCCCGTGGATATGCCCACATCCACAGACTGCTGAGGCTTCCCCACCCCACATCAGCGCCCCAGGCTCAGCGCACTGGTGCAGCTGCGGGGCCGTGGCCACCGGCCACCCTCCCCGGCCCCAGAGGTAGCTGGACAACTCTCCCCCGACCCCCCGACCCCCCAAAGGTTGGTGTACAGCCTTGTCCTGCCACTAGGAAATCAGGGGGCTCCCATGGCCTATGGGCAAGGCCACACTCCTCAGCTGGACATTTCAGGCCTCCCAAACATCGTCCTGCTACCTTCCCAGCCACAGCTCTCACCCCACACAGAAGGTCCCCTTTGGGCGAATCACCCTGCCGCCATGCCCAGCCCCGGCCGGGGCTCCCACCTCCACACCCAGCCCTCTGACCTTCCCCTGGCCTGGAACTCCCGCCACTCCCCTCCTCCTGTCGAAGTCTCCTCTGAGTATCAGGACCCAGCCCCATCTTCAACCTCCTCTCGGCAGTCTCTCTGAATCCCCAGCTGGAAAAGAGCTCGTCCTCCCCTGCGGGTCTCCCGGGGGAGCGTACCTGACCCCTCTTCCCACCCTCTCCCACCAGGAAGGGCTCCTTGAAGGGCTGAGGCCCGCTCACCCTGTCCCCCCAACCCCTGCAGGGCCCCGTGGGGCTCAATACACATTTGCTGAAGTAACAGATAAAGGAAACTAATGAATGTTCCTTTGTACTTGCAGAAAAAGGAACATGACAGGTGCAGGAGACCTGGTGGCCCCAGGTACATTCAGCCCCACCCAGCAGCCAGCGTGTTCCTGGTTCCTGGGGGGACTGTCTGGAGCCCAGGTGACTCCCAATGAGAAGAGGCAGCAGTGTCACCATGTCAGACCCAATCCCCCTGACAGTCTCCTCCCCAGCCAGCCAGGTCCTCTACAAAAGGTTGCTCTAGCCACCTTGAGGCTGGAGGGACTAGAGCCAGTCCTAAAAGTAAGTTCATAGGGAGAAAATACCAGACGAATGCAGATACTTTTTTCACCTTTAAATTCCTATCCCATTTGCCCCCAAAACCTTTGTCATCTGCTACTGTTCATCCACTGTCAGGTATGCCCAGGTAAGAGGATGCATGAGTAAAGAGCAGAGCCACAGCTCATGCACAAACCGCAAACCTGGAGATAGACCCGTGCGCTCGTGGATGTGGGTCTGAGTGCAGACACAGGAAGTAAATCAATTTTCTGAGAGTGAAATCATGAAGAGCTCCTATGGAAGGATCAATTCCATCAATCGTCCGTGTGGTTTGGGCTCCATGGCAGTATTGCAGGTGGGCCTGGGGTGCTCTGAATCAAGGCACAGCACGGAACCAGCAGGCACAGCAAAGGAGGACCAACCAAGAAGAGGAGACATTTCTAAGACAGAGCCAGCAAGCCCTGGTGACAGATCAGACATGAGGGTGAGGAGGACGAAGGCTTTGCGAAGGGATGAAGGCGTTTCAGGAAGTGCCCAGGTCTTGCTGAACCCCACTGGCAGGGGGATTGGATAGAAGTATCAATAGTTTAAGAGGAAGAGAGAGTCTACCATTTTTAACCCTAAATCTAAAAATTTCTAGATTACAGGCACAGGGGATCTAGAATAAACCTCCCAATTTAGTATTGACTATACTTTCCCAAGTAATAAAATATAACACCATTTCTTTTAAAGATGTCCAGGCAGTGACATTGCCCAGCTACCTTCTATAACTTGTTCCAGTGGCTGACTACCTCCGTGTCTAGCAATTTCTTCCTTATAACTAAGTTTAATCCTTCATGCTCTAGTTTAAGTCTTTCTTTGATTATTCCTTCTTTCTCCAGTGGAAGTGCTACCATTTCATGGTTAATAATAGGACCTATTATTATGTAGAGATGTCACATCTCAAAGCCAAAGGATGGCTAATGAAAAAATGGGTAAATCCATGAATTGTGCTTTTATTCCAAAGACTAATTGTTTAGGAAAAGCTCTGGCTTGGAATAAGGCTAGCTGCTAAGCCTATACGGAGTAAGGCTCATCCCATCCAAACAAGCTTTCGTGCACTTAAGGCCACGGTCAACACAGAAGCCTTAGCTGCCGCCCCACGGCAAGGCTGCCACGGGTAAAGGACTTTCAAGTGGGGATGCAATCATTTTGTCGCCGTGAAGTCTGCACATGTCAACTCAACTCTTTATGATGTCTCTCTGATCAGCTCTTTTTCAAAGGCAAATGGCAGGTGGCAAAATTAATATGTGGCAGCAGAGCAAAGATAAATAAAAGATGCAGTGAGAACTGCATTGATCTCTCCCAGTTGAAAATCATCTCCAAGAGAGCAAACGAAACGTTTACTTTTACAAGAAAGAAGGGAGTCTGGGGAGATGTCCCCTGTGTCCCGGCTCCCCTGTCTAAGATGCCTTTGTACAATGTGTGCGAAAGTGACAGGCACACCCGCTCCCCAGGTGCCGCCCCACCTCTGTGAGACGGGACGCGCGGCGCTCTTTACAAGCACCCGCCTCTCCTACCTCTGCTGCTCCGTGCCTCCATACGTGGGCCCTGAACCTGTGTTTGATCCACCCCCCAAGGCTGAGAAGGAATTTTAGCGGCTCTGTTGTGACGAAGAGAAAAATATGGAAAATGTTCTGTTCGCTGTCAAGTTAGTATTGGGGAAAAGGCCAGAGTCCAGGAGAGATCCTTCTGGAGTCAGTTTCATGAGCTTACAGGGAGGGATTTGGGTGCAAGTGAAGAAAAGAATCAGAAACTGATTTGTGGCTGGAATTAGAGCCCCTGGCATTTCTCAACCCCTCCGCACGCTGTGATCTTCACCTGCAGATGCTGAAGTGGCGGAAGGAGGGTGGAGTTCGGCACAATGACGGGAAAGTATTGGCGGGGGGCGGTGTGACTGCAGGTCCAAGGACAGGGTGCGAAAAGAGCCCCTGGGGAGGAACGACAGGCTGGGAAAAGACCCCTGGGGAGAGGTGGCCCCCTCTGGACCCCATTTCTGCTCCTTTCCAGCTGTGTGACCTTGGGCAAGCCATTTAACTTCCCCACGCCTGTTTTCTTATCTGTCCAATGGGGGTACAGGCCAATTACCTTATAGGTTCGTAAGAATCAGATGAAAGAATATATATGAATATGTCTTGCAATTTGTAAATAGTATTGTGCAAATGTAAGCTCTGAGGTGGATCTGGAGAAGAAAATAATGTAATAAAATAAACCTAAGCAAAGTAAAAGCAGAATTAATATTGATAGAGAATTAATGAATCAACAATTTTTTAAGTGGTATATGAATTCAAGAACTGCTTCTTTGAGAAAAAATAAATTGCTAGCTATCATAATCAAGAGAAGAAGGGAAGAAAGCACAAATGCACAAAATAAGAAATGGGATGGGGAAACGACCACAGAAGTTATTAAAGGAAACATTTAAGACCTATTTGCTCCACTCAACCCAGCTAAATCTGCAAACCTGAATGAAATGAATTATTTTATAGAAATGTGCAAATTACCAAAACCAATCTTTAGAAAGATAGAAGAGGTAAGGAAAATAATTATCATAGAAAGAAAGTTGTTACAGAGCTGAACGTACTAAAAAGAACTGGGCCTAACTGGTTTTATAGAAAATTCTATCCCATCCTTAAGAAACAGACAGCTGCCATGCTATTTAAACTGTTCTAGAACACAGAAAAAGAAGGAAAGCTTATTAATTTTTTCAGATAATACCAGCATATCGCTGACAACAAAACCAGAAAGACAAAAACATAAATAAAACTATAGACCAATCTTACTTAGAAACACTGCAAACTCTTAAATAAAATATTAGCACACAGACTCCAGCAGGACAGTAAAAGAAAGACATTGTCTCAGACGAGTCATGTAGCCCACAAACGTAGGGATGTGTTAAGAGGTCTATTACCATAACTTTCCATACTAATGGATCAAGAGAGAAAAATTATATGATCATCTCCATAGACACTGAGGGCATTTTATAAAATTCTATATCCATTCTCAATCAAAATAAAACTCTTTATCTTAAACTACAATAAAATTCTTAACTTGCATACACAATCACACACACACACACACCCCTCTCAACTCAAAAGGCTGTATCATGCTTATCTGGGAAACATTACAAGTATCCCAGGAATGCCTATTAGCAATACAAATTTTTAGCATTGGTCCGAAGGTACTAGTGAACTCAAGCTAGAGACAGAGAAAGAAAGAAATATAAAAACTGGAAAGGAGGAGGTAGAACCATTACTATTTTCAGGTGAAAACGCCAGAGAATCAACTGATAAGTAAAGGAATCCAACTAGGTTGTTGACTACAGGATTAATAAGCAGTAATTACCAGCTTTCCAAATGAAAACAACCAGTGAATGAAAGAAAGTACCATATAATAGTAACACAAAAGACAAAATACACACCAGGAAATGTGTATGAAGAAAATATGAAAGCTCGACTATGACTTAAACAAATGGAAAGGCGACCTGTGTCCTTGGACAGGAAGTCCCAACATCGCAAAAAATTTTAAATTCTCCCTAAGCTAGTCTGAAAACTTAACTTGACTCCAATAAAAATACCAACAGATTACCTAGATGAGCAGGTTCTCAAATTCACATGGAAAAATAGACATAAAGAATAGTTAGGAAATTTCTGAAAAAATAGGAGTAATAAGAAGAGACTACTAATAGCTAAAAAATATTACACAGCTACATAATAGTTAAAACAGTGTAGTCCTGACACTTAAGATACAGACAGATCCACTGAATAGATTAGAAAGGCCAGACATTGACTGAAAAGCATATTGGGATATATTGCCACAAGGGTGGCGTTTATTTCAAGTCAACTGGGGATGCAGAGGGATTGTTCAATAAATGATGGTAACACAGATCACTAGACTTCTGGAAAAGTGAAAAGTGGATACTACTTCACAACATACAACAAGTAAATTTCAGAGTGATCAAATATTTAAGCATAAAATGAAATTATATTAGAATTAGGAAAATATTTTATAATCTCACCATTCAGACAGCCTTGCTAAATATGACATTATGCCCCACACCATAAAAAGGATCTCTAACTGTGATTTCTTTAACTAATTTTTTTCATGAAACAAAAATACCATAACATCAAGGCAAACAACCAACTGGGAAAAATTTTGTAACTCATATTAAAGATAAAAGGACCACGATCATCTTTGTATTTCAAAATCTTGGTACTATGGAGAAGCTTTAAAAACTGATTCTGCTACAAAGAGGTAGTTGAACTCTGATCAACAAGAGAGGGACTTGTGGGGGGTTTTTTTTGTTTGCTTTTTTGCGGTACGTGGGCCTCTCACAGTTGTAGCCTCTCCCGTTGCAGAGCACAGGCTCCGGACGCGCAGGCTCAGCGGCCATGGCTCACGGGCCCAGCCTCTTCGCAGCATGTGGGATCTTCCCGGACCGGGGCACGAACCCGTGTCCCCTACATCAGCAGGCGGACTCTCAACCACTGCGCCACCAGGGCAGCCCTGATGCTTGTGGTTTTTGAGAAAGAAAAGGAAATGGGAGGCAGCAGACTGAACAGTTAAAGAGAAAAAGCTTTACAATTAGACACACCTGGGCTTAAATTGCAGCTCTACCACATATGAGCTGAGAGAATGTGGGTAATATTCCTTTTTAAATTTTTTTATTTTTAGATAAATAAAGCAAATATGGCAAGGTATTTATTTATTTTATATTGGAGCACAGTTGATTAACAATGTTGTGTCAGTTTCAGGTGTACAGCAAAGTGATTCAGTTATACATAAACTTGTCTTTTTCAAATTCTTTTCCCATTTAGGTGATTATAGAATACTGAGCGGAGTTCCCTGTGCTATACAGTAGGATCTTGTTGGTTATCTGTTTTAAATATAGCAGTGTGTATATGGCAGTATTCCTTTTAATCTCACCTCTCTTCAGTTTTCTTATCTATAAAGTAATGATACTAACTAAGATCTTTTTCACAGGTTTGCTTTAAGGATTAAATGAAATGTATGTGATGGGCTTAGCTGAGTGCATGATATATAGTAATCTACAAACACTCCCTATGTATTAAGAAAGAAATGTTTAAGCAGCTTTCAATCGTTAAGAAACTCCAAAATATGACAGAGAAACACATATGTGTATAGGTGAACAATTAGGTGCCACAATACTATGTCCTGAAGAGGTGCCTTCTGGCCGAGGAATCTCAAGCGGCATCACTAGTTCATCAGTTCACTCAAAGTCTCTCAATGATCCATCTGATAAGAGCAGCAGCAGCAAGTAGCACCAATTTACAGCTGAGAAAACGGGGAAACCCATCCTTCCGCCTGTTCAGGCCCCAAACCCTGGAGTCAGCCTTGACTTTTTGCTCTCACACCACCCACATCCAATCTATTATTACTATTGTAGACTTCAAATATATCTTCATATTTTAACCACTTCTCACCAGTCCTCATGTGACTGCCTTAATCCAGTCCCCTTCTCTTTCACCTGGATGACTGCCTGCAGGAAAGAACTGCTACCCTTGTCCTCACAGTCTATCTTCACTGAAATGAGAGGGACCCTGTTAAAAGGTAAATCGTCCTGTCTCTTCTCTCCTCAAAAATCTACGACTCCCTATTTTACTCAGATCAAAATCCAGAGACCTTACTGCAAAATACAAATACCTTACTTCTGCACGGTAAAGGAAACCAGCAACAAAATGAAAAGGCAAACTATGGAATGGGAAAAAAATTTTTCAAAGCATAAATCTGATAAGGGATTAATATTTAAAGTAGGTAAAGAACACATACAACTCAAGAGCAAAACAAAACAAATAACAACAATCTGATTTTAAAATGGGAAGAGGAACTGAATAGACAGTTTTACAAAGAAGATATTCTAGTGGCCAACAGATATATGAAAAGATGCTCAACATCACTATTCATCAGGGAAATGGAAATCAAAACCACAGTGACCTATCACCTCACCTGTTAGAAAGACTATTATCAAGAAGACAACAAATAGGGCTTCCCTGGTGGCGCAGTGGTTGAGAGTCCGCCTGCCGATGCAGGGGACACGGGTTCGTGCCCCGGTTCCGGAGGATCCCACATGCCGCGGAGCGGCTGGGCCCGTGAGCCATGGCCGCTGAGCCTGCGCGTCCGGAGCCTGTGCTCCGCAACGGGAGAGGCCACAGCAGTGAGAGGCCCGCGTACCACAAAAAATTTTTTTAAAATAAATAAATAAGACAACAAATAAATAACAAGTGTTGGCAAGGATGTGGAGAAAAAGGAGCCCTTGTGCAATGTTTGTGGGAACGTAGATTGGCACAGCCACTACGGAAAACAGTATGCGGTTTTCTCACAAAATTAAAAATAGAGCTAATCCAGTAATCCCACTTCTGGGTATATGTCCAAAGGAAATGAAATCACTGCCTCAAAGAAATATTTGTACCCGCCCCATGTTCACTGCAGCATTATTCACAATAGCCAAGATATGGAAACAATCTAAGTGTCCATCAACAAATACACGGATAAGCAAAATGTGGTGAGTATAGACACAGTGTCATATTACCCAGCCATGAGAAAAAAGGAAATGTTACCATTTGTGACAGCATGGATGGACCTTGAGGGCATTATGCTAAGTGAAACAAGCCAGCAGAGAAAGACAAATACTGCATGATCTCACTTATATGTGGAATCTTAATATTAAAATTAAGAATTAAGATAAAACTCATAGAAACAAAGTAGAATAGTGGTTGCCAGGGACTAGGGAGTGGGGGAAAGAGGGTGAAGTTGGTAAAATGGTACAAACTTTCAGCTGTAAGACGAATACGGTCTGAGTATCTAATGTACAACATGGTGTACGTTTTTTTTTAACATCTTTATTGGAGTATAATTGCTTTACAATGGTGTGTTAGTTTCTGCTGTATAACAAAGTGAATCAGCTATACGTATACATATATCCCCATATCCCCTCCCTCTTGCGTCTCCCTCCCACCCTCCCTATCCCACCACTCTAGGTGGTCACAATATAGTTTTTTAAAAAAATCCAAAGTCCTTACTATGGCTCCCAAGACCCCCCTCCTCTCCCATGATATGGGCCCGATTTCCTCTCTGACATCATCTCCCACTACCTTCCCTTGTCCTCTTCCCCCATCCAGCCCGAATGGCCTCTTGCTGCTCCCCAAACATTCTAGGCAAGCTCCTGTCTCAGGGCCTTGAAGGAACCTGCAACACTCCTTCCCCAACATCTGCATGCTTCACTCCTCACTACTCTCAGGTGTTTACTCGAGAACCACCTTCTCTGGGTCACGGGTACACGAAGTGAGTGATGCTGTCTTCTCTACTTTGGAGTGTATTTAAATTTTTCCACTAAAATATTAGTTAAGTCAATTTCTCAATGGGGCTTTCTCTGGCCATCCCATCTAAAATTTCAGCACTCCCTCCAACAATACTTCATATATGAATCCCCTGCTTTTTGTTCCTTGTCACTGTCTAACATTTTTCTTAGTTATTTTATCTATTATCTGACTCCCCTCTAGAATATAAGTTCCATGAGAGCATGGGGGGTTTTTTTGGGGGGGTTTTTTGCGGTACACGGGCGGGTACGCGGGCCTCTCACTGTTGTGGCCTCTCCCGTTGCGGAGCACAGGCTCCGGACGCGCAGGCTCAGCGGCCATGGCTCACGGGCCCAGCCGCTCCGCGGCATGTGGGATCTTCCCGGACCAGGGAACGAACCCGTGTCCCCTGCATTGGCAGGCGGACTCTCAACCACTGAGCCACCAGGGAAGCCCGAGAGCATGGGCTTTTAATCTGTTTTGTTTGCTACTGACTCCCCATCACCTAGCATAGCTCCTGGCACAAAAGAGGTGCCCAGAAAATTTTTGCTGAATAAGCAAGTAGATGAATACACCCAGTCATTCTCTCTGAGACATCCAGTGATTTTGTTTGGTGAAACCTGGTCTCCTTTGGAACCTTTTGTTTTTCGTTGTTTGGAAATCCCCAGCAGGCCTTATAGACATTATGTAGACCTATAGACATCACCATCATTTCCCAGAGAGCTGAGAACCCCATTGCCACGCAAGTGTCACCCACAATCTGAAGGAGCAGGGACTCTAAGCTCAATTCCATTTCCCCCCATCCCTTTTCTGCTTTTCCATGCAAGGCACACACAGACACGGGAGCTGTTGAGGAGCGGACTGTATAGAATTCATTACATATTACATACAAAGGGGAACGATCTGGGCCTGTTCTGAGGTCCATCAGTAACTCAGAGCCAAGAGGTGTAACATGTATCACAGTCACAGAAATTGGCCCCAACCTAGGATGCCAAAGGAAGAAAAGAGGTCAGAGAGAGTTACTGGTCCCAATTCTTCACAAAACAAACTTGCAAAAGGAAGAAAAAGAGAACCGTGGCTCTCTGAATTCAAGGTCTACAATCTGCCACAGGCCCTGCTGTGGACTGAAGTTGCAAAGTTACCCTTCCGTTCAGTGACTTGTGGAGTGTTTTCCGAGGACAAAAAGTCACAGCGTTCTTGATGACTCACAGAAGAGACAGAGGACACCAGCCTGGACATGAAGGATTTACTTGACATTGGCAATGAGATTCAGTCCTGACAGTCACTGAACACCACTGGGACCCAGCTACATTCTTCTGTTGATTCAACACAATTACCTGTGTTAAGTACCAAGAAACAGACTAGACTACAGCCTAGGAAGGGGCCTGGGCTCCACGACGGTTATATTATATAGGGAGTTGGGTAATGCCCAACAGGGCCAATATCCAGGTGAGTGCAACCACCCAGAGAACCCAGTGGTTAAACAGAAAGAGTGAATAATTGACTCATTTGCTTGGAATAAGGGAAATGAATAGTGAACCACCAAGTCTGACAAAAATTGTACATGGGTTAATACTTTTCTTATCATTCCTTTGGTTGAACTGTCTGTGATAAAAACAAGATAGCCAGAGGGGTCACTACACAATGACTTACAACTGGACATACAAGTTAGCTGAAACTTGGCTAAGCCAAAATCACAAACCATGTGAGACATGAGATCACCAATATCTACAGTAGACATAATTCTAAACACCAAATCCATTTCAGTAGTTGAAAGAAGTCACAGGGAAGAGAGAGGAGGCTAAAATAACAGCTCTCAATATAGCAGAGTGGCTGGAAGCATAGGTTCAAATCCTGGCTCCACCATCCGATGGATAGGTAACATTTAGTAGTTGCTTAGCCTCTCGGTTTTAGTCTTAAATTAGCCATAAAATGAGCCAAAATCGGTATCTCACAGAACCGAAGTTATGAAAATTAATGAGATCATGCATGTAAAACATTTAGAATAGTGCCTAGCACATAGGAGGTGCTGAAAAAGTATTATTACTAATATTGTAATGATGCACATGTAAAATACACATGTAAATATCCTGTCTAGCTTACAGACTATTAGAAAAAAGTGCTTCCTTATGAATGGGAAGTGGTCTGGCAGAGACTATGTGAGAAACAACGTAGCCAAGCCAGTCCCTCCCTCTTGGTATCTTTTCACTAACTTCTGTTTGTTACATGTGATGGCATCAGATGAAATGTCATGATTCAGTCTTGATCAGTCGGTATTCATGTGATCAGATGATCTACACAGATCACAAACTGGGAAATCAGGTTATGGTCACCATTGCACAATGTGATCTACAGGAGGTTATCATTCTCTCCTAGAAAGCAGTGGCATTCCTTGTAAAATGCTGATTGAGGTCATGATACTCCCCACCTCACATGAGGGGTTGTAAAGGTGACAGACCCTTTATACACGCACGCACACACACACACACACACACACACACACATTAAGTTTTGCAACAGCCTGGTATCTGGATGGGTAGTGGTTATACACACAGTAATTTTCAATGCAGTGTTAGCAAAGAATTGCTCCAGTACAAAGGAGGTATCCAGGGGCTTTTAGGGTGGGGCTGCCTCTGGCCATGGTTCTGAAAAATCTGCTCTGTGCCCTCACTCCCCACCCACCCACCCAGTAGCTGTCCACGGTCACAAGCCAGTGTGGCTGGGAGACAGTGCGGAGCAGATGCAGAATAGTTTACCGCTGTTCTCACACCGGGAGTTGCTGACCATGGTTCTGAAAAGCCTTCTCTGGTCCAAACAGGAGCTGTCCATGGTCACAACCCACTGTAGCTCACTCTTGTTCTCAGAGTTCAAAGATTTGTTCTAGCTGAAGTTGCCTTCCCCTTTCCCCTTGAAAGTTCTAGTTAGTTCTCCCTTGACCCTCTTCCTCACAGACTAGCCTGGGGATCATTCTGATTCAGGGGGTTCAAAGAAGCAGGTTCTATTTCAAGATTAATTTGGACGTTAAGATCTGAACAAGATGAGTCTCTTTTCTGGGTCCTCAGGATTGCTACAGGTCCCAATTTGCAGCAAAACCACCATTCAAATCAACATAAAAGCAGACTCTAAGGGGCCTTCCACACAAAGAATGACCCAGGTTCCAGAAAGGTTTTCTATGGACTTGAGTGAGCAGTCAGTGAACCTCTAGACCCAGACCAGAGTAGAATCATGGTTTCTAGTCTAAACTTCATTAAAGGTAGAGTTGCAGGATTACTGTCTTCAGTAATTTATCTTCAGTATCTATCTCTATTGACTCAACTTTCTTTCCTCATCCTGTGTAAGACAGCATTTTTCTTTTTATTCCTGACCATACAGCTAGATTGGAATTGGTTCAAACACTGTTCTTCTCTGGTTTTGCTGCCAAATATATGCATACATACATATACAGATATAGATATAGATAGATATAGTAAAGCCTAGTGGGAAAATAGAACTGGGTAATTCCAGTCTCCATTTAGATCTTGGCTCCATATTTCAGCTTCCTGTTTATAAACAGGTGGTTGACAACGGGTATCATGAGACAGCCATATGATGGGTACAGCAGGAAGCACAGAACTGGGCAGGAGTCCTACCCACAGGCCTTCACAATCTAAATATCAAGATCTGCACTCTTCAGGGAATGGAGATCTATAAATAGCAGAGTGATGATATCATCATCTCCCAGCCTGTTGCTGTTCAGCTATCAATTATTTATCAAAGAGCTCACCAAAAAAATTAATAGATGGTGGTAAATTCTATAGCTGCATTTAACCATAAACACACACACACACACACACACACACACACACACCCCACAGACCAACAGATTTTAGTGGCTACTGATTAGAATGAAGAATTCATCTAGCCCACTCCTCTGACTGTATGCTGGGGATCTTGAGTCTAACTAGCTCCTAATGCTCCCTCCTTGCCTAGAGGGGCAGGTGTGCTTCTCTCGATAATTCAGTGGCACTGTCCATAAACAAGGTCTCGATTTCTTTGAATACTGAGAAACTCGAAACTTGGGGTTCAACTTTGAGTGAGTAGCAGTCTGTGAACCTTTAAAATACATCTGACGTGTTAAAGGGAACTCTCATCCCTCTTGTTCCCAACATAAAGTGAGGCCTAGGTTGGACATCAGGAGGAAGGACCTGGGAGGGAAGCCTCCACTTCCACACGACCTTGAACAGGTGTCCTGACCTCCTCCATCTTGCTAACCAAGCAGCCACTGTGTGTCAAGCAAGTCAATCCTGTATCTGGACAGCAAGTCTCCAAGAGGATGGCTGATGCTGTGACTGGTCTTTGGGGCACACCCACAGCCCCTGGGAGAGCATTGCCAAATGGATATTGGTGATCTCAAGCTCAGCTCCCCTAAGTTCCTGAATGGTGCTACCCTCACGCTGACCTGAAGCTGAACACCACCTCAGAAGGTCGGAGAATGTCACCTTTCCCCAGCGACCTTGGATCCTTACACTTCTTTTAAAACTTGGTGCCTGGTCTCTCTTAACAAATAAGGAGGAAGAGAAGAGGGTAGGCGGGAAATCGAGAAAAGATTCTGTTTAAAAATGTCAACGTGCGCGTATCTACATTTATATAAATAGAAACCAAAGTGGAACGTGGAGGGGCACATGCTATTTTAAGGACAAGCTGCAGTCGTAAACTCATCTCCCGAGCGATGCTACTTTCTGGCCGCATGCCCTGGCGTCCAGGCGAGGCTGTGGTGCTTTTTATTCTAGTCACGTTGAACGCCTCTTACGAACCCATCCATCTTAATCAGCACCTAACACTCGCGGCAGCCCTGCAGTCAGGAGGCAGAGGAACAGACAGCAGGAGGGGACGGGGTGTGAGGGCAGTGGCGAGAGGTGACGTCATAAAAGGAAGGAAGGAGAGAAAGGGGGTGGGAAAGAGCTGTTGAGGTGGGGGAGGAGGCCCCGGCCCAGCCGGTCGAGGGTGAGCTGTGAGGGGCCTGAGTCTTCAAGGGGGACACACCTCAAAGCTCAGGTTCCAGGAGCAGGTACCCCTGCAACTCAAGCTCCTGACGCAGGGAGGGTAGAAGGGGCTGCAGAGGAGGTGGGAGGCCGAGTGGCTGCCCCCTGAGTCTTCCCTCTGCTGCGCTCCTCCCTCCTTGCCTCAGCCTGAGCCCATCCCTGGCCTGGAGTCCTGTTGTCATGGAGCAGCCCTGCCCCCAGCCCACCTGACCCCTAACCCATTCACACACCCTGGGGCTCCTCCTCTGTGGTCCTTTGGAACGCTTCCATTGGAGTTTCAATCATCCAGAAGCCAGGCTCTTGCAAAGGGGGTCTCGGGCTCCCCACCCCACTCAGCCCTACACAAGCTGCACATCTGCAGCCTCAAGCCCCCCCAAGCTGGCAGGACTGCGTCTGGGATGAAGTCTGAGCTCAGCAAACCCCTGTGCTCACCCAGCCTGGGTCGGCCCCCATCATATGGCCTAGATCCCGCTTGGTATTCCACTCATCTGCTGCAGCCAGAAACACTAGAAACTGCATTCTCCCTGGCTGGGCACCTGAAAGCCCTGCCAGCCCCTGGGCCCTGACCTCAACCCCTAGCTGGGAGCTGAGGTCCCTCTCTAAGCACCCATGATGCAACGTGGCCACCCACCGACATCACAACCTGGGAGCTCCAGGGAAATCCGCACCAATCTGACTCCAGCCTGAGCTTGTCATACACCTCCAGACACTGTTCTTTTGAGTGACTGCATTGTCCTCACTGGGCCAGTTCCCCAGGCCTGGTTCCTGGCTTGCTCCTGAGGGTGGCACTCGGCTAAGCCTCTTGGAGTTTGATGCTTCCCAGGCAGGACTCAACTGCAGGACTTGGGCTCAAAGTTCAGGATTTGTGGGAAACCTGCAGGAGACTCCATGCCACATGGAAGGCGGAGGGGGGCGCCCCATGAGTTGACTGTCCTCAGCCTGGTCACAAGGTCACCGTTACTCTAAGAACCAAATCTGGAAGCTAGGCTCAACGATTAGAGTTAGAAACGACCTATGTGTTACTTCCACATTATCTCCATATGCAGGTGCCTCAGAGGATGAAGGAGACTTATATTTATTAAGTTCCTATCCTCCACTTACACATGTATTACTCCATTTAATCAGCAGAACAGCTAGAAAAGAGAAAAATCATACCCATTTTACAGATAAAGAAACTAACTCAGAGGACTTTGGTAAATTGAGCTTGAGAACTAATAAATGGTAGAGGCAGAATGCAAATAAAAATCTGTCTAATCCCAAAGCTCATGATGTCTTCCCCCCTCTTAGCCCAGGAAAAGGACAGAAAAAAAGCAAAGGGGTAGGGAAAAGAAAATGGTGATGCACAGAAACAAACTTCTTTTATCACAAGTCACATCTTTGCCAAGGCCAGTTTAAGAGGTACGTTCAACCCCTGAGCTACATTCACCAGTCTGGTGGCAAGGTCTCCCTTGTATTCAGACAGCATTGTCTGAGAAAATTCCGCAACAAGGGGGACTTAGGCTAGACCCACATTGTAAGAAGCCACCTGCCTCATCAAGCAGAGACCACGCAAGATGTATAGACAAGAAAGCAGTTTTGTCTTTGCTACCAGTGTATGCTGGTAAGAGGCAGGAGATCAGAAAAATCAATTTGTGAGCTATTAAATTTGGTGTGTTAATTCGCGAGGCTGAGCCAGAAATCAGGAAAGCTGCCTAACTGGAGGCTATAGCATAGCAGAGGGTGAAATTACCGGAGGAAGGGGAGCCTCCTTCAAGGGGGATGCTACAAATGTGAGAGCAATAAGCCCACCAGGGGTGCGGCCCCTCCTCCAGGTATGGCGAGCAGGTCAGCCCCAGCAAGGTCCTCCCAGTCAACATCTAGTTCCTTCAAAGACAGGCTCCGGGGGCATCCCATGTCCCCCATGATCAATATCCTCGGGATTTTCTCAAGATGCTTCCTCATGATTGGTCCTACTGTTGAGGGCCTTAAGGTCCCCACATCCCAAGGAAAGGGCTACCTCCCCCCCTCACATCACCACCAAAATACTGCACCCCCAGACGGGGTCTCCAGCCTTTTTAGTGGGGGTCAGTCACCTGCTGAGAATCCTAGAGTAGCAGTGGCCACTCTCTGCAGGATAAGACAGCTACGCACAATGATCTACATGTTTACATTCGATGCCGGGCTTCAAGGAACTGTCAGGCTTCAAGGAACTTCATGGGAATATCAGTACCAATGAGATCAGGACTCGACTGCATGGCCAGGACTGAGTTGGGCTGGGAGCTTTAATCTGCATTTGCTCCAATCTTTCTCTCTCCCCTCATGTCTACCACAAATCCGAGCTACCTCGTGAGACACTCATGGGAATGACTTTCGTTCCAGCCTGGATGATATTCAGAGATGCAGCAGGGCAGGGGGCTGAGCTCTGTGACTGGGTCTGGGGTAGGGGATGACTCACTCTACCTACTGCCTGGGTAGTTGTGAAGATCTGGTGGAATTATGTCTATGTACTAGCCAGCGTTCTCCAGAGAAAACAGACCAGTAGGACATAGGTAGAGATACAGAAGAGGGGATTGTCTCACGTGGTTACAGAGACCGAGAAGTCCCATGATCTGTTGCCTGCAAACTGGAGAACGAGGAAAGCCAGTGGTGTAATTCCTTCAGTCCGAGTCCAAAGGCCTGAGAACCCGAGGGCGCTGATGTCCAAGGGCAGGAGAAGATGGAGGTCTCGGCTCAACAGAGAGAGTGAATTTGCCTTTCCTCTGCCTTTTTGTTCTATTGGAGCCCTTAGTGGACGGGATGGGGCCTCCCCACACTGGGGAGGGCCATCTGCTTTACTCAGTTCACCAATTCAAATACTAGTGTCCTCTGGAAACACCCTCGCAGACACACCCAGAAACAATGTTTTACCAGTTGTCTGGGCACCATTTAGCCTAGGCAATTTGGCATATAAAATTAACCAACACAGCCTATAAACTGGACAAAAGTTAGTTTGTTCCAGAGGCAGTTCTCCTCCTAGGCTGGTGTTCACTGTGACTAATGGTGCTGGGGGCAATATTGCTGGACCATCACGACAGGGTCCCAGTGATTAGGAGTCAGCATATTATTCTATTGTTTGGTGACGTCTGGAGAGGTTACGCATCTGTGCACATTCACACGCCATTCATCAATTACCCACAAATCTCATACCCTCCCCTGACTTGGTTTGGCTCCAAGTGTTGGAATCTTTTTTTATAAATTTATTTATTTATTTATTTATTTATGGCTGAGTTGGGTCTTTGTTGCTGTGTGTGGATTTTCTCTAGTTGCTGCAAGCAGGGGCCACTCTTCATTGTGGTGCACGGGCTTCTCACTGCGGTGGCTTCTCTTGTTGTGGAGCACGGGCTCTAAGCATGCGGGCTTCAGTAGTTGTGGCTTGCGGGCTCTAGAGTGCAGGCTCAGTAGTTGTGGCGCACGGGCTTAGTTGCTCCGTGGCATGTGGGATCTTCCCGGGCCAGGGCTCAAACCCGCATCCCCTGCATTGGCAGGTGGACTCCCAACCACTGCGCCACCAGGGAAGCCCCAAGTGTTGGAAACTTTTTGACAATATCTCGTCTCTTCGCTGAACACAGTCAGCTGAGGACTGGGTGAACGTGATGGATCAATGAAAGATTTGCAATTTACACCGGCCATGTGTCCTCAGGTGAGTCACCCTCTTGGGCCTCAGTTTCCTTACCTACATGATCACGGAGGTTGAAACAGATCCTCTCAAAAACTCCTTCAGGACTAAGTTCTGGGATTCTATGCTTCAGGTGCACATAAATCTAAATGGAGAGAGAACTTTTAAAGGAAGCAATGCCTAGAAAATTTAATGTTTTTCTTTGGTCATCATTATCTACTATCAACTTCTCAGATCAATAATATTTTCCATAGATATTGACTAAAATATACCTTTGTAACTCACTGTGATTCTCTCTGGTCTACTGAGGGGCACTTCCGGGGGTGAGGGGACCAGTGAGCACACTAAGCTTCACCATAGCTGTGGCTCCAAAGTTCCAAAGCTCCAAAGCTCACTCTCCTCCTTTGTCAGTGATTTCTGTCCTCTCCTGACAATATTTTCTGATGGCCTCCAGCTAATGTGAGGAGAGGCTTTGAGTTGCTTTTCTATACACTCTACTTTTTTCTTACGTGCTTCGTATTCGGCGGAAGTTAAGTGTGAAGGAACGGAACACATCTCTACTCTGCTGAGAGCAAGAAATAAAATTTTCCCAATTACAGGTTTCCTCTGCAATTTTCCTCTTTGAAGAAGAATAAAACATGACACCCACCCATCCCTATTTTCTTAGCTTTTTGTCTTCTGTACGCAGAGGCGGTGTCAACAGAATCGTGCATATGTCGTTGTGTAAAGACAACTTCTGTCCATGAGAAAAGGACTGGCCTTAGGGGAGGGGGAGAGAAATAAGCAAAGTCCTTCCCCACCAGCCAGACAGATGCACGCGCGCGCGCACACACACACACACACACACAGGCATTCACCATGACCTTTCTAATCATATGCACTTTTTCTCCAAGGAGGACACCCCATGTCTTCATAGTTTTTCTCTCAGACCACAACATCTGTACTGACTTTCATATTTTCTATATATACTTTATTGTAAATGACTCCACTCAACAAAGACTTACGGGGCATCCAGTATATGTCAGGCACCTGCTTAGCCCAGGGACTGCAGCAACAACAACAAATATGACCTATAAGTATCTCATCTTTTCTGTGAGTCAGATGCCGTTCCAAGAGCTTTGCATGTTTTAGCTCCCTCAATCCTCACAGCAACCCCAGGAAGGAAGTACTATTATAATCTCCACTGTGCAGATCAAGAAGATGGAGCACAAATTAACCCAAAGCCAGAACAGCCAGCAAGCAGAAGAGCCAGGCTCTGAACCCAGAGTCTATGCTTTCAGCCACCTCAGAATATCACAAACCCTGTTCTCTCCTTCTAGCTGGTGAGTTACCATTTAAACAAATAATTAAGGCACCATGGGTAGAATTTCTTCTTACAGAAGAGAGTTACGGAGAGGAGGCCATTCCAGGGGGAGGGGATAGCACATGCAATGGCCTATGGACATGAACATCTGCAGGGGGGCATGAAAAGCCATGAGAGTATGGCTGGGTAAAGAATATTGGGTGGTGTGATGGTTAATTGTATGTGTCAGCTGACTGGGCCATGGGGGCCCAGACATTTGGTCAAACATTATGCTGGGTGTTCCCGGGTGAAATTAGCATTTGAATCAGTAGACTGAGTAAAACAGATTGCTCTTCCTAATGTGGGTGGGCCTCCTCCAATCAGGTGAAGGCCTGAATAGAAGAAAAAGACTGACCCTTCCCCAAATAAGAGAGAATTCTTCCTGCTTGACAGCCTTTGAACTGGGATGACTTTTTTCCCATCTTCAGACTCACACTGAAACATCAGCTCTTCAGGTCTTGAGCTTGCCAGACTGCCAACTACACCACCAGCTCCTGGGCCTTCAGACTCAGACTGGAATTACACGTCAGCCCTCCTGGGTCTCCAGCTTACCAGCTACAGACTTTGTGGCTCATCAGCCTCCATACCTGTGTGAGCCAATTCTGTATAATAACTCTCTCTCTGACTCTGTCTCTATCTCTATTTTTATTGGTTCTGTTTCTCTGGAGAACCCTGGGAAGTGCTGGGGGAAATGAAAATAAAAGATACGTTGTGTCCAGATAATGATGGAGGCCATGAAGGATAAGGAGCTAGACAAAGCTGTCTCTTGCCACCCCCCCGAGAGAATTCCTGTTAACAAGAGGCCAAGCCATAGACTCTCAGAGCAGGATGTCGGGGCCGACTGGAAAGGGACCCACAGTGACCATAAAATAGCATGCCAAGAGGCATTTGTGGTCCCAATCACAGGATCCAGATCTAGAGATGAAGGGGAATTTAGAGAGGTCCTAACTACCCGCCTCCCCACCCTGCCCTGCAGTTTACGGGAGAGAAGGCTGAGGCCAGGGAGGGGAGCGCAGGTCTGGGGTGACATCTGTGTGTGCGACAGAGGGGTTGTCACCACCTTCCCCCAAAGCACAGTCCGGAGCTCACTCCCCAAATCACCCATCCTCCCACCAACCCAGCTGGCCCCACTCAAGACACGCCTAGGAAAGCTTCCCCACGATTCAAGGAGGAGAACGAGGAAGTGTGGTGCCACACACACACACACACACACACACACACACACACACACACACATCCCTTGGTTGTCATTTTGAGCCTAATTGTTTTAACACCAGCTGTCAGGTCTGCAAAATTCTTCTCTGGTACCAATGACCTGCAAGATCTAGAATAACAAGGATGTGTTTAAAAATAGTCCAGATTCCTAGAATTCAGTTCTCCTCACCCGCCCTTCTCCATCTTACTGACAGGCCTGGTTAGAACTCCACTTAAAATTTATGAGTACAAAGCCAAACACTGTGATTCAGATTTACTAGGAGTGGTAGAGGAAAGTGGTGGACAGGAGCAGAAGCTGAAGATGCAGGGACCTGGGCTGCTTTTCTGCAAAGCAGGCTGGAAACCTTGGCGGATCCTCAGCCCTACAGCCCCGTGGATTGACTTTCCCCAGCTCATCAAGCTGGGCACTCACTTCCTCCACTGCCCCCGGGGCTCCAGGTCTCCTGGACCCTCGCAGACAAGCACCCCAACAGCTAAGATCTCAACACCCCTTGGTGGTGGGCCCATCAGCTCCCTGCAGCCCAGACCCCACAGACTCTGCTCCTTCTGCCTCCAAGCAGTATGGCAGCAAGGGAGAAGGCAGCTCTGCAGGCAGACAAGCTCAAGGTCAAATCCCACACAGCTGCTAACTAGCTGCATGACTTGACAGTCAAATTCCTACATCTCTCGCAGTCTCAGTTTCCCATCCGTAAAACCTGGCTCCCATGACCATTCTAAGAATAAACACAGGGGCTTCCTTGGTGGCGCAGTGGTTAAGAATCCACCTGTCAATGCAGGGGACACGGGTTCAAGCCCTGGTCCAGGAAGATCCTACATGCCGCGGAGCAACTAAGCCTGTGTTCCACAACTATTGAGCCTGCGCTCTAGAGCCCACGAGCCACAACTACTGAGTCCACGTGCCACAACTACTGAGCCCGCATGCCACAACTGCTGAAGCCCGCACGCCTAGAGCCCATGCTCGGCAACAAGAGAAGCCACCGCAATGAGTAGCCCGCACACCGCGACAAAGAGTAGCCCCCGCTCACCGCAACTAGAGAAAGCCGGCCTGCAGCAACAAAGACCCAACGCAGCCAGTAAATTAATTAATTAATTATTTTAGAAAAGAATAAACGTAAAGTACAGGGTACCCTACACTCCACGACTGGAAGGTAACAGAAACGCTTTTCTTCCCCTTCCTAAGCCCAGCTGTCTTACTCTTTCAAACACACTTAGGTAACAGTAAGTCAGGGAAATTTCAGTTAGTTCATAGCATCATTAATGAAACCGGAGGCAAGTTCAACATCCAGCCTTGAGGAAATGGCTAACTTATGATTCATCTCTTCTATGAAGTCGTGTGCAAGCACTCAAATTCTATTTTACTGACATGAGAAAACACTCATAACATGATGTTAAGAGAAAAAACCAGCATGCAGATTGTATTTACAGTGTGATCTCAGTGATGTGAATGAAAACATGAAAATAAAGCTAGGCAAAACGTTGACAGATTGTTTCTGGGCAGAGGACTTATCAGTGAGCGCTTTCTCTTTATTTATGCTTTTTCATTTCCAGAACAAAAATGCTTAAAGAAATCGACGGCCTTTTCTTGTTTCAAAAGAGAAGAGTTGGGCCACCATCATGGGGGGGCAAATAGTCTCTTCCTAGACAACAAAATTAATTTAAAGTTCTGAAAAAAAGCTGTTTTCCATATTTGACCAAACAGTGAGGTAGCCCAAGGAGACGGAGAAATGAGTCTTGTTCTACACCTGGTTTGGTTGGTATAAATGAGTTGAGAGGAAGCTTCAAAGTAACTAGCCTTCCTCCTGCGGACGGGGGTGCAGGGGAATCAACGTGTGTAGACGGAGCCCCACCATTCACTCCTGGGACAGCATGAGATGCTCAGCTCCAGGCCATTATGCAAGTCATGGGCAGGGTCAGGAAGTCTTCTCCCAGGACCCCAAGATTTAAGGCCAACCTAGAGAACTCTCGTGTGGCTTATAAACGGACAATTCAGAGGATTCAGAGAAATACGAGAGAGGAAACTGTCTGACCCTTCCATGGGTTTAGTTAATAGACATGTCCATCCGTGAGGACAAGCAGAAAGCTCTGTCCTCGGAGGAACCTCAGGGAACACCTAACCCAACACGCTCAAGTTATAGAAGAGAAAACGGACTGACTGAGGTGAAGTGATTTTCCCCAGAGTCATCAAGCCAAGAGGCGTGTTTGAAGCTCTGCGTGAAAGAGCAGGAGCAGAGCCCACATGCAGCCTTACTGCCCTGGTGCCCTCATGTGAAGAAACAAGGTCACTGCAGCTAAGCAGCGCACAAGGCTGAAATGGTGTCTCAGTGAGAAACAGTGCATCACGACATATCGTTTTCTTCCTCGCTGAACACACAGCTGCATTTGGATAGACATATATGTTTTAGAGCATAATTATTCTTTCCTAGAGATTCTCTCAGCTATTTCAAGCCCTCAAGCCTTTGCCTTTCTGCTTAGGAAGGTGCACCCCTCCCCCAACTTTTTTTTTTTTTTTTTTTTGGCTGCATTGAGATTTTGTTGCTGCGCGCGGGCTTTCTCTAGTTGTGTTGAGCAGGGGCTGCTCTTCGTTGCGGTGCGTGGGCTTCTCATTGTGGTGGCTTCTCTTGTTGCGGAGCACAGGCTCTAGGCACACGGGCTCAGTAGTTGTGGCGCACGGGCTTAGCTGCTCCGCGGCATGTGGGATCTTCCCGGACCAGGGCTCCAACCCGTGTCCCCTGCATTGGCGGGCGGATTCTTAACCACTGAGCCACCAGGGAAGTCCCCCCACCCCGCGCCCCAACTTTAAACAAATTCTATACGTATCTGAAATCTGGATTTAGGGGGAGGAAACAACAGAATAGTTGCTGGCTTTCTCTAATGATTTAGCATATGGGAAATAAGAAACAGAGCTAATGCTTATTGATCATAGGCTGTTAGATGCCATACATATATTTTCTATTCTTATTGAAAAACAATCCTGTGAAGGAAGAATCCCATTTTTGATGGGGAAACTGAGGGTCAGAGGATTAAAAGTCACCTGCTCAGGGTCACCCAGTTAGGAAGCGGCCTCTTATAACGCACTGCCCTGAGGCTCCCGCAAATAGAAGCTGAGGTAGACAGCTAGGGAGGGGCAGAGCCTTGCTTCTCATATATTTAAACTATTATCTCACAGCAGTGATACTTGATTCCAATTGAGCAGCAATTTGTCTACTGTGTAAAGAAAAAGTCTCCTCTCGTGGGTAGACCTAGAGACTGTCATAGAGTGAAGTAAGTCAGAAAGAAAAACAAACATCGTATAATATCGCTTATATGTGGAATCTAGAAAAATGGTACAGATGAACTTATCTGCAAAGCAGAAATAGAGACACAGACATAGAGAACAAACATATGGATACCAAGGGGGAAGGGGGTGGTGGGATGAATCGGGAGATTGGGACTGACATATACACACTACTATGTATAAAACAGAAAACTAATGAGAACCTACTGTAGAGCACAGGGAACTCTACTCAGTGCTCTGTGGTGACCTAAATGGGAAGGAAATCCAAAACAGAGGGGATAGATGTATATGTATAACTGATTCACTTTGCTGTACAGCAGAAACTAACACAGCATTGTAAAGCAACGAGACGTCAGTAAAAATTAATAAAGAAAAAAAGAAAAAGAGAAAGTCTCCTCTGCTTCCTAGAGACGGCCCCCAGATGCCAATTCTGGGCCAGCCAGGCCCACTCAGACACTGCTTCCGGGTCCCCCTGCATCAGGCAGCTGCAGGAATGAAGGGCTGCTGCCACTGCCCATCTCGGAGTTAGGAAAGGGGCGCAAAGAGAGAGCCTGTGTGCTGAAGAGGAGCTGGGACAAGGTAAAGGTGGACTTCCTGGCCCCACAGGTCACCAGAGCAGCCCCTGCAGGCCGCTCACCACCAGTCAGGGGCAAGCGGCTCAGCCCGAGGCCTGCCCACCCAGGCCTGGGACTTCCAGGCGCCCTCGGCCCTGGGCACGTCAGGCTGCCCCAGTCCCCACTCGCTCTCTCACCAGCCCCTGTTCCTCACAGCACGTCCTTCCAACAGACCTTGTTTCCTAGTCAGACCTCTGGGATTATAAGGATGACTCTGCCCTTCTTCTCCAGTGGACGGATAAATCCATGTTGTTCCTTATGTGGGTTCCCCCAAATGCAGACTTATTCCGGGTTCCTGCCCGGAAAGCACAAATCACTTCAAACCACCTCCTCCTCTGTACACTTTGTGCAAGTCTTGGAGGCCAGGAATGCCTCCCCTGCCCCTGTCCTGGGTGGCCAGCACCATCCTCCTCCAAGACCCTCCCTTCTGAACTCCAAAGTAATTTACCTGCGGGCCTCTTTCTTTGTCTGGAAATTACTGTGTCCACATAGGATCTTCCCTCTTAGACGGAGCTTGCTGGGGGAAGAATCACTCAGTGCACATGCACAGCGGTTTCAGAATCCTTACAAAGAAGAGGCAGACCTACTAGAGAATGGACTTGAGGACACGGCAGGGGGAAGGGTAAGCTGGGATAAAGTGAGAGCGTGGCACGGACTTATATATACTACCAAATGTAAAACCTTCACCTGGTGGGAAGCAGCCACATAGCACAGGGAGATCAGCTCGGTGCTTTGTGTCCACCTAGAGGGGTGGGAGGGAGACGCAAAAGGGAGGGGATATGGGGATATATGTATATGTATAGCTGATTCACTTTGTTATAAAGCAGAAACTAACACACCATTGTAAAGCAATTATACTCCAATAAAGATGTTAAAAAAAAAAAAAAGAATCCTTACCAAGACCAAATGCTCACAGTGCTTGCAGTTCTTTCCATTGCCAGGGGAAGAAGGTAGGAGAAAAGAACTGCAGAGAATACACACTGTCCAGTATCAGTAGCAAGTGGAAAGGACGGAGGTGTAGGAACCGTCCACATCCCAGAGGCTGTCTCCCCTCCCACCCAGCACCGTCCCTGACAGGTGACGCACTGGTGACAACTAACGGCTCTCCCCACCGGTGACCACGGGACAGCCCAGGCCACGGTGGACATGTGAGTTCAGGGACTGTGAGTGCTGTGGCCTCCCACCCAGCCCCACCACCCTCAGCGCCAAGATGTGAGCAGCACGCTGGGCACCTGGAGTGCCAGGAAAAGGAGGCAAAAGGGAAGCGGGGCGCAGTCTCCATCCTCAGGTGCTGGTGCCTACTCCAGCTGGGATGGAAAACTCATTTGTGGGAATAATCTGGGCACAGTTACAGAGCAAGTCACTTCTGGATGGAAACCAGGGGTTTGAACGGGAGGGCCTCATGGGGGCTCTAAAGGCCAGAAAAGGGAGGTGACTGGCCCGGTTAAGGACAGTGCTGAGGGTAGACCCCAACTCTGTAGCTCCAAGGTGGAGGCTCTACCCCCTGTGCTGCCTCAGCTCACAACATTCACAGCCAGGGAGGACCCCAAGGAGGCTCGGCTGGGACTGAACAGGTTAATTCGGGAAGGGTACCACAGCCGCCGGCAAAGCAAATCAGCCCTGAAGTAACTGATATACTTTTTACTATGTATTTGCTCTATGCAAGACACTGAGGAAGCAGAGAGGAAGCTGCACAGCCCCTGCCCAAGTAGTGATCACATTCTAACAGAAGGACAAGTACAGCATTATCCTCGTTGCCACCACCACCACCATCATCAACGCCCTCATCATCACCCGGTCGTCATCGCCACCCTCATCGTCACCACCAGCATCACCACCACCAGAATCACCACCGTCATCATCACTACCATTATCATCACCACCACCACCATCATCACCACCCTCGTCACTACTACCATCACCACCCTCATCATCGCCCTGTCATCATCACCACCCTCATCATCACCACCATTATCAGCACCACCACCATCATCATCGCCCTGTCATCATCACCACCCTCATCATCACCACCCTCATCATCACCACCACCAGAATCACCACCGTCATCATCACCACCATTATCGTCACCACCACCATCATCATCGCCCTGTCGTCATCACCACCCTCATCATCACTACCACCAGAATCACCACCCTCATCATCACCACCATTATCAGCACCACCATCATCTCTGTCATCATCACCAACATCAATACCATATGACCATCAACAGCCTTGCCATCATAGCTACCGTCCTGATACTAATACTCTAATACCTAATCTGTGTCAGCACTGTGGATTACATTCATCATCTTTAATGCTCAAATATTCCTTTTGAAGTAGGAATTATAATCCCCATCTTACAACTGAGCAAAGTGGGGCTCAGAGAAGGCACACAGCCTGCCCAAGTGGTACTATAAGAACTTGGATTCTGGAGCAGGTCTGCTAGACTGCAAAACTTTCCCTCTTTTGCCCTCCAGGCTACCTCCATCAACAAATAGTTACGTTAACATGTAATAAATGTTCTAACAGACATAGGCAAGGAGCTTTGGGAGCACAGAGATGGGTGTGGTTAATTCTGCTGTGATGGCGAGCCAGAAGTTCACAGGCGAGGATATAGTCGAGGTGAACCTTGGGAGGGCTCTCGAGTCCTGGTGGAAAGAGTGATGGCCATGTATTCCAAGGAGACTGGGAAGGATGCTGGGCGATCGGGGCACAGCAGTCCTGGAACACTGCAGGAGTGAGTAATGAGTGGGTGAGCGAGAGTAGTGTCAGCTGGGACCAGGATGCGAGGGCCGCACCCCCTGAGCCACTGAAATGGAGTTAAGCCTGTGTGTTAGGAGGAAACCTCGAGTCTTAGGCCAGGGCAGTGAAATGCTCAAATCTACTTTAAAAAGTTCACTGCGGGGTGAAGATATATTGACAAGGATGTTTATGAGTCTGATGTTTATAAAAAGTGGCAACAGCTCACCAGGCTAGGAACAGAGAACTGCTCCAGTGAACCTGTTGCTAATCCACACAACGGAATGCTCTGCTGTCATTAATCACGGTGATGTGTAGCATCCAGCAATTCATCCTCCAGGTATTCATCCCAAAGAAGTGAAGGCAGGGACTCAAACAGATATTTGTACGCCTGTGTTCACAGCCGCGGTATTCACAACAGCCAAAAGGTGGAAGCAACCCAAGTGTCCGTGGATGGATGAATGGATAAACCACATGTGGTCTAACCATACAGTAGACTATCACTCAGCTTTAAAAAGGAAGAAAATTCTGACACGTGGATGAACCTTGAGGACATTATGCTAAATGAAATGAGCCAGACACAAATGGATAAATACTGTATGATTCCACTTACACGAGGGACCTGGGGGAGTCAGATTTATAGACATGGAAAGGAGAACGGTGGTTGCCAGGGGCTGGGAGGAGGGCAGAAGAGGGAATTAGTTTTTAATGGGACAGAGTTTCAGTTTGAGATGATGGGAAAGTTCTGGAGCTGGATGGTGCTGATGGGAGCACAATATGAATGTACTTATCAGCATTAAATCGTAGCCTTAAAAATGGTTAAGATGGGGCTTCCCTGGTGGCGCAGTGGTTGAGGGTACGCCTGCCGATGCAGGGGACGCGGGTTCGTGCCCCGGTCTGGGAGGATCCCACGTGCCGCGGAGCGGCTGGGCCCGTGAGCCATGGCCGCTGAGCCTGCGCGTCCGGGAGCCTGTGCTCCGCAACGGGAGAGGCCACAACAGTGAGAGGCCCGCGTACCGCAAAAAAAAAAAAAAAAAAAAAAAAAAGGTTAAGATGGTAAATTTTATATCACGTGTATTTTACCACAATAAAAAAATGATGATATGGGTGTGCATTAACACAGAAATACGCTGTAACATGCTGGTTAAGGAAAAGCATATGCTATGTTATAATCCTAATTTTTTTTTTTTTTTTGGCTGCACCATGCGCCTTGTGGGATAGTTCCCTGACCAGGGATCAAACCCGTGCCCCCTGCAGTGGAAGCGTGGAGTCCTAACCACTGGACTGCCAGGGAAGTCCCCCTAATCCTACTTTTTTTTTTTTTTTTTTTTTGTGCATCAATAGAAAATGTATTTTTTTTTAACATCTTTATTGGAGTATAATTGCTTTACAATGGTATGTTAGTTTCAGCTTCACAACAAAATGAATCAGTTATATATATACATATATTCCCATATCTCTTCCCGCTTGCGTCTCCCTCCCTCCCACCCTCCCTATCCCACCCCTCCAGGCGGTCACAAAGCACCGAGCTGATCTCCCTGTGCTATGCGGCTGCTTCCCACTAGCTATCTACCTTACCTAATCCTACTTTTAAACATATATGTATATGCTAGCCCAAATATTAAAAGATATGAATCAAAGTGTTAACAGTGGTTATTTCTGAACCATGAGATTACTTTGTTTTTTTTTTTTTGTGGTACGCGGGCCTCTCACTGTTGTGGCCTCTCCCGTTGCGGAGCACAGGCTCTGGATGCGCAGGCCCAGCGGCCATGGCTCACGGGTCCAGCCGCTCCGCGGCACGTGGGATCTTCCCGGACCAGGGCACGAACCCGTGTCCCCTGCATCAGCAGGCAGACTCTCAACCACTGTGCCACCAGGGAAGCCCTGAGATTACATTTTATTTTCTTCCTCTGCATATCTGTGTTTCTCAGTTTCTACAACGGACACTATAACTTATAATAAGAAATGTTTTCAATTAAAGAGAGGAGGAAGAAAAATATGCAAGACAGATTGATGGAATGATGGATTCACTAGGGAGTGGGATGAGAAACATGCTGGGGAGGAAAAAACAGAAGGAGGAGAGCCAGTGAAGCGGCCTTGGCAGCGGGACTTTGATTCATTCATTCATTCAGTGCCCACCTGGGGGAAACTGGGGCAGAAGGAACAGTTTCACAATTTTCATTGTTCACTCCTTACCTGTATGTTGGATGCCTGCGACAGAGCCAGTCACTGGAGACACCAGTGTGACCAAGATACTCTGTCTGTCTTCCCAGAATGTACGTTCTATGTTGGGAGACAGAAAGACAAGCCACCAAGTGGTATGGAGCAAGGCATCCGTGGATGTGCAGAGTGCTGGGGACACAGCAGAGGGACACAGGAGCTGAGTTAAACGGGACTCCTCTGCGAGCTTGGGGCCTGCAGACTCATGCAGGCCAGCCCCAGGGGAGTGGAGTTTGGCATTCCAAGCAGAGGACACAGAGCACAGTGTAAATGCTCAGAGGTCACAAGAGAGCCTGGCAGTACAATACCAACAGAACCTGTAGGATTTCTTCCCCTGAAGACATTACAGAACAGACATCCCTGCCCAGCTGGATACGGGGTTTTCTGTGGCCGCCTCTGCACGTTACCCATCTAGCAGCCATCTCCCTCTTCTCCCTTAGTTTACAGAAGCTCATCTCTGATCCAGCTGCAAAGTGGAGAAAGTAGGCTCCTCCCCTAACCCAGGGGATGAACATGATTGGTTTAAGTCAAGCAATTAATCCTGTATCCCTTTTCCGGCGATTAGTGTAGAAGCAGATATATCACAAAATTCTGGCCAATGAACCCTTAGAAGAACCCTGCTAGGTGGCTTCTAGTTAGGATTTTGCTCCTCAGTAAGAGGAAAGAGCTGCTAAGGAAAAGGTTCATTTTATACCTGCCCCCTTAGATCCAGCTTGGGATGCTGCTCTGATGCTTGGAGCTGTGGCAGCCAATTTATGAGCATGAGGGACAGGCTAGGAGAGTCGCAGAGACAAGGGTCCAACCTCCTAATATTTTTGAACTGCACACCATTCTTAGAAATGCCCATCTCCAGCACTCTGTTATGTAAGATAATTAAATGCCTTTGTCATTAAGCCTCTGCTAGTTTGTTATTCTGTTCCTGCCGCCAAATGCATCTTACGTTGGTTATTCTGTGCCTGCCTCAAGACCAAGAGCTAACGTGACAGCTTCTGTGGGTCTGGCACACTGGGATGTGATCCCGATGGTCATCTGACGCCTGAAAGCCAATATTTCCCTTCCATCAGGTCACACCTCCCCTGCAGCCTTCTACATGCACAAAGAAATAAAGCTGTTGACTGTTAATAAAGCTGTAGTTTCCACCCAGCTATCAGCATCATTGCCCTCAATATTGATGAGTTGCGTGCAGAACAGATTATACCAAACCCACAGAGGAAGATGGGCTGATGGAGCCAGCTCTTCCTTTCCCCCAAACAAAGCACACTTGGTCAAAGAAGCAGGAAACAAAACAAAAGGAAAAAAGTCCACCCGGATCTCATCTACTCGTTGTGGATGCAAGGGTGGCCACGTCTGCACCAGGGGTACCAGAGGGCCGTCTTTGAAGGCCCTGCCTTCCTTTTAGACCCCCTTGCTCCCCTTCCCTAGAGGCAGAAGAGGTAAAACTCAGGTGAATGAGGCAACCGGCAGGCAAGGAGCTTGAGATCATAGGGACAGATGGCAGAGCTGGGCTGTGCAGGGCCCAAGAGCAAAGCAACCAGGGTTGAGTGGGCTCTGCCTGGGAGAGAAGAGAGGGGAGCACGTGTCTGCCTTATTCAGAGACTGAAGTGCATTTCTGACCGTTGCGTTCACCCAGGGAGCAGGACGATGCAGCCCTGCACCAACCAGGTCCTGCCGCGCGGTTCCTACACGCACTGTGATGCACCTGGGGAGAAGCGGCCTGGTTTAACCACGCTCGCATGTCACTCTCACGGCGCCTGTCCTGCTCAAACACCCTCAGTGGCTCCTGCTATCTACAGAATTGAGCCCACTCCCTTTCGCCCAGCCCTCCACAACATCCCCCACCACTAAGGGCTTGTCGCCCACTCGGCTCCGGTGTGCACCCAAAGGCCAAAGCTGGCGCAGGCTCTCAGGCAGCCCACGGAAACCCTGCGAACTACCCCAGGGCTTTGATTCCCTCTTCCTCAGCGAGGCGCCCCTCGCCACTTCCTGTCCTCAGGCCACCGGGGCTCCACGCCGGATGCAGCATGTCTGTCTGGGCTGAGGTGCTGCCGGGAGCCCTGGGTGAGCCACAGGCCAAGCTGCTCCAATCACACCCCACCGCCAGCAGCCACAGCAGGCCCCGGGGGGCTCCCCAAGCTGAGGGACACCGGCTTACGTGCGCAAGGACCTTCGAGCTCAAAAAGAGCAAAGGCCTGAAGGATTATTCCTCCTAAACTGTTGTCTAAAGTTGTGTAAGGGGTTCGTTAGCACAGACATGGAACCAGGCCCCGATTTACACCTGTCCTCAAGTCAGTGGATGTGGGCTGGTCCTATTCCAGAGCTCCACAGCCTCTGGCAAATTGCTCCAGGGTAATCTCTCTCTCTCTCTCTCTCTGTCTCTCTCTGTCTCTCTCTGTCTCTCTCTGTCTCTCTCTCTCTCTCTCTCTCTCCATGAAATGAGATAGGGCCTGATGGAAATAGCATGAGTTATGAAGTAAGACAAATTTGGGTTCAGAATTGGTCCCAGTCATTCTATAAAATGCCTGACCAGCATTCCTCAAAACTGTCAAGGTCACCAAAAACAAGTCTGAGAAGCTGTCGGTCTAGACAAGTCTGAGGAGACATGATGACTAAATGTAATGTGGTGTCCTGGGTGGGATCCTGGAAGAGAAAAAGGACATTAGAGAAAACTAAGGTAATGTGAATAAAGTATGGACTTTAGTTAATAATAATGTATCAATATTGGTTCATCAATTGTGACAAATGTTCCACACTAATGTGAAGTGTTAATAACAGGACAAACTGGGTATGGGGTATATGGGAACTCTCTGTAACACCTTTGCAATAATTCTGTAAATCTAAAACTGTTCTGAAATAAAATGTTTATTAAAATATAATAATAATAACTGGTCCCAGGCACTTAATAGTGGTGTAACTTTGGGAAAATGATTTCCCCTCCCTAAGCCTCAGTTCCACGTTATAAAATGGGATAATAATAACTACCTCATGGGGGTGATGAAACATGTGTAAAATGTTTTCATAATGCCTAGCACACATCTGCACTCATTAAACATTCCTTTTTTAAGTCCCAACCAAGAAATATATTTAAGATTCAATAATAGCAAATAATTAACCCATATTTAAAATTTCCAGTTTTCCCCAAAATGTCCTTTATAACCTTTTCTTGGCCCAATATCAAGGCTCTTGTATTCCATTTTATTGTCAGGCCTCTTTATTGTCCTTTAGTCTAAAACAGTGGCCCCCTCCTTCCCTTTTTTTCTTTCATGACACTGACACAAATTTAAACCAGACATTCCCAGGAGGTCAAAGAGCAGAAGCTTCCCACCAGAGTGGGAGCTGAAATCTGGCTTGAGTGATGTGGTCATTTTTCACTCCAACCCCCTGTTAAGCCATGCCCTGCCTACCATACACCATGCATTTTACTAAGGACACTGTATACATTGTCTCACATTTCTCAGCAACCTTATCAAGTCAAGACGATTATCCCAATTTGACAGATGAGAAAACTGAGGCTCAGAACAGTTAAGTGACTTGCCAAAGTCCTACTGCAGTCACTAGCAGAGCTGGGATTTGAACGCTGGCTCAAAACTCAGGTTCCTTCCCAAAAACCAAAACCACAGTCCTTTCAGGGAAGCTCCCCTTTACTGGGAGAGACCGGCATGGAAACAAGCCATTACAACAGTACAATGACAAAAGCGCCAACACACAAGCAAGTGGGGGACACCACAGGAACCAAGAGAAAGGAAGCAGGAGCCTCAGGGGATACCAGAGATCCTTCCCAGGCAGGACGCAGGCGGGGCCCCGGGAGGGGGCAGCATCCTGTCCTGCAGCCACAGAGCAAAGGTGCCTTCGCCAGAAGGACACAGGTGCACAGGGGATGAGACGGGAAAGCAGGTGGGCACCGGGATGAGGAGGGTCCTGAAAGTCTGCTTTCATTTTTGTATCTGCCCATTCATTCATTCACTCACCAAATATTCGTGGCGCTTCTATTAAGTGCCAGGCCTGTCCTGGATGCTAAGGATACAGCAGAGAACAAGGGTACACAGACGGCAGCCTCACGGAATTTACAATCTAACTGGGAAGGAGATAATAAATAAATAAGTGATACGCATGGCAGTTAAGTGCAGGGAGCAGAATAAAGCAGAGGGGACGGGGATACCTGGAGCCAGAGGGAGGGAAAGGCCTGGATGAGATAACTGAGTAACGATCTGAAGGAGGCAGTGAGGGTGGCTGGCAGTGAGAGTGGCAGGGGAAGAACATTCCAGGTGGAGGAAGCTGCCGAGGCAAAGGGTAAATTGAGGCTGGAAGGGAAGAAGTGCCCGGTTGAGGGGCCGCTGAGTACCCTGAGTACGCTGAGCACTGGTACCATGGGAGCAGCACACTATCCCTACGTGTGCGACAAAACAGTTCAGGCACGATCGTGCCGGGCACCATGCTGCCCGCTTCAGGACCACCGGATGCCAGTGACAAGAGCCTTAGCGATCTTCACGCTCATTAATGACCCTGGTGGGGAGGATCTGGAACATGGTGGGCAGGGCCTTGAAGCCCCTATCAGAGCACATGGTGAAGCGATTCAACTATGGCTAGGGCCAGCCCCACAGGAGCCACCCTTGGCCTGACATTCCAGGTCCCAGGACCCCCCATCACACCCCAATACCCCAACCCTGACTGCCGGCATGGCGACACATGAGAAGGCCATGGCCCAAGCCTCTATAGGATCTCAGCTGCTGGAGAACTGCCATGCAGATAAATTTCACCTGCCAAGTTACTAAACCTCTCCAGGCCTCTATTTTCTCATCTGTGAAATGGGGATAATAATGGCCCCTATTTCCTAAGAAGGATGATATGACTTAATAAATGTAAAGTCTTCACAACACCATTTGCACATAATAGGAACTCAATAGCTGTGAGTGGCTGTCCATTATTAGGGTGGTTGTGCCTGCTGCTATTATTATTATTATCAATATTACTGACAGTAGCCCCAAACTACACTCATAGTCTACCTAAGGGTTTCCAGGACCACCGGGGAGGGAGAAGAACTGGAGAAACGTAGACAATGGAAAAGACACCCCCTTCCCTCAACTTGTCTTCCACCCTCGCACCACCTACCCAGCTTATGTGCCTCCCCCAGCCCATTCACTCCTTCTCCTCCAATCTAGTGTCCCTCTTTTCTCTTGGTGTCAATAGCGCTCCCCAGGAACGCACTGTAAATACATTAGCAGCTCATTAACAACCACAAACGAATACATTTTGCCTCATGTCAGGCCATGTCTAATCAACTGCTGTAATAAATGCAATTCTATTCTAATAATCCTCTGCACTCCCAGAGCATCCTTCATCCAAGGCCTTTCTGACAACCCTTGGCCCCCAGGAAAGAGGCGGTGCCTTGCTGAGTTGCAGCATCTGGGCTTATAAGAGCTTACATATCTGTAGACCACCCTTTCCCTCAGCTTGAAGATTAAAAAAAAGCCCAGAGAGGGGAAGTGAATTTCCCAAGGTCACACAGCAGGTTGGGCGCCAAGTCAGTGGGAACCTGGGCTTCCAAGCTAGCATGTATTGCTCCACAGCAGGCATTTAATCCTCAAGTGACCCTCGAGGGCAGGTACCATCAGTACCTCTGCTTTGTGGAGAAAGACAAGGCTCAGAGAAGTTAAGGACCTGCCCAACGTCTCCTGATAGCCGTTGTAGGTAAATGCAGAGGGAGGAGACTGAGGAGACTGACCTTACCTACCGTGAGGCTTTCTAGGAGTCTCTCGGTCAAGAAGGAGCAGAGGAAAGGGGGTCTGTGGGACAGGAAGGGGAGGAGAAGGATTTCCCACAGCATCTCGCAAAGTGACCTCTTGGGATACAGACTCATAAGGCCACAAAAGTGACGCATCAGGAAACAAGGCCGTGTGTATTTATTGGAGATGCATACTCCTGCCCGAGGGCTCTGTCTGGGTCTGCCTGGCAGAGGCAGGCTCCAGACAGCGAAGGACTGACTTTCACACCAGCAACCTGTCGCCACAGATCCATCAAGAGAGACCCTTTAATATCTGCCCCCTTCTGTGATGCCACAGTGCCTAGATCTGGCCCCGAAGCTGTGTTGCTGACGGGAACCAACACCACCCATTAACCCAGAACTAGTGCAGACAGAGCAGGTCCCCAAACGCATATGGAAACCAGGGCTCGCACATCTATATGGATGCTCTGCCTTTGCCTGGCAGAACGAGTTCAACAAAAATCAAAACATACTTCAGAAGGTTCCTTAAGGAGTAGGGATCTGCTTTATGAAGTCTGGGGGCCACAGAAGAACCTCTGGAGTCACCCTGTCCATGGCTCTGTCTTCCAGCCCACCTGTACCCAAGCCACGCATGCGGAGGGCTCCCTGTGAGGCCACCCAACTCCTCCAGCGTCCGTTCTCCTCCTCCTCCAACATCCAGGCCGGCAGGACAGACCCCAACCCATCCCCGGCCACTGCATGAAACCTCAGCTTTGTCCAACCATGCCTTTCCTCACCCAGCAGACAGGCCTAACGGGCCAGAAGGGATTTGTTCGGCTCTCCAGATCCATCATAATCTGAGCGCTTAAAGGTCCCCCAATGCCCATTTAGACAATCCCCATTTTCTAACAGCCAGTAAATACTCTGGGACCGGGTGAGCATTTTTAAAGGTCCTTAAATAGCTCATTTGCATAATCCATATTTTCAGAGCCCCTAAGCATGTGTCCTGCCTTCCTAATCTCAATCTTTATTATGCGTGAGAAAGAAAAGGCTTCCAAGGAGTGTAGCAGCCCTTCACAACCCTTCTGGGAGAATTGATTCTTGTTTTCAAAAATGACCACGTTTTCAAAAGCAGGCACGGAGCTAACCACAAAAGGAAAATATTTAAAGGGAAGCTGTTAACCTGTGTAGGCCTGCAAATGTTCTTTCCTTGAAGGCAGGAAACTCCCCTGCGGGCTCCTAGGGGTACTAATTACACACTGGCCCCTGCAAATGCTTCAGTGAAGGTTGGAGCCCTCCCCCCTCCCACACTGGTTCCCTCCTGGAGTCTCTAAGAACACAGCTTCACCTGAACATCTCTTTCAGGATCACTTTTCCAGTTTTAGTCTCAGCCCAAAGCCCTTCCTGCAGAAAGGAACGGAAATTTGCCAGGAGAAACTTAGGTGTCAGGATTGTGGGCTGTTCAGCAGGAATCTTGGGTAAAGCCTCTACCCTGTGGGCAACAGGAAAGTTGATTCCTGCAGAAGGAAGCCCCAGGGGATAGTGAGAAAAAGCCCCCAGGAAGATGAATCCAAGACAAGAAAGACGCCCCCTGCAGCCCCTCCACTCTCTTGGATGGAAAAACGATCTGTCCTGTTAGGAAGGACATCCAAATTCCAAAACACCTGCAACCACAGTCAAACATGGGCACCCCGCCCCCCCTCCCCAAACACACACAGAATATTGAGCCAAAGAAGCCAGGCCTGAAAAGTACATACTGTATGACTTCGTTCCTATAGACTTCTAGAATAGACAAAAAGAACCTACGATGAGAGAAGCCAGGACCAGGGGTACCCTGGGTTTGGGGCTAGAAAGAAGACGTGGGGCACTTCTCAGGTACAGGTAATAGCCTGATCTAGGTGCTGTCTCCCTGGGTGTGTTCACTCTGGGGAAATGCACAAAGCGATATACTTTTTCTTTTTGGAGGTAATCCAAATCCCCTTAGTTCCAGTTTCAACCTCCCCCCAGTTTCTCCTGGCATGGCTCTCAAATCCCCTCCTGCTGCACCTTATTTATCCAGAATGCCCAACTATCTGTGAAAAGGGTCACTCCTCCTTTGTCCAGATTTTGGATTTAGGAAGGGTGGGGGGTCTTTATAGTAACACGGACATCTCTAAATGGACTAGGGGCTTCTTTGCCGTTCTTTGCCCCATAACTCCCACACCTGCTAGAAACCCCACCACATTAGAGAGGGGTACCTACTGGGGGGTTGGCGGTGGGAAGGCGTGGAAGCAGCTGGGAGAGAAACTCAGTCAGGTCTGGCAAAGACGGATGTCTCCCTGTTGAGTGTCTTTGAAGCTGGGAATGGGCGCCGGGCCAGGTGGTGCCGGGTTTCTCCAGCCTCAGGCAGGCTGCAGGGCTGGATAACCTGAGACCCACTGCCAGGCCCTCCAGAGACTGGCTGAGCTCAGAACCAGAAGGAAGGAGGGGGCAGAGAAAGCTGGGGAGGCGGGGGGAGGAGGGAGACGAAGAGAATGAGGGGGAGGAGTGAGGAAAGGCAGGAGAGAGGAAGGGGGGAAACTGACCGGCTCAGAGAACCAGCTGGGCGCTGGTGGGTGGCGGCGCAACCCTGCCGACTCTGGCCTCTCCCGCTACATCTCGGGCTGCGGGGCCGGCAGCAAATGGGGAGGCCAGAGGAACTTGGACACTCGGGACTCTCAGCGGATCCGTCGCCAACATCCTGCCCTTCCTGCTTCACACACACACATCCCGCCCCAGCCCACTGGCCTCGCCCCCTGCGCCCTCCGCCCCACGCGCCCTCCTCCGGGCACCTCCTCAGACTCCATGCAGCCGGGCCTCCGAGGGGCTCGCGCCCCGGAGGCGGGGAAAGGGAGAGAGGCTCCACAAAGAGCCCAATTCCCAGGTGGGACGTTCCTCCGCCCCCACCGCGTCCCCTTCGTACCCCGCCCCGGTGGGGAGAGTCTGCGGTCCGCACAAGCAAGTCAGCGCCGCGGCCGCTGGTGACGTCGCGCGCCCAAGCTGGCTACCCCGGGTGAGTGTGCGCGCGCGGCGCGAGCATCCCGCTCGCTCCCGAGCCCCTCCGCCCGGGAGCCCGCCTACCTTCCTCCCGGCTCCGCTCGCCGCCCGTCGCCTTTGCCTGCACACTCCTGCCCGGTGTCGCCAGGGCTGTTACCAGGAAGTCCCAGTTCGCGTCCCGAGAGCGCTTCCCGGGGTCTGGCTGCGGATGCGCGGAGCCCTCGGCGGGGGCGTTCGAGAGCCCCCGCCTCCCTTGTCACGGCCGTGCATGGCATCATTCCCCTGGAACCCTCGTCCCCACGTCTTAGCCTTCTGCGGCCAGCGTCCGAGCCCCACTGGTGCCCCCTCTCTTCCACACCTTAGCTCGGAAACAGCACATCGTTCCTACCCACCACCTCATCTCTTCCCGAGCCCGGCCCGGAAGGCCCAGAGCCAATCCACCCTTCTCTTCCTCTAGTTTCCCAGTTTCTTCCTAGTTTCCACCTTCTCTCAGACCCTCCAGCGCCCAAATCCTGAGCAAGTCACTTTTCAGATGATTGATAGAGAGAGAGAGATAGACAGATCGAGGGACAGATAGAGATACGAATGTATACTGAAGGGACAACCCAGGACCCCAGTTTGGCCAGGACAGCACCCAGGCTTTCACAACCTGCTTAATAGAAATGAAGCTGCAGCATTCCAGCTGCATAAGCTGTGCAAACTGTAAAGTGCTTTGAGCCCCTTTCTAACTAACCACAGTAGCAGCTTAGACTGGAAACCCAAGTTCTGCTTGCAGATAGTTTGGGCACAGCTCCGATTCTGCCAGGCTTGCCTACCAACATCACCACACTAATTCATCTGTTCTGTCAACCAGCCTCCGCTGAGCCTACTGTAGGCACACACTGTCGGGTCCTGTCGCCCAGAGACCGACAGGGCATGCGCCTGCTCACTGGGGGCTGACATTCCGGTGGGCATCAGACCCCCTCACAGTAACTCCATGTGACAGGTGCCCTGGGAGAGGTTAAGGATGGAGAATTATGAAACGCTGGAGGGAAAGCATTTGACCTGGGTCTTGAAGAGAGGGTTGGGAGTTTCCAGGAGAAGAAATGGCCTTTCAGGCAGACGCACCAGGATGCACCCATAGGAGTGGATGCCCCATCTTTCCCGGGATGGGAAGCAGATTGGTGGGACCGGATCACAGTTCCCTCAGGTGATGGTGGGTAGTAGACAGCGTCCAAGAGAAGAGGAGAAGGTTGGCTGATGCCAGGTTGAGAGAGGCCCTGACCACCAGCTTATTTCTTCTGTTCCTGTGCCCTCTGCTAGACCTGTCCCCAGGCCTCTGGGCCAGCTCTTCAAACTATGGACACATGACAATCCGAGAGTTAATCGGCCCTCCTACTGGAGAAGCTCCGGATGTCACGGGGTTGCACTGCTGTCAGCAGGCCCTCCATCTGTCTGACTTTAATCCCCCCACCCCCATCCAGGCACGGCCTCCCCCTCAGGGTGACTCAGCTCCTGGCTCCTTCCCTTCCTGCCACCAGCTGAGACGTGTGACCGGTTACCATGGTGACCGCAAGGAGCCCGGTTCGTACCTGTCTTTCCGGATGAGACCTGGATGTCTAAATTGCTCCTGAGACCTGGATGTCTAAATTGCTCCTGAACGGAATGCCTGGGCACAGCTGCTCACCTGCAGAGGTGTGTGTCAGGCGGCATCTCAGGGCCCTCCCCCACTGCACGAACCCGGGGTGGGGGCAGCGGTAGGGAGCAGGAGACCAACGACAGATGCCTCCACCACGGGGACTCTAGGCTGGTATTTCTCTCCATAAGATGCGGGTCTCCAGAGGGAGGGGGACAAAGCACATGAAGGCAGGAGCTGAGAGCTACCATCCAGTTTGTCTGTGGAAAAACCAGGACTTTACACTATTCCAGGTCATGACACACGTGTATCCTTCACAAATACACTTGGGAGAGATGCACGCTTATTTGTCAAAGGTTATCATTCTTATCAGAGTTACACACCCATGCTCACAGCACCAAAATACTCTTCCTGGCACGTGGCCCATTACTCTCCTGCCTCAAACATTCCATAGCTCCCCAGTGCCGAGAAAGAAGATTCAAACCAACTCCTCACCCTGGCCTCAGCCCCCCTTTTAAATCTCTCACAGGCTACCTAGTGACCACACTTGCTGTTCCCCACCCCATGCCACAGCCTCAGCAGACTGCTTCCTGCTTCCCAAAGGGTCTCCAGCTGCCATGCTTGTCTTCAGCTGACCATCTGCCTGGGCTTCACTGCACAGTCACTTTCTCAAGTCGTCCTCAGCCTCAAGGCTCAGCCCCATTCCTCAGGCCCTCGGCCCCTCTCTTATCTCCAGTTAAAATTTCATCCCCCTTTCCTTCTTCCTGGTTGCATTTTTGGGACCTATTAGAAGACAGTCTGCCATGAATCACACAGACTTGAGTGTATCTGTCACCCCCAAAGGCAAACACATGGTTTTGTTTATTTTTGTGTCCCTCTGCTTCTCAGGGGGCCTAGCACAGGGCCAAAGTGAACGGGAACTGCATGGCACTGGTTCACCCTCTCTCTCCTCTCTAGGCAGGCTTTGAAGACCTCCACCGAAGATAAATGAGGAGACCTCGGTCGGACAGTCATTCCACGCTCACACATAGATCCCTCACCCCTGGACTTCCAGACCCAGTGAAGTGGCACTGCCTCCATCCCAGCTTTCCAGAGCTGCAGCTGCCTGAGGGGAGGTGGGCCGCTGGGCATTCTTTTCTGGGGTTGGAGACAGGGCTCCCTGGCATTAGTCAAAGGCGGCAAGAGACTCGGGAAATGGGCTGCAAGAATGCATGCATGGTGCTCCAGCTATACCCAGTCCCAGCCCCAGGGCACGGATCCCACCGAGTGGTGGGGCCTTAAGCAGGTGGCAGCAGGCTCTGGCCCCCAGGACACAGCTGGCCGCGGCTGTGGCTGCAACCCCGAGAGGCCCCAGCTGAGCCTGCACACAGAGCTCTTGGAGGCGAGGCTAACGTAGTTAATTGGTTCCAACCTTCGGCTAGGAGTATGAGCATTGATTGGGCACCCGTGGGGCTCAGAAGCTGTAACCTCCGCGGATGCTTCACTTCCTTCTAAGCTTGAACCGAGAAAAGGGAAATACGATCAGAGGTCGTGGTGCTCACTTCCCAGCTGGGCTGAAGCATAAATCGTGGAGGAGCAACCACTAAGAAATCAATGGTGAGGAGGGATGATGGCTCTCCTCCCCCAGGCGGGGCATGGCTGCCTCTCCGGGGAAGAGCCAGGCCCAGTCAGAGCAGATGACAGGAAACAATGAGCCACGTTCCCGCTGCCCAGCCCCAGTCCCCTGGCCTGTCTCAGAAGGGCTTGCGTCTGCCCTGACTCTTGCAACACGGGGACTTCCGGGCTGGGGACAGGAAGAGGGGACTTCACGTAAAGGTCTTGGCACTTGAGCTTGGGCTCTTGGGGGAGACGGGGACTGGCCCCGCTTAATGCAGTTTAACGCAGGAAGTTAAACCCTGCCTTTAACTTTGGCCCTATGCTTGACCCCCGAGAAGTAGAGGGACATGAAAATAAACAAAGCCGCGTGTTTGCCTTTGGGGGTGACAGATACACTCAAGCCTGTGTGATTCATGGCAGACTCTGTCTTCTAACAGGTCCCCAGATGCAACTGTGTGTGCCCCCCACCTCCACACAGAGACCCCAGCCCATTCCCCTGCCATTCCTCCATCCTCACAGAAGCTCATCCATCGTCCAGTCGTCCAAGTATCAGCTCATTCAAGAATTAATTCAACAAGTAAGAACTGAGTCCCTACTCTGTACCTAGCCCTGCGCTAAGCTCCTTGTGACCTCCCCTGTAAAACGGGGACGGTTCTGCCTGCACTTCGTAGGGTATTTGTGAGAATCAGACGAGAAGACAACTGCCATGTGCTTGCAGCCTGTGAGTGTTATGAGGTATGGCTTTGACAGGGAGAAGCCCTTTGGGTGCTTCCGAGAGAGGAATGTTCCAGCCCCTACGGGACTCCTTCCCCTCCCTTGGTCCTTGCAATCCCAGCCAAGGAGCCCCTGATTGGCATTTACGGGCTAGTTTCTCAGGCCAACTTTGTACTTATTCCTAATATGAGGATTTAGTATATATTTTCAAGACTTTTACAAAAGTATTCTTCCCCAAAATTTGCTGTATGACCTTAAGCGGGTAGTTGGCCTCTCTGCGTGTCAGTTTTCTCATCTGTAAAATGGGAACAATAAGGGTAGCTGTCTTACAGGACTGCTGTGAGGATCTGAAGAGTTAATATATATGGGGTGCTTAGAACAGTGGCTGGCACGCAGTGGGTACTATGTAAAGGTGAGCTACTTAGGACCATGATGAGATCTGCCGGTGGGACGGGAGGATTCAAGCTAACATTTTATAAAGGACCCAAGGGAGCCTAGTGGACAAATGCTTGGCTTTAAGACACATCAAGCCCTGGTCTCCCCAGGCCTTAACCAACCTCCATATAACAGCTTCCTTGGGAAAGAGGCTGTCTTACAAACTCAGCCTGGAGATTCTGTGTCCTAAGACACTGCAGCCTCTGAGAGAAGACACAACAGAGTCTCAAGCAGATAAATAACCCTGACCAACTGCTTCTGTGTCCGCAACAGCATTTACTTAGCCCCTGCCTCCGGCTGAACACTGGTCTGGACACTGCAGAAAACGAAGAAAAGAAACAAAGCACTGGCCTTGAGGAGCCTACAGCCCACTGGGGAACTTTTCAAGAAATGTAACCAAAGCAGCCCCTGCCCTGTCCAGGCAGTGTGTCCTAGACAGAATGGTCCCTCTCTTAGAGAATCTAACCCTTCTTACTCGTGTGATTATGCATGGAACAGACAGTAGGGGGCCAAAAGCACAAGTCTAGAAAAAGGGACTGCAGAACAGTGCTCCCATGAGCACTCCTGAGAAAGGCCTGCAGGTCATGCCAAGCCCACCGTCCTGCCCAGGTTACCATGGCCATCATTAGGAGGAGCGGCACTTTTCACTGTGGACTCGGGTTTTTGTCCTCTGCGATCAATGAGCCAAAACGCTTGCAGATAAGAAGAGTCCACAAGGCAAGGTCCACTCCAAGAGCAAGAGCACATGACGACATTAGACAAATGCCAGAAGTCAGGTCCTGGATACAGTGTATGGGACAAAGACTGGGCATCAAAATGCCAGACTGAGTCATCAATCAAGGGATGAAGTGGGCAGTGGAAGCAAAGGAGGACTGACATGCTTCCACCTGTTTTCTTCTCTAGTCCTTACAACACAATTAAGGTTGATTATTCCCCTTTTACAGATGCAAAAACTGAAGCTCAAAGGGGTTATTTGTCCCAAGGCTCCTCAGTGGTTAAGTGGTAGAACAAAGAGTTTTTTTATCCCTAAAGCCTGAGTTTTTTCAACTATACCACACAGCCTACAAAAATAGAGCAATCATTTCCATTTCTATATTTGTTCTTAATATTTAATTAATATTTACTTCATCAGACACCCCTTAAACATCCTCAGTGTCCTAGGGCGGCAGCCAGGCATCTCTAACCCAAAGCTCCTGCATCGCCAGGCCCCAGGGAGGGAAGCGCCGCTCCTCCACTCCCTCTCCACTGGCGCACCGCGTCGGCGCTGACAGTACAGCTCCAGTTTGTTCAAACTCCAGACCGAAGGCTCAGACTCAGCTTCTGACGTGCTGAACAACAAACAGGGGCAGGAACTTGTCTCAATCAGTGAGTCAGGGTGGTGGTGAGAAAGTGCCGGGGCGGAGAGGACAGCGCTGGTGGCGGCACGTCTCCCCGGGTCGCGCGGCAACCACCACCACCACCCCCGCCCCGAGTCCCGCCCTGGCCGCCACTGGGGGGCGCTGCTCTCAGACCCAGCGCGTGCCAGAATCACCTGCAGACCCCTGACCCACCCCGCTCTTTCCCGGCGGGTGGCTGGGGTGCCTCACAGGCCCCCCCCCCAAGGCATCTGATGCTCCATAGGCCCCAGTTTGAAAAACACTGCAGGGGGCAGGGGATGCGGGTCCTAGGCTGGGGCAGGCGGCTGCGGTGGATGGGCATGTGATGTCAGCCGGCGGTGATTACTTTCTAAAGAGATGCTTTCTGTCTTAGAATCTAAGATGGTCCCTTGGGGATGGGAGCGGCAGGAGGGGCATAAAGAGCTTCTAGGCCACCCCTGCTCTATTAGGGGGGGAGGAAACCCACACCCAGAGAAGATGCCTTCAGTCTCTTTCAGAGCTGCTTTTCTTTCAGTTACCGTTTCCCAAAGGTGCCCCCTCCACAGACAGCCTTCCTCCACTGAGAATTTCTCCCCTGCCTCTGCATCACCTGGAGAGGCACTGCTCCCCTCCTCAGGCCTGCCTGTCACTCTAGACCTTCTTTCACTACTGAGGTAATCGTCTTTCCCCAGCTAGGTGGGTTGGGCAGGTGGGAACATTTGCAGAAGGGGAACTTAAAAGCTTACAGGGTGAATCATGATTGCAATCAAACCTGGGAAAGTCCTCATGACTATATCTTCACCTACATTACAATAAACACATTGCCGCACACACAGTCCTCTACCAAACACGTTTACACATCTTAAAGTAGTCATGAAAGATCACGTACCATTAATTTCCAGTTTCCACCCTTTGCTCCACGGAAGTGGTTCAGGAATTCCCTCTCCCAGAGATTTCATGAAATGTTGATAAATTATTGTTGCCTTGTTGCAGACAACATGCCTATTAAGAGATTTTGTGTGTGTGTGTGTGTGTGTGTGTGTGTGTGTGTGTGTATTCTGACTCTCCATCCAAATGTTCACCGTTTTTCGTTGGGCTGTTGATCCCTGTCCCCTTGCCCCCCATCACCCAAAGCTGCCCATCTGGGTGACCTGAGACAAGTTACCTTGAGTCTGTCTCCTCATCAGTGAAACAGGAACACAACAGAACCTTATTGCAGGGATGCGCCAAGGATCAGAGGACGTAATCCATGTAAGGTGCTTAGTAACGTGTCTGGTACATAATAAACATTCGATAACTGGTAGTAGAAATTTGTTACTGGGATTAACGAACCAACGTACACCACGTATGTGGCTGTCCTCAGCCCCGCCTCATGCCTTGCTCACCAGGATTTCATTCCTGCCAGGACTATCCCACCTCTGTCCATGAGGCCAAATGACCCAGGCTTCTATGAGGTGCCCTCCCACATTTCCACTACCTGCTGGCAGGTGCCGCTTCTGCTGGCCCCCATGGCGGCCCTTAGAATGTGGAAGAGAGTGTAGAATGAATGCTTCTCAAAGAGACAGTACAGGTGAGCAGACAGCTGCAAAGAATGGGCATTTTGAGCCCTGGGAACGCCCAGAACTGGGCTGTCCCTCCTTCCCTGGGGTTGCAGGCATGTCCTGGGGTGGGGTAGCAGCCATTGCTGGCCCGGTTGCACGGTCACCACTAAGCTGGTCAAAGCCTGCTCCCTAGCATGGCTGTCTCTGAGTCCCCGTGGATACCAGCAACTGAAGGTGCAGGAGGCGTCAAGGGGTCAGATGTCCCCGGATGACGGCTCTGACATGAACAGGGAGAACAGGGAGCTCCCACCTTCTATAAGACCTTTGAGCTGATTGGAGTGTGTCACACGGGGGTGAGACAGAATTCATTTCATCAAAAGTTCAAATGCCTGCGACAAATTTCCAGACACTTCTGTTCCGGCCTCACCTCCCGCACACACACCCATCTGCCGGCACCCTGCACTCACCTCTGCCAGACGCACGTCTACTCGAAAAGAAACTTCAATCCACTGGTTACATTTGATGTCCCTGCTGCCTTTCAACACATTTTTACATAATCTGACTTTAGAGCCTTTTCTTTACAATATGCTTCACTTCTAAAAGGAACTGATACTTTGGTTGATGGAGTCTATTCAAAGAATGCCTATTGAAAACCTGCTTGGGCCGGCTAGGATCTAGACACTCTGGATGCAGGGAGGGGTTGGTGCGGAGATGGAGGGATGCAGGAGACACATCTTTTCCCTCCAAGAGGCTTAGAGTTGGGGCAGTGTCAGGGGAGACAGTGATTCACACACTAGCCTGAACACATGCCCAGCTTGGTGAATACTCCCAAAGAGGTGAACACAAATTGCTTCGGGAACAAAAGCCTAATTCCTGTGTTTGCACAGGCCTGTGATTGCAAGTTTGTGAATTCATGAGTTAGAATTTATGAATATACAATCATGGTGCATGAAATAGAGCTCTTGATCTAATAATACTAATACACGCTAGATAGACTGTGACTGGATGAGTGATTAGCGAAGCTCTGGACTGTGATATTGTAGAGGGAGAAATATAAACTGCCTATATTTATGAACAGCTGCACTCTTCAGTATGGCAGCCTCTGGCCACACGTGGCCAGTGAGCCTGGGAAATGTGCCTGGTCCGAACTGAGATGTGTTGTGAGCACTAAGCACACACCGGATATCAAAGATTTAGTCCAAAAAAAGTGTAACTATCTCATGAACAAATGTTATGCTGATGACATTTAAATGATGATTTTTTACACACTGGATTAAGTGAAACATCATTTTACATATATGTTATTAAAATTAATTTCACCTACTTCTCTATTTTTTTGAATGTGGCTACCAGAAAATGTAAAATCCCGAACGTGGCTCACATTTCTGGTCCACGTTATATTTTATTGGCCAGCACAGATCTAGAACATTCGTATCTGTTACATCATTTAATTCTCACCACACTTCTACAAAGCAGGCATTGGCCCCATTTTAAAGCCAAAGTAACCAAGGCTCAGAGATGTGGTGAACTGGCCCACGTCACACCACACAGCTCATTTGGGTCAGAGGCTCAAGGGCTCACCAGCTTCCTCACCTGTGCCACGGGACTCACACATCCCTGACGTGGTGCAGGAAGAACGGAAGGAGAGGGAGGACGTGGCATTCGGGCGGTGTCAGTGCCCGTCCTGTGGCACAGCCTGAGAACGACCCCTCCGTCCAGTGCCTCTTGCCTTCAAGGCCCACAGTTACAGCCCCCCGAGGCTGCGCTGGGAGCCCCCTTCTTCCAGGTGCTGCTCCCCGCGCCCCTATATCATGGTGCCCCCTCTGTGCGGCATCACCAGCACAACGAGAGTGGCTCCTGAGGGCCCACCCTCCTCTCTGCATCCCCCGGGCTCGACGCTGCGGTCTCTGAACCGTCAATGCTCAAACGACTGCTTCATCAATTCACTATTTAAAGTGAGGACTGGCCTTCTGCACGGCCACACTCCTTTTTGCTATTTTTAAAATAACAGACTTTGTTTTATGGAGCAGGTTCAGGTTCAGAGTGAAACTGAATGGAAGGTACAGGGGTTTCCCATAATAGTCCCTGCTCCCCTACACACAGCCTCCTCCACTATCACCATCCCCCACCAGAGTGGTCCGTTTGGTACCACGGAAGAACCTACACTGACACGTCATAGTCACCCAAAGTCCACAGTGTGCATTAGAGGTCACTCTTGGTGTTGTCCATTCTGTGGGTCTGGACAAATGTACAATGACATGTATCCACCATTACAGTATCACGCAGAGTAGTTTCGGCCCCCTTGAAATCCCCTGTGTTCCACCTATTCATCCCTCCTTCCCCCCAACCTCTGGCAACCACTGGTCTTTTTACTGCCTGCATAGTTTTGCCTTTCCTAGAATCTCATATAGCTGAAATCAAACGATATGTAGTCTTTTCAGGTTGACTTCTTTCACCCTAAGATGCTTTTAAGGTTCCTCCATGTCTTTCAGTGGCTTCAGAGCTCATTTCTTTTTATTGCTGAATAATATTCCATCATCTGGACGTACCACAGTGCATTTGCCCATTCACCTACTGAGAGACATGTTGGTGGCTTCCAAGTTTTGCCAATTATGAATAAAGCTGTTATAAACATCCACACGCAGGTTTTTGTGTGAACATAAGTTTTCAGTTCCTTTGGGTAAATACCAAGGAGCGCAGTTGCTAGATCGTATGGTGAGAATATATTTAGTTTTGTCTAAATTGCCAAACTGTCCTCCGAAGTGGCTGCACTGTTTCTGCACTCCCAGCAGCAGGGAATGAGACCACAGTATGAGCTGTGATGAGCTGACACCATGTTTTCTTGTTTTCTTGTTTCTAGGGACTCCGGCTTTGTGCTCCCTGCCTACCCAGCTACCCAATCTTACAGGTGCCCCTGCAGGCTGCATTTAGCACTCAGTACACTATATAACGTTGCTCCTTAATAATCATTATGCTAATGGCAAGCACTTAACAAGAGCCGGGCACCGGGCAAACCTCTTCCCATGTACCAGCCCATCAATCCTCAGAGCAGCCCTGTGGGTGGGACTGTCATTCTCCCTGTTTACACATGTAGAAACTGAGGCTCTGACATGTCCAGTGGCTTGCCCAAGGTCACCCTGCTGCTGGGTGGAAGTGGTGGGATTTGAACCCTCTGCAGTGAGCCTTGGGTTGGGAGGCTGCTGGTACGTGTCTCTCCATCTTTCTCAGCTGTGAGCTCCTTAAGAGCCAGGACCACACCTCACTCACCTGCAATCATGCCTGCGCCTGGTGCCTCCCCGGCAGCCGTCAGCAGATGCTGCCTGAGCCCTCAATGACCCTCCAGTCCTGTGTCACAGGCAGTGCTCTCTCCTCCTAAACGAGCTGTCCCCAAGAATCCCGCCTTGTTTCTCTGCCATTCTCTCCACGGCCCTTCCTCCCAGGCCCTGCACCCTCGCAGCCCCAATTTTCCTTCTGGGCTGATGACCCCCCAAGTCCTATACCCAACCTGGCTTTGTGTGAGGACCTGCAACTCCCTTGATAACCCTGACCATCCTTAGCGTTTCTCCCTTTAGAAGGCCCTTGCTGCCCCCTCATATTCAGTGTTATGGACCAAATGCTGTGTCCCCCCAAATTCATGTGCTGAAGCCCCAACGCTCAATGAGACGGGATTTGGAGGTGGCTGACTGGGAGGTGATTCGGGTTCCACGAGGTCATGAGAGACCAGGGCCTTTAGAAGGGGATGACGGAGCCAGAGTTGCCCCTCTCCACCATCTTAGGACACAGCCAGAGGCAGCTGTCTGTGGACCAGGAGGGCTCTTATCAGAACCCAACTACACTGGCGCCCTGATCCTGGACTCCCAGCCTCCAGAACCATGAGAAATACGTTTGTTGTGTAATCCCCTCCGTCTATGGTTTTTGTTGTAGCAGCCCAAGTAGACGACGACATTCAGCATGTCAAGTAAAGGACCTCATGGTCTCCCTCGCCAAGCCACCCACCCCCATGTCCTCAGTGGGCTTCCCTTTGCCCTCCTGCCTGTCTGAAACCTGAGATTCTCTAACTCCTCTTACTCATATTCTCACCTCGCAATTTTCCCTTCAAAACTTCTCTTGGACACACTACTATATATAAAATAGGTAACCAATAAAGACCTACTGCATACCCCAGGGAACTCTACTCAACACTCTGTAATGGCTTCTATGGGAAAAGAATCTAAAGAAGAGTGGATAGATGTATATGTAACTGATTCACTTTGCTGTACAGTAGAAACACACAATACTGTAAATCAGCTATACTCCAATAAAGAAAAATTTTTTAAATTAAAAATAAAAAACTGCTCTTGGACTAATCCTTTCCTTTTCATCCCTGCTGCACCATGCTGGTTGGAGCTATTTTCCATCCACTTTGGAACAATTGTTATAGTCTAACTCAGGGGTCCCCAGCCCCCGGAGTAGTGGCCCAGGGCCTGTTAGGAACCGGGCCGCACAGCAGGAGGTGAGCAGAGGGCGGGGGAGCGAAGCTTCACCTGTTGCTCCCCATCGCTCGCATTTCCGCCTGAGCCATCCCCCACACCCCCGTCCGTGGAAGAATTGTCTTATACAGTCCCTGGTGCCAGAAAGGTTGGGGACCGCTGGTCTAACTGGTCTACCAGTCCATCCTACACACAAATCTGCAGCAATAATAACACCCAAGCCACATACACACGTCACTCCACAACCTGCTATGGCTCCCGAGTGCTCGCTGAATTAAAACCATTCTTTATTCGGTAGTCACGATCTGCAGTAATCCGGGCTCCCACCCTGTGCCTGTCTCAGCTCACCCTGCACACACCTCCGCCCCAGCCCAGCCAGCTCCCTCTCTCTCTCCTGCCCAAGCCGGGCTCACTTCCCTCTCCGACTGGCTCCACATACCGTCCCCTGGCCTGAAATGCCCTCATTCCTTTTCCCTTTCCATCTGGATGCCAACAGGTCCTCCAGAATGGTCCCAAATCCAGCCATGCCAGGACAATTGTCCTGAGAACGTCGGCCTCACGGGATTGCTCCTTCCAGACTGCCTGAAGCCAGAACCCTGTGCAGCCATTGTTTTCTTTTCTCCTAACTCCTAGTAGCCGGAGTCCTCTGTGCACCAAAAGGGTGTTTTACAGGGAGGAGGCACCCAGAAATCCTCAGACTGAATACCCGAATCAACTCAAAAGTAGAAAATAATTCTAGTGACAAGCCCCAGTAAAATATAACCTTCCTCTTGAGAAATATGGCTTGTGTCTGAATGACAGTCCACCAGCAATGACCCCCTGCAAGGGTCCCTTAGAACCTGAGACCTTGCAAGTCGAAGGGATGTTTCTGGCGGGGCAGTGGGTTGGGGGTGTGGGCAGACAACTCAGTTGATGTCCTTGTGGTTCTGAGGACAGGACCAGGTTCCCCTGGCTCAGCCTCCTGTTGGGCAGGAGGGAAGCGGGCCCTGCTGGGCACGTCAGAAGACTCATGGCACAGACTGCTAACCAGCCATAACAACAATCTCCAAGGTGTGGAGGTGGGGATGGTGTGAGCTGAAGCCTCCCTACTTCAATACCCTCATCTGAAAGCCCCCGGATGGGGAGACCAGCCAGGGAAAGCCTCCCTCAGACCCATCATCCAGCACACAGGTCGCTACCGTTTAACAGATGGGAGCCACGTGCCAGGACTATGGAAACGCTCTGAGTGCTGTCCCATGTAATTATTACAAGAACACTATGGAGTAGGTGGTCCTGTTACCATTTCAAAGGCTAGACAATGGAGACCCAGGCACAACTGGTAAAAGCAGAGCTGGCATAGGGGACGCCCAGCGGCCATCTCCCCGGCCCACAGTGAACCTCCCATCTCTCTAACCGCCCCTCCCCCATCATGGGGTGGGCCCTGCCAGCCTTGAGGAGATGACCCTGTCCACTGGCTACTGTTGGTTTGGCCAGAAACGGACTGACTCAGGCTGGGCCAATCAGAGGCCCTTCCCCTGATCCCTCCCTGTCACCAGAAGAGCACTTGACCCAAACTGAGCCCAACAGAATCTGGCACTGAAAGAGAAAATGCTGAGGGGGGCAGGCGGAGGGAGGTGCCTGGGATCCTTTGGACGTCCACCTCCTGGTCCATGGTGACCCCAAGGCCCAAGCTGCACTCTTGCCTTGGGTCTCATGGGATAGCTCCTTTGGGTTGTGCTAGCTCAGTGGTTTCTCTTGCATCTAGAAGGCTGCTGAGCGATGAGGTCTGACCACACAAGCCCTGCAAAGACCAGCATGGCCCACAGGGGCTCCTGGCTCGGGAAGCCACTCCACTCCCACTATGGAGACGGGCCATGAGAACAGAACCACAAGGCTGTGAGGGTCCAGGAAACAAGCCCAGAAAAGTGGAGACTCAGGAACACTCAGCAGCTGTCCGCCAGCACCTGAAGACCTGCCATACACACAAGGAGGGATTCACACCGAGCTGGACGAGCGAGAAGAGGGAGGGCAAATGAAGGCGAGGCTCACAGCAGCCAATTCCAGTGCACCTGCAAGGACCCCGCTGGAAAGTCACGCTCAGATTGAGTGCCAGCTCCTCCCCCAAACCCCCCCACCACCACTTCCCTGGCTAAAATGAACCTCACATGTGAAACTAGGACTTTATTCACACTTCCCAGTCAATACATCTCATTTCTACTCAACGTTACAGTAAATAAATATACAAATCTTCACTCCCTACTAGACTAGAAAGAATGGAGGCAGAATCCATGACTGATTCATTTTTGTAACCCCAAAGCCCCTGGCCCCCAGTCTCCAGCCTGTAGGAAGAAAGTGTGGGAGGATGTGTGTTGAATGAGTGCACCTCGGGACCCCCACCAGGTAGCCCGTGCCCAGCAGGTAGCCCGTATCCCCATCCAGGGCTTCTGAGAGGGAGCTCCTGGTGGGGGGTCAGGAGACAGGGTTTGCCACGAGGTCCCTTATGACTCCTGAGTCCCAGCGTCCCGGTGCCCCTCTAGGGGAATCTTGCCTTTGCTCATCTAGTTTTTCCTTTGCTTCCTTCACAGCTTGGCACTAGACGTAGGGCTGAGAGCCAGATAGCAACGAAAGCTGTCAAAGAATATCTCCCCGCCAGAAAAAGCAAGGGAAAACAACATCTTGGTGGGTTCTTCCAGGGGAAGAAAAAGTGAAGTAGTCTCTTTCTGCCTTCTATGTGTTGGCCTGAAATGGCAGTTTTGCAGAGGGAAAACATATTTCTTCCGAGCAAAGCTGTTTGTGGTGTGAAAGATGGAGTGTGTGTGCTGAGCACCGAGACACAAATTGGCCTGAGGCTCAGCTACGCGTGCTATTTTCACAGGAGTTTAGGTTGGGGAGGGAGAGGTTGAGGAGAGGAAAAAGAAAATCTTTGTTTTGTGAAAATGGAAAAAAAAATGTTGGCCTGGATCAAATTCAAACCTGGCATCTGGTACGAAGACGGCTTGTAATAGAGATGTGCTGGGCGAAGGAATGGATATCAAGGGGCAAGCACCCCATATGCTCACTCCAGGCTCACCAGAGAAGGCGCAGGCTCATTCCGCAGCAGGATGGCTCGGCACCTGAGCCATCCACAGACTCGAGCACCCAGCGTCTGCTCCAGGGCATGGCCTGGCATCCTTCGGAACCCTGCCCCTCCTGTACTCCCGGGACCCACCTCACAAGACTCTTGAGGAGACTGAAGGAGACAATGTCCATAGAGGCGTTAGTACAAGCCATGGCCCCTAGTGAGCACTGAGGAGTGGTGGTGGCTTTGCTGGTGATGGTGGCTGTGATGATCATGACGGTGATGATGGTCATGGTCCTGACCACGACGGGAATAATGATGATGATGGTGATGATAATGGTGGTAATAATCATGATGGTGACGATGAGATGATGAAGGTGATAATAATGATCATGATGGCAACGATGGTGATGGCTCCTGCCTCACCCACTGTGGGCACTGCTCCATGGCCCCTTCTTCCCCTCACAGCTCTGCTAGCCCCTCAGACTCAGAAAGGACCTGCCTCAAAATATGCAATGGAGAAAAAAGTCTCTTCGTCAAGCAGTGTTGGGAAAGCTGGAAATGAAGTTAGAACACTACCTCACACCACACACAAAAATAATGAAGTTAGAACACTACCTCACACCACACACAAAAATAAACTCAAAATGGCTTAAATACTTAAATATAAGGCAGGACACCATAAAACTCCTAGAAGAGAACACAGGCAAAACATTCTCTGACATAAATCGTAGCAATGTTTCCTTAGGTCAGTCTCCCAAGACGATAGAAATAAAAGCAAAAATAAACAAATGGGACCTAATCAAACTTATAAGCTTTTGCACAGCAAAGGAAACCATTATAAAAAATGAAAAGACAACCCACAGAATGGGAGAAAATACTTGCAAACGATGTGACTGACAAGGGCTTAATTTCCAAAATGTACAAACAGCTCATACAACTCAGTAACAAAAAAAACAAAAAAGCCAGTCAAAAGATGGTCAGAAAACCTACTTAGACATTTCTCCAAAGAAGACATACAGATGGCCAATAGGCACATGAAAAGATGCTCAACATCACTAATTATTAGAGATGCAAATCAAAACTACAATGAGGTATCACCTCACACCAGTCACAAAGGTCATCATTAAAAAGTGCACAAACAATAAATGCTGGAGAGGGTGTGGAGAAAAGGGAACCCTCTTACACTGTTGGTGGGAATGTAAATTGGTGCAGCCACTATGGAGAACAGTATGGAGGTTCCTCAAAAAACTAAAAATAGAGCTACCATATGATCCAGCAATTGCACTCCTGGGCATATATCTGGGGAAAACCATAATTAGAAAAGATACATGCACCCCAATGCTCATTGCAGCACTATTTACGATAGCCAAGACATGGAAGCAACCTAAATGTCCATCGACAGAGGAATGGATAAAGAAGATGTGGTACATATACACAATGGAATGCTACTCAGCCATAAAAAAAGAATGAAATAATGCCATTTGCAGCTACATGGATGGACCTAGAGATTACAATACTCAGTGAAGTAAATCAGATAGAGTAAGACACATGAATTCATTTGTATCATATTTTAGATTCCACATATAAGTGGTAGCTACCATTTATATGTGGAATCTAAAATATGATACAAATGAATTCATTTATAAAACAGAAACAGACTCACAGACATACAAAACAAACTTATGGTTACCAAAGGTGAAAGGAGGGGAGTGGATAAATTAGGAGTGTGGGATTAGCACACACAAACTACTATATGTAAAATAGATAAACAGCAAGGTCCTACTGTACAGAACAGAGAACTATATTCAATATCTTGTAATAACCTGTAATGGAAAAGAATATGAAAGATTATATATATATATATATATATATATATATATATATATATGGCTGAATCACTTTGCTGTACACCAGAAACTAACACAACATTGTAAGTCAACTATACTTCAATTAAAAAAAAAAAAAGAAAGGACCTGCCCCGAAGTCCACCTGGACCAGAGTTGCTCAAAGAGCAGTCTGAGAACACCTGCATCAGAAAGCTCCCTCTGTGGGTGAATTACGCGGATCCACACAGGGAGCCAGTACTAGACCCAGATCCTCAAATTCCAAGAGCAGTGTGCTTGCCACCCTAGCATCGCCTGTCATTTCTTCCACAGTGATGTGCTGAGTGCCAGCTGTCTGCAGATCGCTGTCCGGGACCACAACCAAACCAGACAAAGTTCCCACCTTCGACAAGCACACATCCTGGGCGGAGGAGGAAAGGAGACTATGGGAAAGTGGTGAGTGCGAGGTGAGGGTAACAGAGGAGGGGCTGAGGGAGTCCAGAGGAGAGAAGCAGGAAGCCTGGAGGGTCTCAGAGGTCAAGGAAGACGGTATGGAGCACAGGAAATTTAACTGAGCTTTGCAGGATGAGGACTTGCCCAAACTAAATAAGGAGAAGGACACTGAGGGCAGAGATGAAAGCATGAGCAAAGGCCAAAAGGCAAAGTGTTGAGGACGTTTATGGGAAACAAGAGGAAGCTCCAGGTGGGACGGGGCCACACAGGGCGCAGGGCCAGCGAGCCAGAGACACGGGCCTCACGCTGGGCTGAGCAGCCTGGCTCTGACCTTATACGCAACAGGGAGCCCTAGGGGGCTTTCCAGGAAGGGGGCGGCGTGCATCGTACGAAGGTCAGCTTGATGGCAGCTTAAAACTGGACGGGATGGGAGACGACCTTGGCCCTGAGCTCCGGCCCCTAAGGGCGCCAGCACCCAGGGAGGCCAGTGGCTGCCAGGCCTGTCTACCCTCTTACCTCCCCGTCCCCCGGCCTTTGATGGGGACAGGGCTGACAGATGGCAAGGGTGTACGTGTGACATTTAATGGCCTCAGCATGTTCACCTCCACATATCCCAGCCCAGCCTTGCCTGCTCCCTTGCACCAATGAATCAACACAGGCTTCCCCTGGGGTGCGTTGCTGATGTGCTGGCCACCGGCAGGTGCCCCAAAGACTCTTGAGTTTCAGATCCATACGTGCTTAGTAGCAGTGTGACTTTGGGTCAGTTGCAGATCCTCTCTGAGCCTCAGTCTCCTCATCTGTCAAATGGGGATGATGACACTTACCTTAAGGGGCTGCCCTGAGGTCGAGAGACAAAGTACGACGCACGCAGCCCGGTGCCCAGCCCCACAACCTGGTGGCTGCTTGGATGATGATGATGACGATGACAGCGATGACGTAGCACCCCATTTCCAGCTCGCACCATCGGCATCACCGCCAGCATCAGCAGTACCATCGAGTCATCTTCCCGAGTCGCGGCCGCTCCCGCCCCTCAACAGCCTGCAGGAGCCAGGAGACTGAGACACCGACGGGGTCCTTTGCTTCGGGCCCTGAGCAGAGTGTGGCTCCAGGAGCAGTGGAGCACGAGGCCGGATCTCGGCACCCAGACAGGCTTGGCTGACCCCCCCCCCCCCGGGGCAGAGGATCATGTGGGGTGAGCTGGGCTCCGTTCATCCACACAAAGGGTAGCCTGGAGGGAGACCCCGAGGCCTGAGAGTGAGTTCTGCTCTGCAGCTACACTTCTGGAACCTGAGCCGCATCGCAGGGTTCTTGATGAAGAAAGAATTCAGGGCTTCCCTGGTGGCGCTGTGGCTGGGAGTCCGCCTGCCGATGCAGGGGACATGGGTTCGTGCCCCGGTCCGGGAGGATCCCACATGCCGCGGAGCGGCTGGGCCCGTGAGCCATGGCCGCTGAGCCTGCGCGTCCGGAGCCTGTGCTCCGCAGCGGGAGAGGCCACAACAGTGAGAGGCCCGCGTACCGCAAAAAACAAACAAAAAAAAAAAAAAAAGAAAAAGAAAGAATTCAGAGGCCTCAAGTGTCCCGTGCTGCCCAGAAATAGCAGGAGAAAGGGTTTCACAGATATTGATAGTAAGGGCTCCTCACAGGTGTACGGGCAGTGGTAGGTCTGCATACAAAACACTTCCAGATCCATCCTCCTGTGCGGAAGGCAGGAGGAGATTAGTCAGTTGACGCTGCAGACGAGGACACTGGGCACGGCGAGGTGAGGGGTCTCCTCGAAGTGCCGCAGCTCCTGGCAAGGAGAAAGGCAGGTCTGACTCTGCATCTAGTGCTCCTCTGTGTCTGATTGAAAGTTACCTGTGAAAGCCCCTTCCTCACTGGCAGAGAGAAGAGCATTTTAGAGCTTACAGGACTTTCAGAAAGTTTCTAGTCTGCTCTCCTAGGTGGTCATCTGTGCTGGAATTGTGAAAGGAGGGGGACCTAGAGAAATACCCTCTGTGTCCCACCTCAGCGAGTCCTATGTGTTTAAAGTAAGAAGGACCCCACAGAGATCTCTGACCAGGTCATTTTCAAGCTGTTGAACTAGAATCTCACCACTCACTGTGGGCCAGCGTCAGCATCACCTGGGAGCCGGTCAAGAATGCAAATTCTCAGGCTCCCGCAGACCTGCTGAGTCACATCACTGTGGGTGCGGCCCAAGAATCTGAACTTTACCAGACCCTCCAGGCGACTGCACGCTACGTTTTGAAAATCTGGCACGCTAAACCTGACGCACGATAAAAGCTGAGAAACACTGCTCTCAAGAAGTTGAAGGCAAGTCTCATTAAGTCGATATAACTATGTTTTCAAACCACAAGAAAAGCAACCTTAATGCTCTAAGTTATGTGCCAAATTTGGACACCTCAGAGGCCACCAATACCATTAACTTGGGCTTACGTCACATTTGTGCAGTGGGACCCGGAAGCCCCTCATATGTGAACTCCCTGGAACATGGCCGTGGCCGTGTAGAGGTCTTTAGTGAGCGCAGAGCTGGGCACACCCAGCCCTGTTAAACACAAGAGCCTGGGCACTCCGAAGGCTCCCATGGGCTGCGCTCAGAGAACGCCAGGCGTGTATAAGCTTGAAACACCTTCCAGACTCAGCATGAAAGGCAGATGTGCAGCCTCAGATAAAACGCAACCCGTCATGCTCTCATCATTCCACAGATGACGTTAGTGTCTTCTGTGGCGTTTTGTCTGGATTAGTATCCTATTCACATGCATGATAAGGAATGGACATGGGTTAGAGATTCTACTGTGAAAAGACAATTATGCAATACCCTCCATCACGTTTCTGGATCTGTTTCACTCAAGATGAAACAGCTCAACAATTATCAATTGAGCTGTTAGAAAACTCTTACAACTACTGATTTGAGCTGATGAGGATTTTCTTAAGACTGTGTCACACGCACACACAATGGATGTAATTAAATGCCAAGACTGATGTGTAAATATATTAACTACAATCCCTAATTTCGAATATGAGTGTTGTCTGGATGGACCCATTTTTCTCATTTACTGATTTGATAAAAAGTGAATATTCTAAGTCTTAAGGTGGGGACCCTTTTTTTTTATGAGAACATTATTGGTATCTGTTTTGTATTTTGGGACTTCGTGTCGGATTTAATTTGAGAAAAAGATGCCTCTGTTTTAAAAGTGTTAGAAAATTACTAATTCAGGCCAGCCCTCTCATTTTATAGATAAGGGATCCGCATCCCCATGAGGTTTGGGGATTCACCCAAGGTGACACAGGTATTTTAAAGTATAATTAAACTAGGAAGCAGGGAAATACTTGTTGTGCAGGGGACACTAATAAATGGAGGGGAGGGAGGAAGAATACACTTCAGGCACTCAGAGAAGCAATTTGAGTCGTTTAATAAATTACGTGGCTTTCATCCTTCAGGGATTTGGAGAAATAACTAGCTTTGTTCAGTTTGGCCAGAGGGGGTTAGGTGGGCTTCTGTAGCTTTACCTACCTGGTTACGTTCACCCATTTTCTACCATGGAAGCCCCAAAACCCCAACTCTCAGTTCACACACACTCTCCGCTCCAGGGAGGGCAGGTCTCTCAGATCCAGCCACAGCGACGGGTTCAGGGAGGACCAGAGCCCAGCCGGAGCCAGTGAGACCGGAGGAGACTTTGGCAGAAGGAAGAGTGAAGGGTGGTAACTGCCATAGAGGCCCAGAAAGGAAACAGCTCACCACTCAACCCCACTTTACCAATGAAAGGCCAAGAGGAGGAAACATGCAAATGCAGTCAAGTCTCAAAAACCCATTATAGATCTACCTTACAGGTTTGAAATAGAAAAGAGGCGAAGTGTGGATAAAAAAGGCAGGGGCAGGCACCACCGAAGGAGCGAGACTGAGGACCTGGGGTGACAAGGAGTGACCGGCCAGTGAAACCAAGCGGAACTGCAGCCTCGAGGGCCCTGCAACCACTATGGTCGGGCCAAGCCCACCCCTCCCCTCTTACCAGACACCCCCTGGGGGGGGGGGGGACGAGTGTTTATGGGCTGGAAGGACGTAAGGGACCTCTGTGTACCTCTGTCCTTTTACAGATGAGGACAGTGGAACCCAGACAGGGACGTGGCTGGTACCAACAAAGCACTTGGAGCAGAGACTCATCCACGGTGAGCAGGAGGAAAGAGATTGCTGGGTATGAGGGGAGGAGAGGTCACCTGAGGACCACACGCCCTCCACAAGGATCTGTGCCAACTCTCATTTGTACTCACCCCTTCCCCAGCACAGCCCCCAGGACAGCGGGGGCTTGAATACATGTCTGTTGAATGAATGAGCGATTGTCCCAGGCCCACGGAACTCGGGGAAGCTGCTCTCCAAAGAGCAAAAGGATGTCAGCCCGTTAGCAGAACAAGCTTCCCATTCACTCCCTAAAAGCATAAGTTGCTAACTGCTCATGCACTGAATTATTCATGCCTCCACGGCTGGGGTTTCCCACCTTTCAACAATCACTCACCTTTTCCATCCTGGCTCCAGCCAGTCCCCCACCTCCCTCAGTTTAGGGAGGGGAGGAAGTATGAAGAAAGAGTAACCCCAGGCAGTTCCTTAGAAAGGCCAAGGCTTTGCAATGAGAAGCACAGGGTGGGCGGCCGGCAGGCAAAGGAGCCCCCCCTTTCCACTGCCCTTCCACCTCCCTTCCTTCCTTCCTTCCTTCCTTCCTTCCTTCCTTCCTCCTTTCCTCCCTCCCTCCCTCCCTTTCCTCCCTCCCTCCCTCCCTCCCTTCCTTCCTCCTTTCCTCCCTCCCTCCCTCCCTTCCTTCCTCCTTTCCTCCCTCCTTCCTCCCTTCCTTTCTCCTTTCCTCCCTCCCTCCTCCCTTCCTTTCTCCTTTCCTCCCTCCCTCCTCCCTCCCTCCCTCCCTTCCTGCCTTCCTTCCTTCCTCCCTTCCTTCCTTCCTGGCCCCAGCAGCCTCCTTTCCTCCCATCTAAAGGGGATCATTGGTCATATGTGTCGCTTTCTCACAGAGAAAACCAAACCTCAGAATCTGGGGGCCTGAAGAGGCCTCCTAGATTCAGGTGCGTGTGTTGGTCAGGCGGACCCATGAGGGCCCTCTGTGTCATCTTGGACATCTGCTCTGGGTTCTTTACGGACATCAGCACATTCTGTCCCTTCCATCGGAGTTAGAGGCCACCTCCCCAGCCGCTGTTGGAGTGTAAATGCTGTTTAGAAACTAGGGAGCAGTTCGCTGTACGGTGCATCTCTATAATAAATTCTAGAAATGTTTTTCATGAAGAGTTCATAAAAACTTGGAGAATGCTTGTAACAGAATATTCAGGGGAGACAAGCAGAAGAGAAAAGTGTAGGGAGAGCACAATATCAACTCGGCTTTTGAAAATAACGCTGACCGTGCAAATGTTAACAAAACAAAGGAAGGAATGAGAGGTGAAAGTCGATGACCTCTGGGTAGGAGGTTGTGGGTCATTCAGAAATCAAGGTTTGATATTTTCCGAGTTTCATCCCATAAGAACGTACTGCTGTCACGGTCTGGGGGTAGGGGCCTGGTCTGGTGGACACACATCATTATCAGCTATGAACATCTCAGAACAAACGGATTGGACAGACCAGCTGAGCAGCTGGGCCGGACAAGACAAGTGAGCAGGGGAGTTGGGGTAGAAGATACCAGTCCCAGAGCAGGAGCCGGCCAGGACCCGAGGACAGGGCGGAGGAGCAGAGGGCTGGGAAGGAGGGAATGGTGAGGGAGGTCAGCGCCCAGGAGAGGAGGGAGCAGGGCCGGAGCCCTGGGAAGTGGGGGACGGGCAGGGGCTTGAGGGCAAGCCCACCTCCATCAGGCCCAGGCCAGGGAAGGCAAGACCTTGGGGCTTCACACCATTGGTGGAATAAGACATTAAAGATGGCTTTAATATACTCAAACTGTTCCAAAAATTATAGATATACAAATATATATATACACACCTGATTATGTGTATAAATACAGAAACTACACATACGTGTGTATAAGGCCCTCCTGCCACCTCGGCCCCCGGGGCCCACAGGCCAGCACCATATTCCAGCCCTGTAGAAGCCCTTTATGCCCACACAAGCAAAGAGGAACACGCTGTCTGATTTCCGTCTCTTTATCAACAGGAGGCATCTGAGACACACCTGCACTCTGCCCTTTTCACTTCGCACCACTTTGTCCACTTACCACTAACACCGGGGTCCCCAGCATGGGCCCGTCGCAGAAGTGGGGCAGCTCTGCCGGACGCCCCTGGCACTCGGGCCCTGAGAAGGCCCTACACATGCCTCCTCCTGCCGGGTCTCTGGAACTCAGTGAACGTGGGTGGCGGACACTGGCCGCCCCGCCAGCTAGCCCGGCTGCCAAGCTGCAGTCCAGGGGTGGACGCAGCCTGCGGGTCACGCTGCCAGGTCCCCGGGCGCCGCAGTGCCCCCACCAGCCCAGGATGGCCCAGGCCCACCCAGAGGGGCTCCTTTTCAGGTGGGACCTCCATGGAGCGCCCAGGGCACGCTGGCTCCCCAGGGACTCCATGCATTATGAGACGATAAAAGATTTAAGCTTATAAAATATAAAATATTAACTTAATTGTCATAAATAATACATGCCCAATGCACTTCTGCTGAAGAAAAAGGGGGAAAAAGAAAAATGACAAACGCTCTAAGTGGGAGGACTCGCAGTGGGACAAGGATGAGAAGCCAGGGTTGGGGAAGTCTCCCAGGCAGGCCATCGTGGAAACTGCTAATGGGAATTCAAGCCTCCCCCTCCCAGGCTGCCCACCTCCTCCATGCAGCCTGCCCTGACTTCTCCTTCCTTCACCTACCTAGGGCTCTCCGGAAGTTCTGCCTTTAAGAAACTTCCCACTCTCTGGCTTGAGGAGCTAATTTTTGGTTATGCATGTCCTAGTCTCTTTGCCCGCCATCCACAGAGCCCCTGGAGGCAGAGACTGGATCTTGTACATCTTTGAATGCGTCCTCCTTTAGACAGAGACAATCCCAGAAACTTCCACCACATGAATGAACTCCCCCCCCACCCCCAATGGCCTGAGCCCTAGGCCTCTCTCTGTCACCACAGCCAGCATGGAGTGTGCTTTGTAGCTGATCAAACACATCTACAAATGTTCTCTCACATCACCCTGCCACCAACTCTGTCTTGTAAGCACATGGGGTGATGGTTTTCCCATTTTACAGATGAGGAAACTGAGGCTTAGGGAAGATGAGCAACTTGCTAAAAGACATTAGCTTTCTAACCTCAACTCCAAAGACCTTTGCTTCCCCATGGAAATATCTTATTTGTTCTTTGTATTATATTTTCCACCCTAAACTCACTCTTATAAATGTTAATTCTATCCATCCAGTTCTGATTGTCCCAATAACCCCAGGAGGTGGGGAAGGGCAGGTACCCCCATCCCAGCCCCTACCTCCTATGTTCGGTGGGACTAACTACGCTAAGCTTCTCTCTAAGGGAGGTATTATGACTACTTACCTCGCAGAGTTGGTTCCTGGGAGGGGTGGACTAAGTGACCCATCTATAGCACTCAGCACCGCACAGGGACTGCCCCAGTTGGTCTGGCCATCCCCATCATCCTAGCCACGGGGAGAAGCACGGGGTCTGGGAGACGGGGGCCACCAGCCTGCGGCCACTTAGCATCTAGGTCTGCAGCTGACACAGAAAGCAGAGCCCTCGCTGCCTGCCCAGAGTCCATGGACATGTCCAGAAGGCTCCTCTGGTGGTCCCCACTGTGACTTCCCTGTCAGCTGGCCTTCCCCACCCAGCACACACACACACGCACACACACGTGAAGCCCTCAACGCTCACCGTCCTGCAGGGATGGGGGACACTGGGACACAGGCAGGCAGGGAGCGAGAAGGCAAGGCTTCCATAGAGACAGGAGCTCCTTTTCCTGCCAGGGAAGAGCTGAACTTCCTCTCTGACTGATCTGCTCTAAACAGTGTGTTTTTTCAGAACTGCAGGCGAATAAAATTGAAAAACAGGGACAGGATGCTGCTTGCTGATGGCGTGTCATGACCAACTGATAAGGCTTCCACCCGTCCGACCAGCTGCCCCCAGGCCCGGACCCTCCCGAGACCAGATGGAGGGCAGAGCCTCACAGAAGTGGAAAACCTGGGGCTCACGCGGCCCTCCGCCCCCACACCCACATCACTGACGAGGCAGGCAAGGCCCCGGGGGGAGACGCGACTTGTTTTAAGGCCAAATCGTATGCTAACGCCAGGGCTGAGGGCTGCCTCCTCGGCACCAATGTGGAGTCCCAGGACCCGGATTCAAGTCCCAGCTCTGCCGCTCACCAGCCGTGGGAGCCCCTGCTCAGCCTCAGCTTCCCGGGGCCTCAGCTTCCAACACCTCCTCCCAAGCAGAGTTACTAGGAAGAGTAAATGCCCCACATTGGGCCTAACAACCAACTGGAACTTAATACATGTTAGTTCCTCCTCCCAGACCGATGCCCCGCCCACTTGACACGCCTCTGACAGGGCGTCCACCTTCTACACACGCCACAAAATAGATAATCCTTAGCTCTTGATGAATTACAAAGTGCTCCCCCCAGCTTTCTCCTGTTCCCCTTCTTTACCGAATTTCTGTGGTCTCCACCACATCCAGTATGCTGGTGTGGCTCAGTGGACACCACCAAGGAAACTGGAAGAATAGAAACATTTAATATGTCTCAACACTTCTAAGTTAAAAGGCAACGGCCATAGGGTGACTATTATTAAAAACAGACAAACAGAAAATAAGTATTGGTGAGAATGCGGAGGATTGGGACCCTTGCGCACTATCGGTGAGAATGTAAAACGGTGCATCTGTTGTAGAAAACCATGTGGCAGTTCCTCAAAAAGTGAAAGAATTACCATATAATCCAGCAATCCCACTTCCGGGTATATACCCAAAAGAATGGAGAGCAGGGTCTCAGCGAGATATCTGCACACCCACATTCACAGCAGAATTATTCACAATAGCCAAAAGGTGGAAGCAACCCCTGTGTCCATCAATGGATGAATGGATAAACAAAGTGTGGTCTATACATACAACGGAATATTACTCAGCCTTAAATAGGAAATTCTGACACATTTCAACACGGATGAACCTTGAGGACATTCTGCTAAGTGAAATAAGCCAGTCGCAAAAGGACAGATACTACATGATTCCACTTCTAGGAGGTACCTGGAGTGGTCAGATTCATGGACAGAAAGCAGAATGGGGGCTGCGGGGGGCTGGGAGGAGAAGGAGGTGGGGAGTTATTTGAATACAGAGTTTCAGTTTGGGAGGATAAGAAAGCAGAACGGGGGCTGGGGGGAGAAGGAAGTGGGGAGTTATCTGAGTACAGGGAGGATAAGAAAGTTCTGGAGATGGATGGTGGTGATGGTTGCACAACGATATGAACGTACCTAATGCCACTGAGCTGTGCACTTAAACACGGTTAATTTGGTAACTCTTATGTTGTGTGTATTTTACCACACACACACACACACACACACACACACACACACACACTAGCCACAACAGCAGCTATGACAGAACTACATGGTCCCAGGAACTCTGCTAAGTGAACCATGCTTTTTTCAGCTGCACCTTACGACAACTTTATGACTAGTGGTAAAAGTCCCAGTTTTACAGATGAGGAAACTGTCCTTAGAGAGGTTAACTGCCTTCCTAAGAAGTTCTCAAGCATAAGCCTGTTGGACCCTAAAGCCTGCGTTCTCTTGACCACGATGAACAGGACTACCTTTTCTGCAATAACAAAGTGTTTTTCTGTCTCTGTCTCTCTCTGTCTCTAGTCTCTCTGTCTCTCTATCTCTCTCTCTCTCTCACACACACATACACATACACACACCCACAGTCACAGCAGTAGCCAGAGGTCACATGTTGCTCTGGTGACACTCAGTCATGTGGAAAATTAGCGCCTACATGGATGGTAGGGTTGACCTTGGAAGCCTTAATAGTTGGTCATGACACGCCATCAGCAAGCAGCATTCTGTCCCTGTTTTTCCATTTTATTCGCCTGCAGTTCTGAAAAAACACACTGTTTAGAGCGGATCAGTCAGAGAGGAAGTTCAGCTCTTCCCTGGCAGGAAGAGGAACTACTGTCTCTATGGAAGCCTTGCCTTCTCGCTCCCTGCCCGCCTGTGTCCCTGCGTCCCTCTGATGAGATGGATTCAGACCTGCAGAAACCCACAGAGATCTCTTCACACGCCTGGTGGTTTGGCTCATGGACAGGGCCTGAGCCGTGTCTATCTGTTCCGGGAATGCTGCTGAATGTAGACTTGCATGAGACACACGTGACATTTGCAGGTAGACTCACTTTAAACACAAACAATCAAACAAACACACCCCCATCCAGGCCCTAGTGGGACGTCCTGACTCTGAGACAAGCCGATATGCTCCATCGTCCCCGACACCCTCCCGCTCTACTCCTGAGGAAGTCACAGGGCTAAAGAGGGAAAATGGGACCCGGAACGTCAGGGGCTTCCCTGAAAACCTCAACAGTTTGGGGAGTTTTCCTGAGAGCCTCCTGTACCTCATAACTCAAATCAACAAACAAGCAGGAATGGAGGCCCAGTGACGTGCCAGCCTGTTTCTGGGTATGAGGCAGACGGCAGTAAGCAAAACAGACGAACCCATGGAAACACAATTTCAATGGCGGCAGACAGACAACTAATTACTTGCTCAGGCAGGTAAGCAAGTAGTAAGACAATTTCAGAGAGTGTTGAGCGCTGTGTATAAAATAATTAACTAGGTGATATGATAGAGTTACAGGCAGTGCCTGAAGCCCAGCCTTCCAGGCCAGGGCTGGTCTGTACATCTACCCTCCTACAGCCACCACGAGACGGCTGGGGATCTAAACTGAACAGTCCACAGGTCCCGAAGTGCACTCCTGTCCAGTCCTGTAGCTTTCCGAGCTGGTTTCCATTTGAGTCCCGCCTTCGTGCCTGGACGGGGGCATAGCCAGCTTCAGGGTCGCCAAAGGCCAGGCCAGGACTGCATGCACGCCTGAGAAACTCCTGAGGAATGTGTTAAAAATACAGAGTCCTGGGGCCAACTCCCAGGTGTCTGATTTTCTAGGTAGAACTGGGAAATCTGTATTTTTTCAAGCACCCCAGGGGATTCGGATGAGCCCCGAGGTTTGCGAACAACTGATCAAGGCAGTCCTCACAGGGCCCTTTCAGGCTGAAGATGCCACAGGGGGTGGGCTTCCTTTCTGGGTTACTCTTGGACTCACTCAAGGCCCATGGCCTTCGGGACTGGAGCTACTCCTGGCTCCGCCGAGCCCTGGGGCCGACCTTGGCCTCTGCTCCATTCCTCCGTGGCCCGAGTCCCCCTGTACCTCCCTACCACACTCCCCCCAGCCCGGCTGCCTGTCAAGTGAAGGAAGCGGGGCTTGGCTGGCTGCCCGGGCACATGGCGGTGGCAGTAACTGCCAGCTTTTATCAATGGGATCAACAGGGCGTCTGCTGGGAATGAGTCAGGACAGGTTCCTTGTCACGGCTGCCCTGGCTGGCACTGTGGAGGTCACCCTGCAGAAGTGGCTGGCCTTGGCGGCAGGAAACTTTTCTGGGGAGGGTAAGTGGGTCTGGGCTTTGGGGAGCTCAGAAGCCCTCCCTGGGATGGGCACGCTGTTCGCTGGCTCGCTGCGAGGCAGCTTATTCTTGTAAAAGTCTTATATGGAGTTCTCCTGGCTAGAACAGACCTACTGGCTTCATGAAATCTTCCCTTGGCTTCTCCCACTGCCTCATTTCATTCTTGTCTGGTGAGCAGCCAGAACCTCTGTCTGCTTCCCTGTTTCTCAGGACACGATCGGGCAGAGGGCTCAGAGCTCTCCTTAAGCTGGTGCTGTGCGTGGTTAGTCTGTTTATCTGTAGAGAGATGGATGCCTGAAGCAGAACCAGATGCTGCGAACACAGCCTCGGGCTTGAGGCTGGCTGCCCCCCGCCCCAGCTCCCCAACTCCCCTCCCCAGGCCACTCCGCTGGGGCTGCAGGATAGCACCGTCCAGGGCCTGAAGACCCAAGCCTTTCAGGCCCCTGGCATCTGCCGACACCACCACCACCAATTCTTTACTGGGAAACCCGAGGGGAGGAGGCTAAACAAGAGAGAAGGAAACTAAACAAAGCAGCCTGGGCACTCAGACCCACTTCTGCGAGGCAGGAACCTGTGCAGGTGCTGGATGCTCCCACCTCCCCCAGGGGCTCATAAGGGTGGCTCCGAGGGAAACACCCGGCTGATAAAACCCAAAGGGGGGCTTCCCTGCTGGCGCAGTGGCTGAGAGTCCGCCTGCCGATGGAGGGGACACGGGTTCGTGCCCCGGTCTGGGAAGATCCCACATGCCGCGGAGCAGCTGGGCCCGTGAGCCATGGCCGCTGAGCCTGCGTGTCCGGAGCCTGTGCTCCGCAACGGGAGAGGCCACAACAGCGAGAGGCCCGCGTACCGCAAAAGAAAAAAAAAAAAACAACTTAAAACCATCCTTGGACCTCACAGTCTCCTCCAGCCACCACACTTATTTGTCAGCTTCCCCTTGGAGCAGAACATCTCAAAGAAATCATCAATACCCACTGCCACCACCTGTCATTCTCTCCGTTCAAGCTTTTGTCCACGCCTCCCACCAAAACCACTCTTGCCAAAACTCAGCAGAGACCTTAGTCTTCCCAAGTCCGATGATCAACTCTCAGTACCCATCTCACTTGGCCTTGTAGCAATAACCAGTGGGCCACTCTCTGTTGAAAGCCTTTCTTCTCTTGGTCCTCAGACAGCCTTTTAGGTCTCTTCTAGCTCACTGGCCATGCTTGGGCTCCCTGCTGCCCCCTCTTCTCCTTGTCCTCCAAAATGTTGGAGAGCTCAGACCTGAGCACAGGTCTCTCTCTTTACTCTCTCCCTAGGTGATCTCATTCAGAGACCTACACACTGAAGACTCCCAAATTTATGTCTCCAAGTTCTATGTCTGCCCAAGTGACTTAGTCCATTACTGCTGCTATAACAAAGATACCATAGCTCACATGGCTTATAAACTACAGAAGTTTATTTCTCATAGATCTGGAGGCTGAAAGTTCAAGATCAGGGTGTCAGCACAGTTGGGTTCTGGTGGGACCCTCTTCTGTTTGCATCCTCATATGGCAAAAAGCAATGAGAGGAAGGAAGTTCTCTTGTGAGAGTAGTACATTTCATAAGGGCACTAATCCCATTCATGAAGGCTCCACCCTCATGACCTAGGCATCTCCCAAAGACCCCCCTCCTCATACCATCACATTGTGGGGTAGGGTTTGTAGTGGGCATCATCCAATCCATTGAGGGCCTGAATAGAACAAAAAGGCAGAGGAAGGGTGAATTCTCTCTCTCTGCTGGAGCTGGGACACCCATCTTCTCCTGCCCTTGGACACTGGTGCACCTTGATCTTAGGCCTTCGGACTTGTACTGAACTACCCCACCAGCCTTCCTGGGACTCCAGTTTGCAGATGGCTGACTGTGGGAGTCCTCAGCCTCCACAGCTGCACGAGTCAATCCCTCATAATAAATCTTTCCCTGTATTTATATATATCCCATTGATTCAGTGTCTCTGGAAAACCCTGACTAATACGTCCTCCCACAGCCAAAGCCCTCCCACCCATGACTTCCGATTACATTTACCACAAAATCCCAAGTCCTCTCCTGCCTCTGTATTCCTACATCTCTCCCGTCCGCTCTCTCCATTCCAGCCACACTGGCTTCCTTGCTGGTCCTCACACATTCCAAGGATGTTCCCACTCTGGGACCTTAATATTTGCTGTTCCCTTGCCTGGAAGGTCCACCCCCAGATCTTCTCAGATCTCATGTGCTCTTTCCCATCACTAAGGGCTCCACTTAAATGTCACAGCCTAGATGCCCTCCCCTGACCTCCAGCCCCACAGGTGCCTCCCCTTCCCTGGCTTTTTTCTCCATGGCACTTATTATCATCAGAGATCATAAATGATTTATTATATTTGTTTATTGCCTTCCCCATGAGACTCCATGAAGGTGGAAATCTTCTCTGTCTGGTTCACCACCATCCAGTGCTTACAACGGAGCCTGGTGCACAGACGTTGCTTGGTGAGTACTTGTCTGAGGAGGGAGTGAAGGAAGGAGTGCTGAGGGCAGAGGGCATCTCTTCCGGCCCGGCCCGCTTTGCTCTCACTCTGGTTTTCTCCACCCGTTCCCGCCCACCTTGAGTCACAATTGGCTGTCTCTCCTCCCTTCTCTCCATTTCCGGTCAGGATCACCTCACCCACCCGGGGCTGGCCCAGAGGGAAAGCTCGGGGACCTCCATGAACCAGGTTCCTCGCCTCTGAGACTCCAATCACTGCAGGCTTCCTCTCTTCGGGAAGCCCTCTGGGCTCCCTGAGGGCTGTTGTCAGGGCTGGAGACATCTCCATTGCTGAAACCCTGCAAACTTGACCAGCCATCAGTGCCCTGTGGTGCCCTTCCAGCTGCCTTCCCAATCAGCTACTGATCCAGGCAGAGCAAGGTAGAGAAAGCTGTGAGACCTAGTCCACCTTCTGGTCTTACGAGTGAGGAAACTCAGCCTCTATGCAAAGCAGACCCTCCCTACCCATCCATCCACTTTTCCTGCTTCTTTGCTTCCCAGCAGTTACAGCAAAGTTTAACTATTTAGCATATGAGTCTGTTTATTAGCTGCCTGTCCCACAGAAGCTCCCACTAGAAGGCAAACTCATCGGGGCAGAGACTGAATGTGCCTTGTTCACCCTTGTGTCCCCAGCATCTGGCACTTAGCAGGTGCCCCATAACCAGCTCTTGAATTAATGAATGAAGAGGAGGGTAGTAAGTTGCCTATGAACACCCTTCAGGGAACTAGAAGGTGAGAAGAGGGAAGGGAAGCGAGAAGAATGCAGGGCCAGAGCACCCTGGGGGGAGAGCCCCAGAATAGAACATCATGGACCACACAAGCACCAAAGCCCGGCTTCCTGATTCTCGGGCAGCAGGCTTCCACTGTCTTCCACTTGCTACTTCAGAGTCCTTCTTTCAGCGCCTGGACCAGCATCTGTACATGCCGAGCACCGTGCAGGCAGGGGGCATATGGCAGCGCTCTCGACAAAGCCCTCACCCTCCCAGCCCGAGCGTCCTGGGGGAGGCAGATGGCGTGCCTGAGTCCCACTTCACACATGCTCAGAGAGGTTCTGTAACTTGCTCAGGGACACACAGCCCTGCAGCAGCAGATGCCAGGTTTTGATTTATGACTGCGTGCCTGCCCTGTGTGCAGGAAGGCCCTGGGGCTCGCTCTCCCCGCTCGCCACTCACACACCTCCACCTTTTCCGCTCTTGCTCAGCCCCACTGCCTCCCCTCCCTGCACCTGCCAAATGAGACACGGTCACATCCACACGTCCAGCGACGCATGCTCTGTCCTCAAAGCCGGCAAATCAAGAGGTAAACAGGTGTGGGACTCAGTGCCCCAGATGAGAGCACAAGGAGGGACAGGAGGGAGAGACGGTGGAGGGAGCCAGAGAAAGCCTGGCAGGGGCAGGGGCAGGGGCAGGAGCGTGAAGATACAGCCGCCACTCAGACGGCAGCGCCGCAGCCATTGGAGTGAAAATGCACAAGGCACCCGCCTGGTGAAAGGTCCCTGTAAATACCTATGTTACCATCACCTCTAACAGCAACGATGATGCCTGTGCGTGTGCCCGTGCGTGTGTGCGTGTACACACCCATGCATGTGCAGCTCCTCCGGTGGCAATCCCTTCCCTGCACCCAGAGAGCTGCCAGCCTGACCCACAGCCGCTGGGACAACCAGCCCGGGCTCTGCTGAGAAGGGCGCCCGCCCTACCCAACCAGAGCTTCGGGGACTTGTGCACCACTGCCTGATCTCTGGCCGGTTACCTGCCCCCTCACACCAGCACCCCCAGGGCTCAACCCGCGCAGATAAAACTGTCACTCGCCCATCAGGGCCATTTGGGGTCTAGACTCAGACGCTTGGTGGCAGCACTGAAGAGGCTTTAAGTCAGGGGTGGGCCCTGCAGAGGCGTCCAAGGGGCTGACTCCCGGCTGGCCCTTCCCCTGCCCTGCGGTGACCTGGGATGGGCGCAGTGTGTCCTCTTGGATAAACAACCTCCTGCTCCGGGCCTCACTCTCCTCTGCTCTGAAGAAAGGAGGGGCAGGACGGGAGGTGGGGCTCCTCTGATGTCTAAGTAACCCTGAGCCCTCCAGGGACCTCTCCCTCTCCTGGGAGTCGCCGTCCCCCACGGACCTGGGTGGACCCGTGAGTCATGGGCAGAGATCAATCCCTGATGCTCTTGTACCGATTAGAACGAAAGCTGGCTTTGGGGAGCTGGACCTCTCCCTCATCCCTAGACAGCGCAGAGTGGGCAGCGGGCGGCAGCATCTCCCAGGCAGGACCACAGCCCGGCCCCCGGTCCCCCTGCTCCCCTTCCCAGCTCCCGTGGGCTCCCACAAACATAGGTGCTCCAACCACCCTCTGGGCATGTGGGAATTTATCAATGGCTCCCTCTCTCTGGAACAACTTTCACTGATCAACTCTGTTTCTAGCCTTCTGTTCCTGAGAACCCCCACGGGGACCAAGATTCACTAGCTCTGCCTTGCGAAGAAAAACACCCCCCGTCCACAAAACACTTTCTTCTTTTGTTCTCTCCAACAAACACATCCCACCCCAGGAGAAAGGAGGCACCCCCCACACCCCACCTAAGCAGGGAGTGTCGGGAGATATTCTCTAGTTCCTTCAGCTTCCTAGAATTCAGTGATTTAAAAGCATCCTCAAACACACACAAATACACGTGCACACGGGCAAGCCCCGGCAGAAACACGGGAAAGGGAAAGAGCCGCTGGACTGCTGTGCTACAAAGGTGGAATCATGATGGATGCTGCTTCTTCTGTAAATTCTCTCTACTGTTTTATGAGAAATAAAATAGGATGGGAATAGTGAACATGGAATCAAAGGGTCCAAGTTCCAAGAACACAGACTGTCATGGTTGCTGGGTAGGCAGCACCCGGCAATGATATCTTATAAATCAACGTCTTTTAGTGACGTTAGCAGCTTAAGGGAATGGAACTTCCTTCCACAGGAAAGAAGGCACTGTGAGGGGAGCCATATCCTCCTTCTTGCACTAGACATGGCCTTTCCCACGTCCAAGGCAAGCAACATCTGGAGACTGAATGCTGAGCAGGACCAGAGGAGGAGAAAGACTGCTCAAGGAATTCAGTCTTAACTACTAACTCCCCACTGAGGACCATTAGAAGCCATGAGGCCTGAGTATGAAGCTGTGTGCCCTGGACAAAAATGTCACCCATGTACAGGTGTTCAGGTTGTGCACTGCCCAAGGATGTAATGTCTTGGGGTGGTGTGCCATTTACACTGTAAACATAAGTCAAGTTATCTAAAGAGTGTGTGGGTGGGCACTGCGGTTCCAGGCCTCCAGACTGAGTCCCACGGCAGCAGGAGAAGGAGCCCTCCTACATACATCCACCTGGAACACTCATTAGTACGTGCCCACGTCATGGCACCATATCCCAACTACGCCCCGGGAGGGACCTGAAGTCATTTCTTTCTCCTGCCTACCCCCTCCGGAAGCCCAATTCCTGCTCCCTCTGAGAGAACAACATGGAATGGTTGCCTCACCTTGGTGGTGGGTGGAAAGAAGGTGCGGGGTGGGGAATGGATAGGGTGTGATGTTGCTGGCCTGTGTGTGAAGCCAGCAGTGGGGGCTGCCGCGGCTGCTGCCCACCGGGCCCTGAGAGCTCCCCAGGCAGCAGTGGGCTGGACCACCTTGTACATAACTTACAAGAGTTACTCAAGGCAGGGCCCGCTTCCTAATTCATGCAAAGGCCCTATGGGCTAGCAGAGGCCCGGGTGGGGGTCGGGCCTGCGCTCTCCTCTGTAAGAGGGGAAAGCCAAGGACTTCCCTGGAGGTCCAGTGGTTAAGACTCCACGCTCCTAATGCAGGGGGCCTGGGTTCAATCCCTGGTCCAGGAACTAAGATCCCGCATGCCATGTGGTGTGGACGAAAAACAATACAAAATTAAAAAAATTAAAACTGAAAGGGGAAAGCCAGAGGGCAGCCCGAGGGGGCACATCCAAGGGCTTTTGTTTGGATGTTTGCGGGAAGAGGACTCACCCTCCCTGAGAGCTCCAGGCCCCGCCCTGCATTCACAGCTCTCCTGCCCTGAGTTCTGCTCTGTAGCTCGGGCAGTAACCTTACATGGAGGTGATTCTGTTAAAAACAGAAGGAGGCCTCCTGCCACTTCCATCAAACCCTGGGAAGGCAGAACTCAGCTGAGCCTGACTGCTATTCCCAGGAGACTGCCTGCCTTTTATTTATGCGTTTACTGGGAAGTTCTTTACTTACATTGTTGAAATTTTCATTTCCCACAAGCTCCTTGGTTCCCAGACCCCTTCCATTCCCCATGATGCGGAACTACCAAGTTGCTGCCGACTGCCAGCAGCTCACAAGGCTCTTCTGAGAACTGCTGGGTAAATAGTCCCCGAGTTCACTGGGAAAGTGGCGAAAGAGGGGGCAGCAGCTTCTCTACAAATAACTGGGCTCATGGCTGAGAGACGAACAGCTCCCCCAAAGGCAATTCCGCCGACAGACTCATCCTCATAAAAGCATCTCTCGCAGCCGGAGTCGGACCCCAGCTTTCCCGTGACGGGGTGTTGGGACCACTGAGTTCCAGAACCCAGTGGTCCACAGAAGCAGCCACACCCGTGCAACAATGAATACCTCTGTTGATCTGGGGGAAACCTGAGGATTATTCCTACTCTTCGCAACCCACTAGCTTTTCTCAATGGAAGAGGGAGACATTAACCGCTTTTCATGTCCCTCCGGTCTCCTGTGTCTACCTTCCTGCCCCTCTCACCTTCCCCGGCTCCAGGCAGGTGGTCAACTGGGAAGAGGAAGCTTTCTGTGTCCTGCATCACCCCTCTTGGCTCACCCCCGGCCTCACCTCTCCCAGCCCAGGATGGCCCAGACCCGGCCGAGGAGCCCACAGGCAAGGTGGCGTCCCCCAACTTCGGTGCCCACCAGCCCAGATCTGGGGCCTGGTTCTCGGCGGCCCAGTTCCCACGCTCCTGCTCTCTCCCTTCCCACGGCTGCTGCGGCCTCCCCACTGCCTGGCCCCACCCACTTCAAGCCTGGAACAAGGAGCTGAAGCCCCACGCTGCTCGAAAGCCTCGCTCAGCGCCCAGAGACCCAACCCATCTCACAAGCACCTGCCTGCTACTCACCCCCACTCCCTGTGCCCCGGTTTTCCACCCACATGAAACGATAAACAAAAGTAACATCAACTCCCCTACATGGCATCCTCCCCCCCGCCCTCTTTCATCCCCTGCTTTATTTGTCTTTATCACGCTTGCCCCTACCTAACTCACTACACGTTACTTATTTCTCGTGGTCTCCATCTCCCCTGCACACTAGAATGGAAGCTCTACAAGGGAGGGATCTTTGTCTGTTTTGTTCACTGTTGTGAACCACACAGGGCCTGGTGCACAGTAGGGGCTCAACCACTGAGTGATGAATGAATGAATGAACGAACATACAACGAGAAGCGACACATGTCCAGAAAGCACCCCTCTTCACGTGCATCATCTTAGCTCACCCTTGTGAGAGCACTATGAGGTAGGAACTTCTACTGTCTTCATGTCACACCAGCAAGAACGTTCAGCGAATTCCCAAGTCACAGAGTCGGCAGGGAGGTTCAAGAGCCCACTGTAGCTTTGTTCAGCGTGATGGTCCCCGAGCTCAGAGGAATGAGGAAGGACCCAGGCCCGACTGACCCCAATGCCCAAGCCCTTAGACATCACTCTCTGCTTCTGAGCTCCCTTCCCCATATGCCGCATCTGAATCACAGCCCAGAGCACAGGCAGCATCTTACAGACAATGAACATACAATAAGCACTTGTCAAATGAATGAAATGAAAGAAAACAGCTTTAAAATTGCTTTGTCTGGGCTGATTGAACCATAATAGAGTCAGTGCATAATAAATTTTGAAGACGGCAACAGATACAGATGAATGGGTAAAATATATACGAAGTTTCTCATAAATATAGCTAACACTTTTTCACAATTTTCACACATTGAAGCTCACTCTATTCTTCACGTGTTACTTAAGGGTACTTCTACGGTAGTTTGTAATTATTGTCATGCATGACACTGTTCCTGTAAGTATTTCAACCCTAACCTTCCTCTTCAACATCTAAGTATTTCTCTTAAACTCATATTTTGCAAGTCAATGTAAATAACTTCTGTCTTGACCAACAGCAAAAACGTTGCTTTGAGCCAAATAAAAAAAATTGTTTGGCAGATGGGGGAGTGGGGCAGTGAACAAAATGGGTGGAGGTGGTCATAAAAAGAAAACAAATTGTTGCCTGTGTCTTGTCACATGTTTGTTGCCTTAATTCTACACGACCATCTTCATCCTCCTGGCTTATTTGATTCCCATGCACCGTTCTAGAATATTCCAAGACTGAAAGCTCCTTGAGAGCAAGGAGTATGGTTTCCTCATTCTATTTGTGTTCCAACAGCACACAGCATGAGTACCTGGTAGGGGGCAGTGTCTTTCAGTCGAACTGGATGAATCTTTAAACGTGGAGGGAGAGTAAATATTCTGCAACATTCTTCCTGATTTTGAAAGGAATGTATATTCACTTAAGGATGTTTAGAAGACACAGAAAAGGATACAGAGGAAAACAGAAATACCTTGGCATTCATTGGATCCCATCACCCTGAGATCGGTACTAGCACACGGACCACCTGGCACGGCGCAGTGACTTAGCCTCTGGACCAGCGGGATGGGCAGGTAAGGCTGCCTCGGTGCAGGCCGGCCTGGCACAGCTGCAGCAGACACCAGGAGGTCCTGAGGTTGCCTGGCTTCACACAGAGCTGAGTGCCAGAGGGGAACTCTGCTACTTGGAGGTGCGGGAAGCTCAGAAGGTGTGAACGTCGTTGCAGGGGGCCCATGTTTTAAAATACAGCGTTTTGGAAAATGTGGGTTTCCAACAGACGCCTGGCACTGAAAAGATACTTGATTATTCATAGATCCAATAGGAGGGACCACTCTGGGGAGCACCAGGGTCAGCCAGGAGGCAGCAGGAGTGGGGGAGTGTATCAAGAGGCTCTGCTGTGGTTTCTGCAGGAAGGAAGGGCAAAGCAGGGTAGGCAGGCTCAGGACCAGCCAGTCTGAATCACTCCAGTGCGTGCTGGGCACGGGGCTGCCCCCAGCTGTCTGGTACCTGGCCCTGGGGTGATTAGGGAAGGGGGACAGTGCTCTGGAATGTGAGGGCTGGGTAAAGGAGGTGACGGCGGCGGGGACTGTATCTGAAAAGTGCACCGGCAGGTGAGCTTCTCACTATCTCTACGAATGGGCTATCCCTGGGAGGGGAGCTCCCTCTATGGTCAGCGAGGTCCCAGATGTCAAAGCATCGAAGCACAGGCAGTAAATGACAGTAACACAGCCCTTCTGAGGGGGCACACGCTCTCGGGCTCAAGGAGCCGGTTCATTAGCCCTGGGCCTCCAGGCCCCACTAGGCCTGACCACTCTCCTCCAGGAAAATGCTCCCCCGGCCTCCATTCCGGGGGCAAGGCCGGGCTGGTTCACACACCTGCTTGCGATCCTCAGGCCACTCCCGGGAAGGACAGAGAGTAGTGAAGGACTCGCCCTGGTCACCCGGGGGATGGTAAGGCTGAGTTCATCACAGGACCAGTGCTCCCAGTGATGGGGAGCTGGGTGGCAGAGCCTAGGGTCCCTGCATGGAGCCTCAGACTGTCAGGTGGGGGGACCCTGGGAGTGCATCCAGACGAGTCCATCATTTTTCAGAAGAGGAAACTGGCTGAGAGTGACTCACAGAATCAGGATCGCAGTCTAGATCCCCTGTTAACTCTTACTGTGCTCTCCCCACCCCACCGCCCTGAGTGATTCAATAGGAAATTATTTTATTAATACTAATACAGCTGTCAACATCATCGTCATCTTCCTGATTTTCATGCGAATGGAAAAACCCCACTCCTTTGTCCCCAGTGCAGTAAGAAAGCACCGACAGCCCCCAAACCCGGATGGAGACTGGATTTTTCAAAAATTAGGTCAGGCAACCAGGATCCTTGGGGGTTCGACTGGTCTTAAGCTCTGATTAAAGCCCGCATCTGAATGAGCAGAGTTTCGGGTCTCCAGAGTGGGGAGGAGAGGAGAGGGCTCAAGGGCGGGGGGTGGGGTGGGAAACCGAGGCCTCCTGAGCAGAGGCCGCAGAGGCCCTGGGGCCAGGCCAGGGCTGGACAGCAGGGGCAGCAGGGCTGGGGTGGAAGTGCAGGGAAGTAGACTCTGCTTTTTACCCACTTAAGGCTCAGAACTGTTCTCCAACCAGGCCGTGAACTTCCAGGCTTCTCCGTCTTTGCATTGGTGGCCCCCTCTGCCCGTCCCACACCCCCTCAACCTGGTAAACCCCTCCCCAGCTCTCAGATCCAGTTGCACTATGCTCTCCCCTGTGAAGCCCTTTGAATCCCGCTCCCTGCCCCCCACCCCTGACCCCAGCTCTGGAGGAGAACCCATTGTGCCCTCCACAGTGAGGGGTTATTAAAAATAACCACTGAGAGCAACTAGCTCATGCCTGCCACTTAGCACACATTGTTCTTAACCGGCCCAAGTTCCCTGCAAGTAGGTGTTAGTATCCCCACTTTACAGATGAGGAAAAGTGAGGCTCGGAGAGCTGAAGTAACCTGCTCAGAACCCTTCATCCAGCAAGTGAGGCAGAATCTGGACCCCACCCAGTTTTGCCTGAATTCCACACCCAGCGTCTATCCTGGTGGCCAAACTGCCTGCCTGGCTTTCTAGCTAGACTGTGAGATCTTCGAAGGCAGGGACCCTGGTTCATAATGTCTGGCAAATCTTCAGAGCTCAAAATTTTTTGATGGATGAATAGACAAATGAATGGATGCATGGACTGTGGGATTCTCCCACCTTAATGCAAGACCATTCCACATGTGTAGGTTTTATACCAGACCAAATGTGTTGCTCTAGTCCTTTTATTCCCACAACTGGTAGGAAGATTCAGTAGGACGGTACATCAGGGTGACAGCTGAGCTGCTATATCAAAGGCACCCCAAAAGGCAATGGCTCAAACAAAATACGATTTGGATTCTCTTGCATGTGATAGTCCAGGTGTATAGGCAGCTCTGTTCCAAGAGGTTCTATCAGAATGTAAAATGGTGTCGCCTCTCTGGAAAACAGCCTGGCAGGTCCTGAAAAGTTAAACCTAGAGTTACATGGGACCCAGCAACTCTACTCCTAGTTCTGTACCCACCACACAAAAACTCATCAAGAATGTTCACAGCAGCATTATTCATAATAGCCAAAAAGTGGAAAAAACCCAGATGTCCATCAATTGCTGAATGGATAAACAAAATACAGTACATGCATGCAATGGAATAGCATTCAGCCATGAAGGGAATGAAGTACTGATACATGCTACAACATGGATAAAGCTTGAAAACATTATGCCAAGTGGAAGAAGCCGTTCACAAAAACCATGTATTCTAAGATTCCATTTATACGAAATGTCCGTAACAGGCAAATCCACAGAGACAGAAAGTAGATTTGTGGTTGTCAGGGGCTGGGGGGAGGGGAGCAAAGGGGAGTGGCTGCTAAGGAGGACAGGGTTTCTCTGGGGGATGATGAAAATGTTCTGGAATTAGTGGTAAAACCACTAAAATATATGCTTAAAATGTTTTTTATTGTAAAAAATAAAAAAAGAAGCCATCCTATCAAGACTGGCTAATGGGTCAGCTGTGCCCTTCTCAACCCATGGCTTCCAAAGTTGCTATACTTGCTGTCTTTCCCAGCCAGTGGAGAGGAAGGGTGGAAAGCCTACAGGTCCTTCCCACGTAAGGAAGCTGCAAGCATGAATTCTGCTCAGGGTCCATGATGAGAACTTGGTCTCGTGGACACACCGTGCCCATGAGAGGCTGGGAAATGTGGTCTAGCTGAGCAGGCCAGCCGTGTGCCTAGAAAGAAGAAGACGGATTCTGGGGGGGACTGGGCAAGATAAGAATCTTTGCCCGAAATGGTAAATTAAATGATAATTGACTCTCATTTGGTTATTTACTCTGCAGATATTAATAACAATAGGCAGCACTTATATAGCGCCAGGCCCTGATTTAGGTACTCTGGGTGCATCATTTGAGTTAATTACATTAAAACTTTATGACATATATTATTACACCTATTTAAAGGTGGGGAAGTTGAGGCACAGAGCATTAAATAATCTATCCAGGGTCACCCATCTAGTATGCAGCAGAGTTGAGAGCTGAACCCAGATCCACTACTGTAGAGCTGTTTGTTCCTCAGTAGCCAGAAACCGTGAGACAGTGAGACCTGGTATGATTTATGGGTTCAGACCATTCATACTCTTCTCCTCCTTGGTGCTACTGGTCACCTTCGTTCGTGCCCTCACTGGGTAGACCTAAGGCACAGACACTTAAGAGAGAGCTCAGTGCAGTCCTTCGGTGAACGACAGCTTGCTCAGTGCTCTTGAACTTTGGTGGGTACCAGCATCATCCGTGGAGCCTAAGAAAGCCTGTCCTCCTGCTGGCTCAGAATCTCAGAGCAGCGGCCAGCGTGTTCCTACAGGCGGTCAGGTGTAGGTCAGATGAAGCATCTGAGAACCACTGGCAAAGCTGACAGTTTGCCCACGTGGCCAGAGCGTTCTCTCCGGTCAGGCCCCTTGGGCTAAGTTACCATATTGGATCCTCCCCGATCCTCCCATGAAGCCGGTAGGTATTATCATCCCCATTTTACTGTTGATGAAGCAGAGGCCCAGAGAGAGAGCTGGGGCCCCAACCCTCTCCTATCGCCTGTTCATCCACAGCGCTGGCCCAGCTGTGATGCCCTCCAGGGACAGACACCATTCGCTCTGTGATTTGCCTCAGGAGCTGAGCACTGGGAGAATCGGAACTCTGCCCATGGACCGCCTATAGATCACCCTCATCCAACACTGGGATTACTCACCCCACATCTGCCACCTCCTCAGACCACCGGACCTCAAGCCTTCACCAGGAGTCACCTGGAGAGACTGCTAAAAATACAGATTGCAGAGCCCGTCCCAGAAGGCTCTGATTGGAGGGGTCTGGGGTGCGGCCTGGAACTTGAATTTTTATCAGACACTCCAGGACCAGCCTTGTTTGGGAACTACCTTTCAGATTGAGTTCAATCCCCTCATTTTATGGGATGAGAACACAGACCCAGAAGGGTCTCGCCCTGTGCATCAAACCCTGACTGGCTCCCTCCTGCTCTCAGGCACAAGCCCAGCTCCTCCCAAGCTAGCTCCTCCTCCTAAGGATCTCTTTGCAAATGTTCGGAAAGCTCCCTTACCTCCCTCTGGAACAGTTCTTCCCCATCCTCCTCCCACTTTGCCTAATTGCTGCTCATTTTCTCAGCTCCACAGCACCTCCTCCAGGCAGCCTTCCTGGATCCATTAAACGGCAGGTTAGTGTTCTCTGACCTCGCACTCTACCATAGCACTCGCCATGCTGCACTGCAAGACCTGTTTACTTCTCCGTCTCACTTCAGTGTGGTGAAGGCAGGGACCATCTTGGTCCCTGCACTGGTCCTTTCATATTATACTGTAGATCTTTGTTGAATGAATGAACGAACCAACGAATGGATGAAATAAACAGCATGAGCATCCCACAGGCCCCTGGCTTAAGCTTCTTCTCGTAAGGAGATGGGACGGAGTCCACTGGGCCCCGGGCACTGGGCGGCGTCGCCGGCCCCTTGCGTGGGCGGGCGTCGCAGTGAGAGGGAGGGACTGTCCGGGCGGGCAGCTGCAGAGCCATCTGCTGCGCGGGCGGCGGCGCCCGCCCCAGTGTTTGTTTACAAACCCGGCTCTGCGTGCGAGAGAAACACGGCTCCTCTTCCAGGCGCGCGGCAGCCGCTGCCAACCCAGGAGGAGGGGCCGTCGGGGGCCGAGGGCTGGGGCCGGGACCGTCCGGTAGGGCGTGGCCAGCATGCCGCCTGTCCCTTGCCTCTCCTGCATCTCCACTCCTGCCCGCGCTCCAACCCACGGGCAAGGGCCTGAGGTCCAGTCCCCCCCCTCCCCGCAACCAGCCGTGCTACCCCATCCAGAACACGGACCGTGGTAACAACAGTATCTATGTTATTAAAGCGCGTTAAGGATTAAGTGAGGTAATGCACACAGTGGCATCTTATTAAGCTATTGTGGTGTCACTGTGGGTGATTCGATGGAGCTTAAGCATTTCACAAAATGTCTCTCTAGTCTGATTTATCCCCCAACTCAGGAATCCCCTTTCAGACAGTCCCAGGTGCAGATGATAAGGCCCGGGTTAATATTCATGCAGGAAAAGAAAAAATTCATTTCAAAAAATAAAATCATTCTGATATAAGTGTGTTTCTAGTGTTCCCATTTTGGGTACGGTATGGTACAGTACGGTATAGGATGGCATGGTATGGAATGGTGGCTGCCATTCCACCCTGCAGCCACAAGCCCCAGGGTGAGCTCAGAGTTTGGGGAGGGGAGCAGGGGGTGGGTGACTAAGGAGAAGAATCCCAGGCAAAGTCCACTCCTAAGCGCAGGTCTGGAGAGGGGGGCTGGCTTCCATCCCAAAGGTGAGGATGGTCACTCAGGTTCCAAATGGCTTTGGGCGGTGGTGGCTGCGAGCAAGGCTTTGGAGGGACAGCTACGAGAGGGCAATACTGGCAGCCCTCCACTTTCCCCTCCACCACCCCCTCCCACCGGCTCCACCACAGACCTTCCCCAGACAGCGCCTATGTCTAGATCTCCTGCTTTCTCTGTAAGCCGGCGGGGCCTCCATGGCGCCAGAACTGGGCATGACTTGGGGGTGTTCCCCATACGCTCTCCAAGGGTAGAGGTGGTTTCGTGCTTGCCCTGGATTTTTCAGTACCCAGGGGCTTGCTTCTGTATGATTATTGGTTTGTTCGGGTTTTTGTTACAGATTGAAGAGGTTACAAAGTGAGGACAAAGAGGAGGTCATACCTTCTGCCCACAAAGGGACTCACATTCTAGCGGGGGAGACAGAAAAAGCAGGAACTGCCACTATTCTTTGTCTACCTACCCTGTGCCCAGTGCTAAGTTTGGTGTTTCTCTGGTAATAAATACTTACTGCATCATGCACTGGGCCCTGAGGATGTCTTGTAGTCAAGGAGAAGCATTTAAAAATAATTCCAGTGACAATACATGAGCCATCAGGGAATGCCTCCTTTAATCCGGACACCGACTTGCTAACAACGCTGAATAGTAAGTATGATTATCCCCGTTTTACAGATATGGAAATGCCAACTCAAAGAGGAGAAAACTTATCCCCAGTCTCCAAGCCGGGGTTTGGAGTCAGGTGCAAAGCCATGTTCTGACTGCAACAGCTGCCTGGGGGAGGGGGTGGAAATGGCCAGTTTCCTGGTTCCCGACTGGAACAGCTGGGTTATAGGAGAACATTCAAACCGTGGATGGTGAAAACTCTTCGCTGAGGCTAAAGCAGAATAGGAGTCCACCTGGGGAGCCCATTTAAAAAATGCTGAACCAGTAAAAACGTAACTAGGAGCCACCACCCGACAGTCCCGTCTGGCAGAAGCCGAGGCCCATCGGGCCCACCCCCAGGTCTGGGTAGGTGAAGAGAAGCCTCTCCCCACTCTCCCTCTGTGCAGATCCACTCATCAATTCTGTCATTCAACACACCCTGAAAGACTGTCTTGCCTAGAGAACTCCAGCCCCAATCCGGGAGATGGAGACACAGCGGACGCAAGGTTATTAGGGCTGGAAGGGCCCTGTCCAGGGTGCTGAGGGAGGACAGAAGAGGAAGGAGGGTTAAAAGTCCAGTCCCCTCTAGCGGGGAGCCGGCAGCTGAGAGCAGAGTAGGCCCATTCAACCTCCTTGGCCCATAGACTGAGAAGGAGGAGGAGGCTGGGCAGAGGAAGAGGGAGGGCGGGAGGACAGCTGTCGGCCAGCAGAGCGAGGACTTAACCTGAGGCCGTTAAAATGAGTCTGAGTCGCTGTGCATGGGTCAGGCGAGGACGCAGCCGGCATTAGATGCTGCTGCCCTTAGCTCCCTGGCCTGTGTCCCTCAGCTGCGCTCGGCCCTCTGAAGAGCAGACAGGAATTGTAACAGGGTGAAAGCAGGACGACAGCAGGCTAATACACCAGGGGAAAGCAATCCGAAAACACAGGACTTCACGGCAGGGACAGGCTGGGATAACCAGGATGCTGAGAGAAACCAGACCTGACAGCAGACAGCAAGTTAGATCTGATCTGGAGGTGAGACAGGGCGGGAGGAGAGGCTGCTTGCATCTCTCCTCCCCACCTGCATCCCGACTCCTGCCCAGCCTCACCTGGCTGGGGCCTTCTGGCTGGAAAGGCACTCTGCCCAGGGCATACGAGGTGCCTGCCACCGGCTGGGGTGTGGGTTTCAGGAAGCAACACCAACTAAGGTACCCCAGGAAATCTGGGGAGCCAAGGCCGGAGGGTGAGGAGGAGCTGCTGGGCTTCTTGAGAGACCCAGGGGGGCGAACATGTGATCTGTGAGCCAAATGTTCACAGGCAGAATCAGATCTCCAGTGAGGCTGATGCCTGATTTCTATGTTCCTTCACTTAGCCCCACCCTCCCTCAATCCCCCAGTAAGAATTTATAAATCATGTGTGCAGAGACCAAGGTCTCCAGCTTCATGAGTCAGGAGTCATTTCTTCAATGCCACCTCTCCTCTACGTGCTTGGTACAACATAGGACCCAAACAAGATGGGGATCGAGCAACTGATTAAATGCACTACAGATAGAGAGTTTCTTTTACGGCAATTTCACTGAGTTCTTCAAAAGAGCAAAGAATCCCACAGGAATAAACATAATTTTCCTCTCATGAGACATGGTCTTAAAGTGTGAGTTTCATTTATTTTATGGAACAAACCTTTTTTTAATACTATGATATAAGCAGCTATGTATCTACCAAAAATGCTTCCCTCTTTCTTCCTGGGCATGCAGTCAGACTGCATTTCCCGGCCTGCTTAGCAGTCGGTGTGGCCACAGGACTGAGTTCTTGTCAATGGGAAGTGTGTGGAGGTGAGCATCCTTTCCAGGTCTGGCCCATAAAACTCTCCCATGGGTTGCTGTCCATCCTTTTTCCCCATTCACTGGCTAGAAGTGAAGGACTCTAGCACCCCTGAAGATGGAAGAGTGAGTAGTCTGGGTTCTTGAATCACCCATGGAAGGCTGCCACGAATTACCCCACTATACTCCTATGTGGACGAGAAATAAATTTAAATCCTGTTAAGCCACTGATACACTGGCATTTATCTATTACAGCATCCAACATTAGCCTACTCCCAGAAGCACTTCTATGTGCACAGTAGATGGCGAGTCAGGCTGGGGTGGCATATGTATAAGTCAGAGTCCAATCTGAACATGTGGGGCAGGGGCCACGCCAGGAACGTCCCCAGAGACTTTTGGCTCAGTGCAAATTTGGGGCACATTGCCCATCCCCCACCCTTCCCCAGCTGCAATGTGGACCTGGCCACAGATACTCACTGATCACCTCTGATCAACTCTCCCCCTTAGCGGCTCTCCTGCCAGACATTTGGACTTAACTGACATCCCCATTCTTTTTCAATTAGGGATTAGTGACTGCATCTCTTTCTCTTCGAACTTCTTCCTTGAGCTAATAATTTCCCTTAAAATCTTCCAAACTTGCCGTCGGGTCTGACAAAAAGCTTACTGAGTGCCTTGCTCCATCCCTCAATTTCACTCAGCCTTCTAAAGTTCCCTTTTATAGCGACGCCCATCAACCCTCCATTTACACCATGTTTCGGGTTAGATCTCTTTCATGCTTCACTTCCCTACACGGCAGCCTCCTCACGCCCTCCAGTCTCTTCCTCCGCTCTGCCCTGTTTCCCATTTCTTTTCCTATAAATGGCTCCCTCCATACTCAGTGCACTTCCCCCCTTCCTAGCCCTCCCACCACAACCCCGCTCACTCTCTGAGACATTCCCTCCCCATTAATCTGCCAACTAGGAAAGAAAAGTTAAAGCTTCCCTTCCGATCCCTATTCATCTCTGTCGAGACATGTAGATAACTATTAAAAAATTAGTTGGCCATTATCCCTCATACTCCCCTATCTCCTGTGGTGGTGGCCCATTGTCCTCTGATCTCATACGTCCTAATTTCTCATCACGCTAAGAGGAGAAAAAACCCTCCATCTTTCAGGAAAGGAAGCATAACAATTTGTAGGGAAGAAAATAAATTGCTTAGTCAAAAGGATATTGCAAGAATCATCAGGATTCGTTCTCGACTTTTACCTCTTTAAACGTTCCGTTTTCTGCCATATTAAGAAATATACACATCAACTTCTATCAGATCTCCTTCTACATTTCAAATACTTGCATCCTCCATCCTGTCATTCCTTTTTTTCTCCAGGTATTTATACGTCTTCCACTTCCAAAAAGATAGATCACAAAAAGGCACAAAAATAATAAAATAACTTATAAAAGAATATAAACCAATTAAGGAAGGGATAAGATCTATGAATCTGTGTACCTTAGACTAAGGATTCTTACTGTCATTGGGCATAAAACTGAGCCCTAAACTCTGATGCAAGTAGAGTTAATGACAAAGTAGAACGGGAGACAGGAGGGGTGACAAAGATCTCAATGGTTAATATTAGGAAGCATACCGTACACGACTGTCTTGTTATTCTTGTAATAAAGTCTTGGAAATACTTTTAAAATATTTCTTCACTTCCTGCCTATTTGCTAAAAGGATACGACACAACAAAAATCATTATCATAAAGACAAGAGACATGCTAAGTGGGAATATATATGTGGAAGGAGGGATAATGATAACTTTCTTTTAAAAGCTAGACTCAAGGGGAGGAACGCAATATGAGTGCAGAACTTAGCTGGAAGCTTCCCAGCACCCATGGTAAAGACGGGAATTCGGGGAGTTCACGGAGCTGGATTTTTCCTAACTACAGTTACAGAGAGCATTGCCTCCTAGCTATGAACTATAACAGGAAGTTGTCTCATGGGTCTTGTCACTGCCCTTAATCTTTAGAAAGAACTTTCCAAGGATTTTGTTTTTTAATCACGTAATCCTCAAGTTTCCTGGTGTACTCCACTGTCCAAAGGCTTCATCATCTTACCCGACTCTGCCTCCAGTGTGACTTTATCCTTTGATTGGGTGTTTCTTGGGCACCCTGACCTTGATTTGCACCAGATTAGCCACACCAACTGCTGTCGTGTCTACATTGTTTTCCTTTAACTCTACTTGCATTTTACTTAATAAATTTCATGTCATCCTAGGAAATCACAGCTTTGGCGTGCTAGCTGCAGGATGTTCTCCCTAATGCCCAAAAATAAAAAGAGCCTATAAATACAGATAGAAGCCTATAAATACAGATACCATTCTTGAGATTCTGTAAGTGCAAGTCTGATGTCACCAGCTCTCCTCCTCTTTGCTTTGTCCCAAGACAGTTCATAAGGGAACATTTGCCTGAGAATGTTTCCCTCGAGCTTCCACTCAACTCTGCCCATGCTGGTGTCAGAAACCATCACAGCTGACATCCTCCTTTCCTCTCCGCAGCTAATGGGAGCATTTTTATTCCTTCCTGGCTTGTGAATGACCTCCTCCTTCCTCACATTCCACCCTAACTCTGCCTCTTCCTCAAGTCCCACCTTCTCCATGAAGTCATTCCTGGTATCAACCTTGAACCTGGACTTGCTTCCACGAACTTCCAACAGCACTCACCTGGCTCCCAGCAGCGGGCCTAAAATACATAGTAAGCTCTTGTGTATACGCTCTAGCAGCTAAGCACATACTAGATGCCCAGTAAACACGGCCACGTGTCAGGGCTGAGCACTGAATTTGGGGTCAGGAGCCCTGGGTTCTTGGGTAAGTCATCGTCAGGCTTCTGTTTATCCAGCTATAACACGGCAGTGAAGCTGGCAGAGGGGACCTCATATTTCCAAGGCCCCTGCCATCTTGCCCCCACGTTTTGCTCCTGCTCTCTGTGGTGCCACACTGCCAGCTGTGTGGATTCCCCCATGTGCATCCTGACTTTGGCTTTCTCTGCTGCGAGCGCGCCCTGCATTTCCCACTGGTGTGTCCTTCCAGTGGAATCTTCAGCAGTCAGTAGCTGTTCTTGTCTGTAGAACAGCTCTCTCTGCTTCTCGCCTTCTGCTCATGGCAGGCACATCTCAGCATCCCGGACAGTCCTCTGTCCCTGATCCTCCTTCTGAAACTGCCCTTAGTATCTGCTCCTTGTACCCAGACTACTTTCAACCTCCAATTTCTCTGCTCAATTTCCCTGTTTCCATTTCTATGGCATCTTTAGGAAGACACTGACATTTTCGTCCCGTATAAACATAAACCATTTTTTCTGCACACAAGCCACAGAGCATTGGACTGACGACGACAGGCATTCTACTTGTAGTTCTACCTACTTACTGGCTCTGTACCTTTGGGAACTTGGCTTAACCTTTCTGAGCCTCAGTTTCCACATCTATCCAACAGGGATGACACTGCCCGGGCTGTCTCTTAGTTACCAAACGAGACCATGCTGTTCACAGTGTGGCTTTCTGCAGGTCCTACCTCTGTTCCTTGCTACTTCTTGGGCTCAGCTCAAGTCAGCCCCAAACCCCACAATCTAATGAGGCCAACTCCGGGAAGAGCTTTTCCCCTAAAACACATGCACAGATTTTAGAGTTTACACGTCACTTTCTCATACACAGTCCGTTGATCCTCACACACACACAAACTGAGGTACAAAGGAATATTATTCAGCCTTTAAAAAGAAGGAAACCGTGACACACAGTACAATATGGATGAATCTTGAGGACATTATACTAAGTGAGATAAGACAGTCACAAAAAGGCAAACCCCATCAGCCCTCTGTATCGGAGGGTTCCACAACAATTTACATAGCATTTACATTGTATTGTTGTAAGTAATCTAGCCACGATTTAGTTCACCGGAGGATGTGCATAGGTTATATGCAAATGCCACAACACTTTATATGACGGACTTGAGCATCTGCAGATTTGGGGACCCACAAGGGTCCTGGAAGCAATCCCCCGCAGATACCGTGGGACGACTGTATTGCATAATTCCACTTATGTGAGGTAACTAAAGAGGTCAAATTCGTAGAAACAGAAGGTAGAATGGTGGTTACTAGGGGCTGGAAGAAGGGGGAAATGGGAAATTGTTTAATGGAGACAGAGTTTCAGTTTTGAAAGATGGAAAATTTCTGGAGACCTGCTGTCCGACAACGTGAATATACATACCGTCACTGAACTGTACACTTAAAAATGGTTGAGATGGTACATTTTATGTCACGTGGAATTTACCACAATCAAAAATCTCTTTAAAGCTATCCAACCGGTCCAATTTTTAAAACGAAGTTCTATAATCAATGTGGCCATTTTCCCGATGAGGAAGCTGAGGCTCAGAGAGGCTCACTGAGGACATGCATCCAGGTCTTCAAAATCCCAACCTCCCACCCCCAGTGCCCTGGGGAAGCACGAGAGGTACACCTGAGCCACAGGTGTGAGCACACAGGGCCCCAGAGCCCAGACCCCTGTCCTCCCACACGGACTGAGGCACATGGGGGGCTGCCGTCTCCCTGCAGGGCTCTCTTCCACTGAGGGTCCCGGCAGGAGCCTCCCGCCCTTTGCCACAGCACAGAGGACCCTTCAGGCAGGGCGGTCCTTTGTCCCCAAGACCAGCTGAGCCCTCCTGTCCCCCCACCCCCAGGCTCCTGGGGCCTGCAGTGTCCTCACGGTCTGGATGTCTGGCCACTGCCGCCCCACACCCGGCAGCTCCAGCGGCCTCAGGCCGGGGTGAGCCCAGGGCTGCCTCTCCCGCCGCTGCAGGTTCTCCTGCTACACGACTCAGTTCAGCTGGCACCTCGCAGGGAGCCTTCCCAGGCCTCCACGTGGAATGAAACTGCCCTTCCCTGGGTCCGTGTCAGGCCTGCTTCCCGTCTGGGGCTCGTCACTCTCTGCTCTGCCTTTGCCTGTTTCCTGTGGCCTCTTCCCTGGACCCTCAGCTCCCAGAGGCAGGAGCTACGAGTCCTCCCTCACCTCCCGCTGCTGTGAGGCCATGGAGCAAGATGGGGCTGCGCAGGTGTGGGCAGAAGCTGCAAGGAAAGAGGGACAAGACCCCAGGCCAGGGGGAGTGTAAGGACAGGGCTGCGAGCACGAGAGAGGCCTGTGGAAGTCGTGGCTTAGGGCGCCGACAGAGGCCGGTGGGGAGCGCAGACGCAGCGGAGGCTGGTGTCTGACTCACTCGGCTGCTGAGGGGTGGCTCTGACTGTCCCAGCAGGGCAAGGGCAAGAGCATGGCGTGGCAGCTCGAGGTTCTAGAATAAACCTGCATATGTGGCTTGAACTTGCAACCTTCCCTGGATTCCCTTGAATCCCAGACACCTGGACCAGGGTGATCTTGACCAAATCACCTCCCCTCTGAGCACAAGAGTCCCCTTCTCATTATCAGAAGGGTTGAATCTGACGATTCCTGGGTCCCTGGGTTGGGCCCCACACGGTCGGATCCAAGAGTCCAGCACGGGTCTCATGTTGGAGGGAGAGAGAAGGAAGGGAACTCCAAGTCTGCCCAGAGCCCTGCGCTGCCCCCGGGACTCTGGGTACTGGGACAGCGGGCCACACCTATCAGGCAAGAGCATGAGGGTGTGGAGGTGGCCTGGGGGGACGCTGGTGGCAGAGGCGTTGTATCTGTGGTCAGATATGTGAACTGTGCCAGGAGCTGCCTGCTAGCGGTGCCACCTTGTGCTACAAGAACCTGTGACTGGCACAGTCTGAAGTCAGGGTCCTGTCGGCGTTTTCCTGAGAAGGGTAATCGTTCATCAGCTGTGCAATTGATATCCAGTACCTTTACCCAAACCCCCGTTCCTACGGAATTCATGCATGCTTGCACGCTTTGAATATTGGGATTCCCTCCCGATGAGCAGTACCTAAGGACTGTAATGAACTCTGGAGGCTGTGTTTAAACAAATGTGCTTAACACATGCTGGCTGAGAGCCAGCTCTGTGCCAGGTACCGTGCTGGGTCTGGGGCGGGGTTAGAAGGGTAATTCAGAGATGCCTCCTGCCTGCAAAAATCCACAGTCGAACATGGGAGAGGAGACCCATACAGGAAGGACTCTGTCTGAGGCAGAAAGGGAGACGTGCCCAAAGGTGACAGTGTCCCATAACTGCCCCCAATTGGAGACACTCTGTAATAACAGCCCCCGTCCATCTAGAACAGCCCAGATGTAGCCTTTCATTCTAACATAGGCACCGATCAATGCCGAAGATGAATTAAACTGATGAAAATCAATCCCAAAGCCAGCTTTTCTTTCCAGACCAAAAATTTTCATCAACGACGGAGAATTAAACGATGCCACTAAGTTCTGAGGCCCGCATTGTACCGAGTTCCATCACAGGTTGTGAAACTAGATTAAGAAGTAGAAACCCTTGGCAAGAAGCTGTTCCGCTGGCCCTCGGCAAATGGAGAGGGTTCAGAGTAAAACGACAGGCTCTGAGGTGGACAGTCCTGTCCAGTGGCCACTCAGAAGCCGCTCCCAGGCAGGTGGCCCGGGCTCTACGGGCCGTTCAAGAGGCCCAGAGTGCAGGCAGTAGGTTCTGGATTGCTGCCAGGAAACAAGCCAGAGACACGGAAAACACCCAGTGGTCTCTTTGGCTGGTTCGAAGCAAAGAATTGGAAGGGAAAACAAAAAGTGTTGAAACATAGATTCGGGGGACATCATGGAAGGTTAGGAATTTTAGACGTTTAGGGTGTCTGAGCAGGAAGGTAAGACTTCAAAGAGGCAGGTTTGCCTACTCTCGGGGCCATAGGGAGCCGGACATTTTTTCAAAGTCCTGTCTCTGAGGTTCCCGGCGACAGCCACAGGTCTGCCCTATACCAGCTCCAGCAGCCGCAGAAAGGACGGAGCCAGGGCACGCACAACTCTGGTTAGCAGGAGCTACGCTCTTTCTCCCACCTCGGGTCTCCCCGACCTCAGCAGCACCCACACGGCCCGTGGCCCACTGTCAGTTGCCAGATACAACATCTGAGATCTGCCCTGCAGCACTGCCCAGCCCCGCCTGAGCAGACAGAGCTTGCGGCCTCATGATTCATTCATGCATTCATCTACTCACTCAATCACTTCCCGGGCCCTGGCTGTGTACCAGGCACTACGCTGGATGTAGCGGATGGATAAAGAACTGCAGATGATTCCTGACTCACAGGCCCTGCCCTGGAGAATACAGCCTAGACCTGCGTTCCCTCAGCAAACACTCTCTGAGCACGTGCTATGCCCCAGAGCTCCACTGGGCACTTGGGGACACCACCCCTGCCCCAGGAAGTTCACAGTCCAGTTGGGGGAGATGGGCGGAAAGACGGCAAAGTGTATATGCTACCCAGGGTGAGCCTCGGGGCCCTGGCCCCCAAGGAGAAATTTCCAAGTGGAGGCCGCATGCCAGGCCCCAGTGAGGCGATAACGAACTGTTCTGGAATGAAGTTCTAACGCTGGAGCATCTGTAGGAAGCAGTCTTCTGGGAGCAAGATGAGAACCAACAACGCTGAGACCCAGGATGAGGGAGGAAGGCTGACAGAGCGGCGGGAAAAACCGCTGGAGCTTCGGCAGAAACCACAGTCGTTTTCCCACAGGGCGGTGGGCCAGCCCTGGACTTGGAGCAGAGCCTCGGGACAGGAGAGTTTCCAAATGGCCCACAGGATGCAGCCGATGGCACCATTCTGGGAAGCCGAGGCACTGGGCAAGGTGGGGAGGGGAGGGGAGGGGAAGCTGCCCCAGCCCTTCAGGGGATCCCACAAGGTAGCACATCACATCTGGGGGTGGGATGTGGGAACACTGTCAAGCCTTGCTCCGGGAAGAATATGATGGGTCCACACCGGCCATGGGTCCCTTGGTTAGAAATGAGCCAAGTTCCCCCTACTTTATCCTATCCGAGAAATAAACAGAGACTGGGTATAGACAATGAAGCTGGGCCTGAGTCTACCCTCTAAGCCGACCGCTTTACTAGGGTCCGGGTCAGTTTCCTCCCAGGGTTGGGATTAGGGAAAATGTTCCCAGCGTGATTCCTCCTGGTGAAAGTTGGCTCTTGCCAGTCAAGGTTGATGACGAGAAGGACTATGATGAAGCCCCCACACGAGACAGTCCTTTACACTCACAAAGGACTCCATACACGATCACAACTTTATCCTCGAAACAATCCTGGGAGGTACATAAGAGAAGCAGGTGCTATTGTTCCCAGTTTATCAATTCAACAAAGTGACCTGATCTCCGAGAGACACTTGCACATCCATGCTTATCGTGACGTTATTCACAATAGCCAAAAGGTGGAAGCAACCCAAGCGTCCATCGAGAGACAGATGGAGAAACATAATGTGGTCTATCCACACAATGGAATATTATTCAGTCTTAAAAACGCAGGAAATTCTGACACAGGCTACACTGTGGATGAACCTAAGTAAAAGAAGCCAATCACATACACACATACAGAATACCATATGGTTCCATTTATACAGAGTACCTAGAGTAGTCAAATTCATAGAGACAGGAGGTAGAAGCATGGTTGCCAGACGCTGGGGAGAGGAAACAGGGAGTTGGTGTTTAATGAGTATGGAGTTTCAGTTTTGCAAGATTAAAGAGTCCTGGAGAAGGGGGGTGGTGATCGGTTTACAACAATGTGAAACTACTTAACACTACTGAACTATACACTTCAAAATAACTAAGATGGTAATTTTGTTATGTGTATTTACAATTTAAATTTTTTTAAAGTTTTTGTAAAAACTGACTTGAACCGAGATGTCCTGACCATCAGGTCACAGGCCTGCTCTCTACGCCACCAGCTGAGGAGTGATGGTGGCACGGACACCAGGAAGAGACACAGACTGGATCAGACCAGCAGCTGGGTGAGAGTCTCACTGGCCTTGTGACCTGGTCTCTGCCTCTCTGAGATTCAATTTTCTAAGCTATACATTGAAGCTGAAACACAATAATGGAGTAAAGTATCCCAAGCCCCAGGCAGGCACCCCGTGAAAGTCAGAGTGGGCTAAGGATGGGTCCGGCTAAGTCCAGCCAGGACCTGGGTCCTCAACCTGCCCAGGAGTGGATGGGCAGAAGAGCGTCCACTCATCCATGGCAACCTCGCCTCCCAAGCCACGGGGGTGAGAAAGTCCAGTCTTTCACAAGTGAGAGTCTCACTCTCTTGTTGCTTCAAAGAGTAGAAAGTTACGCCCAGCAGCCGGGAAGCCCAGGCAGCAGCGAGCAGTGGCCAGAGTACAGGCTTGGGGGCCAAGGGGCCTCAGCGCAGCCTCTCACTGTGTGACCCTGGACAGGTCGCTGCGTTTCTTCAAGCACCGCGGGGAACCGCCAGGGATGATGGCTCCCCCTCAGGGTGACTGAGAGGGTTAGAGGGGGTCCTGGGCTTTGAGCGTCTGCAAAGAGGGGGGCTCAGTAAGGTTGTCTCCTTTGAGAAGCACACTGGAGAGCTTCCTAGAAGGTTCTGGGGGTATCCAGGGCCCACAGCTGCAGAAAGGAGGTTTTAGGGCTGACCGAGTACCCACGTTGGGGACAGGAGAAGAGCCAAGGAGGGTCCTGCCCACAAGCGACCTTCCCTCATGCTAGCTGGGCAGAATGGACACGGCTGCTGAGCGTGTGCTGTGGACCAAATGTGTCCCCCCAAGTGTACTGAGGCCCTAACCCCCAATGTGATTGTACCTTGAGGTGGCGCCTTTGCAGAGGTACTTAAGGTTAAATCAGGTGGTAAGGGTGATAGCCCATGACGACTGGTGTCCTTATAAGAAGAGGAAGAGACACCAGGGATGTGTCCACAGAGGAAAGGCCATGTGAGGGCACAGAGAGGTGGCCACCTACAGGCCAAGGAGAGAGGTCTCACCAGAAACCAACCCTGCCGACACCTCGATCTTGGACTTACAGCCTCCAGAACTTCGAGAGAATTAGTCTGTTGCTTAAGCTGCCCAGTCAGTGTTACTTTGTTGTGGCAGCTCAAGCAGAGACAACAGGATATCATCAGGCCCACATCACTTCTCTGCTCAAAATCCTATGAATCTCTGCCCCCCTTCCCTCCCCCACTGTGCCCATCCACCCTGGCCCTCTCTCCATCCCCGACCACACAGGCTGCTCCCACCTAGCACAGCAGTGTCCACCACAAATGCGAGCCACAGATATAACTGTTTTCACACGTGTGTAATTTAAACTTACATTTCACGTATGTAAATTTAAATTTTCTAATAGCCACATTTAAAAAGTTCTTCTGGAAGATGAAATTAATTTCACTTAACTCAATATATCCAAATATTATCATTTTGATATGTAACCAATATAAAAATTATTCGTGAGCTATTTCATAATCTTGAATTTCATTCTAAGTCTTTGGAATCTGGTGTGTATTGGACACTTACAGCATATCTCATTTGCACCAGCCACGTTTCAACCACGCTCGACAGCCACCCGCTACCATGTTGGAAAGCACAGGCCTGCAGTGTTCTTCCTCCAGACTCCACAGGGTTGACTCCATCTCCACCTACAAAGGTCACCTTCCTATGAGGCCCAAGCTGACCATACTACTGAATAACACCCCTCTGTTTTAGTCCATTCAGGCTGCTATAACAGAATCCCACAGACTGAGCAGCTTATAAACAACACACATTTATTTCTCACAGTCGTGGAGGCTGGAAGTCCAAGATCAAGACCCGCTTCCTGGTTCATAGACGGCCATCTTTTTGCTGTATCCTCACACGGAGGAAGGGGCGAGGGAGCTGTCTGGGGTCTCTTTTATAGAGACACTGATCCCATTATTGGGGGCTCCACCCTCAAGACCTAATTGCCTCCCAAAGGCCCCACCTCCAAATATGGCCACCTTGGGGGTTAGGATTTCAACATATGAATTTGAGATGGACACAAATACTCAGTCTAAGCACCCTTCACAGGGTAGTTGCAGGGCTGCTTGAGGACGCCACACAAAAGCATTCTGCACAACACCCAGCTTGCCCTGACTGCTTTATCAATGTTAGCTCCTAATTAAGTGCCATTATTATTATTTTTTTAATAAATTTATTTATTTTTATTTTTGGCTGCGTTGGGTCTTTGTTGCTGCGCACAGGCTTTCTCGAGTTGCAGCGAGAGGGGGCTACTCTTCGCTGCGGTGCGCGGGCTCTAGGTGTGTGGGATCAGTAGTTGTGGCGCACGGGCTTACGTTGCCCCGCGGCATGCGGGGTCTTCCTGAACCAGGGCTCGAGCCCGTGTCCCCTGCATTGGAGGGCAGATTCTTAACCACTGCGCCACCAGGGAGGTCCCAGTGCCATTATTATTATTGTTATTGTTATTCAGAAGCAAAGCGCTTCTCCACCAAGTTCCATAAAATCTGGTAATAACTGAAAGAACCTGGAATTTGGACTTAACGTGTCCCACGTTTGAATGCCGACACCAGTCCTCGCTTTCTGTGATCTTACAAGTCCCTTATCCTAAGACCCACTTGTATCATCTGTTAAATAGATGGAGTAATACCCAGGGTTGCAGGAGAATAAAACAAGAAGACAAATGTGAACGTGCTGGCGAAGCAGAAACAGCTGTGAACTACATTCGCATTTACAGCTCCGAAATCTAAGACTCGAAACACCAACAGCTTCTTCATAATTCCTGGAGGCGACATCTGCCCCCAACCGACAGGTTATTTATAATCTTTATGCGCTTGCACATTCTTGTGCTTTGCTGGGGAAACATTCACGGGTTTGATTACGAGGTGCCCAGAACCTCACACTCAAGAGTTGTGCGATATACACACATGCACCATGTCACCCTTCAAAAACCCCAAATTCTGAATCCCAAACACGAATGGCCCCAAGCATTCTGGATAAGGGACCACAGACCCCCCGTATAAACCTTTCGTCCTCATCCTCACTGCATGCCAGGAAAAGAGTGTAGGAGGAAGATGGGCAGCCCTAGGTGGGTGAAGGCCCAGCGCGACACTGTGCACCGGGCAGGGCCCAGAGGAGGAGGTGACTTTCCAGGCCCAGGCCTCCTTGGGTCACCTTTGGCCGAAGCAGCTAGAACAGCCAAGGAAAGAGCCTGGGGCTGTTTCCCCCCAGCCCCCTCTATAAAGTAGAAACCCTGCACCATCTTCCCAGCTCCAGAGCGAATCTGGGCACAGATTCTGGTCTCCATGGCAACCGCTCCAATCTGTGTCAGTGTGAACACCAACAGAGTCTGCTGCTGCTAAAATTACAGGAGGGGGAAACCCTCGCACGCTCAGCCTTTTCTGCTCCTCAGAATCAGGACCCCAGGGGATTCACAGGAGAGAAGCTGAGCTCGGGAACAGCCTCAGGGTCCAAGTGCGCTGGCCCGAGCTGGCCCTGGGGGTCAGGGGTGAGATCTGGGTGGGCAGGGGGGCAGGGGTGAGGAGCGCACTTACCCTCAGTTGGAAGGGCCTCACCGTTGACCTGGATCTTGACCCCGGGCCATCCCAGACAGCTGTGTTGTTAGAGCTCTCTGGGGAAAGGTATTCTACAACCTCCCTTGGTACCTTATTCTAGGGTTTACTGAGTCTTGCTGAGTCTACTGGGAAGACAGACCTATTTTTAAAACTTCATTTGGAAGGATAAAGTAGGGGAGGGAATTCCAGAGGGAAAGGAGAGCTGACACTGACTGAATTTCTTACTCTGCACCCTGAGCCTTTATCAACATCATCAACTTCAGTCAGCACTGAGAGCCTGTGGATCACTGTCACCATCTTACAGATGAGGAAAAGAGGCCCAGAGAGCTCTCGTGACCATCCCCACGCCCGTCCCTGCTCGCAAGCCCGGGAACTTGGCTGCATGCTCCTTCTGCCAGGCACGCCCCCCACGAGCAGTCTGTTCCAGTGCCTGTGCGGCCCCAACGCCCACCCTCGAGACCCCGCAGCAGGGGCGCCACTGTGCCCGGAGCTCCTCACACTGTTGACAGCCCCCCAGCACTCAGCATTCTCACCTCAGAGCCAGCAGTGTGCGTTTCTCTAACTCCACCCCCAAGACCCCCAAACGAAGGAGTTTCATCCTAGAGGAAGTCTGACACCAGAAATGCGTCAGGGCAGGACATGCACTGGGGCCCTGACAGTGACCCAGGCCTGCTGGCACGCCACGCTGGCCGTCAGGCCCCTTTGCATGTGTTCCTCACTTACTGTCCAGCGCCCTGTCCTGTTGCCAGGTCCTAGAGCTGCCCTGTTTTCCCAGCCTAAGGATCTCCCCGCCCCAGGTCCTTTGCACGCCCTATACCCTTCCTGGAACAGGCTTCTGAGCTCACCCCGTGCTGGCTCTTCCTTTCCGTTGGCTTGACACCTACCTTCTCTAACAAAAGTCCCCACCTCAGTGTCTTCTGAAGTAGCCCCTACTTATTCTCCTCCAGCTCTGCAGGCCCACTAGGCACGGCACTGATGGGCGCTCATGACTGACTGGTGCAGAGTCACCCAGCCTCTCTGGCCCAAGGTCCCCTGTGCCTGACAGAGGCCGCCCCCGGGAGAGAGGTCCAGGCTGGTCTCAATGGCAATCCAGGGAGGTCCTAGCAGTTGGCTGTTAAGAGCCCATCTGGAGGTTCTCGGCACACCAAGGATGCTGAGAGAGGAAAGGGGTGCCCATTCAGCCAGCCCTGCAGGTGGGATCTCAGAGTGATGCCATCCAGCCCCCAAGGCAAACATCCCCTCCTTGAGGCGGCCCCGTCCCCATGAGCAGTCTATTCCAACCAACCTCAGCTGACAGCCAAGGCAAAGGGACCCATGGGCCGAACCAAGACCACAGGGGAAAGTGAGTAAGGCGGAGAAGCAGGGCACCAGTGGGCCTTAAAACTCCAACCATTCTGCAGCCTGCACGCTGCTCCTCCAGGGCAGGAAGCAGGACCCGAGGGCCGGGGGCCGATCTCCAGCCACCGCTTACAGGAAGAGAATTCCTTCTCCCCGGCAGAAAACGTGACTTCTGAGCAGACGCCCAGTGTATACAGCCGTGCGTGGGCAGCTTCTCCTTGTTGGTCGGCAATGGCAGAAGGAAGGGGTAGGGAGATACGACCTAAATATGTATCAGCAGGGAAATAAATGAATACGTTTTGCCGCATCATCAAACAGTTTGATTCAGGTTATATCGAACAATGGAATAAATGCAGCCTTTAAAAATAAGGAAGTATTGAATAGATCTGTATTTCTGACTGGAGATATGTCCACGGTGAGAAAAGCAAGTTGCAGGTGATATGTCTCCTATTACGTTATTTTTGTGAAATAAAATCTGTGCTCTGTATATGAGTTTGACTAAGCATAAACAGTGCGGAAGTCCACGTCACCCCAGCAGTTAACACCTGTCACCTGTCGGAGGGGAAGGTAGGCTGGGGCGGGAGGAGGGGCAAGGAAGAAAGGGGAGAATGTGGTTTTGCTTTATACACATCTTTGAATTCTGTTACAAAGACCAGGTAACATTTTGTAATTAAAAAACCAATAAAGGGGGCTTCCCTGGTGGCGCAGTGGTTGGGAGTCCGCCTGCCGATGCAGGGGACTCGGGTTCGTGCCCTGGTCCGGGAGGATCCCACATGCCGCGAAGCGGCTGGGCCCGTGAGCCGTGGCCGCTGAGCCTGCGCGTCCGGAGCCTGTGCTCTGCGGCGGGAGAGGCCACAGCGGTGAGAGGCCCGCGTACTGCAAAAAAAAAAAAAAAAACCAATAAAGGGGGACTTCCCTGGTGGTCCAGTGGTTAAGACTCTGCGCTCCCAATGCAGGGGGCACGGGTTCAATCCCTGATCGGGGAACTAAGATCCTGCATGCCACATGGTGCGGCCAAAAAGAAAAAAAAAACAATAAGGTAAAAAAATTCCAGAAGGTACCCAAATACCCCCAAAGGAGAGCACACGCTTGAGATCTGCGTCCTTCCTCAAATGGGCAACACCCTGATATATCTGCAGAGACCCACATCAAAAAGCAAGAAAAAATGCCCACTTGCAATTTTTCATTGACATCTTTTTTTGTTCTTTGCCTAATTAGAAGAGCCCGGCCTCTCCAGTCATTTTCATCCCCATAATAAGACAGCTTCCTAAGCAAACTAACAAAAAGAGGTCTCTTCTCACACAATTCGTCCAAGCTACAGCATATGCCAAATCAGGGATTTGTCTCTTTATAAGAAAGGACAGATTTTAGGAGGAAGGTAAGGAAAGAGGAAAAAAGAAATCAGAACACATCAAAAGAGACATCGCTTGCAATTCCACTGACCTGACTATCGGGCCCATTTTAGCAGTTTAACTATTTATCTATTTCTCCCAGCAGAATGTAATGATCGAAACCTTGGAGATGTAAAGGCAGTGCTTGCCACTGGGTCGAGTCTGTCCCCAGCCTGCCGTGCTGAGGACGAGCTCTGCAAGCCTCCCTGGCTGCTCTCCAGAGCTGTCTGCACAACCCACTTCTGTCCAGCTGGCCGGCCAAGAAGTCTCTGCTGAGCATTGGCTCGTGCCAGGAAACAATTTGGGGGAGGAGACAGACAGCCCCCGCCCCCAGAAAGCATATAACCTAGTCAGAAAGAGAAGAACTCAGAGGGAACGGCATGAGAGCAGTGTCTGGCTGTTCTCGGCAGTTTACACCAGCCGGTCAGGCTCTGTTTGCCCGTCTGTGTTGCCAACCTCTTTGGGAAGGAGAATGGATCTATATTATCATCCGCATTTTACACAGGAGGAAACTAAGGCTCATTGAATAAGATACATATAATAAAATGACAAAATGTAAAGGACACATCAATGGTAAATAATCATGAAGGAAACTCAGGGGTCTGTGATTATTTGGGACAAAGCCCTCCACGGCAAAACTTTTGGTAAAGCCGAAAGGACTAAGTTTAGGTAAAAGTAATACAGGGAACCAGGAGAGGTCGCCCCTACTTTCCAGGCTATCTACCTCAAAATGGCATAGTTTCCATGCAGAAAAGACCAAATTCTGAGGAAACTAAGATTCCTGAGAAAAGCGAAGGTGCCCGAGAAATCCAGAAGATGGACTGTAACTTTAGCATGACCTAAGCTTCCTAATGCAATAATGACTCAAATGGAATAAATCTATTCCTGCAGGGGCAGAATTACACCGTTCTCTGTGATCCAATGTCAAATAGGTTATCCTTTGATTAAGGTCTTAGCATGGCTGAGAGTTTTGTTGAAATGATTTCCATTATCTGCACAGCAGTTCACCTCAAATCAGTTTGGCCCAGTGTATTTCAAATATGATTTGATCACACACCAAAACCGTGGGCATTTAACGCATTTTAAACGAGAAATTAAATGCATTTGCCTTGCCTTCTCTCCTGGGGCTGCTCCATCCCAGAAATTCCCATGTCAGCAGGCTCAGGTGAGCCCTCAGTGGGAACGTGGCTCAGCCTGGATTTTCCCTCCTTTCCCCACGGCTCTCTACCCCGAGTTCTGACCATCAAGTTGAAAGGGAAGCTTACAATCAAAGAAGATGTAAACAAGGCTAAGCCCTGTCGGCTTAATGGGGAGAGAGAGAAGCTTTAACGTGCGTTAATTAGTAGGGGATTTACTTTGCAATAGTTCATTAGGAGTCAGCGTTAGTCCCACTGTTCTCCTCAGTGTCAGTCAGGCTGCAGCCCTATGGCCGCAGTCAAAGGCGGCATAAGCACATGCTCCTGGTCCTTCGAGGCCAGATGGGGCACCAACAGACCAGAGAGGCTGTGCACAGTTCAGGGAATCCACTTAAGGATGCTCCTGCCTGCCCGCCCTCTCTGCTAAGACCTGGAAGGAACAAATGGCCAGGGACCCCAGGTGGAGGGGAGTCACAAGTCAAAGCAGGGCAGTTTGGGCTCTGCTGACAGACAGCTCCTTCTGCCACCAGAACATGCTACCACGTGGCCAGGAGCAGAGAGCTGGGCGTAGGAAATCTGAGGAGAGTACTTCTGCCCTGAACACAGAAAAGGTTGTCCAGCCGTGCTTGCGGGGGCATCTGCAAAGCGCAGCTTCACTCTCTGTAAGATCTCGCTGACAAGCGGGAGTCCAGAACATCTCATCTTGGGATGGGGCTCAAATAATAACATGCCAGCCGTCCACACCTCGCCATAAGGCAGGAGCAAGAGCCCGGCAAAGTTGGAAGGGGCACAGTCCAAATGGCTGGTGAATCTCAAAATCTGAGCTGAAGAAACGTGGGTTCAACCTGCAACCTGGGACGAGGTCAAAGAAGGGCCCTCTGCTCCAAAAGTGGCCCCAAAGCCTCCCTTCTGCCCTCGGCAACCCAGCTTTCCTGAGTCCCTCTGGACTGGGACACTCTGCCACGATCTGACAAAGCCCAGGATTTAGTGGACACATCCCACTTTCCTGAACAGCGACTGGGCCGTGCTGCTACTCTGATAACTCAGGGTTCAAGGACTGAAAAGGAGCTGAAGAAGCCAGAAAGGATAACAGCAG